>NC_133330.1:156583826-157183826 GCF_042186555.1 Aquarana catesbeiana | reverse complement strand
GTCATGAGAAGGGTCGGTCAGTAGAAGCTCAAGTTGTGAGGGTTGCATCTCCGTATTGCGAAGCCCAAATTGTGCCGCTGCAGTATGTCTGATCTGTAAATAATGGAAATATGCCGTGTGTGGGAGCCCAAAATCCCTCTGAAATTCCACAAAGGATCGGAATGTGTTATCTAAAAACAGGTGTGCTATAGTTTTAACCCCTTTCTTCGCCCAATATCCCCCGTCAGTTCTCTGGTTAAATTCTGGTAAATTTGGATTTCCCCATAATGGAGCGTTAGGAGACAAGACAGCTCTAGAGCTAGGGGGTAGTAGTTTAGATATTTTAAATATCTGTAGCGTCATGGCTAGAACCTTTACTCCCTCTCTCCCCCTTAGTGACATGCGGTGTATTAGATTTTGAAGGGATTCATATGAAGTGAGGATGGCTGCCTCAAGGGCAGTAGCCGCATTGTTGGCCTCTGGGAAGAACCACCAATGGGCATGTGCCAATTGTGAGGCAATATAATAAGTTTGGAGACATGGTAGCGCCAATCCCCCCTCTAGGGTGGGCAATTGTAGGGTATGTTTGGCAATCCTCACCACACCGCCCCTCCATATAAATTGGGTGATTATAGAGTCTATTTCCTTAAATTTGGCTTTTGTTATATAGATTGGTGAGTTGCCTAGAACGTAAAGGAATCTCGGGAGGTAAATCATTTTAAAGATATTTATTCTTCCTAGGAGCGTCAGTGGAAGATTATTCCAGGTTTTTAATGTGTTTTTTAATCTACTAATGAGGGGATCTAGATTAGTCTTGGCATAGGAAGAGATAGGTTGTTCAATCAGGACCCCTAAATATCTAAAGCTATGGACTATTTGTACTGGGCAATCGTGAGGTAGTCTTACTGGAGTCTCTCGATCAATCTGGAACAATAAGGATTTATCCCAGTTGACCTGAAAGCCTGAGAAAAGGCCAAACCGCCGGATGATTTCCAGCAGGGCTGGGAGTGACGACTGGGGGTCCTCCAAATATATCAACATATCGTCCGCATACAAGGACACTTTTTCTTCTAGGCCCCCAGTCGTCAGTCCCTTAACTTCCCCACTGGATCTCACCAATGCTGCCAGGGGTTCTATTGCTATTGCGAACAGGAGTGGTGACAGTGGACACCCTTGTCTTGTACCTCTCTTTATCTGAAAAGCTTTTGATACGGATGCATTTACTCTCAGTCTAGCAATAGGCTCGGAGTAAAGGAGGCGCACCCACTTTATAAAAGTAGGGCCAAACCCAAATTTGGCTAGAACTTCAAAAAGATATGGCCATTCAACTGAATCAAAGGCCTTGTGAGCATCTAAGGCCAGAACAGCTCGGGTACCAGTTTTATCGTGGATTGCTTGCAGATTAGTATACAGTCTACGTAGATTGATAGAGGTTGACCTTCCAGGTATGAATCCTGTTTGATCCGCCCCCACAATGGTTGTAATCACCGCATTCAATCGTTTAGCAAGTACTTTAGCTAAAATTTTAACGTCAGTGTTAATAAGTGAGATTGGTCGTTATGATTCGCATAAGAGGTGGTCTTTATGTGGCTTGGGGATTAATACTATCAGTGCTTCTGACATGGAGGGTGGCAATCGACCTGTTTTAATGGCAAAATTATACATCCTTAACAAATGAGGTATTAGTAGGTCCCTAAAGTGCATGTACCACTCAATAGGAAATCCATCAAGGCCTGGAGTTTTGTGTCTAGCAAAGGATTGTATTGCATCTCCTATTTCATCTACCGTCAATGGGGCGTCAAGTGTGACTGTCTGAAGCTCTGTTAATTTGGGGAGTGAAATTTCCGAGAGGTAATCGTCTAGTTCCACTATTGTATAGTGAGCTCTAGTTGTGTATAGGGTGGAATAGAACTCGACAAACGCTTCCATAATATCTTTGCTCTGTTCCACCACTATGCCCGCTGAATTTTTAATTCTGGGAATATTGCATGATTGGTATTCTGGTCTGGCTAGGTATGCTAATAACCGACTATTTTTATCTCCGAATTCGAATATACGTTGGCTCTGGTATAGGAGTTTTTTTTGTGTACGTTCCACTAATACCAAGTCCAGCTCTCTAGCCCTGTGTCGCCAAGTGGCGTATGTCGCAGAGGTAGGGTTATCAGAGTACGCAATCTCCGCGTCCCTGAGCCCACCCTCCGCGTCCACTAGTCTGGATTGTGATGCCCTGCGGGCCTGCCCAATCGCGGCTGCAAAGGAACCACGAGTGGTGGCCTTAAAGGCATCCCAGACCATCAGGGTGTCTGCACTATGTTTGTTATTTACCCAGTAAATTTTCATGTCGGCTGTACTCTGGTCCACCACGGCCTGATCCTCCAACCAGAGCGGGCTTAGTCTCCACACTCTGTACGAGGAGGGTGCGTCAAAGGCCAGGTCCACCATCAAAGGTGAGTGGTCCGACAATGCCCTAGGTAGATACTTAATTCCTGTTATTAAATGAAGTATATTAGAAGAAACCAGACATAGATCAATTCGTGATAGGGTATTATGGGAATCAGATTGACACGAATATTCCCTCACACCAGCATGCTTCCATCTCCAGGCCTCCACCAGGTCAAATTGAGTTAGATAGGATCCTAAGGGCGTTGGGGGCATTGTAGAACATCGGAATCTGTCCATAGAGTTATCTAGCACTGTATTATAATCCCCCGCTATGATTAGTGGGCCTTCAGCAATTTCGAGTATTGTTCCCATCACCTTTTCAAAAAATTTCCTCGTAAAGGGTGGCGGGATATAGATATTTATCATCGTATATGGTTTACCTAGAAATTCCATTACCAAGATGACAAAACAGCCATTTGGGTCAATTTTAATGCGTTTAATGGAGATTGGTGTTGATTTGGCAATGAGAATAGACGTCCCCCTGGCAAAGGAAGAATAGGTGGAGTGTAGAGCATAAGCTATTTTAGCTCTTTTAAGGGCCATAACTCTGGAGCCCTGGAGATGGGTTTCCTGGAGAAGGATCACATGCGGCCTGTGGCGTGCCAAGTAATCAAACATCACTGAACGCTTTATCTTAGAATTAAGCCCCCGAACATTCCATGATATCAGACGTAGAGTATTCATTTTTGAGTGTAATACATAAGATTGCGCGACCACCTCCCGAGGCACTCTAGAGCCACCCATCGTGTGGGACTCCAGGCTCCCCGAGAGGCGGGGGCGCAATTCCGAAAGCTTGTTTGAAAAATTTGCATATTATTCAGTACGTATACCTGAGCACCTTGATAATTTGTCTGATCCACAAACCTGCAAACATGTATCATAGAGTAGTAATAAGCATGTAACCATGGCATAAACGATGCCAACACCCAAAAGGTTTTCCAACCCTCCCATCCCACCCTAACCCTCCCGGCTCCCATATCCCAACTCATGAGAGCTTTGTACCCTAAATTGAAACTGCGTAGCAGGGGGTGTTTAGAACAGTCTCGTGGTCACCCTCCCGGGATATCACTAATCAGGGGGAGATTGTGAACACGAGCTACCACCCGTGCAAACTTCCCGGGCAGAATATTCGTCAGCCCGGCCTTAACAAAATATTCCTTTGGATGATGATAGAAATGTTTCAGTTCCGGCCCGCCTAACTGTAACCAGATTGGTCAGCCTGTAGAAGGATACTAATAGTTCCATCATGGGACGTACAGCATTGAACAGTTGTCTTGAACAGTTGTCTTCCTTCAGGTGGATAAGTGTTAGTATGGGAATGTCATTGTCCTGGGGTTTATTTGTAATCTTCATTGTGAGTATTAAAGATTAGTAGCTCAAAGGATGTCAATGAACAAAGAGCTCTGCTGTCATTGAACAATAGGGGGATGTATTGGTCATCGGGGGGGTGATCTCCGCGGCAGGTTCTTTTGTTCAAAAGGTCCCAGTGCGTCTGCCCAGTGAGCCGCTTCTTTCGGATCAGTGAAGAAATGGGCTTTGCCCTGATGAATGACCCGAAGGCGTGCAGGATACAGCATGCTGTATGGTAGTTGTAGATCACGTAAACGCTTCTTGACCGCTAGGAAAGTGGCACGCTGTTTCTGTGTGGCTACCGAGAAGTCAGGGAAGATGGTGATGCCGTTACCGTTGAAGAGTATATTCCCCTTCTCCCTGGCCGCTCTGATGATGGCTTCTCTATCCCTGAAATGCAGCATCTTAATGAGCATAGCGCGTGGGGGGGCCCCAGGGGGTAAGGGGCGCAATGGAACCCTATGGGCCCTCTCGATGGCAAACATGGTGGAAAATACATTGGCGCCAAATACTGACATCAGCCATTGCTCCATAAACTTTTCTGGGGCCTTGCCCTCTGCCCCTTCTGGAAAGCCTAGGAAGCGGAGGTTGTTGCGTCTTAGACGGTCTTCCATATCTGTAAGCTTATCAGCCATATAATCTTGGGCCTGGCGCAACTCCCTTACAGATCCCTGCAAAGGGCGCGTGTCATCCTCTAAATCTCCTATGCGCTGTTCCGCATTGTGCACTCTATGTCTCAGGTTTTGTACATCATGTTTCAGGAATGATAGATCAGTTTTAATTGAGTCCATCTGTGTGGTAAGGGAAGCATGGCTGTGTTGTATGGCCTCCATGATTTGTGAGAGAGAGGGTTCTGCAGGGCCTGCAGCCGTATCAGCATTAGGATCAGACACTGAGTCTCTGTCCTCTGGGGAGGGGGATAGCAGGGGGTCTTCAGGGCTGCTGCCAGGGATATATTGTGACTCACCCTTCCCTCGATGCTGCTGGATTATCAAAGAGGTGGATGGCTGACCTTGCTTCTGAGCGTGGAGCCGGCCGGCGCCATTTTGCTGCGGCGGGCATGGCTGTGATGGCGGACCGAGTCTCGAGGTTTCCTCCATGGCCGGACCGTATTTCACCATGATCAGAGGTGCTCTGGAGTCCTGGGAGGTTAATGAGCTGAAGGATGGTTGTGGATGGCGGCCGGGCTGGCAGGATGGCTGAAGGATCTGAGTGAGACGGACGGAGCTCAGGCTCTGCACGTCTTCACATCCCGGTCGTTGGCCACGCCCCTCCGAGAGTACTTCTGAGTACTTCTTATAGTATGCGTTAGTATAGCCATCAGGACCCGGGCTTTTCCCATTGGGGAGGTCTTTAATCACAGTCTTAATTTCCAAAAGGGAGATAGGTATATCCAGCTGTTTACTAATGGAAGCCGCCAGCTGCGGGCATTGGGCTTCTGTGAGGTATTGTGCAATGCGGTCAATCCGTTGGGTATCCGTTAGACCAGATACTGTGTTCGGGAGGTGATATAGCTGAGCATAGTATTCTTTAAAGGCGTGGGCTATTCTTGAGGCGTGCACAACCGGTGCGCCTGTTGTTGAAGTCAGTTTGTGTACATGGCCTGAGACCCGTTGGGGCCTGAGAGCTCTCGCCAATAGTCGCCCACACTTATTACCAAATACATAGAATTTGTGTGCTACATGCCTCATTCGTGTCCTGATCCTAGCATCCAGCAATCTGGATAAATCTTGCCTGAGGGCCTGCAATTCTGAAGTTACCGTAGGGGTTATATGTCGTTTGTGTATCAGTTCTGTTTTTTGAATCTTCTTTAATAGGTCCTGCAATTCCCCTTCTCTAGCCCTCTTTAATCTCGATCCCTGAGATATTAGCTCCCCTCAGATAACCGTTTTATGTCCTTCCCATACCGAGCCCATGCCCACCTCGCCTGTTTTATTCTCAGCAAAGTATAGAGAGATGGCATCTAGCACCTGTTTGTGTGCTACCGCATCATCCAAAATGCATTCATTTAGGCGCCAGCTCCACGTCCGAGCTTCCGCGGACAAGGGCCGCAGGGAGATGAAGACCGGAGCGTGGTCCGACAGTGTGATGGAGCCAATTGAAGCACCGGACAGGGAGTCCAGGGAGTATTGATCCATTAGTAGTAGGTCTATACGAGTGTAGACATTGTGTGTAGCTGAGAAGTAGCTATAGTCTCTATCTACTGGGTGTAATAGTCTCCAGCAGTCTACTAGATGGTGTGCTTGTAGTGATTTCCTGAAGTGTTTCAGAAAGGCAAAGGAGTGGGCCGAGCGACTAGAAGAAGTGTCTATCTGTGGGTCAGGACTGACGTTAAAATCTCCTCCCATTATAAGTTGGCCTAGGCATGAAACATTTTTGTTTATTCTTTTGTCACCTATGATTGGTTTCTGCAACAATGACAAAAAAAAAAAAAAAAAATATGATGCAAAAAGAGATATAGACTGAACTGAGCTGAAGTGCAAACTGATTTAAAACGGAGTTCCAGCCTCTACAAAAAAAGAAATTAGCTACAAATAATGTACAGTATCTCGCAAAAGTGAGTACACCTCTCACATTTTTGTAAATATTTTATTATATCTTTTCATGTAACAACACTTGAATGTAAAGTAGTGAGTGTACAGAGTGTATAACAGTGTAAATTTGCTGTTCCCTCAAAACAACTCAATACAAAGCCATTAATGCCTAAACCGCTGGCAACAAAAGTGAGTATACCCCAAAGTGAAAATGTCCAAATTGGGCCCAGTTAGCCATTTTCCCTCCCCGGTTTCATGTGACTCATTAGTGTTACAAGGTCTCAGGTGTGAATGGGGAGCAGGTGTGTTAAATTTGGTGTTATTACTCTCATGCAGGTCACTGGAAGTTCAACATGGCACCTCATGGCAAAGAACAGGACAGAATTAAAATTAGACTTGAGAAACTTAACATTAATAAATCACCGGGACCAGATGGCTTGCATCCGAGGGTACTTAGGGAACTCAGTCAAGTGATTGCCAGACCGTTGTTCCTAATTTTTACAGTCTACTGACTGGAATGGTACCAGCTGATTGGAAAAAAGCCAATGTAGCACCAATATTTAAAAAGGGCCCAAAATACATACCTGGGAATTACAGACCAGTTAGCCTAACATCAATAGTATGCAAACTCTTGGAGGGGATGATAAGGGACTATATACAAGATTTTAGTAATGAGAACGGTATCATTAGCAGTAATCAGCATGGATTCATGAAGAATCGTTCTTGCCAAACCAATCTACTAACCTTCTATGAGGAGGTGAGTTGCCATCTAGATAAAGGAAGGCCCGCAGACATGGTGTATCTGGATTTTGCAAAAGCATTTGACACAGTTCCCCATAAACGTTTACTGTACAAAATAAGGTCCCTTGGCATGGACCATAGGGTGAGTACATGGATTGAAAACTGGCTACAAGGGCGAGTTCAGAGGGTGGTGATAAATGGGGTGTACTCGGAATGGTCAGGGGTGGGTAGTGGGGTTCCCCAGGGTTCTGTGCTGGGACCAATCCTATTTAATTTGTTCATAAATGACCTGGAGGATGGTATAAACAGTTTAATCTCTGTATTTGCAGACGATACTAAGCTAAGCAGGGCAATAACTTCTCCGCAGGATGTGGAAACCTTGCAAAAAGATCTGAACAAATTAATGGGGTGGGCAACTACATGGCAAATGAGGTTGAATGTAAAATAATGCATTTGGGTGGCAAAAATATGAATGCAACCTATACACTGGGGGGAGAACCTCTGGGGGAATCTAGGATGGAAAAGGACCTGGGGGTCCCAGTAGATGATAGGCTCAGCAATGGCATGCAATGCCAAGCTTCTGCTAACAAAGCAAACAGAATATTGGCATGCATTAAAAAGGGGATCAACTCCAGAGATAAAACGATAATTCTCCCACTCTACAAGACTCTGGTCCGGCTGTACCTAGAGTATGCTGTCCAGTTCTAGAGTATGCTGTCAAGGAACGAGTACAAAGAAGGGCAACAAAGCTAATAAAGGGTCTGGAGGATCTTAGTTATGAGGAAAGGTTGCGAGCACTGAACGTATTCTCTCTGGAGAGGAGACGCTTGAGAGGGGATATGATTTCAATATACAAATACCGTACTGGTGGCCCTACAATAGAAATAAAACTTTTTCGCAGAAGAGAGTTTAACAAGACTAGTGGCCACTCATTAAAATTAGAAGAAAAGGGGTTTAGCCTTAAACTATGTAGAGGGTTCTTTACTGCAAGAGCGGCAAGGATATGGAATTCCCTTCCACAGGCGGTGGTCTCAGCGGGGAGCATCGATAGCTTCAAGAAACTATTAGATAAGCACCTGAATGACCACAACATACAGGGATATACAATGTAATACTGACACATAATCACACATAGGTTGGACTTGATAGACTTGTGTCTTTTTTCAACCTCACCTACTATGTAACTATGTAACTCTCTGAGGATCTGAAAAAAAGAATTGTTGCTCTACATAAAGATGGCCTAGGCTATAAGAAGATTGCTAAGACCCTGAAACTGAGCTACAGCATGGTGGCCAAGACCATACAGCGGTTTAACAGGACAGGTTCCACTTATAACTGGTCTCGCCATGATTGACCAAAGAAGTTGAGTGCAGGTGCTCAGCGTCATATCCAGAGGTTGTCTTTGGGAAATAGATGTATGAGCGCTGCCAGCATTGCTTCAGAGGTTGAAGGGGTGGGTGGTCAGCCTGTCAGTGTTCGGACCATACGCCGCACACTGCATCTAATTGGTCTGCATGGCTTTCATCCCAGAAGGAAGCCTCTTCTAAAGATGATGCACAAGAAAGCCCACAAACAGTCCAGGCCACTGCCATTAATAAACAGTCTAAAATAACCACGTTTGTTAATTGTAACACCAGGTATCTGGTCTATATTATTACATGCAAACTATGTCATATACAATATTTCGGGCGTACTACATGCAGATTGCGTAATCGCCTTTATGATCATCTGTATGACATACAGAAAGACGATAATACCAATGTAGCTAAGCATTGGAATATGGCACACCAGTAGGACATCTCTAGCTTAGGGATCCAGGTAGTTGAGAAGATAGTCATGTCAGCCAGAGGAGAAGACAAGTTTAGAATGTTATGCAGGAGAGAGGTATATTGGATTTTCTTTTTCAATAACATAAAGCCGGGGGGTATGAATCATGAATGGGATATTTCCAATTTTTACGAGTAGCACTATTTGTTTACCTAAGATTCTGACATTTTAGGCCCAGATATTCATGAGAATGTAGTGGCATTCAAAAAACATCTATTAGTCGTCTTGTCAATATATTGTTTGTCATTGGATTGGTCATCGGATTGGTTAGACTCTCTGGCTTTTGGTTTACTTTGTTTTAAGTAACATCCAAATGGGGACATCAGCCACATGATTTCAGGATAGATAGACAGACAGATGGTGTTTAAAGATCTGGGAAACTATTCTTTTTTGAATAACCATGTTCATTAAAGTCTCTTTATTCTCTTACTGGTCTTAGTTTTCATATGAAATGTATGTCTTGAAATGTGCTTTGTATGTCTATATGAAGTAAAATGTTTATCCACATCAAATTAAGATTATTACAATTATAATTACAGTGTTAATGATTGTAGTTTTGGGTTGCATATTCATTTGGTAACATCAAGCCAAAAGATAAAGACAGCTTTTCTGTTGTGCTGTGCTCTGAGAGTTCCGTTTATCTGCAGGAGTTTTAGAACAATTGTTAAGGGTCTTTTCCCTCATTTATGTATGCGTGAGAGTAATATTTCTACAATTTTTTCTCTTCTTTATGTACATACATGTTTTGAAGACTCTCACGTCAGGGTTCTCTGTCTAGAAACTCCCCAGATATTTCATCAAGGAATATATATATACATATATGTTCACATTCATTGAAAGTTTTTAAATGCCATTTTGTTCTTAAAATGACTTTTTAGGTGGGATGCTTTCCACTAGTTTAGGTTTTCATCATGTAATGTGTTGATTACCGTTGAAAATTAGGCTTACAATTTTTTTTTTTTTTTTCTGTGATTGCTTTATTCTTTTGCCTCAAGGAGCCATTTTGATGTCCATACAGAGGAGAAGCTCATCTGGCTCACTTTAACACTATTTGAGAGCATCACATCACCTGCAGTGGGTGTATACGACTTTCAATCAAGCCAATTTTTGGTGTTGTCTGTATATGCATATATATGTCTTTGTCAGTTTTTTAAAACCTAGCCATGAGTAAGTGCCTGCCTTGACTGTGTGAAATGCGTTAGCGGTTTTTATCCTTGTTGTATGGATTAATATCAATAAAGAATTTATATTTAATCGGAGTGCGGCCATCCGGACTTTTGTTCTGTTCTTTTCTTGAAAAAAAGAATTGTTGCTCTACATAAAGATGGCCTAGGCTATAAGAAGATTGCCAAGACCCTGAAATGAGCTGCAGCATGGTGGCCAAGACCATACAGCAGTTTAACAGGACAGGTTCCACTTAGAACAGGCCTCGCCATAGTCGAACAAAGAAGTTGAGTGCACGTGCTCAGCGTCATATCCAGAGGTTGTCTTTGGGAAATAGATGTATGAGTGCTGCCAGCATTGCTGCAGAGGTTGAAGGGGTGGGGGGTCAGCCTGTCAGTGTTCAGACCATATGCCGCACACTGCATCTAAATGGTCTGCATTGCTGTCATCCCAGAAGGAATCCCCTTCTAAAGGTGATGCACAAGAAAGCCCACAAACAGTTTGAAGACAAGCAGACTAAGGACATGGATTACTGGAACCATATCCTGTGTTCTGATGAGACCAAGATAAGCGTATTTGGTTCAGATGGTGTCAAGCGTGTGTGGCGGCAACCAGGTGAGGAGTACAAAGACAAGTGTGTCTTGCCTACAGTCAAGCATGGTGGTGGGAGTGTCATGGTCTGGGGCTGCATGAGTGCTGCCGGAACTGGGAGAACAGTTCATCGAGAGAACCATGAATGCCAACATGTACTGTGACTAGCGTTGTCATGATACCGATACTACTATCGTATCGGGACCGATACCGAGCATTTGCGCAAGTACTTTTACTTGCGCAAATACTCCCGATGCCTAGTCCGATACCTGGGAGAGATTAGGCGACCCGGCGCAATCGGAAGTCAGCGAGCAGAACAACGGAAGCTCCGTGTCGATGTCAGCAGTTGCACATCCCGACGCCCATCTTGGTACACCCTGCACTTGGCCGCAGTAAGCCAGCAGCGGACATCTTGTTACACCCAACCCATATAGTTTGGGCTGGGTGTAACAGGATGGCCGCTGCTGCTTTTATGCGGCAGAGTGCAAGAAATACCAAGATGGGCGTCGCAGCCAGCCTTTCCTCTCATGGCATTTCAGTGCCCATAAATGCCACCTATCAGTGCCCAATGCCCATAAGTGCTGCCTATCAATGCCATCTATCAGTGCCAGCCAACTATCAGTGCCAAAAATCAGTGCTGCATATCAGTACCCATCGGGGCCACCTAATCCTATCAGAGCTCATCAGTGCTGCTTAATCAGTGCCACCTATCAGTGCTGCATATCAGTGCCACCTAATCTGTATTGTGCTTTGAAAACTGTCACATGACATTAAAAAAAAAGTATCGGTACTTGTACTCGGTCTTAAAGAAGTGGTATCGGGACAACCCTAACTGTGACATACTGACGCAGAGCATGATCCCCTCCCTTTGGAGACCGGGCCGCAGGGCAGTATTCCAATGAGATTATGACCCCAAACACACCCCCAAGACAACCACTGCCTTGCTAAATAAGCTGAGGGTAAAGGTGATGGACTGGCCAAGCATGTCTCCAGACCTAAACCCTATTGAGCATCTGTAGGGCATCCTTAAATGGAAGGTGGAGGAGCGCAAGGTTTCTAACATCCACCAGCTCCATGATGTCATCATGGAGGAGTGGAAGAGGACTCCAGTGGCAACCTGTGAAGCTCTGGTGAACTCCATGCCCAAGAGGGTTAAGGCAGTGCTGGAAAATAATGGTGACCACACAAAATATTGACACTTTGGGCCCAATTTGCACATTTTCACTTAGGGGTGTACTTACTTTTGTTGCAAGCGGTTTAGACATTAATGGCTGTGTGTTAAGTTATTTTGAGGGGACAGCAAGTTTACACGGTTATACAAGCTGTACACTCACTACTTTACATTGTAGCAAAGTGTCATTTCTTCAGTGTTATCACGTGAAAAGATAGAATAAAATATTTACAAAAATGTGAGGGGTCTACTCACTTTTGTGAGATACTGTAGCTGCTGACTTTTAATATAAAGGACACTTACCTGTCTAGGGATCCCGCGATTTTGGCCCCCCTGAAGCCGTTTCGTCTATCGGCTTGGGTGCAGGCACTGCCATTGCAAGTAAGGGAAACCGGTAGTGAAGCCTTCAGGCTTCACTGCTGGTTTCCTGTTGCGCAGGGCTTTCTGAATGGCCCCGTCATCTTTTGGGACACACACACATGTCCCAGAAGGCAGCGGGGGGGGGGGGGGGGGCGTTTCAGATGCGGAAATGATGTACCTTGTCGCAATTGCGTTAGCACAGAAGTACACATTTATACACTTCAAAGCATACAAAACAAATAGAAAAAAAATATATCAAGAAACGAGGAAACGAGTGGTCTTTTGTTTATGACCTACGTGTATTTTCGCTTTAAACTGAACTGAAAACAGATGTGTGAGAGTCGGTTCACACTGAGGCAGCACGACTTGCAGCGCGACTGCCTCAGGCGACCTGCACACGACTTCATCGGCGACTTGCAAAACGACTTCTGTATAGAGGCCAATGCAAGTCGCCCCCAAAGTAGTACAGGAACCTTTTTCTGAGTCGTTCCTATTAGAACAATTCCATTGTACAGAATGGAGCGCGACTTGTCAGACGTCTAAGTCGCCTGACAAGTTGCCCCAGTGTGAACCGAGTCTAAACCGAATCCACTTTTTTTAAGGAAAAAACGTGACTGAATGGATGATGCCTGTGTGAAATGACTCTTATGCCCCATTCACACCTGAGCGTAGCAGTTTAGAGCATTTTTTAGATGTTTTGTCGTGCATATCTGTGCGTTTTCATGCAGCGTTTTTGAGCTTTGGTGTTTTTTTTAATTAGCCAATAGGAAAAATGATCATCTGTGTCAACATTTGTTGCTATGTTTTTAGATTTTTTCATCTGCTTCCTGAGTGAATATGCTCCAAAAACACCCAAATCTGCACGATTTGAGCGACAAAAAAGGGTCCAGAACTTGTTTGAGCTTTAGGCGTTGGGTTTCAGGCAACTTGGAGTAGAATTGTAAACAATCTCTAAAGAGAATAATGGATTTTTTTCTTCTCAAGCGTTTTGTAGTTTCAGGCTTCAAGCTACAAAAGCACTCAGGTGTGAATGGGGCATTAGGTCTCGAAAGTTAGGCCATAACATCGGGTATATTTTCATGCCTGGGATTCCAGGCACCTATACACATGAATGTTGTACATTGGTACTTGCGTACATACGTACTTCCAGAACAAAGACTTTCCACTCTGAAGAATAAGTCTGTACACTAAACGTGGCTTTCCACAAATCCTGGTATAAAGCCCATACAGCCAGTCATGTCTATAGGTGGCTGTTTGCAGCACCTGGGCTTCTCAGGCACACAAATACACCCCATTTTACGTTGTTTGCAGCCTAGCACACAAGGGATATCATATGCATTACAGAACATGGCATTGTGGTGTTAATGGGCCCTAAAAAGAGAAGCATCAATCCTATGAGAAAGCCTCAGAGCCCCCTAATAAGGATTCCGGCTTCAAGTCACGTGCTTTTTCTAAATCCCCCAAACCGCCCGCTTCTATTGTTGGGAATGACCAATTAGCACCAAAGGCACAAGCCCGGCTAACTCTGGATGCCCGGCCCACGGTGAGGGGGGGGGAGGTCCCTTCCCTTGCTCTGCTGTGACGTCGTTTCCGGCCCCCTAGTGCCCAAGCTACACACAGTTGCAGGAAGAAACAACAGCCGCCATTTTGTTTGTGTGTGAGGGATGGTTTCCGGGCTTGAAATGTATACGTACTGCGGTGCCTTTCCACTCACGAAAGATTAACAGAACAGTACGTGTGTGTTCTTTTAATCCACCTCGGAGCCGAATTGTGAGAGAAGAGAGGCCAGGGGAGATTGCAGAGCGCCATTCTCCTGCGGTAAGTCCTGGGACTGCCATCGTCCCTGGGAGCGATCCTTCTCCCTCTTCTGGCCATCCTCCTACATTGAAGCCATGTAAGGCCCCCAGATTGCAGGCAGACAACTTCCCCTGGCGATTGGACGATGCAATCAGTGAGCGGGGACTGGAGCCGGAGGATGAGCCGCTACTGTGCGCCGAGCTCAGCTCTGTCACCATCATAGACCCCAGGGAGCCATCCGCGGAATGGTGATGTACAGAGAGCTCTGCCATCTTCCTCACAGCTATTAATCTACGTGAAGGGGGGACATCGCCTGGCCTCAGGATCGTGCTGACAAAAGCCGAGCCCGTCCTTTTCTTAATGAGGCCTCTCATCGATGAACTGCACATAGAATCTGCTCTGTCCGGGAATACATGGTGCTCAATGGAAGGCTGTTTCTAGGGATCTGGAGTGCTGATCGTAAGAAAACGTCATGGCCGAAAATCTGCTCGATTCTGGGCCTCCTTCGGCCAAGAAGCCCAAGATGTCTTCTCCTGCTCTGTCTTCCAGTGATGGGCCAGGTAATATTGACCTATTGATGAACATCTTTTTGTGTATGGGGGGGGGGTGATTACAGGCCTTGCACATGATTGCTCTATATATACATCTAGTACATAGTCTATGACATGACATTTACAACGAGTAATATATTAAATCTGCAGCAGATGTGAATGGCAACCAATCAGCTTCTAGTTTCTGCTTTTTCAGTTATTCTATGAAAATGAGAGATAGAAGCTGATTGGTTCCTATGCACAGTTGAGTTTTGATAAAGTCCCCACAACGCCTTCATATCTGATGTTCAGTGGATCTGTCTGTTTGCACATCTTCTAAAGTCTCCACATATGACAAGCGCTATGTCAGGCTTATTTCTGTTCATACTATAAAGATTTTTTTTTTATTATTGATCACCCATATTCATAAAGGATTGGGCATTATCAGTACAACTGAATGAAAGCATCAATGTTTGATCCTGTATCTCCGAGATTTCAGAAGTGTGGTTTCTTTGTAGTCATTTTGTCTCTGTATTACTAGGCCATCAAGGAGAATGCTTTGTTTTGGTTAATCTTCCGAGTTAGTTTTTCTCAAAATGAAAGGCAATCAATGGAGGGAGCATGACACTGTCATTTGGCTTTGCAGTGGCATTTTGGTAAGGGATCTAATGGATTCCCTAACCAAATCTTCCATGATGTGTGCTCTTTTTCAGTTATTCAGAGCCAGACATGTCTAAAATGTCTTTATAACAGTGGTATTTGTAGTGCATAATCCTTTTCACTGGGGATTCTGCCTCTGTTTTCAGTGAAAGCTCAGTACTGAGAGCAGAGCCTGGATCTGTGTGATCAGCCCTGACCAGCTGCTTGTAACACACGATTCATGGCCCTGACCAGCTTCTCCTAGAACTGGACTTAGCCCTTTTCTATTGTGGGTTATTGTAACTTTCCCTTTTCTCTGCTGTAGATTTTTGTCATTATATGTGAATGTAGCAGGGAAGCATATCTGACCCCTTCCAGACATCTGTACTGCAATACTGATACAGCACACCTTTTTCACTCACTAGTGTGCACAGCCATTAAGGGACATTTTATCATCTGTCTGTTCTCGTTCCTTCTTAAAGTGACCCTGTCATCAGACTCCTGTATTAAAATAACAAAAAAAAAATCTGTGCTTGTCTTGGAATATCTCTACTTCACTGCTCGCTGGCTACTGCAGGAGTAACTAACTGCCACTTTTACTGGACTTGCTCTGGTAAAGGAAGCTGAAAAATAACAGACCTGCTGGCCGGATCACCAGGTAATACTGTTACAGGGCAGACTCAGAAAAACTAAGAATGCTCTGGTAATTCTAGTGACAGGCTGTTTCATATGTCATTTTTTTTATTGTGGCTACAGTGTCACTTTAAGTTTGATGCAAATGGCTGCACCATTATTTTACAGATTGTTGAAAAGGGTTGCATAATTATTGTATGGCATACAAAACTGAGACTACTATATTTTCTATAGGTGATTTTTTTTTTTTTTTTTTTTGCAATCTGATATACATCTTTATTACATTTTCAATGTGCTTTTGAACATGTGTTTGAATAGTTGGCCTGGGAATTTAACCACTGGTGAAGGTATGTTTATAAATATGGCGGACAAGTGGTTAAATCCAGCAGCTGTGAACCCGATACTGGCTTAAAAAGAGAAGTATGGGATTTAAAAAAAAAAAAAAGTATGCTCACCTAGGTAGATTCAGCACAGCTCTCAGCATTCTGTGAGCAAAGAGCCAGGGACTGTCAGTCACGGCTCTCTGCTCTGCCCCTCCAGCCCTCACTGGAGTACAGGGCTGTGGAGGGGGCGGGAGAGGCTGGCCCAGGCTCTTAGTGGATCGCTGAGAGTATGAGCCAGGCTTCTGGGCAGATCCTGATCATATGATTGGGATCTTTTCAGAGCTTGGACTGGCTCTGTGACGTCAGGCCTCTGCCAGCTTAAAACGGACCACAGGAGTGCACAATGAACTGCACTCCTGTGATACATAAACGTACAGCCAAAATAACTTTGGCTATACTCCTTTTTTACAAGGTGGAGAAGGGCTTTCTGATAAGTTATTGGGCTCTCAAAAGGGTGCCCCCCACCAGTGGTGCCAGTGGCTCTTGCAGTGTTTCCTGTTCCACCGAGGAGCCTATACCATGGGAAACTGCTTCCATGGAGTAGGCAACAGGAACTCCATGTAGTACGTCACCTCCAGGTATCCGCTCTTCCTTTTTTTTTTTTTCTTGGTTAATGTAAGCTATTCCAGCATAATCTGTGCTGCGTTGGAGGGCAGGGCAGACATTCAGTGTCTCCATAAAGAGGACCTGCTTACACTATTGCATAAGGGTCTTGTTAGCCCTATTGTGGTGGCAAAGTAATAAAGTGTTTAAAAATGGAATGAAATAAATATGATTAATTTAAAGCACCCCTCTAATTTCTGCACACACCCCATATAAAAAGCTCAACGTAGGGCAAGCACATGTATGTAATCAATAATTGCACCATACATGTGAGGTATCATTGCGAATGTCGGCGTGGGAGCCAAAATTCTAGGGCCGTAGCCCACAGTGGGCTTTAAAGAGGAAGTAAACCCTGATGGGTTTTACTTCCTCTTTGTTTCCCTGCAAATGTAAAGCATAATGGGCTACTATGCATCGCATAGTAGCCCATTATGTGTCACTTACCTGACACAGGAGCCTGCGATGTCACCTCTGTCTCCTCTTCCACGTAGCGTCCATCTTCCTTCCGAATATCGCGGCTCCGGCGCTGTGATTGGCCGGAGCTGCGATGATGTCACTTCCGCACATGCACGCAGAAGCCGCCACTAACGGCACTATCACTGTTAGAAACGGCACGCTCAGTACGCCTGCACGCCGTTGGGGGGGGGGGGGGGGGGGGGCGGGGGGGGGGGTACCTGGGGGGGCGGTCACTGCCAGGTGTTTTTCACTTTTAATGCATAGGATGCATTAAGGTGAAAAAACATGAGGGTTTACAAACCCTTTAATAAAGAGAGGAAAAAAAAAAACCTGTTATACATACCTGCTCTGTGCAGTGGTTTTGCACAAAGCAACCCAGATCCTCCTTTTCTTGAGTTCCCCGCCAGCGCTCTTGGCTCCTCCCTAGTGTCCCAGAGCAAGCAGCTTACAATGGGGGCACCCAAACAGGCTTGTTGACTAGCTGCGGCTCTGCGTCTCCATTCACACACAGCCGTGGCTCGGCCCTGCCCCCTCTCTCTCCTAATTGGCTTACTGGCTGTCTCAACCAATGAGCTGAGAGTCCCTTGGGGGGTGGGGGGGGGGGAGGCGGTAATGCTGCACAGAATGAATGAAGGTAAAATAAACCTTGGGAATTTACAACCACTTTAATAGGTGCTCAACATGAAAATATTTGGGATATGAGGGACGTCAGCTGACAGCAGGCTTTAGCCCACTCTTGGCTAAAAACCGGACACAGGAGTGCAGAACGAACTGTACACATGTGATCCATTGGAGACGTAGGGCCAAAAAAGCTTTGGCCTTCTCCTTTTAACACCAAAAAAATGATTATGCAAGAAGGACTTGTCAGTGACCTAAAATCAGCACCCTTACATTTTTTTTTTTTTTTTTTTTTAACCATTAACCCCTAAAGGCTTAAAATAGTATATAACGCACGAAAAAATAGAATTGGGATAGAGGGGACTTTTAAGGTGGCAAAACGAATAAAGCTAGAACATGTATAGTAAAGTTTTCTAGTACATTGTTTAAAAAAAAAAATAACAGTCTTAGTGAGAACTTTAAGATTCAACAAAATTATTCAAGGAACAAAAACTTTTTATTCTCGTTATTGAATAACGTTTTTGTACGGTGATACATTATATCCTTGAATAATTTTGTTGGATCTTTAAAGTTGTTTGTTAACCCGAAAAAAAAAAAAAAATCAGATTCTGGTCCCTTAAAGCAGATTACACAGCACAGTGCTTGTGCTGTGTAATCTGCCCCCTCTAAACTGTAAAAAAAAAAAAAAAAAAAAAAAAAACCTACCCAGATCTGCCACTTCCTGCATGCCCCTCTCTAAACTGACCACGATAACCAGGGCTACTCAGCCCTGAGCACCGTGGTCAAAGTGCGTACCTCCGTCAGACGTAGCTGTCCTCTCTGCTCTTCTCTCACCCCCCTCCTTCCTACATGTCAGCGTCTTCTTTGTCTGTCTCTGACTCGTCCCCCCGCCGTTACTATTAAAAATAAAAATCCTAAAATTGTCATTGCCAGCCCCTCTATTAGAGGCTGGCATACCACAGTATCTAAGTCCTTTGTAAAAACGACCACTCTATTTACCTCTTTAGAGCGGTCTTCAGGCCAGTCACGTGACTCGCGGCCACTTTACAGCTCCGAGACATCGCTTCTGCGGGAGGTCACGTGATCTCCTCGGCTGATGTCAGATGACGGCATTACTAATGCCTGCCAGATGTCTCCTTAACAGTGATGCCCATCCGTCCCACCCATAAGTACCCATCAGTGCCCGTCTGTGAGGGAGAAGACTTACTTTTTTACAAAATTTTATAACAGAAACAAAGAAAACCTTTTATTTTTTTATATTTTATTTTTTTCAAAATATTTTTTTTTTTTTTTTATTTGTTGCCTAAAAAATAACCCCAGCAGTGATCAAATGGCGCCAAAAGAAAGCTCTATTTGTGGCAACAAAATGATAAAAAATGTGTTTGGGTACAGTTTAACATCACCGCGCAATTGTCGTTCAAAGTGCGACAGCTGAAAATTGGCTTGGGCAGGAAAGGGGTGTAAGTGCTTGCTATTGAAGTGGTTAAAGTGTAGCTTGGTTTACAACCACCACTTGTACCTACAGGAAAGCTTATACTAAGGCTTACCTGTAGGTACTGTAAAGATCTCCTAAACCTGCATGATTTAGGAGATATTTACCATATACCCTCGCGCCAGTGTCATCAGCGCATGCGCACTGAAGAAACTGCCCGCTCGTGTTGTTTCTTCAGCAGCCGTGCCGTGACTGGCAGATCCCACGCGCGTGTGCGGGAGTGACGTCATCACGGCTCAGGCCAATCGCAGCACTGGAGCACACAAACCTGGAAGTAACTCCGGGAGACATGTCGCCGGTCACATCGGTGTGCGGGGCCACTGCAACAGCTTCAATCTAAGGTAATACTGGCTCATTATGCCTTTGTTTTACAGCAGGCATGTCCAAAGTCCATCCCGCGGCCCACTGGTAATTTGTGTGTGTGTGTGTCTATATATAGATAGAGATATATATATATATATCTCTATCTATCTCTATCTATCTCTATCCGTATTTATCGTTCTGGGAGGGATGAGTGCCGTCGGATTACATACAGGAGAATCTCCTGTTTGCTCGGCGGCCTCTATAATAAGAAGTCCCGTCTCCTGGGCTGGCATTGGATGACTGTTCTGTCTATTGTAGGAGGCGGGACTTTGTATTAAAGAGGCCACTGAGTAAACAGGAGATTCTCTGTTGACACTTGTCCCGCCCCCCCTCCCTGTCCCCTCTGAGGCTGCAGATGGGCAGCAATCAGGCTGCACTTACGGCAATGGTGAGGCTGCATTCAGTTCATGTCAGTGGTGGGGCTGCACTGATGGGCACTGACCCTTCACAGTTCTTTATTTAAAATGTAATTATTTTCCTACAACTTCCCTCTTAAAGTGAAAGTGTGTGTTATACTCCGATAAATACTGTATATCCAAATAACACGCCCAAGCTCATCCTTAGACTCTTCACCACACACAGCCACAAAGGCAAGAGAATTATTGTTGGGCAGTGTATTAGTTAATTTGCATTTAATTTTAATGGTTCAAAGAATGTCAGGCAAAATGGTCAGCCCTCACGCATGTTCACTTCATCAAATCTGGCCCTCTTTGAAAAAAGTTTGCACACCCCTGTCTTACAGGGTTTGTGATTGTTTTTTTTTGTTTTTTTTCAGGCTTGCAACCGCTTTAAGGTCTATAGTAAATATCATTTGTTAATGGTATTTGGTACTATTGACAAATCTTATTTAGAGGATAAGCTCACCTTTTTACAAAAAAATAATGTACCTTTTTTTTTTTTTTTTTTTTTGCCGCTGCGTATTTGGAAAGGGTCAGGGACTTTTTTTTTTTTTTTTAAATGCAAAACTGCTTTTTTTTGGTTCAATATACTTTAATGGAGAAGCTGCAAAAAAGCATGTACAGTAATGAGTTTTTGCAGCAATTTGTTTTTTTTGTTTTTTTTTTATCTGCCCAACAACAAATTGGCCAAAAACGCAAATCGCGTGTGCAAAAATCAAAACGCAGAGCCAAAAGCACAGCAGAATTAGAGCATTATGCTGGCCACACAGATCAATTTTCAGACGAGAATATTCAGATGAAAAATCTTTGTACAGTCGCTGAATGAAAGAATGTTTTGAAATTTTCACTTGTTTTTAACGTTCTGTTTTTAAAACGAATGAAATTTCTGAACGAAAACCACATACACTGTCTGAAAATTCCTTTGACCAAGAAGTTTTCTATTTCCAAATATGCCATCACTGTGGTTGAAAATGAACGTCGATTTGACCCCACTAACGGTTAGAAAATCGAACGAACGTTCTGAAAATGGCGACTTTTTTTTTTTTTTAAGGAAAACGTTTGTTTTTACATAAAAAAAAATTGATCTCTAAATCTGATGTTCACCAGATTCACCCTTTTAATAGTATATACAGTATATCTCTCCTAATAGTTTATACAGTATATCTCTTCTAATAGTATATACTATTAGAGGAGGTATACTGTATATCTCTTCTGTCTGTTCTCAGAATGGATTAGATATTTTGCTCCCTAAATATATAGTTGGTTATTTATATTTACTATTGTATAGAGATATTTAAGAATAAATTTCCTTTTTTTTAAGACTTTACACAGTAACTAAATTATACGCCACACTTTTTTAAAGGTTTTTAACCGATTAATCGAAAAAATAATCGGCCAACTAATTGATTATGAAAATAATCATTAGTTTGCAGCCCTAGTTTAGATTAAAGTATATTCATGTTTGTATGTGGCATGTTTGTTTCGATACCACATGTCTTCCAATTGGTGTATACAGAAGATTCTTCTTTTTTTTTTTTTTTTTTCTAATATAGGAAATGTGATCGTATATTCTACGCCAAAAATTGTGCATGGTTTTTCCAACATGGAAGGCCTCACATTTGCAGAACATAGAACACAGATATAAATTACCCCTTCTCTCTGGCAATCCACATAGTGCCTCATCTTATACCTAGAACCATTTGCTAGCCTCAAAACTGGACCTTCTAGGGTGGGCAGTAATCGTAGGACCCACTTTTTATGTTCCTTTTTCTACTTTGGAAATCCCTCATTTTATTCTCAAAGTGGCTGCGGACCAAATGATCCTAAACTATTTGCGCACTTTTACCCCCTTCCTGCCTAAGCCAATTTTCAGCTTTTAGCGCTGTCGCACTTTGAATGACAATTTTTTCATACAAAACATTTTCTTTTGGTGGTATTGGATCCCCACTGTTTTTATTTTTTTTTTTTTTTCATTTGTTTGCTGCTAAACAAAAGAAAAAAGACCAAACGTTTTGGGGAAAAGAAATTAAAAATGTCATAGTTTGTTAAATTTTGTAAACGGGTGATTTTTCTCATGCATTGATGGGTGGAACTGATGGGACTGCACTGATAAACAGGATTTCAACTAAAAAAACTGCCCTTGGAAAATATAGTGAATGAAAATGATTAAATAATGCTGTTATCACAAAGTGATAATCTGCTGCAAGATATTTTATTACAGACCAAGTCACATAATTATAAAACCAATATTGAACTAAAAAAAATCGGTATTGGTACTTATACTCGATCTTCAAGTGGTTTCGGTGTAGCCCTAATAGAGGCATTATATTAAACAATGAAACTAGTCAGGAAGCCATTCGTTTTGTTACCTCCACCTTTTTAAAATCTACTGATAGGAATGCGTTTATTCTGGGAGATAGCTGCCATCATTGGCCATGGCTAAAGGCAGTTCCCAAGGGACAATATTTGCGGTTAAGACTTAATTGCACAGAAATCAATGAAAATGGGGCACAGGCATTGTGCCTGAGGTCTGGTTCACACTGCTGCGATGTCAGAGTTCGGATGTGATTCGCACCGCACTGCAAATCACATGCGATTTCAGCCATGCAAATCGTATGGCTGAATTCGCATCAAACTCGCACAGTACCCTTTTTTTTTTTTTTTTTTTTTTTTTTCCGCAGCAGAATTGATTTGCATAGGTGTGATTCCTGTCTGAGTTTGCAGATCGCACTGCGATATGCGAACTGATTTGGGAGTGTCATTAACTTTTAACTGACACTCCCAGCAGTTTGCATAGGGCAGTGTGAACTGCCTCCGGAAAACCTGTTCCTGGTGGAACCCGCAGTGGATTCGCAGGGTTCCTGCATCGCAGCAGTGTGAACCGACCCTTAAGAAATTTGTGGAAAAAGGTTATTCAATAGATTTACTTAAAGCGGTTGTGTACCTGCTGACACTTTTTTTTTTTTTTTTTTACCCCTGTAAGGCAAAAGGCATAATGAGCTAGTATGCACCGCATACTAGCTCATTATGAAATACTTACCTTAGAACGAGGCGCCGGTATCTTACCTGGTCCATGCCGAGGTAGCTGACATGTTGCCTCGGCGTGTCTTCCGGGTATCGCGGCTCCATTGCTGTGAGTGGCTGGAGCCGCGATGTCATCACTCCCGCGCATGCGCACGGGAGATTTCTTTCCCGGCAAGGTCCGGCATCTGCTGGGCCTTCAGCCGAGAATCCCCTGTGCGCATGCGCCACTGCAGTCAGTGGCTCATAGCAAGGGGAATATCTCCTAAACCGTACAGGTATAGGAGAGATTTATTTTTTTACCTACAGGTAAGCCTTATTATAGGCTTACCTGTAGCTAAAAGTTAAAAAATAGACTATACAAACCCCTTTAAAGCGGAGTTCTGGCCACAATTTTTAAAAATAATTTTTTCAGGCATCCCATCATAATGGATTAATAACCAAAATAAAGTTTATATATGTTTGCTAGTGGATCTGAATTGTATCCCTATATACTATATATATTATATATGTGTATATATGTATGTATATTTAGGAAAATCCTTTTCTGGCCATTGCCATGATGATGGGGCATGTGAAGCCCAATCGCAACCTCTTCCTGGATTTGCGATTGAGAGGTGCATGCTGGGTAACCAGCATATGCACCTCTCAATATCGCGCATGCAAGATGCTCCGCCGGCTGTAGCGCCGATTGTTTAGAAGTAGTTGCCATTACGGTCAGTGACAGAGGAAGGTCCCGCCCCGTTATGGCAATATAGATGTGATCTGCCTTAAATCGCATAATTTCCTGTCGGGGAAACAACAACGTAATTTTTGCTCACAGTACAGCCCACTGACTCCTAGGAAACGATGACTCACATTTCCCAGGAGCACAGGCGAGGGAGAAAGTGATGCGGAGTGCCACAGACCTGGAAGTGGCAGATTAGGAGCCACTACATAACAGGGTGTTTTTGGTGAGTTAAAAAAAATGTTTTACTTAAAATAACAAACATGTTATACTTACCTGCTCTGTGCAAGGGTCTTGCACAAAGCGGCTCGATCCCCCTTTTCTGGAGTCTCCCGGTGGCGCTCCTGGCCCCTCCTCTTCAGTAAGTGCCCCCAGAGCCGCTTTCCATGGGGGCACTCGTTCTGGCTCGCTACTGAGTCCTGCTGCTGCATCCATTGAGACAGACAGCAGGACTAGGCCCTGCCCCTGGCACCTGTGTCTTTGGATTTGTTTGTTTTGACAGCAATGGCTCCTGCTGCTATCAATCTGTCCAATGAGGACCCGAGAGTGGCTGGAGCTGCTGGGCTTGTTCTCGTTGCTGGAACGATCAGACTCAGTTAAGTAAAAGGGGAGCTCTGGGGGGCAGCTGCAGCACAGAAGGTTTTTCACCATAATGCGTAGAATGCATTAAGGTGAAAAACTTTGAGCCTTTATGACTCCTTTAATAGTACAGCCATCTCTGTTCAAGAGATGGCTAGGGATACCTTGCTGGTGGAGAGATCTAGAGGTAGAAACTGCCGACACTATGTCCATACCCTTTTATTACTTTCTTTTCCACACAACATCATGATGTTAAACCTCTCATCTGCAAACATTGGCATCTGTTTCGAAATGATAGTTTTAGGTTCTGTGCTGCCAGAGAAACCTCAGGTTGGTTTAAAGGGGTGCCCTCTTTGAGAAATAGGGTGGCACCTAATCTACATAATACACCTAATAAGGAGCTCTTAGTTTTTTCAGAACCTCACTAGTCTTTATCAAAGTAATAGATGGCCGGTGTTTTCCTTTATGGATGTAGAAACGAGAGATCTGATGCATTCATATCAATGAGTACCTCCCGTGCTTTAAAAATTAAACCCTTCATTACATGTTTCACAGAGGGCGTTTACCTACTCCAATGCCCCTGTGGCTTACAGTACATGGGCAGAACTAAGCGACCCCTATATGTGAGATTAATTGAACATATAAATATTAGGAATGGGTTCATGAATCACTCAGTCTCTAAACAGTTCTTACCACTTACAACATATTATCTAAACAGTATGATATCAACCCAGTAGGGACCGCTCCAATACCATTTTTTTGGGTGCGATTTATAAATATACCCACATTGGAGAGGAAGTTTTCTAGTAAGAGAAATCTCCAAATTAGAGATGAAATGGATTCATTTTCAAGTTACGCTCCCTATGGGTTAAATGTAGATGTTGAATTCAACGCATTTATTAACAACTCCATATGGATAATGTTCTTGTTCTGGCTAAGTTATGGGAATGAATGGTGTGACCCATATTTATTATTCAAAATGATTTACTATGAGACTCACATTCATTATCAATATAATGTGTGATTTTGAGATGTATCTATTAAAGAAAATTCACATATTGTATTGTGTTGATAATGGAAGTAACGTTTAAATTTTGATATATAAAGTCTCTTCATGACTCTTGGTTTTTTTAAAATGAGTCAGATTAAGTTTGTATTCTGAGTTTTAATCTTTGCTCCATATTGGAGTTTTATAGATGTTTTAACTATACATTTCTATATTTATGCTCTAGATGGCAATAGTCTAGTTTTTGCATTTCCTTAAAGTGGTTGTAAACTCTGTTACACCACTTTTACCTACAGACAAGCCTAAACTTGGAGATATTCAGTATATGCGTGGCTGCCGTCATTGGCGCACGGAAGAAACGGGCCACTGCTGGTGCTGTATCTTCAGTAGCCGTTCCGTAACCGGTGACTCATGCGCGGGAGTGACATCGCAACTCCGGCCAATCAGAGTGCCGGAGCCATGAACCCGGTAGTAACTCCAGGGAAGGATGACGGCCGTGTACTCCGAGTGATGACACAGATTAAGGGCAACGTTCTGAGGTAAGTATTTCATAATGAGCTAGTATGCAATGCAATGCATACTAGCTCATTATGCCTTTTGTCTTGCAGGGTGTTTGTTTTTTTCACCCCTGAGGTTTACAACCTCTTTTAAGCTGCACATTTTATTTTCATTAGAGGATGGCAGCAGCATAGTTAAGGTGTCCCTCAGAGCCCATTCACACAGGGGCAACTTTGGATCCGACTTCAAGTCGCCCCAAGTCGCCTCAAGTCGCGCTACACGAAAAAATCAATGTAAGTGAATGGATCTGTCTTAATGCACACTACTGCAGTCGCTCCGACTTCAGAAAAGGTTCCTGTACTACTTCAATCCGACTTGAAGGCAACTTGTACCCATTGATTTCAATGGAAGTTGCCTCCAAGTCTGATCACTGTTCATACTGAGGCAACTTTACAGGAAGCAGAAAAGAAACAGAAAATAATTTCCTCCACTAAACAGCCAGCCCCCTCCTTCTCACACACAGCTGATAAGCTCTGATTGGCCACTTGTAAAGTTCCCTGTGCTGGAGGCGACTTCAAGTTGTGTTGTAAGTTGCCCCAAGACGTGCTGTGATTCATACTCAAGTCGTTTCCAAATTGCCTCCCAAAGTTGTGCTGGAAGTCGTGTTGCCCCTGTGTGAATGGGCTCTTAGGGTGGATTTGATTTAAATGAAGTAAATTTAAATTATTTTTAAAGCCCAACTGTCATCTCTGTCCCACAGCGGCTCCTCCTACCTGCTGTTGACTCACTGACAGTCCCATTAACTTTAATGGGACGGCTGGGGATGCGGCAGTGACACAATAAGGTGATGGACGTGACGGCAGCTGGTGAGTCTATGCCCGCTAATGGGCGCTGCCATGATGGATCTGAAATGACAGGTGCTCTTTAAATGTAAGGACTTATTCTTGCTGGTAGTTTCTTTAAAAATTGAAAACAAAATGAAGGATTCCTATTTAGAACAATAAGCTGTCAGGTTCGTAAAACAGCGATATTAGAACCGATTCAATCATACAGTTTATAATGTACATAGATTTGCAAAACAATGGGATAAAGGAATATTCCTGAACTTTGTTTTATCTCATGGTTACTGTGAAATTGTCTGAATGCATCAATCCAGTGCACGTTATCTCAGCTTGCAGAGCTTGGATTCATTGAATGAGTTTACCAAAGATGTAAATATTGCAGAATATGCAGCCTCATGTTACATAACTATGCTCCATTTTATGTGGAATAAACTCAATTATTAATGTAGCTTAAATAGAAAATTATCTTTCTTTAAATAGCTTTTTATTCCAAAAACATTTTATTAAAAAAAATTGATTAAAAAATAAAAAAAATTTTATTTGAATAAAAAGCAAAACCGATTTAAAAAAAAAAAAAAAAAAAAATTGATTTTTATCCACCCTCGTGTCCCCACATAAGAGATTTGGCGGACTTCCGGTCTAGTCCATTTCAATATGTGGATATTAAATATAATTTTTGGAATTTAATTTTCGTCTTGGAGGGATCATCATTACTTTTACGGCTAGGCATTCTTCTTTTTTAGCCCCATTTCAGATTTTGGTGCTCCGTATTGCAGTTTTTATAGATGTTTTAGATATACATTTTGGTATTCATCCTCTAGATGGCAGTAGTTTTGATTTTCAAACTACTGCCATCTAGAGGGCAGCAGCATATTTTGGATGTCCCCACATAAGAGATTTGGCTGACTTCCAGTGTGGTCCATTTCAATATGTGGATATTAAATCCATTTTTTTATTACGGCTGGATCAATTTTAATTTATCCATAACTCAATTTGACTTTTGATTGGTAACATCTACATTTTAAAATTGATGTTCTTATATAATTTAACTGTAATATTTTCTGGCACTGCCGGGTGGAAGTTTAAACAAAATTTTCTTATTTTTGGATAAGCATTCTAGCAGTGGCCCTTAGAGGGCAGTTTTCCTTATAGCTTGGTAATTTTTGGCTAATTTCCTGTTCGTCAGGGCAACCTGAGTGTGAACTAGCTAGATTATAACTTTTATGCAATAAGGGTAATGGAGCCCTTTCACACTGGGGCGGTTTGCAGGCGCTATTGTGCTAATAATAGCGCCTGCAAACCGACCCGAAAGTGCCGCTGCCTTAATTCCAGTGTGAAAGCCCTGAGGGCTTTCACACTGGAGCGATGCGCTGGCAGGACGGTAAAAAAAAGTCCTGCTAGCAGCATCTTCGGAACGGTGAAGGAGCGGAGTGTATACCGTTCCTGCCCATTGAAATCAATGGGACGGCGCGGCTATATCGCCGGCAAAGCGCCTCTTTTTCAAAAATTCATGAAGAGTAGATATTTAATTTATACAAACTTTTACAAATCTGGTTCTGAGAATTATTTCACCATAAATATGTGGGTGTTTTTATATTCACTATATAACATGTGGATGCTTTATAAGCAGTCAAAGCACAACTGTTGATGTTTTGGATATGTGCATTTATTTTGAGTTCAATATTGGTTTTAACTGCTAATCAGTGTCCCTTTAACACAAGCCAGTTATTGGCTTTCTTCCTTCTGTTAGCGTGAGGAGAAAAAAAGCTGATAACCGGCTTGTGTTGACATCTGTGATCAGTTGCCATTGGACATAGCTGATCACGTGGTAAAGGGGCACTGTGATTTGGCCCTTTACCCTGATCTGTGACGAGCCGAGTCCTTCTGACTTGGCAATCGCAAATCGAAGCGCTATCACGGGAGTATGTCAATAGATGCTTCCCGGCGAAGTAAGCCCACGCTGTAGCAGTCATTTGGCTATAGCGTGGGTGGCAACAGGTTAATTGACTTTTAGATCTTTTTATATATGATCTCTGGATAGTTCTTTATGTATTTTCAACAATGGGGTCAATGGTAACCCCTAAACCAGCAAATGTTGGCTAGAAAATGTGTGTGTGGTGTGTGTTTTTTGCTTTGTATGCCTTTTCTGAGTAGAGGTGCACCGAATGGAAATTTTGATACCGAAAATGCAGGACACAGTTGGCCGAAAACTGACAAAAAAAATAAAATGGAAAAAAAAAGAATATTGATTTCATGCATTTACATTGGGGTGGATAAAAATTGTGTGTGTGTGTTTTTTTTTTTTTTTTTTTTTTTATCAAATTAATTTTAATAAAATGCTTTTGGAGTAAAAATCTTTCTAAAGATAGTTTTCTCTTTAGGATACATTCATAATTTAGTTTATTCAGCATGAAATGGAGCTTAGTTATGTAGCATGAGGCTGTATATTCTGCAATAATTACATTTTTGGTAAACTCATTCAATGAATGCAAGCTGAGATAACATGCATTGCATTGATGCATTCACACAATGATGAGCATGGTGTGCTTTTTACTTTTTTTATTTATTTTTATTTTTTTCACTGCCCTTTTAAGAAAGGAAGACAAAAATCTTATCACTTTTATTGCTGTCAGAAGGAATGTAAACATCCCTTGTGACAGGTACTCTTTATGGAGGGATCTGAGGTATATAAGACCACAAATCCCTCCTTTGCACTTGAAAGCATTCAAAACTCTGAGTTTGGCTGTTTTGAATGCTGTAATTTTTATTTTTTTTTAAAATTGGCGCCTTTTAAGTTTTTAGTAAACCGGAAGTGATGTAATGACTAGACCTGCTTCCTGGCTTCGTTCGGGTCTCCGGCCAGCCAACAGGCCGGGAGAGCTGCGGGAGCCAAGAAAGCCGACCAAGGTTAAGTTGGCCAGGTGTACGTGAATTCATCACGTGCTCTAACGAACCGGACATTTATCGGCAGCGGACCGGAGCTTGACGACCCCCTGGTGTAAAGCATCACAGCCTCGGAAGAGCTACCACTAATAGCCTTCTGCTCTACTCTCTCTCATGCAGTGTACCTATCAAATGCCAAGTAATATAACCAGGGGTTCGGCAGAGCCAGGCCACCATCATCTTTAGGGCGTTGCAGATGTTCTAGCTTTATTCTGGGGGTCCAAATTAAAGTACAGAATAGGGAGTTAACTATCCTGAAAATCCCTTTTAAATTTTATGTCCCTTGCGCTTCATTGTGGTGTTAAAAAATCTTTCCTGGTACATTTTTGGTTAGTTAAAAAAAACCCCATCTACCTGTTGAAATGCATTGAAAATGAAAATTCATCAAAGCACCCGTACTACGTTTAGGGTGTACACAAGTCACATGATCTATGGAGAACACACCATAAGCACAGTAAGATCGTGACAAAATCGTATGCGTTTTCGGTGCCATTATTGACACTTTTTTTTCTCTTATTGGCAAAATGCAGATAGCACTATTTTCGCCCAATATGTTTCGGCCGCCGAAATTTTGGTGCATCTCTATTTCTGAGAGTTTTTGTATAGCCTCTTTTTAAGGCCCCTTTCACATGGAGAGGATCCACTGGACAGACTCCGCCAGCTCAGCAAGGAATCGCTCTGTTGATCCCCCGCTAAGCAGGCGGATGACAGGTCCGTCTCTGCTCACTGTGCAGGGATGGACCTGTCAGAGCTCCGCTGTTCTCTATGGCGAGATCGGTTGAAAAATGCACAGCCTGTCTGTTTTCATCTGATCCGCTGGACAGATGGCAAACGTCTGTTTTGAGCTGATCTTGCCGGATCAGATGGTAGGCAGGTGTCAGCGGACACCTCTTCGCTGATATACGCCTGCCCTTAGTCAATGGGTGGCCCATTCGGATCCGCCTGAAAAACGGACAGGCGGATCTGAGCGGGCCGATCGTGTGAAGGGGGGCCTAAGGAGCCTGTACCTTTTTTTTAATTTATAATTGCTGTGGGCAAGCAGCAGGGTTTAGAGCCGACGATTGGCTCTCTTGTAAAGGCAATCCGAGCAGCTATCTAGCTGCTGGATCGCTTTTAAATGCAGTGGGAGGGGACAAATGTGTTCCTGTGATCAAATGCTTTTAAGAGCGGAGGAGGGATATGGGGTCTTGGTTACCCCAGACCTCTCCATAAAGAGTACCTTGCACAAATGAATGGGCTGCCATGCCCACACAAGTGTGAATGGGGGTTGAAGTGGTTAAAGTTAAAACACAAGAAATTTGCATTATTTTACTTGTGCATTCAAGGTTGGGTGTTTTTTATTGTGCAAAAATAATTTTAAATGGTTTCCAATAAAGTGTATTTTCTCTTTTTTGTTTTAGATTTTGGATCATTTTTTGACTTGGAACAAGATCTTCCTGATGAACTAATTAGCTCAAATGAGTTTGGCCTGAGCAATGGTGGCGATATTAATCAAAGTCACATGAGCCCAGGGATTGTACCTGATGCAGCTGCTAAGCATAAACAACTCTCTGAACTTTTACGAGGCGGAAGTACTGCGAACATGGTTATGGGTCTTGGGCAGCAAGTGTCCCAGGCTAGCTCTGGTATGGGGTTTCTGAACAGTATGGTTAAAAGTCCAGTGACTCAGCCAGGAATGTCATCACCAGCTTTGAACATTGGAGGTAATGGAGCCAATTCAGTTGGTCCCTCTCAAACGTTAAATTCCTCAACAGCGGGAATGATGCTCTCTATGAACAACCCAATAGCGCAGCCTAGAATCGGCATGAATTCAGGGATAATCACAGGTGGAAATGGTCAAAACATGACACAAGGACAAATAATGAATGGATCTCTGGGCATTGGAAGACATCAGTCTGGTGTGCCATATCATAATCAAGGAATGGGAAACTTTAGTAACCTTTTAGGAGAGACACTGCAACAAAGTGGACCACAGATGGGGGGCCAACCAGGAGCAAGAAGTCCTCAGGCAACAGCCATAAACAAGGTTAGTAGCATAGTTTAAGCCTATAATAGTTTTATGACTTATTGTATTTTAAATACTTTTTGGTGCTATGCTACAATAACAAAAATGTAGGATGTCCTTTTGTCTGTTTCCAAAAAAATTTGAGATGCTTGTGTGCCCAAATGTAAAGAGTCAAAAATTGTGCTGCCCATGGTAATGCAAAATTTTTCTTTGTGCATAAATTCTCCTTTCATAGAGAATGCATTTTTGACATTGTTTACTTCTGTGTGATCTGATTGGTCACATGGTACCTGGGCCAATCACAGTACCCTCTACCATGTGATCCAGATCACCTTCCCAGAGTATTAGTGACACTGCTCTGGTCAAAGTATGTGTAAAGGAAAAAAAAAAAAAGTATTTTTAATATTTTTTTTTTTTTTTTTCACACATGGTCACTAGTCAGTATCTCTGATCACATCACACCAGTCATATGACGCTGGACTGCACTGGTGACATGTTAAAAAAAAAAAAAAAATTGAGAAAAACAAATTTTTGTTTCTTCATATTTTAAAAAAATTGTAATAAAATTACAACTTCAAAAAACCCATTATGGCTCTTACTAAATACCTTGGACTGTCTTCTTTCCAAAAAAGGGGTCATTTTTTTGGACTGTCCCGGCATTTTAGGGCCTCACGACATAGGCTTGTCAGTACATCAGGACTGATCAATTTGAAATGTATACCATAGTTTTTAAACTCTGTTTGCAGAAAAGTGTATGTGTGTCTGTCTGGGTTTTTTTTTTCCTCAATTGGTATTTTCGTTTATGGCAAAAATGAAAAAGCTCTGTTCGTAAAAAAATAAAAGGTACATTTTAAATTTGGGTTACAGTGTTGCTTGACCGAGCAATTTCCAGTTTAAGTAGCACAGTGCTGAATAGCAAAAAAATGGCCTGGTCCTGAAGAGACCAGGACCTGACCTGTAGGAGGTCAAGTGGTTAAGGTCAACAGGAATTGGGTAGATTTCTTGTACACTAAAAAGCTAGAAAAACTAGGCATTTTCAGCCTACAGGTCTCAATGCAATATAATTAAGATCAGTGTATAGGAACTTGGAAGGCTAATCATTCGTTGACCATTTGGACACTCAAGCAATTTAAAATAAGTTTCCTAAATGCAATGCATCTAAGATGCATATCAATATACATCAATAGAGCGTGTATTCTAGTGTGAACATCTTTTAACAATTGTGGCATACACTTTTGTGCATGAATAAAGAATTTTGATATTTGCATTGATAATTCTAGAGACTGCTAGAAAAATATCCTTAAAAAAATAGCGATCTTTTGCCCTTTTTTGGAGTCTGTGGAATTTTTTCCATTCCTAGCTTTTCAATTTAAATAACATGGTTTTTATTTTTTGCATTATTTGGGACTTAATTTTTATCTATTTAATTTGTTTTTCTCTTCCTAGCTTGGAATAATGAACAATTCCAATCCATATGGGGCATCGTATGGACAGAATTCATGTCCACAGGAGGGAACTACAGGGATTAGTTTGCAAATGCAGAACAAAGCTGCTCTACGGAATGTTTCAGAGTTTTCACTGGAAAAGAAACCTGGAACTAGCTTGACAAACATGGTGAGTATAACAGAGCTGGTAGAGGAAACCTATAGTGGGGAAATGAGAGGATTGCTATTGCTGACCTCTCCCTTAAAAACAAAAAAATACTAGTTTCCTGGCTTCCATAATAATGGATTCAGGACTTTGAGTCACTCAACTGGAGGAAATAAGAAGGTTTTAGATATCCTTATATTAATTTACAGTCTGAGCAATGAAATTACATTACCAGTAAGTCATTTTGCTAGGTTAATTTAAGCATGAATAATGTAGAAGATACCATGTAAATGGAAAGTATTCACAGCGCTTCACTTTTTTCACATTTTACAGCCTTATTCCAAAATTGTTTCAATTCATTATTTTCCCTAAAATTCTACAAACAATACCCCATAATGACAATGTAAAAGAAGATTGTTTTGAAATCTTTGCAAATTTATTGAAAAAAAAAAAAAATCACATGTGCATCCTGTTTCCACTGATCGTCCTTGAGATGTTTCTACAACTTGATTGGAGTCAACCTGTGGTAAATTCAGTTGATTAGACATGATTTGGAAAGGCACACACCTGTCTATATAAGGCCCCACAGTTTAACAGTGCATGTCAGGACACAAACCAAGCCATTAAATCCAAGGAATTGTCTGTAGACCTGAAGCTCTGTGAATATTTTTCGGATGCACCATATGTTTGAAAAATTACATCATGGTGCACTTTCCAGGTCTTTATTAATACACAGAGCATCGGCCCAGCTCGGGTGCCCCTGTAGCAAGCTGCTTGCTGTGTGTGCACTCAACAGGAGGGAGGAGCCAGGAGCACCGAAGAGGGACCCGAGAAGAGGAGGATCTGGGCTGCTCTGTGCAAAACCACTACACAGAGCAGGTAAGTATAACATGTTTGTAACGTCTGTTATTTAAAAAAAAAAAAAAAAACACTTTGAGAAGTCAAAAGTTCCTTGTTATACGTAGATTAAATAACTATAATCTTGTAATGGGGCAGGGGTATGGCGTTAAAAAATCTTTCAATTTATGTATGTTAAAAATATTTTAATGCATATTGCATGGTTCTTCCTCCCGTGCAGTTTCTGTCACTTTTAAAATTTGTGCGGATTTGCTGGGCAAAGCCATATTGTTGATACTCGGGTGAATGAGTTCTGGGAGCGAATTAAAGGAGAAGTCCAGCCTGAGCTCGTTTGGCTGGGCTTCTCCTATGGGTCACAGGAGTGCAAATCGTTTTGCACTCCTGTGACCCGTTTTCAGCAGAGAGCGGTCTGGATCCGCCAGGTGCCTGGACTGATAGCCGTCTCGGCCTCTCAGCGAGACGCTGAAACAGCCACTCACCGCCCCTTAACAGCTCAGCTCTCTAGTGAGCGTGGAGCAGAAGAGGCGGCGGGCTGGCATTAGAGCTGCACGATTAATTGTCAAGAATCGTTATCGCAATCTTGACTAAAGTGTTTCCCAATTCTTTCTAAGCAAAGAATTCTCTCTGCTCTTCTGATGCCACAGCCCTCAAAAGAAAGGAAGGAAAAAAAGGGCAGTCTGCCAAGAATCAAAACATTCCTTATCAGTTGAACTTAAGTATAAACATTGTAACAATTTGTCAATGGACTAGACTTCTATGTAAGTGAAAAAAGTTTAACCACTCAAACAGTAAACCTTTTTCTTTTTCGTACATCACGGGACAGAGAGCCACAGTATTTACTGATGGGTTATATAGGCACCACTAGGTGATGGCACACCCTAGACAGGAAGTTTAGCCCCCTATTTAATCCCTCCCCTTACTGGGAGTACCTCAGTTTTTTCGCCAGTGTCTGAGGTGTTGGTCACGAGTAAAGATGTGCTGTGCTGAGCTCCGCTGGAATATTCCGAATTGTATGGTATCCGGGCCTCGTGTCCGAAGAAACAAGGTTTTACCTGTAACACTTCCCTTTTTAGAGAGCTGGACCCCGGAATCCAGTATCTGTTTTTTTTTTTCAGCCATATTCCTGGCGGGGTGCTTTACAAGCCCAGAGCTGCGGATCCCCTGATAAAAAGGGGGCCCTAGTCCCTGAAGGTTTTTCTAAATGGAGCCCACCGTTAGAAGTGAAGATTGGTTCTGCTCCCACAGAACCCTGCAGCTGGATAAGGTAAGGGAGATTCCTAAGGAATTTTTCTAATTCTTGTGGGTTTTCTCCTTTAAGTAAATGTATGCAATGCCTAAAGTTGCCACCGGGGGCTGTCAAGAGCAGTACCTTTCCATGCTTGTCAGTCTCGTCTCTGTGTCACAAGCTGCATGCTCCTCCAAGCCATGCTCCAGGTGGGATGAGGGAAGGGGGGGGGGTTTCTTTTCAGGAATGTCCCCCCACAGCTTCCTTTATGCTAGAAACCAAAGGGCAGTCGGCGGTATGCACACCACCTCCCGCCTCTCATTACGGCGGCTCTCCATCCACCGGCCCTCCTCCGCCCCAGCCTCCCCTCCATGTGCGATCCCATCGGGATCGTAGCCCTCTGCTCGCATGGGAAAAGCTGTCTTTTTTTGAAAAAGGGGGGTGCGGAAGGGGTGGTCGGAGGAGGGGGGCGGAGCTTTAGCTCGAAGTTGGCGTGGTCTAACGCACACAACGCGGGCTATACAAAGCTATGAAGTGCACTCTTTTGCAGGTGCACACAGCTCAAGGAGGGACACAGAGCAGACAGGGGCATGTGAGTGTTGGTGACACAGGCATTCCCAGGCAACATCAGACTGAGCCTTGATAGCGGCAGTTGCTGGACTATATTGCTCAGCAGCGGGTGCATTTCTGGTAGTACCTCTGCATTTTTGTGCTTGGCACTATGGGCAGAAAGGGAGGTACAAATACCCCGAGGAATAGGGGCTCAAAGGGATCTCCCTCAGGCTCTGAGGACCCCCCCTCTGCAGCACCATCTCCCCCTGAAGGACCTAAGGAGGCTGGTCAGAGTGAACCATTAGGGGCTGCAACTGCTTCTGGCATTTTAGCCCCTGTATATATTACTCAGGAGGTTATTTCCTCAACCATAAATGGATTAGAGGAAAGATTCATGGCCTTAATTGCATCTTCACAAAGTGGAAGAAAACGCATTAGGTCTCCGTCTACCACCCAGGACTCTCAAACAGAGGAACTCGGAGACGAATCCCCCTCAGAGGACCGGGATGAGACTGATAAATCCTCTTCTGAGGAATCAAGTGGGGAAGGACCCTCTTCAGCTTCACAGGATGAGAAATTGCTGGTGCAATCACTTGCTGGAATGGTCCACTCCACATTTGTTACCCGTAACTGAGTCGGTTGAAAAACCCACGTCTTGTTTGGGTTCACTGAAGCCTCCTCAAACTGCGCATGCCTTTCATGTTCATTTCTTGCTGGAAAAGCTTATTTATTCTGAGTGGGATCACCCAGATAAACATTTTTTCCCTCCTAAAAAGTTTTCAACATTTTATCCTATGGAGGAAAAATTCACAAAGATGTGGGGTATACCCGCAATTGACACCGCTATATCTGTGAATAAAAGTATGACTTGTCCTGTTGTCAATGCTCAAATGCTTAGGGATCCAACTGATAAAAAATTGGAATTCACGTTTTTTCCTTGACAGGTTCAGTAGCTCAACCTGCAGTGGCAGCAATTGGGGTATGTCTGTCCTTGAGAGACCACTTGAAGCAGGTGCTCAAGGTTTTCCGTGAACAGCAGGCCCGGGAGTTAGCCAAGGCGGCTTTGTGTTTTGCAGTTGACGCAATCAGATTCTATCCTTCAGACCTCTCGCCTTATGCTTGGGTTGGTGCATATGCGTAGAATCTTATGGTTGAAAAACTGGTCAGCTGAAACGCCTCCTGGCTGGGTTTCCCTTCTGTGGTGCAAGGCTGTTTGGGGAGGATTTGGACATTTCTATCCAAAAAATCTCAAAGTACCCCTTTGCCAATTAAGAAAAGGAGTAAACATCCCTCATTTAAATTGGCTCTTTCTCCAGTGCCAGGGGCATCAGCCTCCAGGCAGTTGCGACGGTCTCCACCTTCAGGTTCAAGAGGTAAAACTCAGAGTCAACCACAGGGACAAAAGAAGTCTTTGGGGAGAAAATCTACAACACAGAACGCTAAAGCCTCTTTATGAAGGGGCTCCCCCACTCGTTCGAGTGGGGGGAAGACTGCTACAGTTCTCAAGGGTCTGGCAGGAGGTTTTTCAGGACAGATGGGTGGTCTCCACAATAACTCTAGGCTACAAACTAGAGTTCAGAGAATTCCCGTCTCCTCGTTTCCTCAGATCAAATGTTCCCAAAGACCCAGAGAAAAAGAAGTCTCTCTTTCGAGCGTTGGAGCGACTTTTGTTGCAAAAAGTAATCATGGTGGTTCCCATGCAAGAGCAGGGATTGGGGTTTTATTGAAACCTTTTCACTGTGCCAAAACCAGATGGAAATGTCAGACCCATCCTAGATCTCAAAGATCTAAACCGGTTCCTAAAAATTTGATCTTTTCGCATGGAATCAATCTGATCAGTAGTCTCCATCCTACAAGGTGGAGAACTTCTGGCATCAATAGACATCAAGGATGTATACCCGCATGTACCTATTTTCCCTGCTCATCAGAAATATCTGCGTTTCAAAGTGGAAAAAAGCGTGATTTTCAGTTTGTAGCTCTGCCTTTCGGTCTAGCTACTGCACCTCAGGTGTTCACAAAGGTCCTGGCTCCTCCTCTGGCCAGATTAAGGGCCCAAGGTATAACGGTTATAGCGTACCTAGATGACCTGCTCTTAATAGACCAGTCGATAGCCCGCTTAGACCAAGGCTTGGTCACCACAGTCAACTACCTGGAATACCTAGGTTGGGTCCTCAACCTAGAGAAGTCTTCTTTAAAACCAGTAAGAAGGCTAGAGTACTTGGGTCTGGCCATAGACACAACCCAGAAGAGGGTGTTTTTACATCGGTGCCATAAAGGAGCTGGTTCAGGTAGTCAGGGCAAAGAAGGGTCCTTCTATTCGCCTTTGTATGAGGTTGTTGGGAAAGATGGTGGATTCATTCGAAGCGGTTCCCTATGCTCAGTTTCATTCTAGACTGCGGCAAAACAGTGTCCTGTCTGCCTGGACAAGAAAGTCCAGGCACTAGATTTTCCAATGCGCTTGTCACCATAAGTGCGTCAGAGCCTCAGTTGGTGGTTGGAATCTGCAGAAAGGGAAATCCTTTTTACCAGTTACCTGGAAGGTGTTAACAGATGCCAGCCTTTTGGGTTGGGGAGCAGTTCTGGAGGAGACTGTCCAAGGGAAATGGTCGGAAACCAAGAGGACCTTGCCCATCAACATTCTAGAGATTCGTGTGGCGTACGTAGCCCTAAAGGCCTGGACTTTCAGATTGCAGGGTTGTCTTGTCAGGATCCAATCCGACAATGCCACAGCAGTGGCTTATATCAATCACCAAGGGGGCACCAGGAGTGAATGTAGATCTGTTTGCGTCTAGGATCGACAACTTTATGTCAAGAACAAGGGATCCACTTGCATGTGGGACAGATGCGTTGGTGACCCCGTGGCATCAGTTCTCACTGATTTATGCATTCCCTCCTATTCTCCCTCCTATTCTGCTGCTACCACGATTCTTCGCAGAATCGAACAGGAAAAGAAGTCGGTGCTTCTAGTGGCCCAGAAGATCTTGGTATGCAGAAATTGTGAATATGGCGGTACGGTCCCCATGGACCCTACCACCACGTCCAAACCTGCTATCGCAGGAACCGGTGTTCCATCCTACCTTACAAAGGCTAAATTTAACGGTTTGGCTATTGAAACCCACATTCTGAAGAGTCGTGGGCTTTCAGGCCTAGTAATTTCTACCTTGATTAATGCAAGGAAGCCAGCTTCCAGAGTCATTTATTATAGTCTGGAAGGCATATGTCTCCTGGTGTGAATCCAGGGGTTGGCATCCCAGAAAGTATGTCATAGGGCGAATCCTTGCTAATGGGGTTAGAGATGAAGGTGGCCTTGAGTACTATCAAGGGCCAGGTCTTGGTCCTTGGTTGATATTGTTTCAACGTCCACTTGCTTCGCATTATTTGATCTGAAGCTTTATGCAAGTGGTAACGCGGCTTAATCCACTGGTTAGAGCTCCCCTGAACCCCTAGGACTTGAATTTAGTTCTGTCCACATTATAGAAACAGCCTTTTGAGCCGATACGACACATTCCCTTGATCCTTTTGACAAGGAAGCTAATTTTTCTCTTAGCCATTTCTCCTGCAAGAAGGGTATCAGAATTGGCGGCTCTTTTTTGTAAAGAGCCATATTTAATTATTCATAAGGATAGAGTAGTACTGCGTCCACATCCTAGCTTTCTACCGTAGGTGGTTTCAGGTTTTCATCTAAACCAGGATATTGTTCTGCCTTCATTTTTTCCAGATCCCTGTTCTACGGAAAAGTCCACTACATTCTCTGGATGTAGTGAGAGTGGTCAAAACTTATTTGGAAGATACTGCTCAGATTCGCAAAACGGGTGTTTTGTTTGTGTTGCGTGAGGGTCCTAAAAAAGGACAGGCAGAGTCGAAATCTACCATTGCTAAGTGTATTCGACAGGTAATTGTTCAAGCTGATGGTTTGAAGAGGAAAGTTCCACCTTTTCAAATCAAAGCGTACTCCACAAGGGCTGTTAGTGCTTCATGGGCAGTGCATCACCAGGCCTCCATGGCTCAAATCGGCCGCAACTTGGTCTTCAGTCCATACATTCACCAGATTCTATCAGGTGGATGTGAGAAGACATGAGGATATCGCCTTTGGGCACAGTGTGCTCCAGGCAGCGGTACAAGGTCCTCAGGTCTGATTGCACCCTACTTTTGTTGTGTCTCCCTCCCCTCGGATAGCATTGCTCTGGGACATCCCATCAGTAAAAACTGTGGCTCTGTGTCCCGTGATGTACTCGAAGAAAAGGATTTTACAGGTAAGCTGACATTTGTTGGTTTTCAAGTTAAAATCTTTTTTTTTTTTTTTTTTGCTAGAAAATTTACTTAGAACCCCCAAACATATATATATATATATATATATATATATATATATATATATATATATATATATATATATATATATATATATATATATATATATATATATATATATATGACACCCTAGAGAATAAAATGGCGTTTGCAATATTTTTATGTCGCACTGTATTTGCGCAGCGGTTTTTTCAATTACATTTTTTTTGGAAAAAAATACTTTAATGAATAAAATAAAAAAAAAAAACCTAACCAGTAAAGTTAGCCCATTTTTTTGTATGTGAAAGATTTTACGTCGTGAGAGAATCGTGATCTTTTTATTCTAAGCAAAAAAATTGTGATTCTCATTTTGTCCAGAATCGCCATTCCTCTCCATTTTCCTCCTGCAGCTGCTGAATGCTGGAGGGAGAAGAGGAGAAGAAGCAGGCATTCAGTGGCTGCAGGAGGAAAATGAAGAGGAACGATCCTGTGTTTGCACATCCTGTCCGGGTGTAAAAAACCAAATGTGACCAGAAGGCCTCACGGGCCCCCTGGAGCATGGGGTGGGGTTGTCATTGCAACCCTGACACTATGCCAGTAGGCCAAATATATTTTTCATGGGCAAAGATCCTGTGGTCTTCTCTACTTCATCTAATCTAATGTTAGAACCAAACAATGATCTATCATAATCAGAGAGTGGGTAGTGGCAAAGTTTCTAGTGATTCAAGGGCATCGCATTTCACAGAATTTGTTCATAGAAGACTAATGACTTTAACACTAACCTATGTTGTGGTTTTTTCCTAACCCTTCAGGATCAACAGTCATCTGCTCAGATTCCCCAAGCCAACATTGTTTCTGCTAGCCCTCAAAGTATGGGTCCTAGTGCTCAACAAGGAATAGGTTCTGGAGCACCTACAGCAGATCCAGAAAAGCGAAAGCTGATCCAGCAGCAATTAGTTCTTTTATTACATGCTCATAAGTGCCAGAGAAGAGAACAAGCCAGTGGTGAGGTGCGCCAGTGCAACTTACCTCATTGTCGTACCATGAAGAATGTGCTGAACCACATGACCCACTGCCAGGCTGGAAAAACATGCCAAGGTATGTGTTTTTTTTTTTTTTTATCTGATTCCTTTATGTGAAATGTTTACTTTTTTTTTTTTTTTTTTCTTCCTTGTCTTCACTTTAATTATGCTTCTTTTAAGTATCCGAGCATTATACCATACAAATAAACAAATTCAATACACTACTGAAATCACGAATGCATAAAATCACGTCAGGGAGAGAACAATAACCTTCTCAAAACACGCGTGTATATTCCTTATGAATCATGACCAACTCATATTACAGGAAGGCCTATTACAGAAGGGGCAGGCCTAAAAGCTGCATTGACTCTGCAACTGAAGGAGCTTAGGCCAGAAGGTCCGGTGTCAGAGTTCCTGTAACCTTAGCCCGGGTTCACACCATAATTCGCTGCGGACCGCACAGGAGCGCTGTGCGTCCCTGTTCACCTTTCAGGGACTAATCAGGGCCGATTCTATGCCTGAATTCGGCCCTGAAACGCAGCCAAAGACGCACAGCAGCCGCCCCGGAGATATGTGAACCGGCTCCATAGGGAGCCAGTCACATTCTCCTGCTATGCGAATTAGATGTGCGGAAACGCACATCTAATTCGCATAGGTGTGAACCCGGGCTTAAGGAGATATATCCACAAGGTGGCATGTGTGTTTTACAATGTAGCTGGATCCCTGGAGTTCAGCTTTAAATTCATTATTGAACTATGAAATTGTCAGTGTTCCTGTGCTCCACTAGATGGCATTGAAAACGAATCTGTATATTTGTATAAAGAGTCAAAATGTAGTCATGCTGCCAGACCCAACTCCAAAGCGGCTGTGATGCAAATTATGGCACATTTAGTATGGGAAGCACATCTTACTCCTTGTATAAAAATAAATGAAAAGTTGTAAAATGTAAAGCAAGTTCATAGTGTCTCTTTATTGTGTGTGTGTTTTTTTTTTTTTTTTTTTTTTAATTTTAATATATGCTCCGATTATAATCTTGTGATGCCATAGTTGAAAAATGCTGTTTTGTATGTACGTGTCTGACAGGGGTTTTGATTTCAACATATTTTGTTTTTGTTGTGGTTTTAGTTGCACACTGTGCCTCTTCACGCCAGATAATTTCTCACTGGAAGAACTGTACACGACATGACTGTCCCGTTTGTTTACCGCTGAAGAATGCTGGGGATAAGCGTAACCAGCAATGTATGTACATGTTAGTTATATTGTTTGTTGTACCAGTACGTAGCAGAAAAGTTGTGCATTTCCTCCCAGAGTTATGAAAGATTGTATGGTTGTGCACTGCGTACGTCCTAGGTGGATGTTTTTCATATAAAAGTGCAATTCCTTTTTAAAAGACCTTATCCACAAGGCTGATGTTTACTATTAAAAATTAGTTTTTTAATAAATTAAAATGTAAGAATTGGTAAAGCTTTGGGAAACAATACATCACCTTCCTAAAACTGAACTGCAAGAAAGTACTCTATGTGCAGAGTTTATTGTATTGGTGAACTACATAAACCTGGAGACTGCCATGTGTACCGCTCACTTATAGAAGTAAATAGGGCTGCAGTATTTGAGTGCACTGGGAAAGGTTGCTGGTCGGCACATTTTCTTTGCAAGATGTGTGGCACTGGGCAGGGGTATTTTAGTAAAGTTAGCTGGAACAGGAAGGAAGGGAAGTATTTTACTGGTTGGGCTGCACTCAGAAGGGGTGGTGTTTTGGTTACTTAAAGGGCAACAAATATTAAGTTGTACTTAAATGTCAAAGCGAAAACAGATCTTTGGACAGTGAGTTAAGTGGACCTAAACACAAAATAACTTCTAGATCATACAGTACTGTTCTGTGTATACCCATGGTATTCATAGACATTGGGTTCTGTGTTGCCACCTTCAGGTGATTGGACACAGACTCCTACCTCACAAGAACATGCATAGGTCTCTTATTCCATGGGCTGCCACCTCTAGTCAAAGAAAGGGCTTTTTCCATTCTCCCCAGGACACCAACCTCTAAACTATGACTTCCTTTAGTCACAAGCCCTGGCCTGCCAGTCTTCCCAGAAGCCATATCCACAGTGAAGGGGTGCCCCACTCTTTAGAGCTAGGAGACAACTGTTGGTGTTTGCCTGTTTCACTCCAGAGCTTTTCAGTCAAACATCCTCAAGATGTGCAACAAGCAGATCCTGACCTTGGACTGCCCGGTGCTTCTGTCCAGTCAATTGAAGATCTCCAGCCCTGCTCTGGATTTGAGAAAACTATTCATTGGCAGGAACATGGTAATAGCAGATACGAGTCTTAGAAGCTTGGGCAGTGTTTACAACTCTTTGGCTGTCCAGGGGACCTGGTATCAAAAGAAGTCAAAACTACCCATCAGCATTCTTTAACTAAGGTTTTCCTTTTCTAATATTGGACCTTCCTTACACCAGGGCACCAGAAGCCTAGCAGCTGTAAGAGAGATGGGTCCAATACTGTCATGGGAAGAATATACATTCCAGCTCTCTCAACCATCCACATTTTGGGAGTGGACAGTTGGCAGGCAGGTTTCTTAAGTAGTCAATTCCTAGACACGAAGTGGACTCTGCATCCTGAAATCTTTTAAAACCTCTGGGGGTGCCTAGGTTCAAAAACAAATCCGTAGCCAAGACCTGGGATCCGCTAGCCTTCACAGTAGATGCTGGTGATTCCTCAGCTGGTTTATACCTTTCCTCTGAACATCCTTCTCTGACTGCGACACAAAATGGGGGATGAAAAGGTGCTGCAAATTCTCATTGCACTAAATTGTCCCAAAAGAATGTGGTGCCCAGGAATTCTAGTGGACGAGCCCTGGCCTTTTCTAAACACAAGACTTAGTCCTAGGCCCCCTGTTCTTTTCGGCTTCAGTCAGTGGCTTTAACCGCCAGTGGCTTGAAACTCAAGTCCTACAGGACAGAGGTGCCTGATTTAGTTATTCCTGTTTTACACAGAGCATGGACATTTAACCCCTGTACAATTTACCAGTGCACATAGAAGGCCTTCTTTGCATGATGTGAAGACAGTAGGCTTACCTCAAGGGAACCTTCTACCACTCTTATTTTGGCTTGTCTTCAGTGGTCTTGACCAGTGTCTGTCCTCAAGTACCCTCAAGGGATAGGTATCTACCTTACCCATCCAATTTCAGAAACCTCTTGACTTGCAATCCCTTATCGGGACTTTCCTACAGGGAGTTGCTCATACAATTCTCCCAATTCAATCTCCCATGTCACCTCAAAGGTCCCAGCCTTGTTCTACCTGTTCTTCAGAGGCCCCCTTTGGAAGACCTCATCCTTAAGGTTGCTATCTTTGTTCCCATCATGTCTGTAAGGCATGTTTCTGAGCAGCTCTCTTATAAAGAGCCATTTCTTGTTGTGGACAAGGTGGTTTTGAAGCCCAAACCTTCCTTCTTACCTAAGGTGGTCTCCTTTCGGTGAGGAGCTCCTTACTTCTTCCTTCCTCTCTTCTGCTTCAAAACATGACCAGGACATTTCCTTACATTGTTTAGATGTGTTGGACTGTCAGTCTACTTTCTATTCTACTGTCAGAACTCCTCTCCAAGGGGTATGCCTTTAAGGAAAAGGTTCCTTCCTTTCATTTCATCAGGGCTCTTAATGGCTCTAGAAAATTTTAACCTGTGAATTTCTAATCTTTTAGTTAAGGACCGGACGCAGGCCCCTCCCCTCTGAGCCTTAAATGCTCTTTATTGTCTGCTAAAAACTGAAGCAACACAGAGAATTGTTTATATGGGTACTTTCTAGGAGCACACATTTTTGCCAGTGTTCAAATACCTGAAGGTTGCAGCTTCTAACCCATGGTCTGTGACACTGTTTTCTCAATGTAAAACAACCCCAACCCTGTACACTCTGATCTGAGAGTGCAATGTTAATTTCTGTATACCAACAGGAGGAAGAGAGCAAAGCCCACACCTGCTACCAGTTCTCTCCTCCTATCTCTGCCCTTGTTGTCAAAACAGAAAAAGCTTTGTGGGCTGCCTGCCCGCGTTATACCAACCAATGACTTCATTGGTTGCTAAGGACTAATCTGGCAGCCCACACAGCTTTTTGTTTTCAAAGTTAACACCGTGCACTCTAGGATCAGAGTGTGCAGTGCTTATTGCCCCCTATCTCCTCCCCAGACTGCTCCTGTCCTGGCGGTAAGGGTTGGTAATCGAACCCTGTACAATCCTGCTTTTTTTTTTTTTTTTAACAGAAAAATTTTATTAAACAAATCAGCATTACAGTACAAGAACTTAGTACAGTCATTATGGTGAGAATAATTACAGTGGGATTTACCCTAAAACAATAACTACTGTTTATCAGTTGTTCCAGATGTGCACTCAACAGAATTTTCACTTAACCATAGTTCTCATGGCTTGTGTCATCTTAAAAATTCTTGGATAATATGAAGTAAATAACCCAGTATTCAATCAATCCTAATAGGGGCGGCGGGGGGGAGGGGAGGGAGGAGGAAGGAAGACGGGGGGGGGGGGGGGAAGGGAGGAAAAGGAAGGGGGTGAAGAGAAACGGGTATAAGAAGAATAGACTTGAGATGCAGGATGTCCTCTCCTATGTTTCGTGTCTTACTTATGGGATAGGGGGTTCGGGGTCCCCAGAAGCGTCCATCCAGGACGACCAAATTTTGTCAAACTTCCCTGGACATTGCCTGCTTTTGTACGTCAGTCTATAGAGGGGAAGTACCTTGTTCACCGACCTTATCCATGAGGCCAGGGTAGGAGGCTCCTCCAGTTTCCATCGCAGTAGAATTTCCCGCCTAGCATAGTACAATGCGAAGGTTAGACACAGTTTATCATACCTATCACCCTCAACATCCTCCAGATGACTGAGCAGTAGTATTTGAGGGTCAACCGGCAAGTCTGAACCTATGACATTGCCCAATGTGGAGGCAACTGCTGACCAAAAGGGTCTTAGTTTGGAGCAAGACCAGACCATATGCCAGAAAGTACCCACCTCCTGTCTGCATCTCTGACAGTTGGGATCTCTTTGGTGGTATATGCGCGCCAGTCTCTGTGGGGTAAAATACGCTCTGTGTAGGAACTTAAATGGTATGAACCTATCCCTTGCAGCGATCATAGAAGGAATGTAGGAGATTAAACACTCCTTCCACTCCTCTTAGTCCAAAGAGGGAATATCAATCTTCCATTTTTTTCCCAGGTTTTGGTTAGTTTTGCATCATATTCCACCGTAAGGTATAAATATATTGTTGAGAGAGGCTTTCCCATCACGCTGGAGGTCAGGAGCCTTTCAATGGAGTCCGGTTCCAGAGTGAGGGGGGCAGGGAACTGAGCCTCAAAGGTGTGCTTCAGCTGCCAGTATCTAAATTGGAAGGAGGATGGGATAGCAAAGGATTGCCTCAGGGCTTGGAAAGTCATAAGCCTGCCATCTTTAACTATATGTTTTAATGTGAGAATTCCCTTTTTTGCCCAGAGAGAGGGGTCCGGTATAGTGTAAAAGTGGGAGAGTAGAGGGTTACCCCATAGGGGCATGTGGGGTGAAATGTGGTTGGGTTTCCTATAGATTTTCCTAGCCTCCTGCCATACCCTCACAGTGGTCCGCATCGAAGTCGTCATGGACAAACTGGCCCTAAGACCGCGAAACGGGAGATTGCTAAGGGCAGCAAAGGAACCCAGGATGGCTGCCACAATCCTGCTTTTACAGCATTCTGTATTATGTCCTGTATCCCCTCGATTGATGGTCAGTGGCAATGAAATGTACCTCCCTGCATTGGCAGTCAGTGCAGTGAGATTTAACCATCTCAAGTGTGAGGTCATGAAATGTAATCCCTTAGCGATTGGTGGTCCAGTGTTTTAAGTGCCTCACTGCCTCCCTCCAGGATGATGTTGGGCATTTGTATTGTTTGGGCAGAGATCAGTCCGCCAAACAGTAGCAATATGCCAGTGCCAACATCCCACTGCCACTTGGCAATGTCCAAATTGGATTCTGCAGAACAGCCTGCAAGACACGGACGGGGTTCAAAATCCCGGCCCTGCTGCAGAATCTGAGACACTTGGTAATTATCCCTAATGGCAGACTGCTTCACTGTGTGCCAGAGGTGCTATGCTGCTAATAGGGTGGTACGTAACTTCTACCAAAAGGGAAGCACAGAGCGGGACCAGGAGGTGATGGCATACACTAATATATATTTATAGATATAGATATATAGATATAGATTTTATGAATGTTCTTCTCTTGCAATCACACAATTGAATACAATTCCTATAATTGAAAACTGGATATACAGATTAATGTTAATGGATAAAACTGCTCATTACGTTTTAATAATAGCAATGTTTCTTTACAGCTTTGTTTGGTAGCCCACCACTACCTGTAGGAGCTACAGGGACTGTGAGTACCGCTGGCAATGTTAACCAACAGTCAACACCCTCCATTAATTCTAATAGCCAGATTGATCCTAGTTCTATTGAAAGGGCTTATGCAGCTCTGGGATTACCATATCAGGGGAACCAGATGCAGTCCCAATCCCATACACAAGCTAAGGGCCCTCATCCAGGGCAGTCAACCCAGAGCGTTCGCTCTATGAACTCATTAAGTAAGTATTTTTACTTCTGAATTTGAAATGTAATTGAAAAGCCTAAATTTAATTTCCTGTGATTGAACCCCTTTTCCCCTTTTGTGCTACCAGTAGTAAGCAGGCATCTTAAAATTTGGCTCTTTGGAGATCTGCATACCATTTCTTTTTTAGAATAAGTTTCTTAATTGCACAATACAAAACACAGGCATAGTATTGGACAACTGGTATGTATGCTGATACTTTCAAGTTATTAGACACTGGCAATGCAGGGCTGTAAGGAACTTGGATAGTAGCTTCTGCTGCTCTCTGATTTTGTGGGGGCACAGGCTTTCAATACGTTCTGACATCCACACTCTGAGGCTACTCACCATAAGGCTTTTAATACCTTCCACTGCAGCTATGTTACACCGTTGGACCCCCCTCACTGTTATTTCAGATCTCAAATAAAGTGGGAATGGAGCAAAAGGGCTCTGCGGTGCCCTTTCTGCCAATGCCCCGCCCCCCTTTTTTTTTTTTTCCTGCCTAAGCAAGGAGGAGTTCCCTTCCATGGTAGAATTTAATAAAAATCTCTTCCCTGTGGGAGACGTTGGGCCACAGGAGCTAGAAACTCCAATTTCCTCATCTAGCGCCCTGCTTTAGGAGGAGGGGGAAGAGAAGGCAGCATGTTAATCTCTTTAAAATCTGAGGATTCCACACAGGGGCAACTTGCTGTTATCTCTTCCAAATTCAGGGGCATCATTTCTGCTCAGTTGAACACCTGCTTAAAGCTGGAGTCCCTGGTGTCTGGCCACAAATTATTATTATGGAATCCAGGGCTTCCCAAATTACCTCAGGCCTTTCTTATGCACTCTATAGTTGAGGTGGCCTTTTAGTGATTGGCTACACCTTGAAGGGATTTACCTTCCCCCTAGCGGTTTGCTTAGCAATACTAAATTTAGGAGGGTTTTGCAAATTGATGAATCATTTGAACTCTTGGCGATGGTTTGAGGTGTTGCTCACCCCTTTATTTTTGTATTGCTTTTAGACATCCCAGTTTTCTAAAGGCTAGTCCTGTGTTCTATACTGTACATTTAACCACTTTAGCCCTGGAAGATTTGGCTGCTCAATGACCAGGCCATTTTTTGCGATACGGCACTGTGTTGCTTTAACTGCTTGCCGACCAGCACACGCCGATGTACGTCGGCAGAATGGCACTGGCAGGCAAATGGGGTTACAGGTACGTCCCCTTTAAGGTGTCGTGAGCACGTGTGCTCCGCTGGAGGCGCCTGCCACGGTCTCCGTGACCGCGGGTCCCGCGGACTCTATGTCCGCCGGGTGCCTGTGATTGTGTCACGGAGAGGCAGAACGGGGAGATGCTTATGTAAACAAAGTGTTCTCCGTTCTGCCTAGTGACAGGACAGTGATCTACTGCTCTCTTTAATCGAGAGCAGTGATCACTGTCCTGTGTGTTCAAGCCCAGCCCCCTCACAGTTAGAATCACTCCCTAGGACACACTTAACCCCTTCACTGCCCCCTAGTGGTTAACCCCTTCAATGCCAGTGTCATTTACACTGTAATCAATGATACACTGATCGCATTATTATTCAGGATTTATATAGCGCCAACAGTTTACGTAGCGCTTTACAACTTGAGGGTAGACAGTAGAAATACAATACAATACAAATGTGTCAAAAATGTCCCATGTGTCCGCCATAATGTCGCAGTCCTAATAAAAATCGCAGTTCGCTGCCATTACTAATAAAAATGCCATAAAACTATCCCTTATTTTATAGACGCTATACATTTTACGCAGACCAATCAATATACGCTTATTGCGATATTTACCAAAAATATGTAGAATACATATCAGCCTAAACTGAGGAAAAAAATAGTTTTTTATATATTTTTGGGGGATATTTATTATAGCAAAAAGTAAAAAATACTGCGTGTTTTTTTTTTTTTTTTCTTCAAAATTGTCGCTCTTTTTTGTTTATAGCGCGAGAAATAAAAAACGCAGAGGCAATCAAATACCACCAAAAGAAAGCTCTATTTGTGGGAAAAAAAGACGTCAATTTTGTTTCAGTACAGCGTCGCACGTCCGCGCTATTTTGTTTCAGTAAATCGACGCAGTGCCGAATCGCAAAAAAGTGCTCTGGTCGGGAAGGGGGTAAAATCTTCCGTGGTTTAAGTGGTTAATCGACAAGTGCGCGGTCGTGCGATGCTGTACCCAAAGAAAATTGACGTCCTTTTTTTCCCCACAAATAGAGCTTTCTTTTGGCGGTATTTGATCACCTGTGTGGTTTTTATTTTTTGCGCTAAACAAAAAGACAATTTTGAAAAAACACTTTTTTTTTACTTTTTTTTTTTTTTTGCTTTAATAAATATCCCAAGTTGGGGAAAAAAAAATAAAAATTAACTTCAGTTTAGGCCGATATGTATTCTACATATTTTTGGTAAAAAAAATCACAATAAGCGTATATTGATTGGTTTGCACAAAACTTATAGCGTCTACCAAATAGGGGATAGATCTATAGAATTTTTATTATTTTTTTACTAGTAATGGCGGTGATCTGCGATTTTCATCAGGACTACGATATTGCGGCGGATGCATCAGACACTTTTGACACATTTTTGTGACCAGTGACAATTATACAGCGATCAGTGCTATAAAAATGCACTGATTACTGTGTAAATGTCACTGTCAGGGAAGGGGTGATCAAGGGGTTAACTGTGTTCCCTAGTGTGTGTTCTAACTGTGGGGGGATGGGACTGACTAGGAGGAGAGAGATCGATCGGTGTTCATACTTGGTATGAACACATGATCTGTCTCCTCTCCCCTGGGAAAACCTGGATCTCGCTCTGTCACAAGCGATCGCGGGCGCCCGGCGGGCATCGCGCCCGCCGAGCACTCTCATCAGCTCTGGTGGAGAGCCACGGGCGTGTGCCTCCGGCGGTGCGCGCCCTCTAGTGGTCAAAAAGCGAAGCAACGTAAGGTAATGTCGTTTCGCCCAGGGGAGCCAACTTGCCACAGTACAACTATAAACAAGCGGAGCTTCCCCTTTTGGGTGGAGCTCCACTTTAAGATGCTCGGAAATAGTCTCTCAAATCAAAAACCCTTTCTATTTTTTTAACCCTGTTGTATTGAAAACTGATCCCAGGTCCCTTCTTAAGGTGGACTTGATTTAAAAAATGTAATGTTTGCTTATGTTATCAAGAAATGTTAATTATACCCAAAGAGTGTATGCCTCCTGAAAATTGCCTGGGCATTCCTGTGCCTATGGCCTCATTGCTTTATATTTGCAGGCACTACTGTGCTGCTCCTTGTTTTTCTTGGAACTCTGACAAGGGGGATCAAAACCCTATCTGTACCAAGTTGGCCACCTTCACACAGACTCTTAGTGCAGAACAAGGCATTAAGTAATGGGGAGAAGAACAGCTGTGAAAGCCCACAGGCAATGCTGGTGAATAGTTCTTTGCCCCTGCTTGCCTTTTTTGGCACTAATTCCATAGTTTAGTTCCTCTTTATGGTGGCATTCTAATTTCAGAGTTCTCAGGGTAACTTGTCACCTGTTGTGTAGCAAACTATTAAATGATGAAGAAATTGGCTTACATAAATTACGCATTGGAAGGTTTGCATTGCCGTTTGGATGTTTCCAATGCCTTCAGCTAGAGGCTTTAATTGTAGTGTTCTTGGGCTCATGCCCAGGCGGCATGCAACCTTCTTTTCCCACCGTGCCAAGCCACAAGGCCATGAACTTGTATTCCCTGTTCGTTTGTATAAACGTACTGCTTCGGCTTTGGCCACTGGTTGAGCAGAAAGAACTGGTGCCTCTCCTGAGCAGATCTGTAAAACGGCTATGTGGCCCAGCCTTTTTTTTTTCCACAACTATCGATGGGATATTCTTTTACTTTCAGTCCAATCTATTGAGCAGGAAGTCCTCCATGTGGCTGTTCCACCCAATGTAAATTTTTGGTCCTCTTCTGGTGATTTCCTGAAAGATTACTAGGAAAAATAAGTTTTGCTTGTCAGGTTAAATATTTAAGAATTTCATTTTTTTTTTTTTTTTTCATTCTTATCAGTTTGTTTTCTTCTTACTTTTGTGCAGATGTAAATTCAATGGATGTCAATGGTGGAATTGATGTGCAGAGCTCTAATTTGCTTCCTGATTCTGTGCTACATTTAGGCATTAACTCTCAAAAGTAAGTTTTAAAATGGCTGCTGTGTGAACAGTGTTTTTAAATAAAATCAACAAAGGAGGGATGCAATGTCAATTAAAATGATAAAGTTTTATCTATAATTTACATGCATTACAAAAAATCTTTACATTCCAGCTCATCAAGCAAGCAAGCAAGCTTTCAAGCTGCCATGCCATAATTATGGCTTGAGAAAACATAGTTGCCTGAAAACTTGCTTGCCTAGCTGCAATGTGATTTTTGTAATGTACTTGGAATAAAAATAAAGTTTTTGCATTATGATGGGCGTCACATCCCTAGGTTTATTATAGAGCAATAAATGACATGGAGATTGTTTTGAAGCAGATAATCCTTTTGTAAGATTTTGCCCCTTTCACACTGGTGGAGTCCACCAGCGGATCCGCCTGCTCAGCAGGGGATCACTCCGCTGATCCCCAATGAGTAGGTGGATGAAGGGGTCCATGTTCACTTTGCTGATGCAGAGTGGACACGGACACCGCTCATTGTTCTCTATGGGGCTGTCGGATGGAAACAGACTGTCGGAGTGAATGCTGCGCAAGTGGGTCAAGTGTGGAACTATGGCATGTGACGTTTTCCCCTGAACGAGAGAGCCACCCTGCTGCCGTCATTTGTCTATACGGCGAGTGGGAGGTGGTTTAACTAATATAAATTACCATAAACCGTTGCTATGCTTTCACTACTTTTGTGTTTTCACAAGTCAGTAGGTTTTTCTAAGACAAGAAATTTTAATTCATGTATGTATTAAAGAAGTGTTCATAAATTGTAGTTTCAGAGTGTTTGATAAATTTAGCACAGAGTTGCCAATGCTTATTATCTTTCATGTCTGCATTGTTTTAGCTCTATGATTGGTGATGGTGGGAGTACTTCCAAATTAGGATCAATTCCAGTTGCAAATCCACCGTCTAATGTTGGAGGCCGGAAACCCTGGCATGAGGATATTACCCAGGACCTAAGAAACCATCTTGTTCATAAACTGTAAGCAGTGAATGCCTTTAATTCAATCCTTGTTAAAATTGTTGCAGCAGCAAAGCGGAGTTCCACCCGTTTTCGTGTTTAATAAAAGTCAGCGGCTACAAAAAGTGTAGCTGCTGACATTTAATAAACACACACTCGCCTGTCCAGCGATGCGGCCGCCCAAAGCCTCGCTTTCTCTCCCTTTCCCCTGTGGCACCGGCATCACTATTGTGGGCACCCGGCTGTGACAGCTTGCGGCTTCACAGATGGGTGCGCATGCGCGAGTTGGGCTGCGCATGCTGAATGGCCGTGCAATCTTCTGGGACCTGTGATATGTCCCAGAAGATTGCAGGGAGGGAGGGGCAGCCTAGATGTCCCAGGCAGAAGTGGGAGCTGGGTACACTCGGCGCCCCCCCCCCCCCAAAAAAAAAAAATATGTGGCATGTCAGAGGCTCAGGATTGCTTTAAGCGAAAGTTCCACTTTTGGGTTCAACTCCACTTCAAGCATATAATCAAAGCATTAAACCTGAAGAACTGAAGTACAGTTACATGTACAAATTTATATTTTAAAATCTGGGAAGAGTATAAGAGGTTATTTGTTCACATTAAAGCGGAACTTCGGTCATGTTTTCAACTTTCCAGCTATTAAATCTTCTGCCCTTGTTTTAACTTTGGATTGTAAAAATTTTTTTCTTCTGCCAGTAAATACCTTTTACAGCCCTTTTACAGCCCACTTCCCGTTTCTTGTTTGGTAAAAAGCCTAGGCTTATGACCCTCCATGCACAGCTCTCTCTCGCGCGCGCGCGCGCTCTTTCTCTCTCCGCGCTCTTTCTCTCTCCGCGCTCTTTCTCTCTCCGCGCTCTCTCTCTCTCTCCGCGCGCTCTCTCTCCGCGCGCTCGCTCTCTCTCTCTCCGCGCGCTCTCTCTCTCTCTCTCGCTCTCTCTCTCTCTCTCGCGCGCGCACTCTCTCTCGCTCTCTCTCTCTCGCGCACTCTCTCTCGCTCTCTCTCTCTCGCGCGCTCTCTCTCGCGCGCGCGCTCTCTCTCTCTCTCGCGCGCTCTCGTGCTCTCTCTCTCTCGTGAGAGTTTCCCGGGGGGGTGAGTAATAAGAGGGCCAACGAGGGCTGCAGAGCTGGAGGTGTGCTTCTGTGTAAATCCAGGAAGTGACAGGCAGCAGCTAAAATGGTTGCAGCCAGACTTCAGTGGAGGGAGATTTCTGCAGCATATTTGGCAAGTATAGAATCTGTGCGTAGATATAGATGTTTTTATATACAAACTATTTGAGCAGACTGCAGTTTCGCTATAACCTTGCAATTGCAGTGTGAGGCTTACACACTACCAATCCCCATCCTTATGAATTGAAAATTGCTACAGAATTATGCTGCTTGTTGGAGGGTAAATATTGCCTCCATGTTTACCTGCAAAGGTTTGTAAAAATGTATTTTTTTTTTTTTGTGGTGTGTTTTTTTTTTTTTTTTTTTTGTATTGCCTGTATTTTACTGATGCACAGATTTAACTCCTGGATCTTCACCAGGGTATAAATGAAGCAGTTAGTCACGGATGCTCTAAATTTATCTTAGCAGGCCCAAGAGTTAAGGGAATTCTAAGAGCATATCGTTTTTTACCTGAGCATTTACTGGGGTCTCATTTATCTAGACCTCTAGCTATATATGCCTTGTTACTAGAAGAATTGGCACTAAACAGTTCAAAGCTACAACTCCACCCAGTGGCTATGCGCCTGGGCACAATGCGTAAGCCCAGTTTAATTTAGCTTGGTGTCATTAGGCAGTGAGACATCTCTCTACAGTTCTGCTGGATCAAGACACTGAAAAATCATACAGAATGATCTACCACCAGCTGTTAAAAAGAATCTATCAACAGCTGCTGACCCCAGAAAATGTAAATTTTAATCATACAGTACGGAACATAGGTGTTCAGATACCATGGGTTATACTTCTATGCAGACTACCTTCAGTTTATTGGACACTGGAAAAAACATGCTGGAGTCAGCCCTAGAGTGTAACTCTGTCCATTCAGTGCCCCCATTCAGTGTCCTTAGGTAATGAACCTATTTGTCTTCTGGAGCAGTACTTTTCTTTCATTCTTTTATTTTCATCATTCAGTTTTTTTTCTCTGAAGCTTCTTTCAAGATTTGACTGCTTACTGCCCTGGGCATTTTCCGGCTCAGTTATCATTGATGTGTACCTTGCGGACCGTACACAGACACCAGTATTCGGGGCCAGCCTGTAATTTAATCTACGGGGTACAAGATCCTGCATTAGGTGCTCACCTTGGAATGTAAAGAAACTTGTGTAAGTTAGTCACAGGGTGCTATGTAGGTCCAGGGCTGTGGTTCATTTCTATGGATCCCAGACTCTGGAGACCCCTTCAGCGGTATGCCCTCCGTGACTGGCGAAGACTCAACCCTTAGTAGGCCCAGTGCATCAGTAAAGCAGGACAGGTTTTCCCAGTATGTTGGCACCAGTTCCTGAATTTTAACCACTTGCCTACTGGGCACTTTTACCCCCTTCCTGCCCAGGCCAATTTTCAGCTTTCAGTGCTGTCACACTTTGAATGACAACTGTGCAATCATGCAACGCTGTACCCATATGAAATTTTTATAATTTTTTTTTCACACAAATAGAGCTTTCTCTTGGTAGTATTTAATCACCACTGGGGTTTTTATTTTTTTGCTAAACAAACAAAAATGACAGAAAAAAATAAAAATCTTTGCAAACAGGTGATTTTTCTCCACTGATGTGCGCTGATGAGGCGGCAAAGATAGATGGCACTGGTGGAGCTGCATGGATAATGAGTGCCGATGTCCTTTTAACATAAGCCAGTTATCGGCTTTCTTCTCTCCTCATGTTGCTGAAAAAGAAACTGATAACTGGCTTTTGTTTACATCCTGTGATCGGCTGTCATTGGACACAGCTGATCATGTGGTAAAGGGCTGATGTGATTGGCTCTTTACCCCGAACAAGATCAGCTGAGTCCAAAGAGACTCGCCCATCACAGGAGAACGTGCATGGGCGCCCTCCTGGCAAACTAAGCCCATAGGCAGGAAGTAGTTAATAACACAGTACGCATTGTGTAGTACGCTATGCAGTTTACACTTCACTTTTTGTCTCTTGGTAGGAGCATTTTCTCTCCTATACAAACACCTCAGAAGGATGGGCTAATTCTCGCACCACCTGGATTATGCATTCATGCCCATCTTTTCCACTGAATGGCACACAGTATGTTGCTGCACTCCTGCTGCAATCTTCTACAAAAAGACAGCCACAGGGACACAGACATCACCTGGGGTTATAGTGACTCCTATTTCCTAGCAATCAAATTTCATCCATTCTCGCCTGCATTCTATGAATACCCCACTGGGGATCCCCTCACCTAGCAGTGGTGGATCACAGGCACAAGCATATATGTCCAATATGAGGCAATATGAGACTCCTCCCCTTCATGTCATACCAGCGTGACGCTGGATTGGTCTCGTCGGTAGCGCTGGGAACATACACACTTCTCATCTGTTGCAGGCTATTTTTGCCACCAGCACACTTTGAGTACTATGCACTATCTCCTTGATCGTGGTTTTTTCAGCTTTTCAGATTGGAGCCCCTGTTTCACTTGTTAACTGGATGTGCATGTCTTTGGAAATTACACCGATGTTCCCTGTCTCATCACGGACCCCACCTCACAATTGTGCTAATCCCTTGTGCTCTGGTTCACATACCTCCACATGCTGCTAACATCCAAGCTATACAGAGGGACGCCCTACTACTAGCTGGACACCCGGATATAGTCCATTACGTGCCTGTTTTTTTACCATCTGTTACGCTGCTCAGAGGGATGCTTCATTGTTAGCCGCACACCCGGATTTGGGTTCACATAAGTGCCTGTTGTGCTTGCAATGTGGTAAGCGCATATTTTAGGTGGTGGAGGATCACTGTGAGGGGTGTTTTTATTTCCTACCTTTCCACACTGGCTTTCATGGAGAGCTATCGGGGGACTCTTCCCATCTCCATAGAAGATTCTCTGGATTTCTGAGTTCATGGACTTTGCTATCATTTTTGTACATTCATGATTTGATGTAATTTGATGTTTTCACATATATTTTCAATTTATTTTGCATTGATTGATTTTCTTTCTCGAACATCACGGGACACAGAGCCACAGTAATTACTGATGGGTTATATAGGTATCACTGGTGATTGGACACTGGCACACCCTATCAGGAAGTTCAACCCCCTATATAATCCCTCCCCCTTGCAGGGATACCTCAGTTTTTACGCCAGTGTCTTAGGTGATGGACGTGTAAAGATGTCCTGTGCTGAGCTCCAAAGGGAATATCCTAAGATCCTATACTGGGGCAAGCCAGGCGAACCGGATCCATTCAAAGTGTCTTTTCATGGCCGAATTGAATGGTACCCGGGCCTCGTGTCCGAAGAAACGAGGTTTTACCCGTAATGCTTCTCTTTTTAGAGAGCTGGACCCCGCAGATCAGAATATGGCTTTAAACTTCCTAATTTCTGGCGAGGTGCTTTACGGTCCCAGAACTGTTGGATCCCCCTACTGATGGGGGCCCCAGTCTCTGACGGTTTTTTCAAACGGAGCCCACCGTGAGAGGTGAAGATTGGGTCTGTGTAAACAGCATAAAAAGACGAAACAAAAAATACTCTTGCGCACTGGTGTGTTGGCTAAAAAAGTCCCAAGAGTTCAAGAAGGACTATGGATTTCGGCTTTGCTGCTCTCAAAGGATGGGATTGTCCTAGTGTTAAAAGAAAAGAAGAAAAAAGAGCGCACCAGCCTAGTGCATTATCCTTGACAGATTTATTTAATTAAAAACAAGATAAAAACTACTCACAAAAGTCGTCGAAAAAATCGCATAGTAATCGCACAGAGGCGATTATTCCAGTGGTAGCAGTTTTCCAGGTCCCAGGAAGGAGGCATACGGACTACTGCTGGCTAACGCGTTTCGAAGGTAACCCTTCTTCATCAGAGCCTTAGTAGTGTTGATCTCATGCTGGCTTTTTATACACATGTCAAACTAAAACAGACTGATCAGGTTGGTTCTAGGGCTCCTCCCTTAATTGATGGGCGGTCCTCTAGGGAGGGTGAATCTTGGCTCGGTTATCATTATTAAAGGGCCATTACATATTGATTTATTAATTTATTTTATTTTATTTGTTGGTTCGCTTCCATTTCCATTATTATTGTTATTGCTAATGAAATTTATCCAACCCATAGCAAGTAAGCTGAAAGGGTCATGCCAATAGTTATCTATAGACAGGCCAAAGGCATCCCAGAGAATCTGCTCATCTTCCCTCACATCCATAAATCATACAGATGATAGAGAGCAATATACAGTGTTCAGGGGTTTAGAAGTTTGAAATAGGGGTGTACCTTATTGTATGTGGATCCGATGGCATCTCCTCTGCTTGAGTGCGTTGTCTCTATAGGGGCTGTGTCTGTGTGGGCTACCATTGCTGACAAGTCCTGACTATTAGCACATTCCTATGCCCTGTGGGACCAGGTGGAACGCACGCCGCTAGTTCACTTCCGGGTTGCGGTCCACAGGGCGGAAGTGCGGTCGTGATGTCACATCCCGTGCGCCCTTCGGCGCCTGGGATATGACTCAATATGGTAAACAGTGGCCTCCATTTTGCCGTAGGCGCAGATAGAGGCCAAAGTCAGACCGATAACGTCTGACTTCAGGCTAGAAGGAGAGGGGCTGATTAAAATGAGTCTATAAATACAATAAATGAAAATAATGTGTAATAGTATGTAATAATGATAGGGGAATTTGAAGGGGACCAGGGGAGGGGAGTTGTTAGAAAATCTGGTCTGGAACAGTAGCTAGAGGTGGCAATGCTCAGAACATGTGTATTTAGAAGCCAGCAGGAGACACACTAAAATTTATATTAAAAAGTAGTCAAATACATACAATATACATTCTATACAAATATATATATACATATATAGAAAGTAAAAACCTTATACACATCCATCGCATATACATATATGTGCATACTGTGGACCGCAACCCGGAAGTGAACTAGCGGCGTGCGTTCCACCCGGTCCCACAGGGCATAGGAATGTGCTAATAGTCAGGACTTGTCAGCAATGGTAGCCCACACAGACACAGCCCCTATAGAGACAACGCACTCAAGCAGAGGAGATGCCATCGGATCCACATACAATAAGGTACACCCCTATTTCAAACTTCTAAACCCCTGAACACTGTATATTGCTCTCTATCATCTGTATGATTTATGGATGTGAGGGAAGATGAGCAGATTCTCTGGGATGCCTTTGGCCTGTCTATAGATAACTATTGGCATGACCCTTTCAGCTTACTTGCTATGGGTTGGATAAATTTCATTAGCAATAACAATAATAATGGAAATGGAAGCGAACCAACTAATTAAATAAAATAAAATAAATTAATAAATCAATATGTAATGGCCCTTTAATAATGATAACCGAGCCAAGATTCACCCTCCCTAGAGGACCGCCCATCAATTAAGGGAGGAGCCCTAGAACCAACCTGATCAGTCTGTTTTAGTTTGACATGTGTATAAAAAGCCAGCATGAGATCAACACTACTAAGGCTCTGATGAAGAAGGGTTACCTTCGAAACGCGTTAGCCAGCAGTAGTCCGTATGCCTCCTTCCTGGGACCTGGAAAACTGCTACCACTGGAATAATCGCCTCTGTGCGATTACTATGCGATTTTTTTTCTTCGACTTTTGTGAGTAGTTTTTATCTTGTTTTTAATTAAATAAATCTGTCAAGGATAATGCACTAGGCTGGTGCGCTCTCTTTTTTCTTCTTTTCTGTGTAAACAGCACCCTGCGGCTGGATAAGGTAAGAGGAGATTCCACAGAATTTTTGAGTTCTAGTGGCTTTTCTCCTTTAAGGTAAATGCATGCTATGCCTATTGTGACCACCGGGGGCTGCCAAGAGCACAAACCTACACATGCTGACTGACTGTCTCAGGTGTTCAGTGCTGATTATGTCCCAGCATCTCAAAGCAGGCTGCAAGCAGGTAAGGTGGAAAGGGGGATTTCTCATGTTTGAATGTTCCCCCCAGGCTAGAGAGGGGCCACAGGGGTCTAGAAAGTGGTTATACCACCCGGGCTCTGCGGCCTAATGGCCACCATCTCTGAAGATAGCCGTTCAGGCAGATCTTGTTACCAGTCTCCCTCCCCCCCCCATCCCCAGCCTTTTCTCCAGAAACATGATAGGAGAGTCGGCAGCGCGGGAAGCGCTCGTTTTTTTCAAAACTCGAGGGGGGGGGGGGCGGTAAAGGAGCGGGCGGGATGTCAGCACAGAGTGTTTAGACTCCCACTCAGGCCAGCTGCAGGCTATTAGAGGCACTCTGTACAGGTGCACTCAGCCTTCTGAGAGACACAGAGCTGACGGTCGCATGTAAGGTGGGACACAGGCATTCTCCTAGGCAGCATTTACTGAAGTAACACCAGACTGAGCATTGGGTAGCAAGGCTTTTAGCCAGACTACATCGCTCAGCGGGCAGTGTTCATTTGTATACCTCACACCTTGTTGCTTTGCACTATGGGTAGAAGAGGTTCAAGCACCCCAGGAACCAGAGACACTAGGGGATCTCGTTCAGGTTCTGAGGGCCCCCTGTCGGCAGCATCCTCCCCCCCCCTAAAAGATGGGCCAGGGACGGCTAGCCAGGGAGAGCCATCGGGGTCAGGGGCTACACCTGCTTCTGGCACTTCAGCCCCTGTATATATTACACGAGGTTTTTTCCTCAACCATTAATGGTCTAGAGGAAAGATTAATGGCCTTGATTACGTCTTCACTCAGTGGAAGAAAACGCACTAGGCATTCCTCTGTTCCCCAGGACCCTCAGACAGAGGAGCTCTGGGATAAAGGAGATGAATCCCTTTCAGAGGATCGGGATGGGATGGATGATTCCTCTTCGGAGGATTCAGGTGGAGAAGGACCCTCTGCGAATTCCCAAGAGGAGAAAGTCTTAGTGCAGATCCTCACTGGATTGGTCCGCTCCACATTTAAGTTGCCCATACCTGAAACTGCTAAAGAATCCTCTTCTGCTTTGGGGTCACTGAAACCTTTCCAAGCAGCACATGCTTTTCCTGTTCATACTTTACTTGAAAAGCTTATTTATTCTGAGTGGGATCACCCAGACAAACGTTTTTTTCCGCCGAGAAAGTTTTCAACACTTTATCCGATGGAAGAAAAGTTTATTAAAATGTGGGGAATACCGGCTATTGATGCCGCCATTTCCTCCGTAAATAATAGCCTGACTTGTCCTGTAGACAATGCTCAGATGCTCAGGGATCCTGTAGATAAAAGGATGGAATCCCTATTGAAGGATGTTTTCTCCTTAGCAGGATCAGTGGCCCAACCTGCAGTAGCAACGATTGGAGTCTGTCAATACTTAAGAGACCATGTTAAGCAGGTCATCAACGTATTACCTGAACAGCAGGCCCAGGGGTTTGCTAACCTTCCAGCGGCCTTATGCTTTGTGGTTGACGCCATTAGAGATTCTATCGTGCAAACCTCCCGTCTTTCACTGGGGTTGGTGCATATACGTAGAATCCTATGGTTGAAAAATTGGTCAACCGAAGCACCATGTAAGAAGCTACTGGCTGGGTTTCCATTTCGTGGTGCAAGGTTGTTTGGAGAGGACTTGGATAACTATATCAAGAGAATCTCTTGTGGGAAAAGCACTCTCTTACCTGTCAAGAAGAAGAGTAAGCGTCCCTCTTTCAAACGGACTCTTTCCCCAGCGCCGGGGGCTTCAGCCTCCAGGCAGTCTCGACGGCCGCCTCCATCGGGGTCCAGAGACAAGAGTCAACCCCATGGACAAAAGAAGTCCTGGGGAAAGAAGCCTACTAGGCAAAACACTAAGACCTCTGCATGAGGGGGCGCCCCCGCTCACTCGAGTGGGGGGAAGACTGCGACAGTTCTCAGAACTCTGGCAGGAGGACTTCCAGGACAGATGGGTAATCTCCACTGTAACCTTAGGGTACAAGCTGGAGTTTCAGGAATTCCCTTCTCCTCGGTTCCTCAGATCAAATGTTCCCAGAGACCCAGAGAAGAAGCAGTTGCTCCTTCTAGCGTTAGAGCGACTTTTGTCGCAGGAGGTCATTATGATAGTTCCCGCAAAGGACCAGGGATTGGGCTTCTATTCCAACCTTTTTACGGTCCAAAAGCCAAATGGGGATGTCAGGCCCATTTTGGACTTAAGGGATCTGAACCGATTCCTAAGGATTCAATCCTTCCGCATGGAATCAATTCGAACAGTAGTTCCCACCCTGCAGGGAGGAGAATTTCTGGCATCAATAGACATCAGAGATGCATATCTGCATGTGCCCATTTTTCCTGCTCATCAGAAGTTTCTGCGCTTCGAGGTAGGAGGGCGCCATTTCCAGTTTGTGGCTCTGCCTTTTGGGATAGCCACTGCACCTCGAGTGTTCACAAAGATCTTGGCTCCTCCTCTGGCCAGATTAAGGGCTCAGGGTATAGCTGTCTTAGCATACCTAGACGACCTGCTCTTGATAGACCGGTCGGTAGCCTCTTTGAATGGAAACTTGAGGACCACGGTCAGGTATCTAGAACATCTGGGTTGGATCCTCAACTTAGAAAAGTCTTTCCTAAAACCAGTAAGAAGACTGGAGTATTTAGGTCTGATTATAGATACAAGCCAGGAGAAAATATTTCTACCCCAGGCAAAGATCACTGCTTTGAGAGAGCTGATTCTGACAGTAAGGACCAAGAAGGGTCCCTCAGTCCGCCTTTGTATGAGGCTACTAGGGAAGATGGTGTCTTCATTCGAAGCAGTTCCCTATGCTCAGTTTCACTCAAGAATGCTGCAACACAGTATTCTGTCGACCTGGAACAAGAAGGTTCAGGCATTAGACTTTCCGATGCACCTGTCGCATGCGGTGCGTCAGAGCCTCAATTGGTGGCTCATACCCGAAAACCTGCAGAAGGGGAAATCCTTTCTACCGGTTACCTGGACGGTGGTAACAACAGATGCCAGTCTGTCAGGTTGGGGAGCAGTTCTGGAACAGGCTGCGGTCCAAGGGGTATGGTCCAAGACAGAGAGGACCTTACCCATCAACATTCTGGAGATCCGGGCGATACATCTAGCTCTAAAAGCCTGGACTATCAGGCTACAGGGTTGTCCGGTCAGGATCCAGTCCGACAATGCCACAGCAGTGGCTTATGTCAATCATCAGGGAGGCACCCGGAGCCGAGCTGCTCAAAAAGAGGTGAACCAGATCTTAGTCTGGGCAGAGATGCATGTGCCATGCATATCGGCAGTTTTCATCCCGGGAATAGAGAATTGGCAGGCGGACTATCTAAGTCGCCAGCAGTTACTTCCAGGGGAATGGTCTCTGCATCCCGACGTCTTTTGGGCCATATGCCAAAGATGGGGGGTTCCAGATGTAGATCTCTTTGCATCCCGATTCAACAAAAAGATAGACAGATTTGTGGCAAGGACAAAAGATCCTCTTGCATGCGGGACGGATGCGTTGGTGGTTCCGTGGCATCGGTTCTCACTGATTTACGCATTCCCGCCTATTCTGCTACTACCACGACTCCTTCGCAGGATCAGGCAGGAAAGGAAGTCGGTACTTCTGGTGGCCCCCGCTTGGCCCAGAAGGACTTGGTATGCAGAAATAGTAAGGATGACGGTGCGTTCCCCGTGGACCCTACCGGTACGCCCAGACCTGTTATCTCAGGGTCCAGTGTTCCATCCTGCCTTACAAACGCTAAATTTGACGGTTTGGCTATTGAGACCCACGTTCTGAAGAGTCGTGGGCTCTCAGGTCCTGTCATATCTACCTTGATTAATGCAAGGAAGCCAGCTTCCAGGATGATTTATCATAGAGTCTGGAAGGCTTATATAACCTGGTGTGAATCCAGAGGTTGGCATCCCAGGAAATATGTCATAGGTAGAATCCTTGATTTTCTACAGATGGGATTAGAGATGAAGCTGGCCTTGAGTACCATCAAGGGCCAGGTTTCTGCTTTATCAGTATTATTTCAGCGGCCACTTGCTTCGCATTCTTTGGTCCGAAACTTTATGCAGGGGGTGATGCATCTTAATCCTCCGGTTAAAGCGCCCCTAAACCCCTGGGACTTGAATTTGGTCCTGGCTGTGTTACAGAAACAGCCTTTTGAACCAATAAGTCAGATTCCTTTTGGTCTTGTTGACAAGGAAATTAATTTTTCTGGTGGCCATCTCTTCTGCTAGAAGAGTATCAGTATTAGCAGCTCTTTCCTATCCCTGTTCTCCGGAAGAGAGATCTCTACATTCGTTTGATGTAGTAAGAGCAGTTAAGGCCTATCTAGGGGCAACTACTCAGATCCGCAAGACGGATGTTTTGTTTGTGCTGCCAGAGGGTCCCAATAGAGGACAGGCAGCGTCAAAAGCTACCATTTCTAAATGGATTCGACAGTTGATCATTCAAGCTTACGGTTTGAAACAGAAGATTCCTCCGTTTCAGATCAGGACACATTCCACAAGGGCTATTGGTGCTTCTTGGGCAGTGCATCACCGGGCCTCTATGGCTCAAATCTGCAAGGCCGCAACCTGGTCTTCAGTTCATACATTCACCAGATTCTATCAGGTGGATGTGAGAAGGCATGAGGATATCGCCTTTGGGCGTAGTGTGCTGCAGGCAGCGGTACAGGGTCCTCAGGTCTGATTGCACCCTACTTGGTCGTGGTTCCCCCCCCTCAGGTAGCATTGCTCTGGGACATCCCATCAGTAATTACTGTGGCTCTGTGTCCCGTGATGTTCGAGAAAGAAAATAGGATTTTTAAAACAGCTTACCTGTAAAATCCTTTTCTTTCGAAGGACATCACGGGACACAGAGGTCCCGCCCCTCTTCTAATACACTATATTGCTTGGCTACAAAACTGAGGTATCCCTGCAAGGGGGAGGGATTATATAGGGGGTTGAACTTCCTGATAGGGTGTGCCAGTGTCCAATCACCAGTGATACCTATATAACCCATCAGTAATTACTGTGGCTCTGTGTCCCGTGATGTCCTTCGAAAGAAAAGGATTTTACAGGTAAGCTGTTTTAAAAATCCTATTTTTATGCACTTTTCATCTATGGTATAGCGCATTTTTTTCTTTGTTTTTTTTTTTTTGTTATATTGTGAATATCTCACAGTTGAACTGCTGCTTTTTAGGGGGCTTTTTTACGATAGCGCAGTGATTTTTTGTTTTTTTCCCAATATGAGGCATGGCCTCAAAAAAACCGACAGCTGTTGAGAATTTCAGGCAACCAGATGTTACCAGGTTACTGTAAGCTGCAAGTGTCAAACTGGCAGCCATCCAGCTGTTGTGGAACTACAAGTCTCATGAGGCATTGCGAAGCTGACAGTTACAAGCATGATGGAACTTGTAGTTCCGCAACAGCTGGGGGGCCGCCAGTTTGACACCCCTGCTGTAAGCGATCAGTAGAAACCGACCAGAGACCATGCTTCAGAAGCTGGAACAGCAGAGGGATGGTGCTTCCTTCAGGTTAAAGAATGGGGAAGAGCTCAGAGCATACATGGCACTCCAGTCAGTGGCTGATCTCAGCTTTAACCCCTTCCACAGCATAATCAGTAATGGTAGGAAGGTTCCTAATGGTGCAAATAGTGACACAGCTCCTGGTGCATCAGCCTGACAGCCTTGCTTGCTAAGGGAGTCTTCAGAGAATGGAGTGATCCTGCGGCAACCTGGAGAGTGCTTTAATGCTAAGTTTGTAAAGTGCTGTAATGCAGAGCCCAGTGACTCATTTAAGGCTAGCCCCACATGTTCAGTCCAAAGGTGTCCAGATATGACTTCTAAAGGTAGTGCTTTAAAAAAGGGAAAAAAAATACGCTGATCCCAGATAGCGGCTATAGAGTCCATCTCAAGCAGCGATGTTGCAAGGAATCTTGAGTGAAGTTGCCAAGGAAAAAATTCCACAAAGCAAGGAGATCAGGCAACAAAGTTTATTAATTTTTTCGACAATCATCTAGCCTCCAAGGATACTACCAAAATTGAGGCATGCTTGATAAAAGGTGGGGTCATATGGGGTGGCTTACCTGCTGACCTCCAGTAGGTGTCTTATGCAGCCCTTGCTGCATTCCTAGAAGCTATCAGTTCTTGTAATGCAAAGCGGTGTATGAATAAAGGACACGAAAGGTCTGCCTCTTCCATTTGTAGGATACTTCTATGAATGGAGCAGTGAGGTGGAAGGAGAGGGCATAGTAGGCATTTTTGATGAGTGTCTGTGACAGGTGGAGCTACTCCTATTAACCCTCAGCGCACCAGACTCTCACACCTGGGGGGAAAGAATGGGGGGGTTTGGGTATGTTTTTGCAGAGAAATTGAAGTTTTCAAGGAACAGAGCAGACGCCTGTGCATGGCACTTTATTCATTCATGTAAAAACTGTCCCTAATAACCAAAATAAGCTGGCTGCTCGCCCAGTAAAATCACCTTTTATTTCAGCAAGTTCACAAAAACATGTCCAAAAACACAAGTAGAGGGGAACAGCATCACCAACTAACGCGTTTCATGCTTCCTTAGCACTTAGTTATAGCACTGTCCCTGGTGCTGATTTAAAACCTAAAATAATTACCTAAACTTCAATTTTAATAGATTAGTGTTTCAAAGTACAATACCTCAAATGTAGGAATTGGGGAGTATCACTATTGCTCACCCACTGAATTTAACTTATAAAATGTTTTTCTCTTTTATATCAAGTGTTCAAGCCATATTTCCAACACCTGATCCAGCAGCGCTGAAAGACCGACGAATGGAGAACCTTGTAGCATATGCTCGGAAAGTGGAAGGCGACATGTATGAATCTGCTAATAGCAGGGTAAGGCACTATAGAGTCTCTTTTTGTGCTGTAATCTTATTTTTCCTTTATTTTGGTTTAATGGCCCGCTATATATTGTTTTTTTCCTTTATTTTGTTTTTTACATTATATTCATGGTTGTACAAAAAAAAAAAAGAAAGCTCAAATGTTTCAACACAACGGTATTGGGGGAGAGCTTACAGAGTAATTGTCCTAATAACGTATTGATGACTCTAAACAATCCAATTATAAAAACCCTGCAGGAGAGCCCAACCTGATGAGACATCCAGTAACAGATCAACTCCCAGGGACTGGGTCCTACTTTCACCAAAGAACCCTGAATAATTTTCCACTAAAGAGGAGAAAAAAAGGGAGGAAAGAAAAGGAAAACGGGGAAAGAGAAGAGGCAAAGTAAATTAGTTTATGGTGCTGTGCTCATTACTCCTGGAAACTGGGAGCAACTGGGCAACCTGGGAGGGAGCAAACATAGAAGGAAAATTTTAGGATAGAGGGGAAAATTTGCATTGAGCAGACACTGGAAAAGGTCCTGGACTAGCTGCCAATATGTTAGTATCAGCAGTATCAGTGCAATAAAGTGCCTCGAGGGGTATATGGCATGAAGACAAGAGAGTCGGATACCAAAAGAATAAGATTTTGTGTTCTTGTAAAGGGAGCAAATTAAACTCTTAGCAGCTTTGGACCATATAACCTGCCACATCTCTAAGAATAATTCTTCCCCGGATCAAGGTTTTTTACCTTCATGCATTCTAAGCATGAAGGTTAAAAAAAAACTTTCTTTGTGCAGCAGCCCTCCCTAATACTTACCTGAGCACGATCTTTCTCCAGCGATCTGCACGAGAGCCTGGGTTCTCTGGGGTCTCCCTTTTCCTATGGCTGAGACAGGAGCAGGAGTCATTGGATCCCATTGCTGTCAATCACAGCCAGTAAGCCAATGAGGAGTGAGGGGCAGGGCAGAGCCATGGCTCTGTGTGTGAATTGACAGAGCAGCAGCTCGGGAGCAAGCCTGCCTGGTTGCCCCCATAGCAAGCTGCTTTCTCTGGGGGCAGTTGACGGGGGGAGGGGCCAGGAGCACTGGCCGGTCAATGGAGATGAGGAGGATCGGGGCTGTTCTGGGCAAGACCACTGCACAGGGCAGGTAATAACATGTTTTTTTAATGTAAAAAAAAATTCAAAGCTTTAATATCACTTTAAGAACAAAACTCCAAAACCTCTAAGTGGAATGAAAAAAATACAGGCATAACAGGTGTATTGTTTTAATAGGGTTTTGCTTTTAATTTGTTTGCGGTTTCCTAATCATTGTTTTTATATTTTTTTTTCAGGCTGAATACTACCATTTACTTGCAGAGAAAATATATAAAATACAAAAAGAGCTTGAAGAAAAACGGCGCAATCGGATGCAGAAGCAGTTAGTTCCTAGTGCTTCAGGCATGTCTTCTACACCTGTTAATTTTGGCCTGAGTGTGGCCCCAACACAGTCTGTCGTATCTACTAGTAAGTTTTGTGTTTTCTGCTTGCTTTTGGTGTCAAGAATATTAAAAAGCATCAGTAGCTTACTATATTTTAGCACACTCTCACCTATGCGTTATTGTAACCTTGCGTTACTGCAATACATGCCAACAGTATGCTATAATGTGTGGCAGTGCCATTAATTTCAAATAGCACCCCAGTGTACTAATACAATGGTGATCAAAGCTCCTACACTGCAGACATGCATTGTGGGGTGCTGCATTGGAAAAAAAAAAAAAAAAATCAGATAAGCCACCAGTTGATACGTTTTGAAATGTGTGTGTATAAAATAGAGATATATAGATATATCTATAGATCTCTCTCTCTCTCTCTCTCTATCTCTATATATATATATATATATATATATATATATATATATATATATATATATATATATATATATATATATATATAATCTCTATCTCTACACATTTCTATAACTTTCACACGAACCAATAAATATATACGTATTGGGATGACTAAAGACATAGCAAAAAATGGCTTGGTCATGAAGGGGGTAAAACCTTTTAGGCTTGGTTCACACTGGAACCAGCTGCGGCTCGCACGGGAACGCTGTGCGTTCCCATTCTCTGGTTCAGGGCCGAATCTTTGCCTGAATTCGGCCCTGAAACTGAGCTAAAGACGCACAGCGTTTCTATACAGTGTGCTCCGCGGCCTCCCCGGAGATATGTGAACCGGCTCCATAGAGAGCTGGTCACATTCTCCTGCTATGCAAAACCCGCATCCAATTCGCATAGGTGTGAACCCAGCCTTAGAGCTGAGGTGGTTAAAATGCAACTGCTCCTGTGAACTTTGATGCAGAAGACAAAAATGTGGAACTTCGATACACATTTAGTGAGACCAGCACATTTGTACACCAAACACAACTTTTAAAAGATCGAGAGTCAAGCGCATATGCACACAAGGCTGACTCATCAGAAGTGGTCTTCTCCACCCACTATAATCAGCAATTCAATAGTATCAAGCGCATTATTCCTAGATATTTACGTATTTTGCATGAAGATCCTAGCTACAAGATAGCCTTGGCACAAGGAGTCAAATATGTAGCCAGGAAGGCTCTGACTTGGCAACATTATTCCTCCCAGCCTATTCATTTCAGAGAGATCCGGTTGGATTTGGTTATGCACAACTCGTCGTACTAGTTGCAATGGCAGTTCTTATGAGATAAGACAACTTGCCAAACAAAATTATTTAGATTATGTTGTTGTATTGAGTGTTATATTTAATATGTGGGCAGAACAACCAGGCAGTTGTGTGACAGACTGCGAGATCACATTTCTAATATCAGATCTGACAAAGACACCGCTATCGCCATACACTTTAGGTCACAACGTCGTTCAGATACATGAGTGATTAACGTTCAGGTCATTTAAAAAGTCGATTGTCCCATCAGATGGGAAGATTGCTTCTCTTTTCTCTGTAAGAGAAGTCTAATTTTTCAGCTTGACACACACAATTCAATAGAACTAAATTATGAGTTTAATTCCTAGTCCCCTTTTTTTGGAAGTATAATTTTTCATTTTTCATTTTTGCTTTTTGCACTTTTTTTCTCAGTATTTATGCATGTTTTCCTTCATTGCCTTCCCCTATGATGCCTGCTTGAATAGCATGACGATAAGTGCTTTTAATATAAACTTTTTTTGATGCTGGGTGTTTCCCCTACTTTTACATCTACTTAATTTTAGCTTTGTTAATAAAGTACAAAGCTGTGCGTTGTTTTTTTTTTTTTTTTTTTTTTTTTGGAATGGCTGTTTCTCCCAAATAATACATTTCATGCAATCTTGTAGTTAATTATGGTGGAATATATTTAATGAATTTTATTAAATTTTTTTTTTTTTGTATGTGCTAAATTTTTTTCTCTTTATTTTTTCATTGGAAAATCGCCATCAAAATTTGTTTACATCAATGTCAGGAGACAGCTGTCTTTTTTTTTTTTTTTTTTTTTAAAGCTCTTTTAACCTTGCTTTTATGTGTTTTCTTAATTTTATGTTCTACGTATGGCTGATAATGCATAGAGAGAATTGTCTTAATTAGAGGTCGACCGATATATCGGCCGGCCAGCCTTGCATCAGGCGCAAGGCTGGGAAAGATTTCAAGGCTGAGGCTGTTCACATTCCTCTCCTCCCGCTGAGCTAGTGGTGTGCGATCTCTCTCATTACCCCCGTGCTTTACTGCTTTATGGATCATGCATAAGACAGTCAGTACCCATACATTCCTATGAGACACCAAATTTTTTGCCAGCAGAGCACCCTAAGCGGCACTACAGTTGGTTACAAGGTATTGTGCAATTAGAGACAGTTGCGTTATACAGACTCCTACAAGAGGACTTTAACACTCACAAACAATGACATCCAGGTATAACACTCTCCACATGTCTCCGTTTTTTGCCAGTGTCCTAGGACTTTTTTTTTTTTTTCTCGCGGTAGAAATATATATATATATATATATATATCAAAATATATCTATATCTATATCTATATCTAGATATATAGATATATATCTATATATCTATATATAGATATATATCTATATATCTATATCTATATATAGATATAGATCTATATATAGATATATATGTATATCTATATATATATCTATATATATCTATAGATATATAGAGATATATATATATATATATATATATATATATATATATATATATATATATATATATATCTTTAGCAATAGCTTTGGAGGCTTTACTTGGACCCCACTGGACTGGATGTGTGGAGCCTGTCTGGAATGTGGCTATTCAGGGGCACTGGGCTGTGCATGTGGAGCATTAGCCACAGAGTGCTTTCCAGTTCCAGAGCTGTGGCACAGGCTCTGAAGACTCAATTATGTATGAGTCAAGCATTGGGCGCTACTATATTTATTAAAGCCATTGTTATCTCTCTTTTTCTTTTGATGTCAATGGAAAGGGCTAAAACGATCAGGTTAAGTGATGTGCCACTATTTTGAGTATTGAGAGTGTGCACTCCACCTGAGTTATCACCTTTGTACCATTGCGTCTGTCCTCAAGAGACTCTGTTAGTCCTTTCTGAAGTAGTCCCGCTAGCTCATGATCCACTAACATTTCCAGGAAGACCTGCAGTGCTTCCCTTGAAAGGTCCTAACACCGACAGCATGGAACATTTCTGTCACTTGAGTCTCAATTCCTATGAGTAATCCCCTTTTTTTTTTTTTTTTGATGTGGCCCTTCCTCGGCTTTATCCTGGGAGGAATCCACCATAGTTATACAAGGGTTTAAAGGCCATTTGTGCCCACAGAGTAGTCGCATTTATAAATGTTAGGTTATTTCTACAAGCTTGTTTTCTCTGGCAGGCCCGGCTTTGTTACCTGCCATGGCTGTCAAACTTTAGGGAAATTGACTAAATCCCATGAAAAGAAATCCAGCTTTCATCACCAATACCCTGTTTGTAGAGCATTTCAGGCTTATGCTGACAGCTCTACAGTACTGTTTAGATAAGTTGGTGAATATTAAAGAAATTTTCATCCCAAAAAGTTTGCTGTGGGAAGGCTCCTGGCCTTTATTCAATAAGGCCTGAATCGCCATTTGGCTCAGGGTACCATCAAGGAGCAAATCTCTGCACTTGTAATCTTATTTCAGAGACTGCTAGCCTCTCATTCTTTAATACTTTTCTATAGGGTGTCTATAATGTAGCTTCCCCTTTACAGCCACCTGTGACTTCCCTTTGAACCTGTCAGAAATATTTCCATTTCCACCCTTCCTCAAATGGTTTACTTCCTTGTTGCCAGCAAAATAATTTCTGGTCTTATACAGGGTTAAGATGGTGTTGAGACCCAAAGGGGGGTTGATTTACTAAACCTGGAGAGTGCAAAATCTGGTGCAGCTCTGCATAGGCTTCCATTTTTTTGCAATTTTTTTTTGTCAAAGCTTAACCGCTTCCTGACCGCCCCACGCAGATATACTGCGGCAGAAGGGCACGTACAGGCAGATTAACGTACCTGTACGTGGCCCTTTAAGAGGCGGCTTGCGTGCGCCGGAGGCTCCGTGACCGCGGGTCCCGCGTACTCGATGTCCGCAGGGATACTCGCGATCGTCTCACGGTGAGGAAAAATGGGGAGATGCTAATGTAAACAAGCATCTCCCCGTTCTGCCTAATGACATTGTCACTGATCACAGCTCCCTGTAATCGGGAGCGGTGATCAGTGTTGTGTCACACACAGCCCCCCCACCCCCACAGTTAGAATCACTCCCTAGGACATACTTAACCCCTACAGTGCCACCTAGTGGTTAACCTCTTCACCGCCAGTCACATTTACATAGTAATCAATGCATTTTTAATAGCACTGATCGCTGTCCAAAAATCGCGCCAAAAGTGTCCCATGTGTCTGCCATAATGTCGCAGTCACGATAAAAATTGCTGATCGCCGCCATTACTAGTTAAAAAAAAAAAAAAAATAATAATTAAAATTGCCATAAAACTATCCCCTTGTAGACGCTATAACTTTTGCGCAAACCAATCAATAAACGCTTATTGCGATTGTTTTTTTTTTTTCCCCAAAAAATATGTAGAAGAATATGAATCGGCCTAAACTGAGGAAAAAAATGTTGTTTTTTATATATTTTTTGGGGATATTTACTATAGCAAAATGTGAAAAAAAGCGTTTGTTTTTTTCCCCCCAAAATTGTCGCTATTTTTTGTTTATAGTGCAAAAAAAAAAAAAAAAAAACAGAGGTGATCAAATACCACCAAAAGAAGGCTCTATTTGTGGGAAAAAAAGGACGTTCAAATTTGTTTGGGAGCCACATCGCACGACCGTGCAATTGTCAGTTAAAGCGACGCAGTGCCGAATCGCAAAAAGTGCTCTGGTCTTTGGCCAGCCAAATGGTTCGGGGCCTAACTGGTTAATTGAGCAAGTTGACTTTAGAGGCTGGCTACCCATGCACAGCAGCACCCGATTTTGCACTCTACAGTTTTAGTAAATCAACCCCAGGGTTTCTTTGTTCCTAAAGGTGGTTTTGGCCTTTTACCTTTTTTTCCCAGGACATTCTTCTTCCATCTGTCTAGCTGCAGTACTTGGGAGATATCCCTTCATGGTCTGGATATTTTGTGCAGTGGGTGTTTATCTTGTAGCTACTGCTTTCATTAGAAGAGCTAACCCTTTGTTATTCTTGATGGCTTCTGTAAAGGGAAAGCAGCTTCTCATGCAACCATTTCTCAGTGGTTTAGCCAAATACTTGATCAAGCCTATGGTCTGTAACGGTCCAGTTCTACCCCTCTCCTGTCTAAGCTCACTCGGCTGGATCTGTCAGTACTTCTTGGGCTTTCTCAGCATCCGACTACTGTTTCTTGGATTTGAAAGGCTGTCATCTGGTCTTCTCTTCTCACCTTTTTAAGTTTTCTACTAGGTGGATGTTCAAGCCTCATTGGATGCCAGCTTCAAGTGTAAAGTTCTTCATGCATGTGGTATGTGGGCCTGTTTTGTTATTGTTGCCCACCCCTCAGCTGGACTGTTTTTGGACCTGTCAATTGTCAGTCTCTCAGTATATAAGAAGTAAAATGGATGTTGTCTATTTACAGCAAAATCTGTTTTGTGGAGTTCATTGAGGGACACCGGTCCTACCCCTCTGCTTTTGATTACATCTAATACTGTCTGGTCATCCTTCTTTTTTGCATTTGTTTTCTTATTTTAGTTTACACTTGGTTGTGTTAGCAGCAACCTTCTGCAATACTTGCTATACTGTATCTATAGGGAGCGACATTGTCCCTTTTTAGTATGGCAAGTGTGTTAGGACTACAGAACCCATCCTCTTTTCTTTATCGTACATCATGAGACACAGAGCCTTAAGTAATAACTTAATGGTTGTCTGTTAATTCAGCAAATCCTGCGGCGGGGAGAAGGTAAGGGAAGAAACGTAGGAACTAAAGTCCACCTATGCTTTCTTCTTTAAGGTAAAGAAATCTGCCAAATGCTTTCTTTTCTCCCCCCTGAAGGGACCGGAGGGTTAGGGGGTCCCGTGATACTATTACTGTTGTTTGTTCTTTGCTTGCTGTTGACAGGCTCTGCCCTCCCCCCATTCGTGTTGGGACCCGAAAGCTGCCGCACACGAGCGCAGGAACAGTTTTATAAAAATTAAACGGGGGTGGGACATTGCCGCAGCGCCGTGCAACGTCCATGAGGACGCAGGGCAGGCAATGTTAATAAAAACATGGCTGGGATAGTCTCTCCTTGGCTGAAGAGGAGGAAGAAAGCAGTCTGGACACAGGAGCTGTGGGACACGTGAGGGTTGCAAAAACTGGCATTTCTGTTACAGGAAGGACTTTTTTCCCAGCACTAGGCTGAACTTAATAGTGGCTTTACTGTCATGACTATGTTCAGCGATTAAGTACAATTGAATAGTGCCTCTGTTTTTGTGCTTGCCAAAAAAGACACCACAAAGACCAAAAAGGTACCAAAGTTTTCACCCCCAGGCGCTAGCATCTCGAGTCACATTTTCACGCTGTCATCCTCGCCAGAATTACCAATTATGCCAAGCCAGGGTGAGCCATTGGAACAAATTGATGGCGCAACTGCTTCTCACATCTCAGCCCCTGTATATGTGACTGAAGTTGTCCTTTCCTCCACTCTGCAGAGTCTGGAAGGAAGATTAGCGGTTTTAATTGCATCCTCCATTCAAATTGATAGGAAGCGTGCTAGACCCCCCTCCCCCACTTCAGACCCTTTGCAAGGGGAACCGTGGGCACAGGATGAGGTATTGTCTCAGGCGATCAGGAGGAAAAACAAACCGATGATTCCTCTGCAGAGGAAACAGCGGTAGATGAACCTTTTTCAGCCTCACAATCTGAGAAATTGCTGATACCATCTTACGGAGATGGTTCGTTCGACTTTCATGCTACCCCTAACGGAGTCTCCTGAAAGCTCAGTTTCTTCCTTGGGCTCCTTAAAACCCTCACAGCCTTTGCATGCATTTCTTGTCCATGCATTACTAGGACAGCTTATTTTTTTCTGGATGGGATCACCCAGATAAGCAAGTACCAGCAGTTGACGCTGTGATTTCCACCATGAATAAAAGCCTAACTTGTCCAGTAGACAATGCACAGATGCTTAAGGATCCAACAGATAAAAGGTTGGAATTCCTGTTAAAATCTACTTTTTCCTTGGCAGGTGCCGTTACCCAGCCTGCAGTCCCTGCAATAGGCGTCTGTCAAGCCCTAAAGGACCAATTTTGACAGGCCCTTAAAAGAGGTTCCTGCACAACAAGCCCGGGAATTGGCTGAACTACCAAAAGCATTATGCTTTGCCAGAGATACCATTAAAGATTTGATTCACCAGGCATCCTGCCTTACGCTTATGCTAGTACATATGCGTAGAATCCTGTGGTTAAAAAAATTAGTCAGCTGAAACACCATGTAAAAACCGGGTTCCCTTTTCACGGGGAGCTATTTGTGGAAGATTTGGACAAATATATCCAAACAATTTTTAGTGGGAAAAGTACGCTTTTGCCACTCCAAAGAAAGTATAAACATCCTTCATTTAAACAGGCTCTTTCCCCTGTGCCAGGGGCTTCCGCCTCTAGGCAGTGGCGACGGCCTCCGTCATCAGACTCTAGAGGAAAACCTCAGGGTCAGACCCAGGCTCAAAAGAAGTCCTGGGGCCGGAAACCTGCAATGCAGATCCAAAAGCCTCATGAAGAGGCAACCCCCCTCACCAAGGTGGGGGGAAGACATCTGCAGTTTTCAGAAGTCTGGCAAGAGGAAATTCAGAACAGAGATCAGTCGTTGGCTCGTTTGGTGTAAAGGGTACGCATTACAACCAGTTACCTGGAAAGTTTGGGTTGGATTCTCAACCTAGAGAAATTTTTCTTAGTACCACTAAAAAGGATGGAGTACTTGGGTCTGATCATAGACACAGCCCAGGAAAAGGTGTTCGTGCCTCAGGCAAAGATCAACTCCATAAGAGAGCTGGTGCGGATGGTCAGGTCAAAAGGCGATCCCTCCATTCGCTTTTGCATGAGGTTGCTAGGAAACATGGTGGCTTTATTCAAAGCAGTTCCCTATGCCCAGGTCCATTCAAGACTGTTGCAAAACAGTATCCTGTCTACTTGGAACAAAACAATTTAAGCTTAAGACTTGCCAATGCGGCTGTCCCCAAGAGTGTCCCAAAGCCTCAGTTGGTGGTTACTAACTCAGAATCTGCTGAAAGGAAAAATCCTTCAGACCAGTTATCTGGAAAGTGGTAACGACAGATGCCAGCCTTGCAGGCTGGGGAGCAGTACTAGAGAAGACAACTGTCCAGGGACAGTGCTCAAGAACCAAATATCCTAGAGATTCGGGCAGTGCGTCTGGCTCTGAAGGCCTGGACGTCCAGGTTACGGGATTGTCCTGTCAGGATTCAATCCGACAATGCCACAGCTGTGGCCTATATCAATCACCAAGGGGGCACCAAGAGTCTCTCAGCACAGAGAGAGGTGAACCATATTCTAACGTGGGCAGAAAGCAATGTTCTGTGCCGGCAGTCTTCATTCCGGGAGTAGAGAATTGGCAGGCAGACTACTTGAGTGGCCAGCCGTTATTCCCAGGGGAATGGTCTCTTCACCCCGACATATTTTGGGCTGTTTGCCAAAGATGGGGGACTCCGGACGTAGATCTTCTAGCGTCCAGGTTCAACATGAAGTTAGTCAACTTTGTGTCCAGAACAAGGGATCCACTTGCATGCAGAACGGATGCGTTGGTGACCCTGTGGGATCAGTTCTCACTGATCTATGCATTTCCCCCTATTCAGTCGCTGCCTTGACTTCTTTGCAGGATCAAGCTGGAAAGAATGCCGGTATTTCTGGTAGCACCAGCATGGCCCAGAAGGTCATGGTATGCAGAAATTGTAAAGATGGCAGTGGAGGGTCCATGGTCCCTCCCACTATGGCCAGATCTGCTCTCACATGGACCGATTTTCCATCCTACCTTACGGTCTCTAAATTTAACGGCTTGACTATTGAGACCCACGTTCTGAAGAAACGTGAGCTTTCCGGGTCAGTTATCTCTACCCTGATGCAAGGAAGCCAACTTCCAGCACTATATATTATAGGGTCTGGAGGGCTTATGTTTCCTGGTGTGAATCCAAGAGTTGGCACCCTCTGAGATATATCATAGGCAGAATTCTCTCCTTTCTACAGTTAGGGGTAGAAATTAAATTTGCCTTGAGTACTGTTAAAGGCAAAGTCTCAGCTTTATCGGTCTTATTTCAAAGACCGCTTGCTACACATTCTTTAGTCCGGGGTTTTATGCAAGGGGTGATGCTGCTAAATCCGCCAGTCAAACCTCCCTTGAACCCTAGGGATTTGAACTTAGTTTTGTATGTTAAAAAAAAACCAGCCATTTAAACAAACAGAACATAACATATTCCTCTAGTCCTTCTGACGAGGAAGTTTAGTATTTTTGGTTGCTATATCCTCAGCAAGGAGGGTTTCCGAAAAGGGTTGCTTTTTCTTGTAAAGAACCATATTTGATTATTCAGGAGGACAGGTTGGTGTTACGCCCTCGTCCAAACTTTTTGCCAAAAGTGGTTTCAGGTTTTCACCTGAACCAAGATATTGTCCTGCCATCGTTTTTTCCAAAACCATGTTCCAGGGAAGAAAAGTCACTACCTTGTCTTGATGTGGTGAGAGCAGTGAAAATCTATTTAAAGACAACTGCTCAGATTCGTAAGACTGATGTCTTATTTATTCTGCCAGAGGGTCCTAAGAAAGGACAGGCAGCATTGAAATCCACTGTCGCTAGGTGGATTCGGCAAGTTATAATTCAAACTTATAATTTAAGAGGTAAGATTCCCCCTTGTCAAGTTAAGGCGCACTCTACCAGGTGGGTTAGCGCTTCTTGGGCAGTGCGTCACCAGGCCTCCATGGCTCAGATCTGTAAGGCCACAACTTGGTCTTCAGTGCATACATTCACAAAATGTTATCAGGTGGATGTAAGGAACTATTTTGCACATATCAAACAGATCACATAATGTTTTAAATGTATATTCTATAGAACAAAATCAATTTAAATATGTGAAGTACATTGATAGCGTTTTATATACAAACCCTAATCGTACTGAGAGCTAGGTAATCAGATTCTGTTTGCAAATGTGCTCACAACTGATTTTATTTGTTGCTTTTCCGTTTATTGTTCAATCAACAGTCTAGGAAATGGTTATCTTTTTGCATTTTTCTAGTTGGATTTATATTTTGGCTTTGCCGTTTAATATATTTTGATATGTTAACATTGATTTGTGATTGCAGTTTAAACACAGAACTTGTTTATTTTAGTAAATTATTTTTCCTCCTTTACTTTATGCAGATGGTCCAGTCCCAGATCAAAACATTCTACGATCTGCTGTTCAAAACCAAATGATTAATACTATGCCAAGCCAGCAAGGTAAGACGTTAACTGCCATCCTGTGAAAGTGGATACAATTGAAACAATTGGCATATTCGAACATCTTTTCAAAGTGATCATTTAAGCATAAACAGCAGTGATTGGCTACTGGTTGTTGGTTGGGACCAGCTATTTAGCAGCTACATGAACATCAACTGTACGTTCGGAAACAGACAAAAAAATAAGTTTCATCATTTTGGACACGGTTTTGTCTAATGCAAACAATGTGTGAAATGCACGTGTCTTGTTTTATGAGGTGCATTTTAGTAATAGCTAGCTGAGACTAAATTGCTGCAGACACTATAGGTTTGTTGGACATGATTTTTACCTTTTCATTACAACAAACTGTTTTTGAAGAAGATAAATCTAAAATATGACTTGTATATTTACCGAAGTGTAGAAGTACAAATTTACACTATAGGACTTTATAGGTGCCAAAAACAGGAGAAAAAACATTTTTTTTTCTTTTTTTACATTTAAAAAAAGCATAGCATTTAAAAAATGTTCTTTAAAATACATGATTGGAGTACAGGAGACACAGACACTAGCATCAAGAGACATGTTGGGGGCATATGTGGGCTATTGGTCCCTGGAATGTGACAAATAGGAAATGCAAGGAACTATAAAATTAGGTTTTCATCTGACTATATCATACTTTTTGAAGATGTGGATTAGTTTATTTCAGTGAACCTTTGATAACAAGCATACTTAACTCATGGAAATGTTATGTTCAATGGATGGTGGCCTAGCCCTTCTTTTCCCATTGGGTCCCCCACGCAGGATGATCTTGGCTCGGCTTGCGATGCCAACAACTTTAAATGTGACTTTGATTGTTACTATATTATCTCTGCCTTCTGAAGCCAAGCACAAAACACGCTGAAGTTTGCAATCTCTACCTCCTCTCATACATTTGAACCAAGGATGGTGACTGTGTACCCTAAATTCGTAACAACATGAACCGTATACAAATTGTGTTTGTTGGGTAGTGCCCAAGGTTTAGGTACAATTAGCTAATTGGGCATGGGTGGTCTATTGCAACTATTGTACAAAAAATTATTTTATTCTTTCTATGAGAATTCCTCATGGTTTTAAAAATAACATTTGTATAATTAAATACTTTTTGTTTTAAACATGAAGTACTACACATGAAGTGTAGTCCTAGACCATGGGTAATGTGACACTACCTTCAGGGTATTGGTCGCTGGTAAAAGCTTTGTTGGGGAATGCCCCTTTAGAGTACCTTCATAACCCCATTACTGTTTTTGTGCTAGTGTCCTTAGTTGATGGACCTCTTCTCCTGGAAGTTTCTGCACCAATTTTTTTTATTCCTTTTCGTTACTTTGACACTTCTGTCAAGATCCAACTACTTACTGCCTCGGGGCTCTCCAGGAGATTTAACTGGTTGCCTTCAATGCTCATCTTGGGAACCGTACCCAGACTCTGCATCAGTGGGGCTGGCCTGTAATATTTGATTTGGCCACTAGATCCTGTGTTCTTCACCCAAATTAGCACGTGGTGCAGTGATCGTAGTTAGCCACAGGGTGCTATATAGGTCCAAGGCTGGGGTCCATTCCTATGGCACACAGACCCTTCATGGGTATGGCCACAAAGGCAGGTGAAGGTCACCTCTCAGACCTCCAGCATAGCTAAGATATGACTTGGTTTCCCTGTAAAATAGAAATGTTTTACATTTGGGGATTTATTTCACTTAGTGTGTTTTCCAACATTTAAATGTCTGCTACATTTACTTTTTGAATTTGAAAGAATTAGTATGCTTTTTAAACACTAAAAGATTTTTTTTCCCTGGTTTTTGGCACTTTCATATTGTAAAGTTGTACTTCTGCACATAGTGTATGCTACCCGAACATTTCAGATTCCTGATTTGTGCATGTTGCACCGTGTACTTGTTTTTAAAAGTATCCTGTTCTCTTTGTATTTCTTTCTATTTGTGTGAAATCCTTGGTGTTCCTGCCAGTCTCACTGCTTTCCTATTTCCAACTGACCACACTAATGCATAGAAACACATCCATCCCAGCATGGTCAGTTTTCTGGCTGTTCTGGGAGCACAGCCTGCTTGTCCTGCAATGGCCAAGATTTGTGCTGACATGCCTCTCTGCACAGCTCTTCACTGGGAAGATCAGTGTATTGCTCTTGCTTGTCGTCCTGCAGTCTTCACCCCACCTCTCTAAGTCCATTATGGATCTGAGAAAAGAGGTTATGTGAAGGTAGTATAGGTATAATTTATATGCACAAAGGTTTTGCCTTGCATTTCTATTTTAAACTGAAAGGGTTGTTTTAGAAGGTGAGGGTTTACATATACTTTATGGCTAAAACAGAATTCTCTGCCACTAGGTTTGCTTTATTACTTAGGTTATTGCCAGACACAGCTGAAAACGCTCTTTCTGCTGTTTCATCTCTGGCCACCTGCCACTGTGGCACCACTTCTGTTTTCCCAGAGGTTGGTCCTTCTGTGAGATACTTCCCACCTGTTCCACATTTTCCTGAGGCTTCTGCCCTCTAGGAACGCAGTTCTCTTTCCCTACCTGAGCCCATTCTCCCAGCGATATTGAGGTTTGTTGGTCTCTTTTGGGCATGAAGCATCCCCCCCCCCCTTTTTTTTTTTTTTTTTTCTTCTTCTTTCTCTTTCATAGGTTGGGGGATTACCACCTGATCTCTTTTCATTTTTTTAAAGCAGTTTTTTTGCCAGGTGGCTGTTTGGGCCTCTGCTGTTGCATGCTTTGGCCTCCGGGTGCATTTTATTTCAGGCCTATCCCCTGAAATAGGACCTTACCCAGGAGTCGGTTCCTTTTTTTCAAAGGTGTCATTTTCATACCTTCTACATGAATTGCAGTGGGGTTCAGGTAGCACTACTTTTATTTATATATTTTTTGTTTCATGGGGTTGTCACGATAAGAAATTGTAGCCTTAACACTTGGTTTCCTTTTTGGACACAGGAATGAGCCAGTTTGGGCAGTCCGGTATGCCTTTGCAGTCAATGATCCAAAGGCAGCAGGCACCAATATCACAGCAGACAGGACAGTCTGCACCTATGAATCAGGTTGGTTAATAGAAGAAACATCTGAAATATTTTAAATGTTTGCTGTTTCAATCCAGTTGTAAACAGGATACTCTGTAATACAGTGCATGTAACATTTTCCTTTGGCTCTGGTCAGGCATTTATAATATTGCTAAAGGCAATTTTTTTTTTTTTTTTTTTTATAGTCTTGGAGTGATTTTAGAATATCTTTAGGGCGTTTTTCAAATGTGTGTTTTTTTTTTTTTTTTTTGCTGTCTGTGCCCCCCTATTGGGACAATTCACTCTCTCTATTTTTAAGGTTAACGATTATCACTGAAGGTGAAAAAAAATCCCAAATTTTGGGATGTGCCCAGAACAGGAATTAGAGGGGAAATCTTCCAATAAGGATGCTAATTCTGGTGACAACCAGAGATTGCCTCACTTTAGAGTGACTTCCACTTACTTCCTGTTTCATGTATGGGGCAGGAAGTGAAGTCTCTCCAATGAGAGACAGCAGAAAAATCCTGACAAGGGTTATAACCTCCTTGACTTAAAGTAAAAGGTAAAAGTTTTTTTTCTTCATTTCAGATCAAGACAAATGCATTGAACAATCAAATGTGTTTTTTTTTCTTTCTTGTGTGTGTTTGTTTTTGTGTTTTTTGTTTTTTTTTTTTGTTTTTGTTTTTTTTCATGGTACTAGAAAGTGCAGAATGTAGTTATGACCAGAAATAATCTATAAATGTATTGGAATCTTGCTGTTTTCATACATTTTTAAATTGGGCAAATTTTAGTTTTATAGCTGTAACTTCTGATTCCTTTTTAGTTGGGATTTCCTCAGTCAGCATGTGCGTCTCAGGTTCCTCAGAATCGTTTTGTGTCCCCAAATCAATTTCAGGTGTCCTCTTCTGTGTTGAACACTGTGGGTCTGAACTCTTCTGGCATGCCCATGCCTCAATCTGTGAGTCAGAATCCCCCTGCACAGGTAAGACTAGTTATATATAAGTCATTTTGGTAGTTGAAGTTTTTTTTTTTCTTTCATTTAATAAAATGTGTTCATATGCATTTCATTTCAGGGGCAGAACTCTCCTCGTTCTGTGAGTTCTCCAGTGGTACCTCAGGAGTCAGTTGAGAATCCACACGAAAGTCGTGTGCAGACACCGGTCCATCATAATTTATCCCCAGCTCCAAGCCGTACCCCAAGCCGTACACCAACCCCCCAACTTACATCTCCAGGGATGGCTACATCTCATGCATTGATACCTACTGAACATGTGTCAACTGCTGCATCTTTGAAGCAAATACAGAGCAATGAGAGCCCTTCTCCACCCCAAGTAACACCACCATTAGCAGGAGCTTCATCTGTTGAGCAGTCATTTACTGCATCACCTCAACAGTTAACACAAGCACCATTGTCTCGGCCTCCATCACAATCAAGTTTGTCAACACCTGTCTCAACTCCTGCACCACCACCACCGTTGCCACCACCAAAACACCTGCACTCAAGCCCTCTGGTAAGTATTTTCTGCATTTTTAGCTATCTGTCTATCTAGCAATAATACAAAGTTGTTGCAGTATGTAATGACTCCACCAGCGTTGGCTGTTTTGCAGACCTTTAAAATAAGAAATTAACTCCAGAAAAATGTCGGGAAGTAGGCAGGCAGACAACTGAGTTGCCAGTTATGTCTGTCGTCACCTGCAGCTAAAATTTACGTTACTAACTTACTATGCCTTGTTCTGCATTTTTACATCTGGGTTCCTATCAGAGTCCCCCCCCCCCCCCCCCCTTATATTAGGGGTCTTCATAGGTCTCCCCTCTCCTTACATTAGGGTTTCCATGAGAGTGCCCACGTCGGGTTCCCCTCTTTTGAACGTAATCCTCAGTCAGTGCACATTGGGAACAGGGTCACCATCAGGGGCCTCTCTGCTGACCTTAATCCTCAATTAGTGCACCCTAGTCAAGTCAGCCAGATACAATCTTGTAGCTAGTTGTAGTTTGGATACCCGCGTATAAGTAATCTTGATGGCTTTTACACACCAAAGGATTTCATTGGTCGCTAAAACGGTTTACTTAATGTCGCATACATTGTTTCATTTTCTACTTTTGCAGACAAATTTGAAAATAACTCCACTGTGTTTGTTTTCCCATTCACACAGTATTTGAATAAACATTTTTAAACTTTTTTGAATATTTGTTTGGAGCAGGCTTCTGGGCAAAACTGCAGGTTACTCTGAACAATTTCACAGTGATACTGTCCCCACTGACAAAGAGCAATACGGTAATCTTTTCTTTGTTGACAGATAATGCAAGAAGCCCATCTTCTGAATCTTTAAAATATAACTAAAGGCAAAACTTCTTTTTTGTTTTGGTTAGAGTGGAAAGGAAACTGTCAGGGTTTTATTTCTGTCTGTGCACCTATTGGGAACATTCACCCACCCTCTGTATTTGTCCTGTTTACCCTTATCGCCAAAAGTGACAAAAAGAGTTCTCACCAGGGCAGGAATAGAGGGGCAATCTTCCAATGAGAACACTAGTTTCCATAAACCTGGTGACAACGGATTCCCTCACTTCGAAGGAATTTCCTCTGACTTCCTCTTTTGTCTGTGACAGGAAGTGAAGGTAAACGGGACACAGAAGGCAAAAAATTACTGGGTTTGTAATTCTTTCTTTACTCAATTCAAAATGGGGGGGGGGGGGGTGTTGCCTTTCAGTTCTACTTTAAAGTGATACTAAAGTCTTGTTTATTATTTTTAAAGGAAAAAAAAAAAAAAGTTATACTTACCTGCTCTGTAAATGGTTTTGCACAGAGCAGCCGGATCCTCCTCTTCTCGGGTACCTCTTCGCTGCTCCTGGCCCCTCCCTCCCTGTCGATTTCCCCCACAACAAGCGGCTTGCTATGGGGGCACCTAAACCGAACCGCAGCTTTGTCCATTCAGACATGGAGCTGCGGTTTGGCATTGCCCCCTCTCTCTCCTGATTGGCTGACTGTGACAGCAGAGGGCGCTAATAGCACCACTACTGTGTCTCAGCCAATCGCGAGGGAGAGTTCCGGACAACCAAAGCACTCGTGTACACCGAGAATGAGGCTCAGGTGAGTATGAGGGGGGCTGCTACACACAGAAGGTTTTTTTTATCTTAATGCATTAAGATAAAGTCTTCTGCCTTTAAAACCACTTTAACCCTCTGTTAAAGTAGACTGTGTTCAAATCTAATTTACAATGGATATTGAAATCTGCCAGCACAGTACAGACCAAATAACATCTTGTGGACTGCTGCATGCACATATACGGCGACAGGCCAGATGCTTTGCGCTGTATCTCTCCCACACGTTTGTGATCTGGTATTTCCGGGTAGGAGGGCACGGCGTCCTATCTGTACTGTCATTCGCTACAGCACATGTCAGTTAGCAGGTATCAGTCAATGATTTATGGCCAAGAGCTGCTGATCGGCTTAGCGAATCGCAGTACAGAGCCCTGTTTACTAACACCACAAGGCTCTGTACATGGAGCAGAGATGGGGCCGTTTTTAAAAAAAAAAATGTTTCCATTTTATTCATTCACTAAATTAAATGACCTAACATAAAGTAACCTTTTCGCTGGCAGATACGTTTTTGCGTTTTTTTTTTTTTTTTTGTTTTGTTTTTTTTTTTTTTTTTTTGCAAATGTTTAAAAAAATTGTTTTAGGCCTGAAGATTACACAACCCCCCCCCCCCCAACCATTATATATTTTCTGAAAGCAGACACCATAGAGAATAAAATAGTGGTAGTACCAATTTTTTATGTAACACGCTATTTCTGGCATACCACACTATGCAAGTCATTTCTAAAAGCGAGCATTGTAAATGCCTATTTAAAGCTATCTTCAGGCCGGTCACGTGACTCGCGGCCGCTTTACAGCTCCGAGACACGTCTTCTGCGGGAGGGGCCGAGATCTCCCTCTGACTTCAACCAAGGAGATCACTTGGCCTCCAATAGAGTAAATCGGTTTAACTGCCTGGAATGCAACTTTAGCCTGTCATGAGGATACGGTAATGCTGATCAGGTGAGCTGCAACGTCATGGTCATGTAAACACTGGCATTCAAAAAGAAAAGCTAGGTAATTGAACATCATGACTTGTTGATTTCATAGTTTCCTAAAGCAAATGGAAGCATGGGTTTGTCCAGCCCTAACTAAAGTATCAGCAGCATTTGCTTGCATGTATAGAAAATCTATCGGGCATTTCTTGTCTACTAATTTAACTGTATTTGTCTGACAGCATTTGGAGTCTACACCTGTTTTGGAATGCTCTGGATCCAGCCCATCAACAGCTAATAGCCCTGATAACAGTTCACAGCAAAATGCCCCTGAGCATCCTCAGCAAGATGTTAATATGGAAATTAAACAAGAAGAAGTAGAACCAGAAACTGTAGAAGCACCTCCTGAGGAGAAGTCAGAAGTGAGTTATTGCAATACCTGGACTGCCCTTGTCTATCAATAGTAACTATAATTATGTAAGCGCATGGAAGAGTATACACCTGGTGCTTTTATTGATTCCAAATTGAACATACTCTTATGCTAGGGGTTGTAAATTCAGAAAGGTTTTTTTTTTTTATCTTCCATGTATTCTACGCATTAAGATGAAAAGCCTTCTGTGTTCAGCAGCCGCCCTCAGCCCCCTGCAATACCTACCAGAGCCCTATCTCTGACCAGCGATGTCCATGAGTGTCTCGGCTGTCCGAGGCGCTCCCTCCCGATTGGCTGAGACGCAGCAGCGGCGCCATTGGCTGTCAATCAAAAAGTCAGTTAGCCAATCAGGAGAGAGTGGAGGCCGGGCCACAGACCCATGAATGGACACAGGGAGCTGTGACTCGGTTAGGCTGCCCTCATAGCAAGCTGTTTGCTGTGGGGGCACTCAACAGGAGGGAGGGGCCAGATGCAAATCCACTGCATAGAGCAGATAAGTATAGCATGTTTGATATTTTTATGGAAAAAAAAGAGGCTTTACAATCATTTTACCAGCTTGTTTGAGCGACAGTCATCACTCCCATTAGGTAAGCTGTTACCATTAGGTAAGCTGGTTGCCTTTTTTTTTCTTCTTGCAGTTCCACTTTCAGTTTAATTCTCTGCCTTTATAGTGTGTACCCAAATATTTTTTTATAGTAAGATGCTATCCGTTTAGACACAATGAGAAGATATCAAAACTGGAGCAACCAGAATCAAAGCAGATGTGCATGGTAGCCAATCCGCTTCTAGCTTATTCAGTTATACTTTGAAAAGGAAGCATAGAAACCATTCGACTGCACAGCTGCTTCAGATTCTGACTACTCTAGTTTTGATAAATTCTTCTCACACGCTTTTGAGTTCCCAACAGTTCACTATTTGAAGGGTTCAGCCAAACCTGTATATCTGGGTGGGAAGAGAGACTGTGCTTCAGTCAAAAAGACACTATCCCCTATTTTAAATGTTCTAGACAAAAAATAGGAAGCAAAACCCCAGATCACCGAAACCAGACACTGGAGTAAGGGGATGTAAGAGCATCATAACGCATAAAACTAAAGCGATATTAAAAAGACAAGTTATCTTTCTTAGTACATAGAATTATTATCGTGTTTAAAATTTAGTCCATCTCTACTTAATAGATGTAAATGACATAAACTGTTATAGAGCCTAGTGGACTGAGGTGTTTCGCATAGATTCTTCTTCAGGGTCCACACGCTCTCCTTATCAAAAAAATCTATACCACACATTATTACATATTCCAATTATACATAATAGATTCCATTGTAGAGAAGTACCCAGAAAAAGAAAAATATATTTTTCCAAACGTCCCAAGGGATCATACAAGATTGTCAAAAAACACTTGAGGGGAGGGCAGTGAAGACAGAGTGCATTATCACACCTAAAAACGAATTGTTGAAAAGCCAACTAGTACTGCCAAAATGTATAAAGTTGTGTGTCGATAAGTAATAGGGATCTATAATTCAATAAACCGTAAAACAAAATGTATTACTTTTGAAAGTAACTCATCAGCCAAACCTGAAGCTTTCTGTTTACAGCCTTCTGGGACAGGTTATGTTTCTTTGCTCATGCAAAAATTAGAAATAAAAACTATGTGCAACTGGTTCTCATACTTTTATCATTATTTTAAAACTGAATGTGGAGAAATAGATGGTAAGCTCTAAAGAGCAGGGCCCTCTGATTCCTCTCGTCTTGTAATTGTACTGTCTGCCCTCATTTTGTAAAGCCCCTCGCAAACGGTTGGCACTAAATAAATCCTGTATAATAATGTTAACCTAAAAGTTTATGCTCAGGCTGTGTTAGTTGTTAATGAGACAAAACCCTATGCTAATCTGTCCTATAAATTGGCAAGAACTGCCCCCATTCCCCCCACCCCCCAAACAAGGTTGATGGTAGCAAAGCTGTGCTGTAAATATTTATTTTATATAACAGGTTAAAGCTGAAGTTGACTGCAAGTCTGAAGTCATGGATTGTGCAGAAAAGAACAGTATAGCTTCAGATGTAAAAGAGGAAGAAGAAAAACCAGACATACCTGCTCCACAGTGTTCTCCTGCAGGGGAGTCTAAAGTAAAGGGTAAGACTCTTCTTTTCAACTACTATCCTTTTTTTCTTTTTTTTTTTTTTTTTTTTATTAGCGTTCTTAACCGCTTTACTAACCCCCTTTCCCGACCAGGGCATTTTTTTTGCTATTCGGTACTGTGCAACTTTAACTGGTAATTGCGCAGTGATGCAACACTGCCCAAGCGAAATGAATGTTTGTTTCACACAAATAGAGCTTTCTTTCGGTGGTATTTGATCACCACTGGATCTAACCGAAAAAAAGAATATATTTTCTACTTTCTGTTGGGGTCATTTGGGGGGTGTTTTGTACCATCCTGGTATTTCAGGGCCTCTGAAACTGTGATGGGTAGTAAGGAAAGAACACCATTTAAAAGCCTAAAGATGCTTATTGGCTTTTGGGGTCTTGTACATGGCTAGACTTCCAAAAATTCTCTCACATGTGGTATCCCTATACTCAGGAGTAGTAGAATGGTGTTTTGGGTTGTAATTCCACATATACCCATGACATGTGTAAGCAATATCTTATTAAAGTGACAACTTGGTGTTTAAAAAAAAAAAAAAAATTTCAAAAACTTGTGGCAAAAAATGAAAATCTTCCATGCTCTCAACATGCCTCTCAGCTTAATACATTGGGGTGTCTCTTTTCCAAAAAGCTGTTTGAACTGCCCTGCCATTTTATACCCAACATTAGAAGCTTATGCCACACATCAACCACTAGCCTTATGCCCACATGGGGGTCTACCGGTGCAACCCCAGATCCCTCTGGTTGAATGGGGCCTCGACCCCTTAGGATCTCTTAGGATTTTTCTTTCTATCTATTTTCTTAAATGTCTGGTCCAGCTGATACCTGGGTATGCAGAGTATCACAGGAAACAGAGGTCCCTGCCTACAATGTAGCCCACGGTCTGTTTTCTACCAGTCATACATGCAATTGCACATATGTAATTGGTATAATTATGCAAACTAGCTTTCTAGTCCGTTTTTAAAATGGAGGCAACCCAGGTAAACAACTGCTAACCAGCACCATGCTGCCCCTTTCTGTGCTTACTAATATGGACTATCTGTATGCATTTGAGTTTAACCTGTTTAATAACAAGGCTATAGCAAGAATGTAGGACTTTTTAGGGAACAAAAATCTAGGTGAAGTAATTACTAAAGAAAAAAATCACTTTATTCTAAACATCGCTAAAATCAAGCATTTGCCATTACTTAAAGCGGGGTTTCACTCAAATTTTTAACTTAATCGTACCCCCTTCAGTTAATTGCATAGATGTTCAAATGCCGCACAAAATTTTTTTATCGCGGTAATTACCTTTATATTGTACTTTATTGTGGCACTTCCTGTCTCTCCTCCCATGGGAGTAGGCATGTTTATTGCCTTTCCCCGGCGCCGCACTGTCTCCTGGGAGCTTAGTATCAGGCTTCCCAAGATTCAGTGCGGAAACAATGATCATGCGTATGAACAGCATTCACCGCATCCAGGAAATCAATGCTTGTGGGCTTCACATGCCCACAAGCAAGATGGAAACAGCCAGCATCACATTTTTAAAGTTATTCTTCAGTACGAAAACAGACAGAGGCAGAAATATTACACCCAAACTGTGAGTATTATTTTGGGATTAGCAAAGTGTCTCAATGACCTAAAAAAAAAAAAAAAAGATTGGTCGCCGGACTTCCACTTTAAAGTGGTTGTAAATGCAGAAGGTTTTTTTATCTTGATGCATTCTATGGATTAAGATAAAAAGCCTTCTGTGTGCAGCAGCCCCCCTAATACTCACCTGAACCTTATCTCTATCCAGCGAGTGCCTCTGCCGTTCGGGACTCTCCCTCCTAATTGGAATTCTTAGTAGAATCCCGCTGCTTTCAAAGGCAAGAGAGGGGGCGGGGCCGAGCCACAGCTCCATGTCTGAATGAATACACTGAGCTGTACCTGGGCTCGGGTGCCGCTATAGCTGAGGGAGGGGCGAGGAGCTGCAGCCAGAGACCTGAGAAGAGGATGTTTCGGGCTTCCCTGTGCAAGGCCACTACACAGGGCAGGTAAGTATATGTTTGTTATTTTATTGGGGGGAAAAAAAGACTTTACAATCACTTTAAGAAATGTGTATATGTACTGTATATAGTAATATGCCCATACCATACATATACCACAACAGAGAGGTTTTTACGTTTCAACAACAATCGTCTGCATAAATATTCAGTGTTTTTGCCTCTATATATTGTCAAAATATTGGTCACTTTATCACTGAAGCGGGGGAGGTATATAATATTCAATGCATTTCCTGGACCAAAGGTCTGCTTCCTCAGGATACGCAAGGGAGCTCATATATATTAATACAAATATATCAAGTACCCTGACACATACATATATGTAAAGGCCCAAAAAAGACTCTTAGTAGAATAGCATATTATCATAATTTGTTCATAAAACAGAAGTATTTTGGCTGTGACCATCCAAAAAATCCTAAAGAGGAATTTGCAGTCAGCAGCTGGGGATCATGCACATCTACAGTGGGTATAGGAAATAATCGTCTCCATTCAAAATGGCATTCTGTTGCTTTGCAAGCTGAAATGAAGACAGACACAGTTTTTTTTTTTTTTTTTTTTTTTTTTTTTTTTTTTTTTTTTTTTTGGTTTTATCCAGCTGTATTTACTAGTGCAACTTATAACATCCAAGTGAACAACGTATAATGCCAACATGTCAGAAACAAATTCAAAAACAGAATTATGGAGTTGAAAAAAGGATTGCCTCTATTATGTCAGTATTTTGTTGAACCACGTTTTTGCTTTAATTACAGCCTTTAGTCTGATTTTCAAGTTTAAAGTCTGGGCTCTGACTAAGCCATGCAAGGGCATTCACTTTTCTAAGAGAAAAGGGTGGGACTTTAAATGAATTGCGTGAATGCTCAGAAACAAAATCAATGAACAACTAGGAAAATTTATTCAATTCATAAAAATATAACATGCATAAAATAAATATATATCAATCATAAATGGAAAGAAATATTAGCAATAATAGCAGCAATTATACATGATTATATGACTGCAAAAATTCTCCATGGTACATCAATTGGATATTATTAACACAACCATATAATAAAGAATGTACACCAAAGGCCTCCAAAAGGTTCAGAATAAAGATTAGAGATGCATGACGCTGGTAAAAACGCGACCGTGGTAGCTCTACGCGTTTCGTGGCTGTTGTGCCACTCGTCAGGAGCAAGCGCGTATCTTATCTAGGATAGGAAATAGAAAATTGGTCTGGTAAATGTGTATATGAAACAGAGGTGGGGTGATAAAGAAGCCCCACACAAAGTACATGCTTACGCATTCTGGTTTGTAGAGTGATGGCAAAAAGCCATACATCGCCCGACCATCGGAGGCGCCACCCCCCGGGAGCTGAGATGGACGAATCGACGGGGGGCAGCCCACAAGGCGCCATCCAGGGCAGGCATGATCCCCCGAGGCAGAACCTGCGGTGAAAGGTGAAAGTTTAAAGAAGAAATTGCAAGACTATCAAGGAATAGAGAGCAGTGTGAAAGGGGGCCCTTCCGGGAGCTGCGACGTGCCTGTCGGCTCCTCCCCCCTCCCCCTCCCCTCCCCCCTCCCCTCCCCCTCCCCCCCTCCCCTCCCCCTCCCCCCCTCCCCCTCCACGTCGGCGTCACGCACTCCCCATCTGACGTGCGCGTCCTTAGGACGCTTACACGCCAGATTGGATGGTATTCATCACGCACATCACGGGGATGAGGCACTGACATCGGCGGGTCGGGTGGTCAGTACCCGATCCGCGTTGCCGTCTGCCCCTCTCCTGGATTTGCGGCGTGACGTTGGTGGGCGGTCCCCGTGGTGGCGCCTATATGGGCGTAGCCTCGGCGGCGCTGGCTCTCGAGGCTTTCATTTCACTGGATGTCACGTTCGTTTGGGGATTGCTACTGCTTTCTTCCCTTCACACTGCTCCACTCTGCACGCCAGGTATCCTTTTTTCCGTCATGTCCTCTCATGCTTTGTCCATTCCTCCTTCTCTATATCTCCACTTTGGGTATTTGGTCTTTCCTCTTTTCCATCCTCAGCCCTTTTTTTCAGGTGTGTCAATCTAGATTTCTCTTTAACCCCCACATGGGTTTAACTTCTTTCTGGGGCAGTATCACTCCTACATTCCCACTTTCACACTGCTCTCTATTCTTTGGTAGTCTTGCAATTTCTTCTTTAAACTTTCACCTTTCACCGCAGGTTCTGCCTCGGGGGATCATGCCTGCCCTGGATGGCGCCTTGTGGGCTGCCCCCCGTCTATTCGTCCATCTCAGCTCCCGGGGGGTGGCGCCTCCGATGGTCGGGCGATGTATGGCTTTTTGCCATCACTCTACAAACCAGAATGCGTAAGCATGTACTTTGTGTGGGGCTTCTTTATCACCCCACCTCTGTTTCATATACACATTTACCAGACCAATTTTCTATTTCCTATCCTAGATAAGATACGCGCTTGCTCCTGACGAGTGGCACAACAGCCACGAAACGCGTAGAGCTACCACGGTCGCGTTTTTACCAGCGTCATGCATCTCTAATCTTTATTCTGAACCTTTTGGAGGCCTTTGGTGTACATTCTTTATTATATGGTTGTGTTAATAATATCCAATTGATGTACCATGGAGAATTTTTGCATTCATATAATCATGTATAATTGCTGCTATTATTGCTAATATTTCTTTCCATTTATGATTGATCTATATTTATTTTATGCATGTTATATTTTTATGAATTGAAAAAATTTTCCTAGTTGTTCATTGATTTTGTTTCTGAGCAATCACGCAATTCATTTAAAGTCCCACCCTTTTCTCTTAGACTAGTACAGGGATGGAAACGCATGACCACATCAGGTCATGGTTTCATTTAAAGTCTCACGGGATATACAGTCCCAACCACTTTCTAATATTAGGGCATTCACTTTTTTCTCCTTCTGTGTTTGAATTATTTTTTTCTGACATGTTGGTGTTATCTTTCACTTGACTGTTATAAGTTGCACTAGTAAATACAGCTCGATGAAAAAAGTGTCCGTCTTTTTATTTCAAAATATAATTATTTTAAAGTGGGACGATTCTTGAGATAAGTGACCCTTATCTTGTATCACCTTAAAATGTAAATATTGTTAACCTGACAGGACCTCACCCCCTACAAATATGTATATGTGTATAGAGAGAGAGATAGATATATAGATGGATATTATTTTTTATTTATTTTTTCCTAAAAAGTCCTACTTTCTTGCCATTTTGTTTGTTCTATAAGTTGTTGGGATGTGGGAATGGTCACGTATTTATAGTTAGAGGTTGTAAACCTCTGGGAAAAAAACAAACCCTGCAAGACAAGGGCATAATGAGCTAGTATGGATCGCATACTAGCTCATTATGAAATACTTACCTTAGAACGATTACAGATGGATCGGCTTCGGCCCTCCGAGTACAGCGTAAACATCTTCCACTGGAGTTGCGCACAGGAGCCGCCGGTCACGGCACGACTCCTGAAGAAACGGCACCATCAGCCTGTTTCTTCAGTGAGCAAGTGACGTCGGCAGCAGTGCATATACTGAATATCTCCTAAACTGTGCAAGTTTAGGAGATATTTAAGTTACCTACAGGTAAGCCTTGTTATAGGTTTACCTGTAGGTAAACGTGGTGTAACAGGGTTTACAACTACTTTAATTAACCTATACTGCTCTATAAATTAACAAGAAAAAATCGCGCAATTTTTTTCTTGCTCGTTTATTTTTGTGCTTATCCCACTTTATTGCAGCTTGGGGATTCGTCCACCCTACTGATACAATTGATTAGCGCAGTTTTTTCTCTTTTCCATTGCTCTATAAATTGACAGGTACCCAGCTCCCACTTCCGGTCAAGCCGCCTAGGCGACAGCTCCTCTCCCTCTCGCACCGCCTAGGCGATGACTTCTCTCTCCTTGCAATCTTCTGGGACATGTCACAGGTCCCAGAAGATTGCTCGGCCGTTCAGGACAGCGCAGTGCGGCTCGCAAATGCGCAGTGCGCACCCAGCTGTGATGCCACAAGCTGTCACAGCCGGGTACCCACACTAGTGATGCAGATTAGAGGCAGCGGAGAGAACTGAGGCTTCAATTGTCCGCATCGCTGGACCTTTTAGGTGAGTGTGTGTATATTAAAATGGCTACATTTTTTGTAGCTGCTGACTTTTAATGAACTGAAAAATGAGCAAACTTATCAGCATAACATTACTAAAGCAGCATTTGCATGCTATTAGAAGCACAATAAGGTGTCTCCAGAATAGGGCAACATTGTTTGCTAAGCCCCCTAGGAGCTCTAATTATTGTGTGCTCTGTTATGTATTTGAATATTTGTGTTGGCTGCCTGTCGCAGTAATGGATCTGTAACAAGGTAAGGAACAAAATCTGTCTACAAGTACACTTTTTAAGCTTGCTAATGTTATTCTGATTGTTTCCATGTATATGTTTGTAGTTTTAACTTCTACTAATATTTATTTTTTTGGGGATAAGTTTTCAAACCGGAGGAGCTACGCCAAGCTCTCATGCCTACACTAGAGGTATTATACCGCCAAGATCCAGAATCTCTTCCATTTCGTCAACCCGTAGATCCTCAAATATTAGGAATCCCAGTAAGTGATTTGCTTGTATTCCTCTATTTTTTATGTAGAGATGGTAGAGGTGATTATTTTATTTTGTAACTGAAATCTTTCATTCAATTTAAGTGCAAAAGTGTTGAATGAGCTATAGTATGAAGTGATGTCAGGCTGCATTTTGGAGTCAACAAAGCATTGTTACAATGCACATGGTTTGATGGAAGGGATTAATATTTATGAGCTCATTCCAACCAGAGGTGTTGGAGAAAATTTTGTTTTCTAGCCCTCAGCAATATGGAGATTTAAATCTGAACTCCAGGCATACTCCAGACTCTATATGTAAGGGTCTGTTTTACTTGCTAAAAGTTGCACTTTTTTCCATTCAGTCCTGAGTATTACCCAGCTGTGCCACAGCATGCCAGGAGGCTGAAACCAATTAATAAATATATATATATATTGTGTGTATTATATATAAATATTCTCTATCTATATAAACCTCATATCAGATTTTATAATTATTTTTATAGATATTTTATTATATCTCATGTGACAACACGGAAGAGATTACACTTTACTACAATGTAAAGTAGTGAGTGTGCAGCTTGTATAACAGTGTAAAATTTTCTGTCCCCTCAAAATAACTCAACACACAGCCATTAATGTCTAAACTGCTGGCAGCAAAAGTGAAATGAAAATGTCCAAATTGGGCCCAATTAGCCATCTTCCCTCCCCGGTGTCACGTGACTTGTTAGTGTTACAGGGTCTCAAGTGTGAATGGGGAGCGGGTTTGTTAAATTTGGTGTTATCGCTCTCACTCTCTCTTGTCATTGTAAGTTCAACATGGCACCTCATGGCAAAAAACTCTGAGGAACTGAAAAAAGTATTGTTGCTCTACATAAAGATGGCATAGGCTATAAGAAGGTTGCCAAGACCCTGAAACTGAGCTGTAGCATGGTGGCCAAGACCATAGAGTGGTTTAACAGGACAGATTCCACTCAGAACAGGCCTCGCCATGATCAACCAAAAAAGTTGAGTGCACATGCTCAGCGTCATATCCAGAGGTTGTCTGTGGGAAATAAACATCTGAGTGATGCCAGCATTGCTGCAGAGATTGAAGGGGGTGGGGGTGGGGGGGATTCAGTCTGTCAGTGCTCAGACCATATGCCGCACACTGCATCAAATTGGTCTGCATGGCTGTTGTCCCAGAAGGAAGCCTCTTCTAAAGATGATGCACAAGAAACCCCGCAAACAGTTTGCTGAAGACAAGCAGACTAAGGACATGGATTACTGGAACCATGTCCCGTGGTCTGATGAGACCAAGATAAACTCATCTGGTTCAGATGGTGTCAAGTGTGTGGCGGCAACCAGGTGAGGAGTACAAAGACAAGTGTGTCTTGCCTACAGTCAAGCATGGTGGTGAATGAATGAATGAATGAATAATTTGTAAAGCGCTACAAATTGCGAACTGAATCGCCTCAAGGCGCTAGATGTATTCTCTGTGGCCAGCTTCTAGAAAAGGAAGGTCTTTAGTTTTTTCCTGAAGGCCTGGTGGTTTTCTTCCATGCGGAGGTTGGTTGGGAGAGCATTCCATAGTCGAGGTCCTTGGACTGCAAATCTACGTTCTCCCTTTGCTTTGTAGCGGTATTTGGGAATGAGGAGGAGGTTTTGGTTAGCTGATCGAAGACTGCGATTTGGTGTGTAGTGTTTTATTTTTTCCCGGAGATATTGCGGAGCGTTTCCTTGTATGCATTTATGGGTGAGGCAGAGGGTCTTGAATGTGATCCGATTCTTCACCGTTAGCCAATGTAGGCTTTTTAGGGATGGGGAGATGGATTCCCAGGGCTTTTTCCCTGTTAACAGCCTTGCCGCCGTGTTCTGCTGGTGGGAGTGTCGGGGTCTGGGGCTGCATGAGTGCTGCCAGCACTGGTGAGCTACAGTTTATTTAGGAACCATGAATGCCAACATGTACTGTGACATACTGAAGCAGAGCATGATCCCCCTCCCTGGGTCGCAGGGCAGTATTCCAACATAAAGATCCCAAACGCACCTCCAAGACGACCACTGCCTTGCTAAAGAAGCTGAGGGTAAAGGTGATGGACTGGCCAAGCATGTCTCCAGACCTAAACCCTATTGAGCATCTGTGGGGCATCCTCAAATGGAAGGTGGAGGAGCGCAAGGTCTCTAACATCCATTAGCTCCATGATGTCGTCATGAAAGAGTGGAAGAGGACTCCAGTGGCAACCTGTGAAGCTTTGGTGAACGCCATACCCAAGAGGGTTAAGGCAGTACTGGAAAATAATGGTGGCCACACAAAATATTGACACTTTGGTCCCAATTTGGACATTTTCACTTAGGGGTGTACTCACTTTTGTTGCCAGCGCTTTAGACATTAATGGCTGTGTGAGTTATTCTGACGGGACAGCAAAATTAGGCGCCTTTCACACGGACGGCTGTTCTGCTGCAGGTAAAAGCATATAATATGTTCTGTGAAATTCAAGACTCCAGACACTGCGATCAGCTACATTTGTACAGTTAGATTACATGCGTTTACATGCGGCTGCGTTTAGCTGCGTTTGGAACATTCTTGACATTTCAGATGTGCTTCCTGTTGCTTTTCTTTCTTTTTTGCCGCTGCTATCCGCAGGAGAAATAGTACACTGCGATTACCTGCAGTTATGTGAAGATAGCTGCGCTAAATCGCTCCTGGACGCAGTCAATTCTATTTTTTCTATCTGCACAGAACCGCATGTAACTAAATCGCAGCTAAACGCAGCGTGTGAATGGACCCATAGGAAAGCATTGTGTGCTTTTAGCTGCGGTAGAAAACTAGAAAATCCGCAGCTAAAAGCACCATTCTATCCGTCCGTGTGAAAGGGGCCTCAGTTATACAAGCCGTACACTCACTACTTTACATTGTAGCAAAGTGTAATTTCTTCAGTGTCACATGAAAAGGTATAATAATATATTTACAAAAATGTGAGGGGTGTACTCACTTTTGTGAGTTAATGTGTGTGTGTGTATGTGTGTGTGTATGTATGTATGTATGTATGTATATGTGTGTATATATATATATATATATATATATATATATATATATATATATATATATATATATATATATATATATATATATATATAATATGTGTGTGTGTATATTATTATATTATATTTTTATATGTATTATATTATGATGGCTTCACTATTTTCAATGTTTTATCCTCACCGGCATTTATCATGATTCAGGATGTTGCCTCTTCCTTTCAGGATTACTTTGAGATAGTCAAAACTCCAATGGATCTGTCAACTATTAAACGCAAACTGGATACAGGACAGTACCAGGAGCCATGGCAGTATGTGGAGGACATTTGGCTGATGTTCAACAATGCCTGGCTGTATAATCGAAAAACATCTCGCGTTTATAAGTACTGCTCAAAACTGGCTGAAGTATTTGAACAGGAGATTGACCCAGTCATGCAGAGCCTGGGCTATTGTTGTGGAAGAAAAGTGAGTTAGTCTTTTTTTTTTTTTTTTTTTTATCTTTCCTGTCAATTTTTTTTTTTTATCCAGTTTTTTTAAGTGATATAATCATTCAGATTTGTTGTAAGATATTGAAATAACTAGGAATTGATTTAAGGAGCATACCAATATTTTGGCCTCCTTACACAACTATAAACCTAACACAACTATAATTCTGTTCAGACTCCTTCACATATAGGAGCCCTGTAGACAGGCATACAACTTTATTTGAGAAAGGGACTTTTCTCTGACTTCTGTTTTTTTCTGGCCTGCCTTTTGCTTGCATGTTGGGTCGCAGAGTGAAAAGGCTTTGCTAAGCAAGTATGCTAGGGCCTTTATTGCAGAGCCAACATGCTCGATCCTGTTAAGCTTGTAGGGAGTTGGTCCAAACCAACAAATTTGTTTCAAGGCAACCTTAAAGACCATCCATTAATTATGCAGGTCTGGATCAGTACAAAACCCTGTGGTTTAAGATGTTTGCAATGTTGTTTAGACTTGCCAACCACTGTTTATTGCAAAATTTAACTAAACAATGCAATTAATATTTAGTCAATTCTTTTCACTGTAAATGACTGTGCAAACAATGTTTGTTGGAATAAAGAATAATTTACATGTCAACTTATGGCACACTTATTTGGGCAGCCACATGGCAAATGTAGTTCACTTTAGCTTAATATAAAGGTAGGCATCTGTGGGGTGAAAACCATCTTTCAGTCTTAAAGCGGGGTTCCACCCAAATTTTGAACAATATCTGTATGTATTCTCTTCCTTGCCTAGATGCTGACATGCCGTTTAAAAAAATTTAAATCGCCGCAATTACCTTTTATTTTTCTATTCTTCTTTGCACTTCCTGGTTCTCCTCCCGTGGGAGTAGGCGTGTTTCTAGCCTCTCCCAGACTCCTGGGAGCTAGTCTCAGGCTTCCCAGGATGTCACTGAGCATGTGCGGGAATGAGCGGTGAATGCTGGGAGCACAGCATTCACCACATCCAGGAAATAAATGCTTGTGGGCTTCAAATGCCCACAATGAAGATGGAAACCGCCTGCAGTGAATAATATAAGTTATTCTTTCCGACGAAATCTGACACAGGCGGACATATTACACACAATATGTGAGTATGTAATGCTGAGAAGAAAAGTTTGTGAATGAACTCAAAAAAAAAAAAAACTTTAGTTAGGTGGACCCTCGCTTTAAGCTGTGGTATTGCTGTAAGACCTATACCTATACGAATGGACCATTTGGTTTCTAAAAAAGTGTAACCACACTACCAATGTCCTGTCTGTGCTCTTTTTATCCTGCAAGCTGCCTTCCCAACCCCACAAGCTTCCATAACCTGGATCTCATTTTTATTTCTTCATCTTCCTGGTTTCTGCCATTGACTATAATATCACTTCAGGTGAAGTGAAAGTTTTTCTTGTTCATTAATGAACACACAAGGTCAAATACTGTTGGGTTTCACTGCTGCCTATAACAGGATTGGACAATGGCAAACAAATCTGTAGGCCAGCCCAGGATACTATCTCCGATTCCTAGCGTGCCTCAGCTTTTTGGTAGTTTCCCAGGAGGGTTGACATCTTCTTCTCAACTCCGCTGGCAAAAGGTCTAGCCTAAATTTTTTTGCTAACGATTTTTTTCCCTCTAATTTTATTTATTTTTTCAATTAAGATTCTTTGCTACATCATTACTTGAGCTTGTCTCTACGATTGCAGCTATGCCTTGATGTGCCTGGAGTGTCCTACAGGGCCCTTAATCTCTCTGCGTTGAGTAGGGCTTTTGCGAATGTTTTCACAGGGAACCTAAATGGTGTATACAGTTCTGTTCCCCCCCCCCCAAAAGAATTGTTTGCATGAAAACAGACTGGCTGCTCCTTGGGCTGTGATATACTGTAATAGCTTGTGCTATGTACAGTATGCAGTTACTTAAGGTCTCTCCTAAATGGTGGAGATGCAGCACTGTAGAGCTGCACAATTAATCGTCAAGAATCGTTATCGTGATTAATCGTCAAGAATCGTTATCGCAATCTTGACTAAAGTGTTTCACAATTCTTTCTATGCAAAGAATTCTCTCTGCTCTTCTGAAGCTACAGCCCTCAAAAGAAAGGAAGAGAAAAACTGAGCAGTCTGCTAAGAAACAAAACATTCTTTATCAGTTGAACTTAAGTATAAACACTGTAACAGTTTGTCAATGGAATAGACTTCCTGTGTAAGTGAAAAAAAGTTTAACCACTTAAACACTAAACCTTTTTCTGGCATTTGTTGGTTTCAAGCTAAAATCATTTTTTCTTTGCTAGAAAATTACTTAAAACCCCCAAACATATATATTTTTTTAGTAGACACCCTAGAGAATAAAATGGTGGTTGTTGCAATATTTTATGTCACACTGTATTTGCGCAGCAGTCTTTCAAATGCAATTTTTTTGGAAAAAATTACTTTAATGAATTAAAAAAAAAAATCTAACCAGTAAAGTTAGCCCTTTTTTTTTTTTTTTGTATAATGTGAAAGATTTTACGTTGCGAGAATTGTGAGAATCGTGATCTTTTTATTCTTAGCAAAAAAATTGTGATTCTCATTTTGCCCAGAATCGTGCAGCTCTACAGCACTGTGACTCTCTCTATATCTGGGAGGTAAAAGGAAGTCTTTGGTATTGCTGCCTAAACACAGCACTGCTTACTGTACATAGCATAAGGTAACTACAATATATTACAGTTTTTCCATGCCCAGAGTCCGTCTCTGAATTTTCTGGTGCTGGGGTTGATTCTGCATAGTCAGCCGAGGATGATGTTTGTGCCCTATCCTTCATGTTGGAAGGTGAACCTTTGGCCCAGTCTGAAGTCCTGAGCACTGTGGAACAGGTTTTCATTGAAGATATCTCTGCTTTGCTCCATTCAGCTTTCCGTCAACCCTAATTATGCTTCACTATATTGACATGGTATTGGGCAGGTGATGAGCGGTGCTCGGTTTCCTCCATACATAACGTTTAGAATTGAGGCCAAACAGTTCAATCTTGGTTTAATCTAGAGAGACTAGAGAATCTTGTTCCTCAGTCTGAGACTCCTTCAGATGCTTTTTGGCAAACCCCAAATGGGCTTTCGTGTGTTTTGCACAGGAAAGGCTTCTGTCTAGCCACTCTGCTATAAAGCCCAGATTGGTGGAGGGCTGCAGTGATGGTTGTCCTTCTGAAACTTTGTCACATCTGCACACAGGATCTGAAGCTCAGTCAGCGTGACCATCAGGTTCTTGGTCACCTTACTAATGCCCTTCTCCCCCGTTTGCTCAGTTTGGCTGGGCAACCAGCTCTTGGAAGAGTCCCGGTTGTGCCAAACGTCTTACATTTGAGAATTATGGAGGCCACTGCACTCTTTGCAACCTTCAGTGAAGCAGACATTTTTTGTAGTCTTGTTTGTAGTCAGATCTGTGCTCTGCAATAATCCTGTCTCTGTGCTCTGCAGGCAGTTCATTTGACCTAATGGTTTTTGCTCTGACGCAGTATGCATTGTCAGATATAAGGCCTTTTATAGAGAGTTATGTGCCTTTCCAGATCATGCCCAAACAATTTAATTTACCACAGGTGAACGCCAGTCAAGGTGTAAAAACCTCTCCGCAATGATCAAGAGAAATGGGAGTCACCTGGGCTAAATCTCAAGCGTTGTTGCAAAGGATCTGAATACTTATACCAATGTGATATTTCAGTTTTTCTTTTTTCATAAATTCAGACATTTCTAAAATGTCTGTTTTTACTTTGTCATTATGGGGTACTGAGTGTAGAAAAAAATGAATGTAAACTACTGTAGTATCAGGCTGCAACATAAAAAAATTGAAAAAAGTGAAGGGAGTCTAAATACTTTATGAATGCACTGTATCTAAATTACGTTGTCCTGTGATGTACACATTTCAAGTTCTTTAGACTTTAGGGCCTGGTTCACACCTATGCAGTTTGCATAGTCTAGGTGAATTTTGCGTTTAATACACATTTTAGATCCATGGAAGTCTATAGAACCTAAAACTAAAAAAGCCCTTTCCATAAAATGCAAAGATGTGAACGTGACCCATAGGAAACATGTTAAATGGACTGTAGTGTGTTTCTGCTAAACTGAAACCGCACTAAAGAATGCATAGGTGTGAACCAAGCCTAACTCCTCAGAAAACAGCAGCACCTAAATGCAGAAAGGTGCTTTATGGTTAAGTAAATTTTTTTACTTTTTATCTTCCCAGCTTGAATTTTCTCCACAAACTTTATGCTGCTATGGGAAACAGTTATGTACAATTCCACGTGATGCTACTTATTACAGTTACCAAAACAGGTAAGTGCATCCATATAACCAATGCAATGTATAGTTCTTTTCAATAGCCACTACCATTTCAGTGTTTTTGACACTGGTGTTTCTTAGGGATATAAAAAGCCAGTGGCAAATCAAAGTCCATAAAAAATTGAGTTTTTGTGTGGAGCTGGCAATTGTGGGTTACATTTTGCCAAGTGAATCCTAGTCCTGAAATTTTAAGATGAGAAAATGCTGAAAAACGTGCATTTGTAACATCTTAATATTTGGTTTATTAAGTGTCATTTCTCATCTCCCTCCTATGTAAGGCCCCTTTCATACGATCGGACCGTTCAGGTCCGCCTGTCAGTTTTGACGGCGGACCTGAACGGGCGCTCCATGTTAGTCTATGGAGCGTCGGATGTCAGCGGAGACATGTTCGCTGACATCCGATCCGCTGAAAAGCAGACGGATGGCTCTACGTCCAGGTCCGTCGCTATCGGATCGGGTGAGATCTGACAAAAACGGACATGGTGTCCGTTTTCGTCCGATCCCCCATAGGCGGCAGCGGGGCCTGACAAGCCCCTCCCCGCTCAGTGAGCAGAGAGGGACCTGTCATCCGCCGGCTCAGCGGAGATCAACGGAATGATCTCCCGCTGAGCCAGCGGACCGAGGCGGGTTCCGTGGAAACGGAGTCCGCCTCGTGTGAAAGGGGCCTAACACAAGTGATGCCTCTTAAAACTTGATACAAAGTGTTGGCACATATGAAGCTAAATGTGTTTTTATAATTACAGTCCTATAACAAGTTTACCATCTTGGAAGTTTCATGTTTTAGTGTCATAGAACATTAGATCATGTTGAATGTAACTTTTTTTTTTTTTTCATACTGATAAAAATGAAAGGCCATGAAAACCGATCTTTGCAAAGTGAAAATAGATTCTTACAAAGTGATTTAAAGCCTCTGTTCACACCAGTGCAATTGGTCATGCAATTTGACGTTCCAAGTCACACCCCATTGTCGGCAATGGAACCGTTCAAATTGCCACAAACCATGTAGCAGCAACTTTGAAAAAGGTTTTTGCACTACTTTTTGCCGATTTCATTGCGACTTGCATAGACTTCTGTTAAACAAAGTCGCAACCGCAATGATATCAGTCGCAAATCGCACTGATCTGCGGCTTTGAAATTGCGCTGAAGTAGCACAATTTCAAAGCTGCACCAGTGTGAACCAGAGCTAAATGTATTCTAATAAAGAAAAACACTAAATGACTGTGCACTCTTTTTAATATGGCATGCCTAAATTGTATCGCAATTAAAACCATGCGCTGCTTCTAGATCACATCCCAAATATAAACTCAATATGTGACAATTTCATATATATACAAAAAATCATGCATAAATCTAATATAAAGTGCTAGTGCAAAATCGTCATTAAATTGTTCATTAGTGCAAGTGTTAAGTCTTTAATATAAAGTATCCTCCAAATCTCAATAGGTACAATCCATATATTTCAAATGTAAGTTTTGTTTAAAGTGTAAGTAAACCCCCTTATTTTCTAGCCAAGGAAGCTGCCATCTTTGCCTCTGCTTAATCCACAACTGCCATGATGCTGCACATGTGATCAGTTATGACACCAGCCATTGGATGATTTGACCGTTTGGTTGAGAGCACAACCAATGGGAGTGTTACATTTCTGGCACGTGCCGGAAATGAAACTGTTTTATGGATGGGTTTACTTACGCTTTAAGAAGTGTGTTCACGTTGCTGTGCTCCCCGCCTTCACTCCCCAGTCACCAACAGTCAAAATCAGATGGGTATGTAGACATCTAAATATAGTTGGATAGGTAGGACTCCTCCGATTACCTGGTCCTCAGCCATGCATCTAGTTAATCGCATGAGATGTAATACAACGAGAGCTCTATAGCGTAAATCTGTAAAAATGTATTTAAAAGATATAAAAGCAATTACACTTACAAAAAGTTACGTTTTAAGCATTGGTAATGGTCGGAGCGCCACCATGGTGTGCGTACTGATTACCGGAAATTGTCACTACTTGTCCCTTGCTTGACGTGTTTCGCCCCTCCCACTGGGTGTCTTCAGAAGATCACCTGTATATAGTAATTGTGTATATATACTGTTTTGAAGTATAAATGCACATGTATCTGAAAGAGAAACTTCTAGTCGGTTAGTATTGTAACAACCTAAATTACAAAGACAAACCAATCCAAGCAACTCTGTCAAATGGTGTGAAAATAGCACAAGTTGGGATGGTTACAAGAAAATTTCCAAGTCACAGACTTTGCCTTGGAGTACAGTTAAATCAGCCATTGAGAAGTGGAGAGTGTATGCATGTAAATCTGCCAAGAACAGGTCATTCACCAAAAGTAAGTGATTGTGCAAGGAGAATAGTGATGGAGACCACCAAAAGACCTACGACCGCTCTGGATGAGCCACTGAGGATAAGCCGCAATTGCTGAAATTGCAGAGACAGGTGTCTCTGCTTTATGGAAGGATGACAAAAGCCACTAGTGACTAAATCCCACATGACCTCCCACCCACAGTTTGCTAGGATGCATGTTGGAGACGTAGAAATCTAGCTAAAAGACGATTGCACAGTCTGATAACCTCAACATTGAGCTTTATGAACTTCAAGCTAAACACCATTGTTGGGCAAAAGCCAAACACTGAAGAACATCACAAACTCACTGACCCCACTGAAACATGGAGGTGGTAGCATCATTCTGTGGGAATGCCTCCCCGCATCGGCTTCTAGAAGGTTTTTGTGGTTGGAAAGCATAGCACAAAATACAGAAAATTCCTGTATGAAAACCTGATGCAATCTGGTAGAAATCTGAGGCTTAGGAGATTGACACCAGGTTTAAAGGCAAAACTACACAAGAGTGGAGTTAAAATGGAGTTCTACCCAAAAATGGAACTTCCGCTTTAAGGGAGGTGACCCCCTGACATGCCACATTTGGCATGTCATTTTTTTGGGCGGGAAGCCGGTACCCTCTTTTTACAGGGTCCCAGCTCCCACTTCCTCATGTTCTGTGGCAATACAACATAAAAACTTCCAAGTGGCTAAATATTTTCTGTAGGAACTTTAGTCCAAATACATTTTGGTTATTTAATGAGTAATAATTTTGTTACAGTGAGCAGTTGACGTTGCATAACTTTCTAGATTTGAGCGCCAGCTTTTATTCATTGTTTAAAAATGCAAATTATATGCATATGCTGCTTTTTATCAATGTGAGCAATATGTTTAAGTTTTTTGTATTTTCTGTAGTGTGTGTGTGTGTGTGTGTGTGTGTGTGTGTGTGTGTGTGTGGATTTTGTGGCTTTTCACAGCATGGTGTCTTTTCAAGCAACCCTGCTTTGGCACTGCAACATCGCTAGCCTCATAAAATGATTTCTTCATTTTGTCATGATAAAATTGTACTTTCGATTTGCATCTTACTCCGCTGTTTTTCGGGGACCTGCTTTGATCAATGGTATCAAGTTATCTATATAAAACTGCCAGCTAAAAAAATGTATTTCACAAGAATCTTGTTTTAAAAGAAAGAAGAAAATAAAATAGTCTCATGGGCGGTTTTAATGCAATAATTGTAGGTAATCCAAATTGTTTTTAAGCAAGGCTGCGGAGTTGACCTCTGTTGTCATTTACCAGTATGAATAGGTAGCATACGGACTTCTTTATTTTATGTCCTCCTTGTACAGTCTATCATTGACCAAACTAACTTGACTTAAATTCAAACATAACAAACTTGATCAATAAGCATTTTTTTTCTATACCTTGGCTTTTTCTCTAATGTACTCTTGCACTGATTTTCAAAGTAATAGGCTTGTCATTGCATTGAATGCTTTTAACATTTTACTTCTATATAGATGATTAATGTATATGTATTTTTAAAGCTCACTTTACAGTGACTTTTTAAGTAGAAAGTAGAGTCCTCTTTAAGCGGAGCAAGAAGACAAACTATGCCTCTTCCTGAACCTTGTGGGTTAATTCGTTTTTGTTAAATCTTTCCTTTTATTTGCTGTGATTTTGCTGCTTGTAATCCCATTTCAAAAGAATCCTTTGCTAATCTGTGCTTTGCATTGGCTTTCTGCTTTGTGTTGTTTTGTCATGCTTCTGTTTGTCATGCCCCTCCCCCCCCCCCCTGCTTTCTTTCTCTGTTGTATGTATATTTCTTACCCTTCCCTATCCTTACTGTGGTGACTTTGATTGCCGTGAATTTCAAACAAAACTCGCGTCTTAAAAAAATCAAAATTACCCTGGCATGTGACTTGGCTTGATGACCACCTGCGCAAACCCTGTGTCTCTCCTGCAACGTCCTCTGATGACCTCCCGTTTTCACGTGGTTCGGCTGTGGTTGCATGAACGAACAGTTCACCCAAATATGGCCTTCTCGCTGATAGGTACCACTTCTGTGAAAAGTGCTTCAACGAGATCCAAGGGGAGAGTGTATCTCTTGGTGATGACCCAACACAGCCACAGACGTAAGTATCATTTTATGAATTACATTTGTTGTGCAGTAGCATATATCCTGTGCCTGTGTTTCAATAGTTCACCTCTATGGATTCTTTGTCGTGGCATTTGCAGAGGTATTTTCTTTCCTTGATTTGGTTATATTTGCTATATTTTCCTAGGGTATTTTGTACAAAAATCTTTTGTTTCAGTAAATTTGTTAATTGAACGCACATAGTGTTTTTGAATATGCTTTTGTTAGGACGAGCAACATTATATTGTATATTTTTAGTCTGCTATATACAATATTAGAAGTTACATGTGAATTTGTAATATTTACTATGTGTATCCAGCAGGTGGTGTCTGCTGATTTTCCTCAGTGATTTAAAGTGGTAGTAGACGCTGTTATATAACTTCTACCTACAGGTAAGCCAATAACAAGGCTTACCTGTAGGTACAGTGAATTTCTCTACTACACTTGCGGTGTTTAGGAGATATTTACGCTTAAAGCAGCCGCTGCTCTAAATCCTGAGTGAGGGGCCGTGACTCCTATGCACATGCACTGGAGTAATGCCAACGCAGCCCGGCCCCTCAACCAGCTGGAGCCTGAAAAACCGGTAGGAAGACAGGGTTAGCGCCAACAGCAATGACCCTGGAGGGCTTTGTTTAAAGGCAAGTCTGTCATAATGTGCTAGTATGCAGCAAATACTATCCCATTATGGCTTAAAATGGCCAGGGACCCACTTATTTTTATTTCAAATGATAAGTTCACTTAAAAATAAATAAAAATGCACAAATTGTTTTTGCAGGTAAAAAAAAAATGTGCATTTTTTTATTTTTTGTTGCAGGAGACTGTAAAGCATTGCACCAGCGATCAGCAGATCGCAGCTACCATGCAGGACTCCTGAAGATCTGTCACTGTATCAGCTTGCTTGTACCTCGTACAAGAAGGCCGATACATTCTGAAGGGAAATTAACTACCACGGCGCTCACAGCGCCCATAGCGCCATGGTAGTTCATTGAAATCTACAAGCCGATGGGCTGCAAAAGGCTGCCAGATCTTGTCATTTTTTTCGCATGTACAGGACTCTGTGAATGAGTAACACGACTGGGCCCTCCTTGGAGTGTTTGATGGGATCCCCTTACTCTGTGATACGAATGGCACGCAGGAGCACGGCGGCAAGAGCAGTTGGTCTATATGATGCCTTTTACTTGAGAATCTGACGTGCAGAAGAAAACCCTTCTTGTGCACACGCTCAAGCATGACCAATACAGCCACCTATTACGCGGTTGGACTTTTTGATAGGTTAGAGATTTTGGCAGAGCACCGCCCCCTGAACAAGACATTGAACTGAAAGGGGCATCCCACAACCTTGTGAAATGCATGCAGTTGCAGTACACTAGTGTGGGATTCAATTGGGGTTAAATTGGGCAGTGAGAAGGTAATGCGACACTCGTGCTAAGGGCTGGTGTAAAACTGATTTGATTAAAGTTATCATAAAAGGAAGAGGGGGATTGCAATCAAACTAAAGACTACAGCAGACCGTAAACGTTAAGACTTCTCTCGATCAGCCCTGCTTGACAAATCTGTAGTGCCAGCTATTGACAGCTGGCACCTGTGGCTGTGAGAATACCAGAACTGTCCCTGTATATGATTTGGCATTGTGCGGTCAAACATTTTATGCCCAGCTGCTTTGATCAGTTGATAGAAAAATCATCTTTTGTCGAGCTGAGCCTCCCACAGAATAAATTTCAGCTAATTCAGCAGGACAAAATTAAATTAGTGTATGGCCAGCATAAGCAAAGGGTTTTTCTTTAGACTTTGAAAAGAGACAACTGTAGTAAATTACTATATTTTCTGTGGTTTTTTTTTTTTTTGTTTGTTTTATTCATTTGGGGGTGTCTGCATTCACATACTATATTCACACATTCGTAGATGATGTTTAACATGGTAAATGCAGATTTTATTTTTACATTTTTCTCAGTATGTGTACAAAAGTGTGGTGCTAATACAGACAAACTGTGGCAAAAATTTGTGATCATCTCGCATGAACACCAACTAGAAAACTCCTTTCTTCTTCTCCAGCTCTGGAGGTTGTTTATTCCAACCGTGGATTCATTTATATATGTAATTTTTATCTGTGTGCTCTTTACAGTAAGTTTTCTGATTTTGTTTGCTTTTCATTCACTTTAGTACCATCAACAAAGAACAATTTTCCAAACAGAAAAATGACACTCTGGAACCAGAACAGTATGTATTTATTACAAGATTTTGTTGCTTTTAGGTATTTTTATGTTTGTGTGTATATATAGTCTTTCTCACTATATCTATATATACCCTGTTTCCCCAAAAATAAGACCTAGCGTGATTGTCGGTGATGGCTGCAATATAAGCCCTACCCCCCAAATAAGCTCTACTCTGTTTCCCCGAAAATAAGCCCTACCCTGAAAATAAGACCTACAAGGACTTTAACTAGGGCTTAATATATATATTAGTGTGTGTATTTTTTTTCCCCTTTCCTCCCCTGCCCTTTATTTATTTATTTATTTATTTATTTATTTTTTTAGAACCTCATTCTGGCCCCAAAGGCCCTTAGAATCCCATTTCAAACTTAGATTATAATGCTATATATATAATATGTGTGTGTGTGTGTGTGTGTGTTAGTTGCACATAAATAATAATTTGTGATGCTGCATTTTATTTTAGGTTTGTGGACTGCTTAGACTGTGGTCGGAAAATGCACCAAATTTGTGTTCTTCATAATGACACAATCTGGCCAACTGGGTAAACCTTCTTCCTTTTTTTTTGGTTTGTTTTTATGCTGTCTTAAAACCAGTTTAGTTTAAATGAATTCAAGATGTGTTTAGTTTACAGAATAGTTGACAAGCTGTTTTTCAAATGAGCAGATCCAATTGAATACTAAAATCCAACCCGTATATTTCAGAAAAGCACATTTGATGGCCTTCTGTGGCCTTATGGACCCGACGTGTTTCCAGTGTCTGGGTTCAAAATGTTTTGTCCACTTGGAATATCTGGGCTTAATCCTGGAAATGGCTTTGGCATGAGTTTTCCACATGCTGTGGAAAGGACAGATGCCAGCCTGTAGGCTGGGAAGGAGTCCTTGACTCCTGTCAGTTTAGGGACATGGTCGTCAGAGGAAGTCCGGATGCTGATCAATGTTCTGGAGCTCAGGGCGATTCTTGCCCTTCAGCACTGAACCTCCTGTTTTGGGGACTACCAGTCAGGATCTAATCAAACAATACTTCGGCACTTCATAGGTATTTCACCAACTTTGTCTTCAGTGGGGAACACCAGACTTGTATCCAACTGTGTCCAGACTCCACCGCAATCTGGACAGGCTTATGGCCAAGTCAAGGGATCTTCAAAGTAGATGCCCTAGTCACTTCTTTAGAATCGGTACAACCTGATTAATGACCCCTCAAGCTCCTGCATCATCTGCTTTAGGGAATATAGAGGGAAGGCATTCCAGTGATTCTCATTGCACTGAACTAGCCTAGGAGGGCATCGAACTCCGACATAGACTCCTAGCAGACTGTTTGTGGGCTCTACCGAACTGTCCCTACTGGCTCTTTCAAGGTCCCATTTGCTAACCTGTTTCCTGGTCGCTGGTTTTGACAGCTTGGGTGCTAAAGGACAGGGATCTTGCGAACTCTATGAATCTCATTTCACTGACCAGAAAACTCTCACCATACGTGAAAAGCATGTGAAAAGCATACTTTGGGGGGGGGGGGGGGGGGGAGCTTTATCCTAGGAAATGCTTTGTGGCAAAGGTTTTATCATTCCTTCAGTCAGGACTGGACAAGTCCTTAGCACTGAGCACTAATAAAGGAAGAACAGGTTGCCTGTAGATACACAGTTGTTAGGTGGATTTGACAAGTCATTCAGGCATATGACCTGAAAGGCAGGGTTTTCCCCCTTTCCTGTAAAGGGTTACTCCCCCTGAAGTGTTGGTGCCTCACAGGCTTTTCAACATCAGGCCTCTGTTCCCTAAGTCTGTTTGGCAGCCACCTGGTCTTCTGCTCTTACAGTCGCAAAGTTTTAACAGGTGGATGTTCAGGCCTCTGCTGATGCAAACCTTGGTCGGAAAGTCCTGCAGTGTGCCCTGTGAGGGTTTTCAGTTTTTCCTCCTCTTGTTCTGTTCAGAGGATTGTTCCTGTTGGGCCTATTTACTGTTGTTGCTTGCCCCTTATGGGATTGCTTTTGGACACCCCAGTATTCTAAGAATAAACTTCCGTGTGTCTTGTACAAATAAGAAAACAGTTTTTGACAGTAAGTAAGAGGAAATACTCATCTGTTGTCATCTTTGAGCAAACTGTCATTTAGGCCTTTGAGCTGCAGACAGTCCCAAGTTTTCTTTGTCCTTTTTTTTTTTTTTTTTTTTTTTTTTTAGGCCTGTTAGGATTTGTTCGCTGTGTTGCCAACCCCCCCCCCCCCCCCCCCCTCCCCTCTCTCTCTGTTTATGATTATGTTCTCAGTATTTCTTTGCTACCGATTTGAGGCGTTTTTTTGTTTTTTTGGTTTTTTTATTTATATATCGATAGATAGATAGATTGAAATAAATATATTTATATATATATATCTCTGTGTCCAATCCACCTGTGGCAATAGAACCTGAAAGAATTCATGTTTTACAGAAAGTACAAAAATACGATTTTTAAGCTTAAGATATTTTGAAATGGACAGCACATATAAAAAAAAAATGCCTTTTTTGGCATTCATTAAAAAAATCTTTCTGTGCAAGATGTACATGTAGGTAAATATACAGTTGTTTGAGGCTATTTTTGTTTCTCTAAACAGACAGTTTTTTGTTTAACTGTAGTTTTGTTTGCGATCGTTGCCTGAAGAAAAGTGGCCAAACCAGAAAAGAGAACAAATTTTCAGCAAAACGTGAGTGCCTTTTGGATTATTAATTGAATCAATTCTCAAATATTGAAATATACTAATTTAAGCTATTAAACTTTTTCAACAGGACTTCCTACTACAAGATTGGGTACATTTTTGGAGAATCGTGTGAATGATTTTCTACGAAGACAGGCTAATCCCGAGGCTGGAGAAGTTTCTGTGCGTGTTGTCCACGTCTCTGACAAAACTGTGGAAGTGAAACCTGGCATGAAAGCCAAGTAAGTAAAGCATTGAGGCCAGATACATCCAGGCAACTAGCATTTCAAAACCTCAGCCATAGCAACCTGTATGTGTTCTCTTAGTACAGGTGTGCTTTCATATTTCTTTTCTTTTTTTTTAACTTATTTTTTCAATGAAGCCTCCTGCTTTTATATGTTTGCTATGTCATTGCTGATATGGTAATCACATGCTTGCAAGCCAGTGTGATTGAGAACCCAAGCTGTCAGCTATTAAAGTGGGGTTCCACTTAAATTTTTAACTTCATCTTCCCCCCCTTCAGTTAATCGCATAGATGTTCAAATGCCGCAGGAAAAAATTTTTATCGCTGTAATTACCTTTTATACTGTACTTTATTCTGGCACTTCCTGTCTCCCTACCGGGCGTGTTTATTGCCTTTTCCCCTGCGCCACACTGTCTCCTGGGAGCTTAGTGTCAGGCTTCCCAAGATTCAGTGCGGAACGCCGCCCTGCTAAAAAATTTTTTTTTTCCACCACAACGGGGCGGGAACTGCCGACGCCCGTTGTGGTGGCAACCCGGAATTTTACGGCGCTGCTCGCTGTAAACAGTGAGCATGCGCGGGAACGAGAGGTGAATGCTGGGAGCTCAGCATTCACCGCATCCCGGAAATCAATGCTTGTGGGCTTCACATGCCCACAAGCAAGATGGAAACGGCCAGCATCACATTTTATAAGTTCTTCTTCAGTACGAAAACAGACAGAGGCGGAAATAATATAATCAAATTGTGAGTATTATTTTGGGATTAGCAAAGTGTCTCAATGACCTAAAAAGAAAAAAAAAAAAAAAAAAGATTGATCGCCGGACTCCCGCTTTAACTGGTCATCAAGCTGGGGTATGTTAATAAACAGATTGTGAGTGAAAAGGCATTCAACCTTCATTTTTTATTTACTTTTTCCACATGGCTTTAAAAGATTGCTTCGGCCATACTTATCCTGTGGGTCACAGGAGTTTTCTTAATTCTGCACTCCTGCGACCCAGATTCAGCTGACATCAGGCTGAAGCCCTCTGTCAACTGACGTCACAGAGCTGGTTTAGGCTCTGCAGGGATCCCAGCAATGTCAGGTTTCATCCAGATGTCTGACCGGCAGCTGGCTTAGCCTCTTAGTGCTTAGCTGAGAGGCTGAGCCAGCTGCTCCTGCCGCCTCCACAGCCCCGCACTCCAGTGAGCGCTGGAGGGGCAGAGCAGAGAGGCGGTGACTGACAGTCCCTTAGAGTGTATGTCCAGCCAGAAACCTATTTTAGATAAAGTGGGGAATAGTTAGAGCCACTGTTTTTACTGCTTTCATTAGAGAGATTTCTCCTCAATTACTGTACTGGTTACTACAAGTTCACGAGACCGGAAACGAGGCCTCAAAAGATCTCTAATGTAACAAAGAGGAAAATAAAAATGCTTTTTCGAGTAGGCTGAAGCTAGAACCCTAGTCAATGTTTTAAAGTCCCTGTTTCACATTTCCCCCTCATCAGCTGGTGAAACCTTAGGCACAAAGACCGTAAGCAAGAGGAAGGCAATGCAACAAAGCCACTGGTAAAACAGATGAGTTCTAATTCTTTCATGCTCTATTTTAAACTTGAGTACAGACCAGGAGCAAAGCTTGAGGAGCTATCTGTTGACATTAGCAAAGCAATACCACTACTACCAATACACTTTGTTTTGTAGCAAGGAAAAGGGTTCAGTAAGGATGTATCACTGCATTTGCATAATTCATGTGAAATTAAAAACATCCCAGTTTTTAATCTTTTGCATTAAAAAAAAAAAAATTACATTCTGTTTTCCTTTGTTGATTTCAGGTTTGTGGATACAGGAGAAATGGCGGAGTCTTTCCCTTACCGTACAAAGGCCCTTTTTGCTTTTGAAGAAGTTGATGGTGTTGAGTTGTGCTTTTTTGGCATGCATGTACAGGAGTATGGGTCGGACTGCCCACCACCCAACCAGAGGTAGGTGTACAGTTTATCATTATTCTCATTTCACATAACTTATCTCAATTCCATATGACTATATGCTATTATTTCCACCTCCTAGGCGTGTATACATCTCTTACCTGGATAGTGTTCACTTTTTTCAACCAAAGTGCTTGAGGACAGCAGTCTACCATGAGATTTTAATTGGATACCTTGAATATGTTAAGAAACTTGGGTAAGTGGTGTATTTTTTTTAAAGCAGGGAGCAACTGTACAGTATAACATGGATACATGCAGCCAAAAAAATTGGATGCAGTGTGCCCATAGCATTACCACACTAAGTCTTGGTTTTTCTGATTAACATTAACCCCCTGTAAACACTTTTTTATTTATTTTTTTTAACCTGATGTTCTTGCCAGCGAGTCTGTTAGAGGGTTGAGACAAACCATTTAACACTGACAAGGGTGCTAACAACGGTCTGCTTTTATTCACTTAAAGTGGCACCAAAGTCTGCAATACTTATCTTCGCTCATTACAAACAGAAATTTTCCCAGCATGCTTACCAGCTAGCCTGCAACAAAACCAAATTGGCCCTGTCTATTAGCAATGCAACAGTGGTTTTAGCTGCACACATTTGTAAATATTTGTTAATATTATGTGAACGCCACAGTGCCTCACCAAGGCTCCTTTGTATGCTGTGGTCCTAACCCTAAAAAGGTTTTGAGAGTCTTCCAAATTGGAGCACATTTAGCAACGGATACATTAAGGGCAGGTTAGCCCGGTGGGAGCCCACTTCTCAAAGGCACAGGAACACATTGGACACCCAGCAAAAGCACTATTGCAGCTTAAGCTATCCAATGTGTCCCTATGTCAAATTCAGTCAACAAGCTGTACAGATAAGTGACAACCACCTCAATCTTTAACTAGTTTTTACAGTAAGGTGCACATGAAAGAGGCTTTGCACATAACAGCATAAAGTTTCCTAGCACACTTACAAGCTAGCCTGCAACAGACCCAAATTGGCCCTGTCTAACAGTTTGCGTTAAAACAGGTTTTAGTTGCACGTGTTTTATTTTTTTTCTTTTCAACTTCCTTTTATGTCCCAAGCTGGTCTCGCAAAATTGGCAGTTAGAGAGTTGAGACAAATCATTTAACGCTAACTAGGGAGCTAACAATGGTCTGCTTTTATTCATTTAGTGAAACTAAAGTCTGCAATACTTTACTTTTACATTAGCTTCAACAGTCTGCAAGGTCCCTCACCAGCATCTTTTTCCCAGCGGCAGTTTTCGGCCATCTTCATTGCCAATGTGGGATGGCACAATTCTTGTACATGCACAGGAGTTCAGTCATCCAAGCACAGGCACCGTGCTAGAAAGTACACTGAGCTGCGCCTGTTAAAACAGGAGACAACATAATGCCTTCCAGCCACCTGTCAAAAGAGCTTTCACACCTGTATCCTCCCTATGAACTAGGGCAGTTTTTAAAGTAATGCTATGGACCCACTGTATTGACAATATTTTTGTCATTACTCAAGATAGTCAGTCAGTCAGTCCTTCTTTTTTTTTTTTTCTTAGCCACAAACCTTCCTACACCTGCTATTTAGAACAGTCAACTACGAAGCCTGTAAACAACCTCCTAGGATTTTAGAGTCTTCCTAATAATGTACCTTTTTAAAAGAAAATGTATTGATAAATGGTCTGCGCACTATGGATGCTCCAGTGATTCACCTTAAAGACTAAGTGCACTTTTAATTAAAAAATAGTGCACATATTTTTGCAGATAAAAAAAGTGCATCTATTCTTTTTTAAAAGAAGCCTGCAAAAGTATTGTACCCACAATGAATAGATTCACCGTTTCAAAATCTGACTGGGTGCAGGGAGAAGAACCCCCTCTTGCTGTCACACTGAGGGGCTGAGCAGCTGAACAAGAACATGTTACACCCTAAATATGGGTGTAACATGTTCTAAAAAGGTGAACTTGTCCTTTTAACAAGCATACAACCAACAGGTTGTTATGAGCTTTCCCGAGTTCTCTGACAGGCCTCCCTACTTAGATTTCTGTTTGCATTAACTGGAGTCACCCTTCATTCTCGATTGTGGCTGACTTTGATTTGTGAAGCTTGTCCCTAGAGCTAAAACCTTGAAATAGACGTCTCTATTACAAGGACGAACCCTTGTATCCTGGACCATTTAAAAAAAAAAATGTGTAGAGCGTTGTGCTTCAGCTGTGATGGCCTCTTTCAAACATATAAGCTTGTGTTTCACTTGGAGGTCATGTCCTTACATATGTTAAGGGCAATTTGGCTGCTCACCTGGGATGCAGAGGATGCATCCTAGGAATCTGATCTGAAGGAAAGATCTGATCCACTTGCTCTTTATGGGAAGTTTTCTCTGCTTTGGAGCCTGTCATTAGCGATGCCACTGGTGGTCAGAGTGTACTTCTGTCTCAAAGCAGGAGATCTGTCAATGGAGTGGAAGAACTTATACTTTACTACTGCAATAGTACCTCATAGGAAGACAGAGCCGATTTACCACTAATGCTGCAGATCTTATTGCCAGTGATCCACCTACCATTTTGCTCAGCATGTGAAGGGTTGCACCCTCACTTACATACATATATATATGTATGTGTGTATGCTCTGTCTTATTAAATTTTGCCTTAAACAATAAATCAAATTTCTGAGTAACTTTAAATGAAATGTATGCATGCAGCTGTTCTAGGCCAAGGAGCATTGTTTGTCATACATAAGATCAAAAGTGCTGGTGTAATCAACCAATCGGATTGCTTTACATTCTAGTCAATGGGGAGAAGGTGTATATTATTGAAAGTTATGATAGGAGAACTGGAAACTCTGGAGGCTTCTGATTATTGTATTACTTTACATATAATCTGGTGAACTTGTCATCTTTTGCTGGATCCAATATTTGCTAACTCGCTGGAAAGAACCAAGTTGCTGTGGGAAAGTCGTTTTGGATTGGAGAAGTTTGCGTTCTATACCTGCAGGCACACTTATGTTTCCACTTCAATACTAATAATTGCACTAAATTATTAGTCTTCATTCATAATTACAACACTCCTCTTTTTGAACCTGGTGTCGTACACCAATTTGGGTCACGGTTTATCATTCCTGCCTACCCTTTTATGCAGGTGTTTTTGATTGCTCTGCCCTCTCCTTCAGGAGTATTCAGGCTTAGAACCCTTCATTATTTTCCAGTTTCTGGGTATGTTGCTTTACTTTTTTTTTTTTTTTTTTTTTTTATCCATGACTTTCTCCTCTTATTAGTTGTCTTATTTGGTAACATCCCTTTTTATCATGGACCTCTCCTTCCCTGAATTCAAGGGCTAGGAGTGTTCAGCTTTTTAAAACGTTGGCGGTTTTTTCTTTGACAATGCTATATCTGTTTTCATTTCTTTCCCTGAAGTCAAGGGTTAGGTATCCTAGCAATTTTCCTTAAGTGGTGTTTATCAGGTGGCCAGGTCCAGGAATCTCATGTCCTTTGTGGTGAATACTTTGGGCCCCATTCAGATTGGTGCATTCCCTCAGTGCTCTCCTAATTGCTCAGCAAGATAGGGTAAGAACAGATTCTGGTGATCCGGGATCCTAGGAAAACAGACTTACACAGAATCCTGGCAGATAAGTCTTGGCTTCTTCCAAATAGGCTAAACTTCCAGAAACAGGGCCCTCTGTTCCATCCTGCTTCAGTTGCTGGCTTTAAAGGCATGGTTTTTGAAACCCAGGTCCTAAACGATAAGGGCAGTGCTGACTCTGTCATTCCCAACTTGCACAATATGAGAGAATAAATCTATCCTCCACTACAACATCTTGTGTCTCTCTGGAAGCTGATTCTCATATTTTGTTTTTCAAAAACCTCCCTTTAAACCAGTTTGAGATATCCTTTGGCTTGAGGCATCTCCAGAGTAGGTGGTCATTGCCTCTGTCAGGTGTGTCTCTGAATTCGTGGCCTTTTGTTGTCTTGGATAGAAACAAGATGATCCTGTGACCTGAGTCCTCCTTCCTCCCCAAGGCAGTCTCTTCCTTTCATCTCAATGAGGATATTGTCCTGCCTCGAAACTAGGCAAGAAGATTTTAAACCACTGCCTGGATATGGTCAGAACCATTGGGCTCTGCTTTGACTTACCGGGTGAATTCCAAATCTTGGAGTAAGCTAAACGACATAGGTCCTCCTTACTTGCTACAGAACTGGAGACCCAAGGAGTGGGTGGGCATATATGTGGGTGCAGTGGGGACGGTCCCAGCAAAGCTTTTGCCAGTATCCAATCATTTGATGGTAGTTTCATATAACCTGTGGTGTATGACTTCCTGTCCTGTACGTCAAAATATGGAATTTCAGTTACATTTAGAAAACATTTCCTAGCTTGCAAGTTATATTTGACTAGCTTTACAAATATATCCTCAATAACATGGCAAGGTTTTCCAACATTTCTACACAGGTACACAACTGGACATATCTGGGCTTGTCCTCCCAGTGAAGGAGATGACTACATTTTCCATTGCCATCCTCTCGATCAGAAAATCCCAAAGCCCAAGCGTTTGCAGGAATGGTATAAGAAAATGTTGGATAAAGCTGTTTCAGAACGTATTGTCCATGACTACAAGGTAACTATGGATTGTTTTTGTGAGGGCTTAGAAGCCACTAACTTCTCTGTATTGTCATAATTTTGTAATACTTTTAAGTAGCACTAAAGGCAAAACTTTTTATCCCTATGGATAAGGGAGGATTATAACCCCAGTCTGGTGTTTTTGCCATCTCTGTTCCATTGTAAAGGATTTCCCACTTCCTATCCTATAGCTAAAACAGGAAGCAAGTGAAAATCCCATCCAAAATGAGGGCATCCCTGGTTGTCATCAATGTCACCAGAACTATTGTCCCCATTGGAAGATTTCCCCTCAGTTACTTTCCCAGCGACAAGCCAAAATTTTGGCTTTTCTTTTACTTTAAATGATGTTACAGGACAAATAGAGGGTGATTTTTCCCTAACTGGGCACAGACTGCAAGAAGAACCCAAGAGGTTATAACCCCTCTCTACTCTGTCCAAAAATAAAAAAAAAATACATTTTGGGTATACAACATATACAGGTATTAATAAAATATTTCAGAACCCTGATGTTATGACTTTTTAAAAGTGAGTGGTCATTTAAATTTGGATGAAAAACTGTCCACAATATAAAAAATATCTATAATTTTTACAAGCTCAAATTTGTATAATGGTCATAAAATTCCGCCATTAAAATCACAAGCTTTTAATATTTGAATGTAATTCCAAAAGTTGTTTAGTCTTTTTAACTAAGCTGCGGTCCTTCAAGAGGAGCTCCAGTCTGTAGAAAAAAAAAGAAAACAAATTAAGTCAGTAGCTACACATACTGCAACTGCTGACTTTTAATATAAGGACACGTACCTGTCAAGGGATCCCGCAATGTCAGCACCCCAAGCCGATTCATCTATTAGCTTCAGGTGCATTGTCAGCGAGGGAAACCAACGGTGAAGGTTTCCTACTGTGCATGTGCGAGTCGCGCTTCACTTTCTGAATAGTCCCGCCACCCTCTGGGACCTGTGTGTCTGTCCCGGAAGGAGAAGGAGCCGGAAATGTTGTAGGTTGCCGATCCCCGATCTTACCCGAAAGTGTGAGCGGTACCTGTCAAAACTATGTACCTGGGGTGCCCCCCCCAAAAAAAAAAATTGCCAAATGCAGCAGTGGAAAGGGGAGTGGGGGGTGTGAACAAGCAGAGATTGCCCTTTTGGGTGGAGCTTTCTAAGTGAAATACCATTTGATCATGCCATGAAGGACCTTATTCAAGGTGACAACTGTCTCCACAAGTCTACTTCTGCATCTTCACCCATGCTTCTTATGGAGATTACAGGCAGCTGTGCGGACACACATTGTGCAGGTATGATCCACCCATGTCACTGTGAGGAAGGTGGTGCAAAACAGCTGATGCTGCAGAGTGCGCATATAGACAGAAAGTGACTGAACAAGGTTGCAGAAGATCACCATCACTGGGTTTAACAAAAGGTGTACATTGCTTTTTATGAAAAAAGGCAATTGTTTGATACATAGTGCTTTAGAAAATTACATGTCTTCTAGTACAGGTTTATAACTTTAAATGGCTGGACCTTCTTAAAGCCTAGCTACAGATCAGTTTATAACCACTGAATTTGCAGTTACGCAATAGAGTAATCAGAGTATAAAAGAACAGGTTGTGCAAAGCCAGAGTTGTATATTACCCTTGCACAAACCTAAATTTAAGTGCTTGTTCACACTTGCCGTCATTTCTAACGCTCAACAAACGCTCCTATAGCGTTTGTATGGCGTTGGTATGGGCGTTAGACAAGAGTCATTGAGCTTTAGTATGTGCATTAGACAGGCATTTTACAAGCATTAATGAGGAGTTATAAATGCTCCCCAAATGCCCCTATAGGCAATTTTGAAGCGTTTTTTACAAGCGTTAAAACGGCTCCACAAATGCCTATTCCATTGTAGTAAATGAACTAATCTTAACGCCCCGCAAGCACTCCGCAACTGCCTGCTAGAGCATTTGCGAGGTACTACCATAGACTTCAAAGGGAGGCGTTGAAAGGCTTCAAATACCTCCTGGCTCGACATGAGGCTTCAATTTTGAAGCGACGCTAGCGCTTAGCGTGAACAGCATGTGCTGTCTATTGAATCTTGTGCATAGGCGTTTGAGGGGCCTTTTTAACGCCTGCTCTTAATGCCAGTATGAACTCAGCCTAAAGCTGGCCATACACCTATAGATTATCTGCAGATTTTCTATGGTTAGATGGAAAAAGTGGGAGATTCCTCCATCCACACAGTTCAACGAACATGGAGAGATCTGTTGCACTTTTTCTATCTAACCATAGAAAATCCGCAGATAATCTATAGGTGTATGGCCAGCTTTAGGCTCCATTCACACTAGCGCGTTTTTTGATGCATTTTGCATTTTGCAGAAATGCATGGGAATTTTTTAACATGGGTTCCTATGGAACATGTTCACATCAATGCTTTTTTGTATCTCTGCGTTTTTGGAAAGGGTCGGGGACTTTTTTTCATGCAAAAAGCAGCGTTTTGCATGTAATGGATTTCAATGGACAAGCATCAAAAACACAAGTGCACCGTTTTTGCACCGTTTTTGCACCGTTTTTGGTGCATTTTTGCCGTTTTTTTTTTTTTTTTTTTTGTAATTTTTTTTTAAGACTAAAAAAAAAATGAAAAAAAAAAAAACGCAAATCGTGGCAAAAACGCCGCAAAAACGCTGCTCAAAAACGTGCCAAGCATGAAAAAAAAACCTCCAAAAACGCTCAAAAGCAACATGCATAGGTGTGAATCGAGCCTAAGAGACAAAATGCACAGAAGTTGTTTTCTTTAATTTTAGCCAATACTGTTGTGGCAAACTGTAGAAAGTAATATAGTCTGCCCTCCAAAACTTTGCCTCATAATGAGGGCCCAGTAACTATTTTGGTAACCTATGCACTTCAGTACAATATTGTGTTTTGCAGAATGCTAATTTCGAATGGGCTCCAAGCCAGGAGAAATAACTCCTGCTCTACTTTTCACTGCTGAGCACTGCAGCACACATGTACAGTGCATCCGGAAAGTGTTCAGAGCGCTTCACTTTTTCCACATTTTGTTATGTTACAGCCTTATTCCAAAATGGATTAAATTAATTATTTTCCTCCAATATTGTACAAACCATACCCTATAATGACAACATGAAAAAAGTTGTTTTGAAATCTTTGCAAATTTATTTTAAAAAAAAACGTGTACATAAATAAGTATTCACAGCCTTTGCCATGACACTCAAAGTGGAGTTCAGGTGCATCCTGTTTCCACTGATCATCCTTAAGATGTTTCTACAACTTGATTGGAGTCCACCTGTGGTAAAGTCAGTTGCTGTAGCACAGATTGTGTTCTGTGTGCGTTGCAGAGTAATGCCTCTTGCACACTAAGAATATCGGGCGAACCTTTTTCCTACAATTTTCTGATATTGTGTACACAACTTTCGACAACCGATTCCAAATGAAAAGGGACAAACGCCAAAATTTTTCTTGAACAGAAAGACCGATTTTCATGTAATGTGTACTGTTTTCGTACAATTTTTGTACGAGAAATATCGGATCCGAAAGACTGCATGTGATCAGAAATAATAAATACAAAAAAATCCTTTTGCGTACGAGAATATCCGTACATTATTTCCTTCCTCAGTTCCGACTTGCTGTGAAACATCGAGAAAAAACGCCAGATCGCTCGCCTATTTTTCTTATGTATATGGGACATTAGTCATATACACAAATTGTTGCAGTGTGCTGTAGTAAAGGGCACGTTTCCACTGCACAGTGTGTAAATGGACCCTAAGATTCCCAGATAATGAGGCATCATAGATTGTTGGTTTTTTTTTTTTTTTTTGGTTTTTGTTTTTTATTAAAATGTAACATTGTTTTGTGTATTTTATGTTCTTTTTTTCAGGACATCTTCAAACAGGCAACAGAAGACAGGCTTACTAGTGCCAAGGAGTTGCCCTACTTTGAAGGAGATTTCTGGCCAAATGTATTGGAGGAGAGTATCAAAGAATTGGAGCAAGAAGAGGAAGAAAGAAAGAGAGAGGAAAATACTGTCAATGATGAAAGTGTTGAGGTGATGATTTAGATTGAATAATTTACTTATTTCTTAGTATTCGCTTAAATAGACATAATTAAAATTGTATACTATAGCATAAGCTTGATTAATCATCAGTGAGATTCAATTTACTGTTTGCCAAAAAAGGATTGTTATTTTCAGTAGGAATAAGCAGATTTAATTTTCGAAGTTGTGAAAAATGTGCATGGTTCACTTCACAGCAAGGTTTGCCTGGTCCATAATCTGTATAGGGTGCTGAAACACATGCAATTTTGGAGTTGTGGGAGTGAAGGTCCTCACCATAATGGCTTAGGATGCAGTTTACCTACCTTGTGCAGAAGCACGTCGGCAAGAGGGAAGGGCATAGGCACTTTCCCCATATAGGAGCCTAGCACAAAAAATATTGTTTTAATCAGATTGCTAACAATATTGTCTATAGGGTTTCACTTTGTTGAATGTAAAGGGCACAATATTATCTATAAAATATATATATTTGCACTAAGTTTGGAAAGCAAGTGTGGGAAGATAATTAAAGGTATTGATTATTATATAGCAACTGTTATATTTTGCTATTTAGGGCATGTATGTATATAAGAAGAATTACAAACATCGTATCATTTTTACATTGTTCCTGTTTGGAGATATACACCATATATACCAAAGCTGGCCAATGCCGCTGAAAGCCTATGCAATATTTTTTTCTTGGTGACTATGGTCCCAGTTGCCTTGAGATCATTGACAAGATTCTCCCGTCTAGTTCTGGGCTGATTCCTCACCGTTCTTATGATCAATGAAAGTCCACAAGGTGAGATCTTGCATGGAGCCCCAGACCGAGAGAGATTGACAGTATTTTTGTGTTTCTTCCATTTGGGATTATTCGCACCAGCTGTTGTCACCCTCTAACTAAGCCCCATGCCAATATAAGTAGTGACACACCGTGCACCCAGCATTAGAGCAGGGGAGAGAATCGAGTAAACTTTGGAAGAACAGAGGGAGAAAACCCAGCCGAGGCAGAAGAAAGTGGACAGAGGGAGAAGAACCGGAGAGGGCTAAAAGAAGTCTGAAGCGACGCCAGAGCTGCCTTAATAAATTACTTTTAAAAACCTGCACTGCGTTTTATTGACACGTTTTTTTTTTTTTTTTTTAGGTGAATTGGTAGGGGTACGATGTACCCCATACTCATTCACACAGGTTGGGGGGCTGGGATCTGGGGCTCCCCTTGTTAAAGGGGGCTTCCAGATTCTGATAAGGAAAATTAACATTAATCTATTTTTTGATACGTGCAGTTGCTATATCAGGCTAATATGTAATAAAAATTAAAACTGCCAAAAAAAATTTTCGCCAAGGTCTTTGCTTTAAGGAAATATATAACCTGTTTGGATTTTAATTCATCATCGTACCTCAAATACGCATTAATGGTTGGGGAAAATAAAGCAAAATAAGCTCTGCCAGCAAAGGGGTTAGGGTGCATTCACACCTGTAAATGTACCCATCACTACATGCAAGAACCACAAGGGGGGATTCCTAGCGATTAGCTGCAGGAGGAAGCCCCATTAAAAGCAATGAGAGGCTGCTGGCCCCAGCATCTAATCACGGCCACTCACATGTAATTGCTCATTGTGTGCGTCCAGCAGCAATCATTGCAGGTAATTGCTGGTTGTGCGGACAGGCACGGAACACTATCAACCTGTAATTGAATTGTACAGGGCTTGGCAACCACAGCTAGCCACTCAGAGGGCAAAAACAGCTGCAGGTGTTAACAGATTCCTGCTGCTGTCATCCACATTGGGGCTAGTCGCCCATGCGTATATAGCCTAAAAATTCCAGTGTCTGATTTTTTATTTTTTTTTCTTCCCCCTCCCAAGTTTATAAAAACTTAAGCCGTTTTGGTTTGGCATGGTTGAAATTATTAGACATTTTTTTTCATTTGCTGTTTCTAAAAAAAAAACTTTCTTGTCTCCTCTTTATTAATCTATGCATGACAGGTTGGAAAAGGTGATAGCAAGAATGCAAAGAAAAAAAACAACAAAAAGACCAGTAAAAACAAAAGCAGTCTGAGCAGAGGGAACAAGAAGAAACCTGGTATGCCTAATGTTTCCAATGACTTGTCACAAAAGCTTTACGCCACAATGGAAAAACACAAAGAGGTAAGTGGTTTAGAATGCAGTCTGTATGAAATTATAACAATGAAGTTGAATTTGCAAAGATGGGAGCTCAGAGATTGTGTGAAATTAGTTCTAGTTGGTAATTCATTAATTAAAAAATCACTTTGGTTGTTTAAAATAAAAATTAAAGTGTTCTTTTTAAATCCTGGTTTTCCAGTCATGAAGGTCCTGTTTCAGAGGTTTTCTTTAAGGGTGACAATGCTTTGTCCCTTCACATATTTGTTTTCTTGCATTGACACCCTGTGACATGCTTTCCCAGTTGAGACTACAGTCAACACATATTGCAAATGCATGTTCTGCTCTTGTACCCATTGGCAATTCTACCCTGAGAAATGATGAGCAATCAGTCTCTTGAAAAGTGTATGTAGATTGGAAATGGCTGTAAGAGAGCATTGATATACAATATAGGTGAAAATGTCATTAGAGTTTAGGTGATCTGACTGTATATAAGCTCTTTTGTACTATCTAGATCTGCAGCACTCACCTTACATGGTTATATGGTCTGTCATACCTTTATCAAAGTTCCTTAAAGTGATTGTAAAGACAGAAGGTTTTTTATCTTAATGCATTCTATGCATTAAGATAAAAAGCCTTTCTGTGTGCAGCAGCCCCCCTAATACTTACCTAAGCTTCATCTCTATCCAGCGATGTCCACAAGTTCCCTTGGCTGTCCGGGACTCTCCCTCCCGATTGGCTGAGACGCAGCAGCTGCACCATTGACTCCCGCTGTGGTCAGTTAGCCAATCAGTAGAGGGGGGGGCGGGGCCGAACTGCAGCTTCGTGTTTAAATGGATACACAGAGCTGCAGCTCGGCTCAGGTGCCCCCATAGTGAGCTGCTTGCTGTGTGGGCACTCGACAGGAGGGAGGGGCCAGGACCAGCGAAGAGGGACCTTTAGAACAGAAGGATCCAGGCTGCCCTGTGCAAATCCACTGCACAGAGCAGGTAAGTATAACATGTTTGTGTGTGTTTTTTTTTTATTTTTTTTTTGTATCAACAAAGCTTTACTATCTCACTTTAAGAGCTCTGTCAGCATTTTGTATTTGTGTAATGAGGAATTTTATTGTGCTGTAGCTCCCTGTGCATACCTGACTGTTCTCTTTTTCTAGGTATTCTAAATAAACAATTATATAAAAATAGAATTTAGATGTACTTAAAAGGCTATATGGATTCTTAACACTCAAAATGCTTTCCTATTTTCAGGTCTTTTTTGTTATCCGTTTAATTGCTGGGCCTGCTGCCAACTCCCTGCCCCCTGTCATAGAACCAGATCCCTTAATTCAATGTGACCTAATGGATGGACGTGATGCCTTTCTAACTCTTGCAAGGGACAAACACTTGGAATTCTCCTCCATGCGTAGATCTAAATGGTCTACTATGAGCATGCTAGTGGAACTTCATACCCAAGGCCAAGACCGATTTGTCTACACTTGTAATGAGTGCAAACACCATGTAGAGACAAGATGGCACTGCACAGTATGTGAGGTAAATATATCCATAATTTAGTTTTTCCTTCCAAGAATTATAATTGTGTTTAATAGTAATGCAATTGAAACCATCTTATACTTCAGACAATTTGCATAATTATTGTATTTCCGAAATGTAAGTATAGTTTTGATATTGGGACTTTTGTTTCATGTTCTAATGCACAATTTTCTCTTCCTCTGTTCAGGATTATGATTTGTGCATCACGTGTTATACTACAAAGACCCATGAACACAGAATGGAAAAACTTGGTCTTGGCTTGGATGACGAGAGTAGCAACCAGCAGGCGGCAGCAACACAAAGCCCTGGAGATTCCCGTAGGCTAAGTATTCAACGCTGTATCCAGTCCCTGGTTCATGCTTGCCAGTGTCGCAATGCCAATTGCTCCCTGCCATCATGTCAGAAGATGAAGAGAGTGGTACAGCATACAAAGGGCTGTAAACGCAAAACAAATGGAGGATGCCCGATATGCAAGCAACTTATAGCACTTTGTTGCTACCATGCCAAACACTGCCAGGAGAACAAATGTCCTGTGCCCTTCTGCCTCAACATAAAACATAAGCTTCGACAGCAGCAATTGCAACATAGGCTTCAACAGGCACAAATGTTACGCAGACGTATGGCTAGCATGCAAAGAACAGGGGTAGTAGGTGTTCAGCAAAGTCTTCCTTCTCCAAATTCAACTGGTCCAACAACACCAACTGGACAGCAGCCCCCCATCCCCATATCACATACTCCTCAATCACAATCTCAGCCTCAACAACTTCCTTGTAATAACTTGCCACCTTATGGTATGCAACATGCTCATTCCTCCAGCTGTATGTCACAGGGCAATCCAACTGCACAAGTAACACCACCGACATCCCAGGCAGGATCAGTGCAGCAGCCTGGTCCCCCTCCAGCTGCTGTGGAGATGGCTATGCAGATTCAAAGGGCAGCAGAAACTCAAAGACAAATGGCAAAGTCACAACTTTACCCACCCCCAATGTCAAACTCTCACCAAATGCAGCCCATGAATGCCATGCAGTCTACAGGGATAAGCACACAAGGAATACGAGGACCAATTCTCATGGATTCTGGGATGAGACCTACAGGAATGGCACAGCCACACCAGCCTTCATTACCCCAACAACTACCAAGGGTACAAAGTAGACCTCAAGTGATGCCGCATAGCATGCAGAGACCACCTGTAATGCCTGTACAGCAAGGACAACAAATGAACATTACTCTGCAGGGTAGTATGGGTCAGATCCCTGCAGCAAGCCAGGGAAAACAAAGTTCCTTGCCACAAGCTGCAGTTCTTCGTAATTTGCGGTCCCCTAGTTCCCCAATGCAGCAGCAACAGGTACTTAAAATACTGCACTCAAATCCACAGCTATTAGCTGCTTTTATAAAACAAAGAGCAGCTAAATATGCCAGCACCCAGGTCCTACAGAGTGCTGGGAATATGCCCGGGATGCCCTCCCAAGGAAATCTTCCACATGTCATGCACCCCAATGCAAACATGCAAAGTGTGAGTCCCATGCAGGCAGTTGGACAACGGACATCTATGCCACAGCAGCCTCAGGCTCCTCAGCCACAGACTCTTCAACCTCCATCATCTCAACAGACCATAGCAGGGTTGAATTCACAGGGCCAACCAATGAATATGAACCATGCCGGAATATCACAGCAATTTCGCGAGCTTCTGATCAGACGACAGCAAATGATGCAGCAACAGCAGGGATCTGGTGCTGGGATGATAAATCACAACCAGTTTCAGCAACATCAAGTCATGAGTGGGTATACACAACAGCAGCGCATTCAACATCATATGCAAATGCAACAAGGTAGTATTGGACAGATAAGCCAGTTACCACAGGGAATGTTAAGTGAGGCGAACAGCAGCTTGCAGACTTTTAATCAGCGAATTCTGCACCAACAAGTGGGACCTTCAGCACAACAGAACCTCATGAGTCCACAGCAACATATGTTGGGTCAAGCTCAGTCTCCCCATTTACAGGGCCAGCAGCTCCCACCTTCATTAAGTAATCAAGTTCGTTCTCCTCAACCAGTGTCCTCCCCCCGATCCCAGCCGCCTCACTCTAGTCCCTCACCTTGTATGCAACCCCAGCCCTCTCCCCACAATGTTTCCCCACAGGCAAACTCTCCTCATACAAGCATTGTAGTTGGGCAGGGGAACCCTGTGGATCAAGGGCATTATGGGAGCCCAGATCGCACAACCATGTTGTCGCAATTATCTGGTCTTCACGGAGGGGGCATATCTGACTTGGGTTTAAATCCAGATAACCCGGACCTTAATCCCAGCCTTTCACAGAGTACACTAGACATCCACTAAGAACAGTATGAAAATAGTAAAATACGATTCTTCTTTACTTGGACAAAAGACTATAACAAATCTAGAAATAAAAGTTTATTTTCTTCTCATACTGACTTTTTATACTAAAGAACAGCTGTTTCAGTACTGGGAATTTGGAAGGGTGAGTGGTAATGTAGGATTTGTAAATATTTTTTTAGAATATATATATATATATAAATATATATAATTTTTTGTATTATTAAAAGACTCTGATGTATAAAGACCTGCAGAGTGTGGGGAGGGACATATATTAATATTCATGTTTTTGTTATTATAATTATTGCAAAGAGAATATATTTTCAGTGGCTGGGCCAGCCTCATGACCTCTTCTTTTTTTTTTTTTTTCCCCCTCTGCTAAGGATACACAGTGCATTTCCCCATTATTTCAGATGACTTCATCTGTGGTTTTTTTTTTTTTTGTGTGTTTTACTGTTTTTTATTTTTGTCTTCTCTTTTTAACGTTTTTTTCTTTTTTTTTTTAATTAAAAATGTCTTATTTTTATTTGAGGATTGATGTCTTTGTGTTGTCCGGTCTTTATCCATGTTTTGTGTCAACATGTTGGCTTTTGTATTTAATCCATGTTGTGGTAAATATTTTCATCACCCACTAAATATTGCTGCATTCACCAACTTTTGATCTGCTGTGGCCATGCTGCACATATATTACTTCTTCTTTATTATTTTTATTTTTTTTTTACTTCCTGTGTATGTATATGTGTGTGTGTGTGTATATGTGTGTATGTGTATATATATATATATATATATATATATATATATATATATATGTGTGTGTGTGTGTATATATATATATATATATATATATATAAAAAATGAAAGAAGCCAAAAACTGTTATATACATTTTTTCAAGCAATCTTCAAAGTGTTCATGAGCCACAGCAGGAAGGTTTTTTTTGTTTTTTGTTTGTTTTTTTTTTTTTGTTTTGTTTTTTCCCCATCTTGGTGGTGATGTTTGTCCTTGCATTGGGCAAGCAATAGTTTAATTTCTTGTTAATGGCATGTGATGAAAGAGAGCTGTGCTGCAAGTAGAAATCCTCAGGGGAAGGTTAAATGCTGTTTAAATCTGAAGACTACAATCTTGGCAGGTACAAGGCTTATTAGGAATGTTCATTCACACTTTGGCCTTGCACATCCTACTAAAGAACCCCATAAAATGCTTTGCTTATTTATGCAGTCTTTAATGGTAATATGTCCACATCTTTCAGATGGGCTAAATGCTTTCAACTCCAGCTAAAGGTGTTTTTTTTTTTGTTTGTTTTTTTTTTTCATTTTTGGATAGATTAGGGAAGAATTCAAATCTTGTCAGGTATTCATTACTGTCTGTGTCCCTGTTATGGAGAGGTCCAATCTGTTGTTTTTTTTTTTTTTTTTTTTTTTTTCTTGGCAAGCATTGTCAATCGAACTGGGAGTAGTGGGAAAAACCAGAGGCACAGGTGTAGAATCTGTTATGACAACAACTCTCAAGTAGAATTTCCCCTCATATTGGGGAGACAACCTTTGCACTTTCTGACATGTTTCTGGAAGATAAATTTAAGGGAGAGCTCTCTGATGGGGACATGGAAAGAAAGAAATAAAATCCTGACAGAGGGTTAAACTCTTCTCCACTGTAGCCTCATCCTATATAAAAATAAGTCTCTGGAATTCCACCTTTAATAACGATGTATGTGTGTGAGCTAGAGAGCGAGAGATAGATATATCTATCTATTCGTGTGCGTGCGCTATATCACAAACTCTCTGACTCCAAGAAGTAGCTTAAAGGAGTATGATGTGAGAATTTTAATGCTAGCTTCCTCTGGTATCCTGATTGACTGTCCTTGTTAAACAGGTAAAATGGGCCAGTCTCTGTCACCCTCCCATCTGATAATGTGGTGTAAATTATGCATTGAAAATGGGGTCTCCTAAACTTTAAATCACTGTACATATTGTTGAAATTTGTTTATTACTTATGTATAAATAAACTGTGTGAGACAGACAAGATGTGGCGTTGTAGCAGTGAAAGTTTTATTTTATTTTTTTTTTTTTTGCACTGGCTAATGCATGTATAAGACACTGTTTCAGCTGGACATTTTAGGAATAATTTGTGTACCCCTGGATAGTGATTCTCTACTGAGTTGCAAAACTATGCTACTCTGGGGATACTGTAGTGTACACCATAATGTTGGTCAATCTTAACCATAATGTTGGTCAAAATCTTGTCAATTTTCTGCACATGACTCAGACTCTCATGGGTGTTTCTATGCAAATATCTTTTTGAAAGTTCTTGTTGCACAGCTGCGAAAGTGTGCGGCAATCTCTACTCAAATTTTATGCCCTAGAGAAGTCTGTATTCACCTAAAGTAGGCCAGCAACACTCTGCAGAATACGATTTTAGTTAGAAAATACTTTGTGGTTCCATACACTGCCTAGTATCCAGGGGGTAGCAGAAGTTATCGAGTTAATGCAGAGATCTGATTTGTATGGTCTGTTTCACTTGTATGAAATCCACTGTTTCATTAGACGGTTTACTTTGCTGCCCACAACTAGATGTTAGTTTTCTTCCAAGCAATTGATTTTCACATGATCTGCTCCAATATATAAAGTAAGATAAAATATTTTTAACTACTTCTGCATCATGCTTTGGAGATAATGGAGCATGGTTATTTTGCAGGTGTCGAAGTAGCTGTGTGTAGAAGCATGTCCAGGGAACTGGTCCACATTAATGTCAAGAGACCCAGTCCTTTGAAGATGCTGAAATCTCTTGTTGGCAGTCGGCAAACTATAAATAGTCTGTATGTGTGGATTTCCTAAAGCCAGCCATACATGGATGGAGGTTCAGCAGGAGCCTGTCTGATAAATGCTGCTCGGTCAGCACTGTTGGCTACAGCTAGCTATAGCCGACAGTGCTGATTGGTGCATTCTGCGGGTGCTCAGCAGGAGTGATTCCCCAATCCCTATCAAGTGTGTGGATGGGGGAATTGAAAAGAAACAACAGAGTAATTATGTTCTGTGTAACAAGTGGGACTTGACCATCATGAAATAAAGTAAGTTTAGATATGTCTTTCTAAGTATGCATAGATCTTGGGAGTGCTCGAGCCTTTGAAATACATTGGCTATTTCATTTCATGTTTCCCCAGCTCGGAGTATTAATAATCTTCTTGAACTCAGTGTGGTGCTATTCTTGTTCACTACTTCCAGATTCAATCCAAGGGGCCAGTGAAGGTTCCCTGACTTATTATAACTGGCTAACCAAAGGCTCATTGAAGATTTTGCCTTTGACCGTATTGGATCCAATTGGCGTAACATTCAGCTATTCACATCCATACCTTTTTAGAATTTTAATTTTGTATGTCACATTCCATGCAAAAAACAATGAACCACATTTGTGGAGTTGAAAATTATATTACCTAGAGTTTCCTGATGTGCACAGGGGGAAACAATGTCCATGACTTCTGAGCTTGGCAGAACGGATCAAGGAAGAGGTCATAGAGCTTGCACACTTCCTGGGCAATACATTGTGCTTAATGGTTAAACCAGGATGCTCATAAACCCTTCTGTGCAGTTTCTTTATTTGGGGTACAGAAATCCTCTGCAGAAATGAACATTGGTTAATAAAGGAAACAGGCTCAACGCTTGCTAGCATACAAAAAAGAAAAAAAAAACCTTTAATATTCATTAGGGGACACAGGGTTAATTCTGATACAAAATGGTTGTACTGCTGCTTAGTCTTACCTAACTCTACCAAGCATGACTCCTCCCCTTATTCACAAAGGCATTTTCTGCAACCATGTCATGAATTATTTTTGGCAAATCACCTCCACGATAGCTTTCAAGGGATGCTAACATGCTTCTTGATATTCTGCTTCAGAGTCTGTCTCTTATTTGCCTGCAGCTGCTTCTGTGCATTCAGCTGAGATCAAGGAGGATAGTAAACTGTCCTTTTTAGATAAATGGTTTTGCCTGAGAAACCTTGGTTGGTTTACAATGCTTCTAAGCTTGAAGGGTTACTTCACTTTTGTGAAACAAAAATAGCAAATAAAATAATATATTGTATACATTTTTAACACAAGCCATAATGTAATTCAATGTTATTTAGAAAATAATAACTTTTCCAATTTGCTGCACTGTAATTTTCTGTAAAATTCATTGCAATATGGTAGGCTGGGGGTGTTCTGTACACAGTTGGTGTACAGAATACCTCCAGAAATGTCATTTTCTGCTTGGGTGAAGAACTCTGCATGAAGTCCAGTTTTAGGCATCCTCTGTAACAGAAATGTCATTTTTTGGTGAGATACAGTGCCTTGAAAAAGTATTCATACCCCCTGAAATTTTCCACATTTTCTCATGTTACAACTAAAAACGTACATATATTTTTGGTGACCAACACAAAGGGGCACATAATTGTGAAGTGGAAGGAAACTGATAAATGGTTTTCAAAATATTTTACAAATATCTGAAAAGTGTGTCATGCATTTGTATTTAGCCCCCCTGAGTCAATACTTTGTAAAACCACCTTTCACTGCAATTACAGCTACAAGTCTTTTGGGGTATGTCTCTACCAGTTTTGCACATCTTAGTTACATTCTTTGCAATATAGCTCAAGCTCTGTCAGATTGGATGGAGAGGGTCCATGAACAGCAATTTTTAAATCTCAATTGGATTTAGGTCTGGACCATTCTAACGCATGAATATGGTTTGATCTAAACCAGTGATCTCCAAGCTACGGCCCTTCAGCTGTTGCAGAACTACATGTCCCATGAATCATTGTAAAACTCTGACATTCAGACATGGCTAGGCATGATGGGAATTGTAGTTCCTGAGCAACTGGAGGGCCATCGTTTGGAGACCCCGATCTAAACCATTCCATTGTAGCTCTGGCTGTATGTTTAAGGTTATTGTCCTGCTGGAAGGTGAACCTCTGCTCCAGTCCCAAGTCTTTTGCAGACTCTAACAGGTTTTCTTCTAAGATTGCCCTGTATTTGACTCCATTCATCTTCCCATCAACTCTGACCAGCTTCCCTGACCCTGCTGAAGAAAAGAATCCCCACAACATGATGCTGCCACCACTATGTTTAATGGTGGGGATGGTGTGTTCAGGGTGATGTACAGTGTTAGTTTTCCACCACGCATAGCATTTTGCTTTAAGGCTCTGTTTCAATTACTGCGAGTTGTGCAACCTGACACGTGACGTCGCATGACAAGTCAAGATCCATTTATTTTAATGGTCCCCGTTCTAATTGGTGCAACTCCAAAAAAGGTTTTTATACTACTTTTTTCCGACTTCAGTGCAACTTGTTCTCCCATGGTTCTCACCAGTCGCATGACCGCATCAAAATTCCATTGAAAAGTCACACTGTAAATAGCGCGACTTTGGGGTTGCAATAGTGGAAGCCTAGCCTTAGGCCAAAAAGTAAAATGTTGGTCTCATTTGACCAGAGCACTTTCTCCCACATGTTTGCTGTGTCCTCCACTTGGTTTCTTGAAAACAGGACTTCTTATGGCTTTCTTTCAACAATGACTTTCTTCTTGCCACTCTTCCATAAAGACTAGATTTGCTGAGTGCATGACTAATAATTGACATGTGGACAGATTCTCCCACCTCGCTGTGGATCTCTGCAGCTCCTGCAATGTTACCATGGGCCTCTTGGCTACTTCTCTGATTAATGCTCTCCTTGCCTTTCCTCTCAGTTTAGATGGACAGCCATGTCTTGGTAGGTTTGCAGTTGTGCCATACTCTTTCCATTTTCAGATGATGGATTGAACAGTGCTCTGTGAGATGTTCAAAGCTAGGGATTTTTTTTATATAACCTAACCCTGCTTTAAACTTCTCCAACATTGTCCCTGACCTGTCTGGTGTGTTCCTTGACCTTCATGATGCTGTTTGTTCGCCAAAGTTCTCTAACAAACCTCTGAGGACTTCACAGAACAGCTATATTTATACTGAGATTAAATTGCACATAGGTGGACACTCTTTACCAATTAGGTGACTTCTGAAGGCAATTGGTTCCACTATATTTTAGGGGTTTAAGAGTAAAGGGGGCTGAATACAAATGCATGCCACAATTTTCAGATATTTGTCAAAAATTTTGAAAACCATTCATTTTCCTTCCACTTCACAATTATGTGCCACTTTGTGTTGGTCTATCACATAGAATCCCCAAAAAATACATTTACGTTTTTGGTTGTAACATGACAAAATGTGGAAAATTTCAAGGGGTATGAACACTTTTTCAAGGCACTGTACTTCAGGGGTTAATCAATTTGACATTGGTCACTGAGTGGAGTTGTATATGTTTTGAAGTTCTTTTTTTTTTTCCCACAAATGGAGCTTTCTTTTGGTGGCATTTGATCACCTCTGCGGTTTTTATTTTTTGCGCTATAAACAAAAAAAGTGGCAATTTGGGGGGGAAAAAAAGCAATTTTTTTTACTTTTTGCTATAATAAATCTCCCCAAAAATATATTAAAAAAAATGTTTTTTGAGTCAGTTTAGGCCGATATGTATTCTTCTACATATTTTTGGTAAAAAAAATTCGCAATAAGTGTATATTTGTTTGCGCAAAAGTTATAGCGTATACAAAATAGTGGATAGGTTTAATTTTTTTTTTTTTTTTTTTTATTGGTAATGGCGGTGATCTGTGATTTTTTTTTTTTTTTTTTTTTATTGGTAATGGCGGTGATCTGTGATTTTTTTTTTTTTTTTTTTTTTTTTTTTTTTTTTTTTTTTTTTTGTAACTGCAACATTACGGCGGACACTTTTGACACTAGTTGGACTGGTCCCAAGACCACTGTCATTTATACAGCGATCAGTGCTATAAAAATGCACTGATTACTGTGCAGATGACACTGGCAGGGAAGGGGTTAGGTACTAGGAGGGATCAAGAGGTTAAGTATGTCCTAGGGAGTGATTCTAACTGGGGGGGGGGGGGGGGGCGGCTACCACTTACAACATGACAGCGATCACTGCTTCCGATGACCGCAGTTGATCCCTGTCATGTGACTAGGCAGAACGGGGAAATGCCTTGTTTACATAGGCATCTCCCTGTTCTTCCGCTCTGTGACACGATCGTGGGATACCGGCGGACATAGAGCCTGCAGGACTGCTGTACGTGCGCCCACTCACTAGCCCTGCAAATTAAAAGGGACATATAAGTACGCCCATTTGCCCACTGCTGCCATTGTGCCGACGTATATCGGCATGCAGCATTCGGTATGTGGTTAAGGATACCATTCCCTTCTTATTAATGCAGTGCATACCTGTCTAGAACTGGAGCAACCTACATCTGAATTTTACAAGGTTACTAGTTTGGGCCAGTCGCCATACAAATCTGAACAAGGCATTTACTCCCCCAAGGCATGTTACAGAGCAGTACTATGTTGAAGAGTTAAGCAGTGGATATGTCAATTTCCTGACTTAGACTGACAGTCCCTGCTGAGGACGTTCTAGTGTTGTGTTTTTAAAAGTCTGGGTACCCTTAAGGCCCTAAGGCCTTGTTTTCTTAATTGCACAGTACAGGCCAAAGGCTTTCATTAATCAAGGCCATTGGTTATATGCTGCCACCTGCAGGTGAAGACACTATCCATCAAGGTTGTTAGGACAGAACATATAACCCCTCCCAATCCCAGCAATCATCATTTGTTTGGCTGGTGTTCTTAGGCTATTGATGACTTTCTGTTGAGAGCAGGTTTCTTACAGATTATGATTCAACCTGGAAGATTGAGAAGACTACACTCTGTTCTTCACATGGAGAGGTCCTTTTACCACCTCGCTGCATCTAAACCCACAGCAGCTAATTCTTGTAGGTTTCAGATCTCTCTGCCTTCGGCAGTCTCTCAAGAAACTTAACCTAGACACAGGGATTGCCTGTAATGCCTCTGGCACTTGACTCTGCATTTGATGCTTACCCTTGGAACAGGGAGGTGCAGTTAGCTGCAATGTGCTCCACCGATCCAGGGCAGTGGCAGTCCACAGCAGAATGACTCTGACCCTGAAGGACCTCTCTGTCTCTGGTGTGCAGAGACAGTTTGTAAGAAATGTCTTGAAATTATTCTGGTTAAAAAAAACACAATGTCCAAAAAAAAAAAAAACTTGTGCAGGAACATGAGTTCCAGCTATGCAGAGATGGGAACAGGGCCTGATAGCTGAGTGTCTCCTTCCATTCTCTCCTATGTACTTGTATAAAGCTGGCCATACACTATACATTCTGATTGTACAGTCGCTGTACAATTTTCTTTAGATTACCAAAACTATGGAATAGGGGGATGCACCTGCACAGCCTGTATCAAATCAGGCAGACTTGTACACTATCTAGCTGATCATAGATCTAAATTAGATTGTAGAACGGAAAATTGAATTAATACTTAACGTAATTTTCCTTTCCTGACGAGCTCCATGGCAGCACAGCTGGGTATAGGCTCTACCCCCACCTCCACCCCCCCATGCCTCCAGGACTTAATTGATATAAATTTGAGCTCACCTACAGCCTTGGCGTTCTGTAACTAGTCCTACCAAGCTGGGTGGGATCTGTGCTGCCATGGAGCTCGTCAGGAAAGGAAAATTCCGTTAAGTATTTGAATTCAATTTTCCATTTTCCTGACGGCTCCATGTCAGCACAGCTGGGAACTAACTAGCCAAAACAGGGGAGGGATCATGCTACACACTCCTCAATTCTGACTAAAAAAAACAGAAGCCAGGATACCTCTGCCAAACTCAACTGTCATTAAGCCATTAATATGAACATTTTGGTGCCCATGTAGCTGCCTTGCAGATCATTTCAGACACTCTGCCTGCTGCCACTCTTAAGGTCGAGACCCTTCTAGTGAAGGGTGTAGTGATTCTCCTGGCATGGCAAACCCTTTCAACTTGTAGGCCAAGGAGATGAACTTTACCAACCAAGAGGCAATAATCTTGCTGGAAGCCGTAAAATCATTGTGTGTTCCACCTGGAATGACAAACGAATGCTCTGACTTCCTGATGGCAGAAGTCTCCTTGATTTAACATTTTAAAGCTTGGCCCACATCCAATGGGCTAATTTCTTGAGTACTCCCCAAAAGGAACATAGGACAACCTCTTGTGTGATGTGGACTCTGAAGGTCATTTCAGGCACAAAATTCAAGCATTGGCATGAGTACCACCCTGTCTTGGAAGTACGCCAGTATGGGTTCTTTAAACCCCAAGGCCACCAATGCTGACTCTCTTATGGCTGATGTTATTGTCACCAGTAAAGCAATTTTCAGTGAGAGGTACCACAGGGTGCATCAGACTGCATCTGCAGCAATAACATCCAACAGCAATGGGAGATCCCATTTCGGAAATAATTTGAGGTTTCAACCAATTTGCATCCTGAAAAACAGTATAATTAGGTGTTGGATGCCCACTGTATGCCGGTGATGGCAGAGATATCCGAAATGTGTGCCTATAGCATACTTACGCATACTAAATCAAGCCACGCCTGCAGGCATTTCAGAACAGACTTCTGAAGAGTCCAGCGTAAAATCCTGATCAGTAATAATACTGGGAAATTTATGCCATATTCTACTATAGGTGCGGTTAGCGCAGGCCTTTCTTGTTTTTGTAAAAGTTTTTACATTGTTCACAAAGCATTCAAATCCATTAGCCTCTGCCTCTCTAGACCCAGGCCATCAGCCTGAGCCTGTCGGATGCTGGATGAATGGGACTGTGGAGAAGATTTGATCTTACATAAAGAGGGAGTCAATCCTTGACACTTATAAGGATGAGCAAAGGGTACCAAGGGCCCTTTGACCAATCTGGGATCATCACCAGAACTGTCACCTTCACCCGCCACAGCCTCAGCTGGAAGCTGAGAATCAGAGGGAGCAGCAGTTAGGCATAAGCTGTCTTGGAGAGCCACTCTGCCCTTAGCACCTCCACCCCGATTGCTTGCGGATTCTGGGCCCTGGAATTGAACTTCAGCAGCTGGGTGTTGACTGGGGATGTGAGCGGTCTACCTATGGAAGAAAAATGCCATGTTCCGTTAGTTCTAGAAAGTCTTGCAGTAGTCTGGATCATTCATTGTCGTCCAGACTTGTCCTGGACAAATAGTTTGCCTGAAGATTCTTCTGACCAGGCACATAGGCCGCAGATAGTTGCAGAAGATTGACTTGAACAGATTCTAGAATTAGAGAAACCTCCTTCAGAAGAGAGAGACTGAATCTTGTTTCCAGATGTAGGCCACAGTCGTTGGGCTGTCCCACTTTACAAGGACAGGCTTACCCTGGAACATTGCAGACGATTTACTTTCTTCAACCATAAGTTTAGGCCGCTGGTCCAGAAACCCAACTTGAACTGGAGCGAGAGTTAAACTGAGCCTACCTGAGCTGCTGGAGTGAGGCAATTTCTATGGCTCAATCTGAGATGCGAAGGGTGAAAGATCTTCAAATATGGCCTAAAATGCTTGCCTTAATGGACCACGTGTCAATCACCAAAGCTGTACCTATGTCCACAGAGGAGACACATTGTTCCACCCATACATGCCTTTGGGGCACTTTCCCAAAATAACACAAAGCATCCTGACGTGGCACTCTTTACTGACTTCTTGGTTTATATGTTGGATTCCCAGTTGTTTCTGGACTCCCAGCCAGAAATTCTAACCTCTCTAGAGTGAGTGTGAGGGTGGAAACCGACTCTTGAGTTTTTCGGTCTCCTTTAACTCAGCAGATATTCATCTTGAGGCAGGAAAGCAAACTGACCACTATTAAATTTAGGCTTGACCTTCTACGATCAAGCAAAATGCAGTGATAGCGTTTGGCCTTGAAGGCCACAACATCATCTGATGGGTAAGGACATGTATATGACCAATCCCACAAGGGACACACACTGACCAGAGGGGTGATCCCAACCCCTGGACATCTTTCAGTTCAAAAGGGCATAACTTTCACATCCTGCTGTGACAACGTACTCCAATCTTGTAGAACGAGCACTTGATCCATCCACCATAAGGGAATTGTCAAGCTGTCCTCTGGAGGTACTTCAAATACTTCCAAAGCTTCACTTCTATTTAAAGGCATTTCACCAACCTTACCAATCTGGACAAAGATCGTCCCCATCTTCCTGTTTAGAAGAGACTGAAGAGGTTTAATTGGCTTGAGAAGGCCCTGAATAGAAGACTGGACATTGCCAGAATAGATGGCCCTTGCAGAAGAGGAATTCAATTCCTTTAGAGTGTCTTGACCATATGTTTAATTGTGACAACTTGGTCACCATCATCTTAATCACAGCCTGCCTGAACAAAGTAGAAATCACATGTTCGTTCACCTTTTTTTGGGAAGAAGCTGATAAGTGTTAATTTGCCTGAGGAGGTTCTGAGACTACTCATTGGCACCATATATGACCCTTTCACAGAGTGAGTGGAAGCTACTCCTTTAGAGTGTATTGACCACATGCTTAATGAATGTGACCACCGGTTAGGTGTCGTCATCTTTATCCTTGGTTGCTTGAACAAGGCAAGGCAGTCATGCTCGTCTGTCTTCTCTGTGGAAGAATCTGAAGCCGATTGCTTGCCTGGGAAGGCTTGGAGACTGCTCAGTAACCTTTTCACAGGGTGAGTGGAAACACTGCTTTAGAGTGTATTGACCACAGCCTTAATGAATGTGACAACCTATTAAGTGTCGTCTTCCTTATTCTTGGTTGCTTGAACAAAAGCAGAATTATGCAGTCATGTCCATTCGGAAAATGGGCTGTTTCACCTGGTATGGCTAGGCAACTTCTTATTGCCAGAGCAGATAACCCTTTCAAAGGGTGAGCAGAAACCACCCCTTTAGAGTGTATAGACAATGTGTTTATTGAATGTGACATCCTATTAGGTGTCATCCTTATGCCTGGCTTTTTGAGCCAGTGGGATACATACTGTCATGCCCATCCGTGTATTCCTCTTATAGGGATGTTTTGCTTGGGAAAGCTGTGAGACTGCTCCTTGCCAGAGAATTCAACCCCTTCACAGGGTAAGTGGGAAAAACTCCTTTGAATGTTTTGGCCACTTTCTTAATAAATAAGACCTGTTGGGTATCATCCATCCTCCTCTCTGGTTGCTTAATCAAAGCAAGATTCACACAGTCATGTTCCTCCACATCTTCCCCTTTGGAGAGTCTGAAGAGCCTGAGTTGCCTGGGAAGGCTATTAGACTGTTTATTGCCAGAACATATAACCATATAAAAGCAAGACTCATACAGCCACGTTCATTCACGTCTTCTTTATTCAAGCGGCTGAAGAGGACTGTGCTCTGAGACTGGTAATTACCAATAGATAACCTTTCCACAGGGAAGTTTAACGCCGTTTAACAAACCAGCCCATAAATTTATTAAATGCACTAAAATAGTTTGCGTAATAGACAAACCCTAAAGGGTGAACCACTGCTAGAGGGAGACTGAAGCCTCCATCTACAGCCCTGATTCATCAGGAGGTTAATGAGCTAAAACTTTCCCTGACAGAAATCAGGACATCATGAAAAAGTTTGTTCAGAACAGTACCAAAAAGGTAGAATTTTTCAACAGAATTACAATATTCTGCAATGTACACAAACCAAGGGAATTCTAGACATCATAAGCATGCTTCTCCCTCTTTTGATGAAAAACTGGAGAGCATGTAGAAATATAAAAGGATATCCCATATCTCAACAGGCTATAGCTGGCTCCAGTAGCCATCCACAGGTGACTCCTCTACCTTCTCTGAAAATGCTGCTCTTTTGAGGGGGTTGGCACAATAGTAAAGCAAACATGAGAAGCCATGGTTCTTGCCATGTGTGAACAGACAAAGTATTACTTTGTGTACCTGTTATGCAGAGTACTCCCTGTGGAGGAGCTCAGGCTATGCATAGAGGCTGCAGGGAGCAAGGCACCACAATACCCAGCAATGCAACATTCATTTGGATACAAAGCATTTTTCACATTTGGCTCACCCAACCTCCGTCATCCGACCGAATACACTGGCACAGTGTGGGTGCACGTGCATAGGGGAGACTCTGCCAACACCGCTGCCCACTTTGCATGAACCCAGCGGACCCCAGACAAGGCTGTTAGCCCTGATAAAAGCCACCCCAAGGACCAGCAGCGGGGCTCCCTGGATTATGGGTCATTTAGCTGAGACACCAGGGACTGCGTCCAGTCTAATCCACACATGGACGGACGGACGGCCAGCCCTTTAGACCAGCCAGGTTCAGGAGCACACCTAGGTCCTGCGCACAGGAGGAAAAAAGAACGGTAAGGCTGTAGGTGGGTTCAAATTTATGAGCCAAGTCCTGAAGGCATGGGGGGGGCGGAGCCGATACCCAGCTGTGCTGACATGGAGCCATCAGGAAAATCAGATTGTATAGTGTAGAGAAGTGGGTGGAAATAAAACGGGCAGTGGTATAGTAATGAGGGAGGTGTGGTCCACACACAAGTGAACAAGCCCTATTCTGTGAGGCAGTGCATGATGGGATCAGAAGCTTCATGATCTACAGGAAGGGATTAAATGAAAACTTTTTTTTTTAATTTCAAACCGAGAGCTGAAAAATTAAAGCTGCCATGGACTAGGTAATTGAGGGATAAGTAAATTGGGATGAAAAATTGAAAAGTTCTTCTATTTATTATGAAAAGTGAAATTCTGCCTGAAAAGGTGAACTTGGCCAATAAACAGAATTGGTCCTAGGACAGAGCCTTGGGTTTACCCCATTTACAACTCTTGACCATTCAGAAAATATGCCTTTAAACACTTGACCGCCGGAAGATTTATACCCCTTTATGACAAGCCACTTTTTGCGATACGGCACTGCGTTACTTTGACAATTGCGCAGTCATGCAATGCTGTACCCATATAAAATGTATGTCCTTTTTTCTCCACAAATATAGCTTTCTTTTGGTGTTTAATCGCTGTTTTTTTTATTTTTTGCGCTATTAAAAAAAATGCAGACAATTTACAAAAAACTTTTTTTACTTTCTGCTCTAAAACATATCCAAATAATTAAAAAAAATCGAATTTCTTCATAAATTTAGGCAGAATATGTATTCTGCTACATGTTTTTGGTAAAGGAAAGAAAATCCCATAAGCGTTTATCGATTACACAAACGTTAAAGCGAGTACAAACGGTATATAATTATGTAATTTATTTATTTTTTTATACTAGTAATGGCGGCGATCATCAACTTATTGCGATCGACAATCGGACACTGATACTTTGCGGGAATCAGTGACACTAATACAGTGATCAGTGCTTAAAAAAAAAATGCACTGACACTAGCTGGGAAGGGGTTAAACATCTAGGGCGATCAAAGGGTTAAATGTGTGCCTAGCCAGTGTTTGAGTACTGTATGTGCTGCTTCTACTAGGGGAAGAGATGGATTTCTAGCTTTGCAGGAACACAGAATCCATCCCTTCCCCCCCTGTCAAAACGGCAATCTGCCTTGTTTACATAGGCAGATCACCGTTCTGTGTTTACCGATGATCGCGGTTGCCGGAGTATATCAAGTACCCGGCACTTGCAGATTGGCTTCTGCTGTGAAGAATCACAGCAGATGCGGCTCATGTGCCCCTGGAGATGCAGAATCAAGTATATATACATGTGCACACAGCTGCCGCCCTGTAGCAGTAAAACTGCTATAGGGTGCTCGGCAAGTGGTTAATCACGGCCAAAGGGCCTTAATTTGTAGATTAAGTGTTTATGGGGTACTGTATCAAATTCCTTGGTGAAACCTAGATACACTATGTCCACAGGCCTTCCTCTATTCATATTACCGCTCACCTCCTCATAGATTGTTAAAAGGTTGGTCTGGCAAGAACAGTCTCATAAATCCATATTCTAAAAGGGCTGGATAGTGGGAAAGCCAAAAGGCACTACATTCCTTGATACAAAAACCTCTACATTCATGTTAAAGCTGGGTTTTAAGGTGCCAGTACATTCAAACAGACTACATAAGTAGATTAAAAAAAAAAAGCATTTTTTTTTAAGACAATAAATTAAAAGGACCATAAAATCAGAGACATTCATATCCATATTTCCTAATTAACCACTGGGCACCTAAAGGAGAAGTCCAGCCAAAACTCGTTTGGCTGTACTTCTATGGATCACAGGAGTGCAGTTTGTTTTGCACTCCTGTGACCCGTTTTCAGCAGAGAGCGGCCTGAAGTCCTCTCTCTGCTGACTTCACAGAAATCGGTCCAGGCACTGCATCATCCTGACAATGGGAGGCTGGATCCGCCAGGTGCCTGACACTCATCTCAGCCTCTCAGCAAGCTCCACCCCCCCCCCTCAGCTCAGTGCTCCAATGAGCGAGGAGGGAGCAGAGCGGAGAGCTACTGATTGACAGTCAGCAGCTCTCTACTCGGGGAGCTGTGTGAACCGAACCATCAGCGATGTTTGATCGCTTGGTTCTCAGTGCAGAGGTGCCAGAGAACAGATGCAGCATTGGACCAATGCATCCACCTAGGTAAGTATGAAACTGAAAAAAAAAAAAATCCCTTCTCTTTTAAACCCCCTTCCTAACCAGGCCAATTTTCAGCTTTCAGTGCACTCACATTTTGAATGACAATTACTCAGTCATGCAACACTGTACCCATATGAAATTTTTGTCTTTTTTTCACACAGTTTTGTATTCACCGCTGTTTTTTTTTTTTTATTGTGCTATAAATAAAAAAAGACCAAAAATTTTGTAAAACAGATTAAAAGTATTTTTCTTTGTTTCTGTTATAAAACTTTGCAAATTAGTAATGTTTCTTCATAAATTTGGCCAAAAATTATACTGCTACATATCTTTGGTAAAAATAACCCAAATAAGTGCATATTATTTGATCTTTGTGAAAGTTAGTCTACAAGCTCTGGTGCCAATCATTGAAAATTAAACACAGGCTGTCAGTACATCAGGTATCTAATTTCTTGAGACCCAAACAAGCCAGGACAGTACAAATAACCCCAAAATGAACCCTTTTTAGCAAGTCGACAGTCTGATGTATTTAGTAAGAGGCATGGTGAGTTTTTTGAAGTTGTCATTTTTCCCCACAATGCTTTGAAAAATTAAGATATTTTTTTTTCACAAAATTGTCATAATAACATGTTATTTCTCACACACATCATATGCATACTTGCAATTACACCCCAAATTACATTCTGCTACTTCTGAGTATGGTGATACCACATGTGTGAGACTTTTACACAGAAGAAACAAGGAAAGGGCTCTGAATATGTATCAATATAGCATTTAGTATAAAAAACAATATCCACTCACTTGAAAGACTGCACATCTGCGTTCAAGCATGTCTCTGGATTGGAAGAGAGGAGGGGGACTGCAGGTCTCAGCAAGTCCATATGCAGCTGGCAGCACATCAAATCTAATAAGGATGGTGTGAGGTGGTGGGGCACAGCGGTTTCTCCTTAACCTCATCCAAGTGGCACACCGAGCAGAGATCAGGTCACTACTGAGATCGTCTAGCCAGGTGTGGGTTCCGGGAGTGAGGGAAGTGGGACGCCCGGTCCTGTCACAGGCTGTGCCGCGATATGTGTTCGGCTCGTCTGGCATCCAAGGTATGGCGATATGACACGGCCGTGTGAGGGGAGCCAGAACGAGGCTTGGCAAGCACAGCAGAGAGTGGCGCAGGGCCGTGACGTCACAAATGTGTGACACGTTTCCGAGTATTAACGCTATGGATGGAAAACATAGCAGCACTCCTTTTTCAAGCATGAGTAACTTTTACACAGCCTGGCTACATACAAGAGCCCAACATGCAAGGAGCACCATCAGGCGTTCTAGGGACATAAATTACACACATCATTTCTAGACTACCTCTAACACTTTTGAAGGTCCTGGAGCACCAGGACAGTGGAAACGCCCAAAAAATGTCCCCACGTTGGAAAGTAAACCCCCCCCCCCCCCCCAACGTATATTCTATGAGGCATAATGAGTCTCTTGAACATGTCGTTTTTTTTTTTTTTTTTCCAACAAGTTTTTGGAAAATGTGTAAAGAAAATGAAAACGCTTTTTTTTTTTTTTTTTTTCCCCATAAAGTTGTCCATTTATAAGATATTTCACATAGCATGTACATAGCAGAAATTACGCCACAAAATATATTCTGCTACTCCTGAGGATGGCGATACCACTTGTGTGAGACTTTTACACAGTCTGGCCACATACAGAGGCCTGACATGCAGGGAGCACCATCAGGTGTTCTAGGGACATACATTTCAGATCTAATTTGATTACCTGTTACACTTTTGTGAGGCATTGATGGACACTGTAGTGGCATAGATGTGGCACAGATGAGCCAGGGATAGAGCATGAATAAGGATGTATGTGGATGGATGAGCCAGGGATGGAGCATGAATGTGGATGGATGAGCCAGGGATGGAGCATGGATGAGGCAAGGATGGAGCATGGCTGAGCATGAATGTGGATGGATGAGTCAGGGGTGGGTACAGATGAGCGGTGTGGTCACTTCAGATCCAGCCGACACCGCTGCTGCACTGGCTACCTCCTTTCTTCACATGCTGTACTGATCGGCGTGAGGGGAGGAACCGTACCGTACATGCTCCGCTTTGTTTACAAGTGACCACTCTGTCATTGAGTGATCACGTGGTGAAGGGTCGATGTCCTTGGCCCTTTACCCCGATCCGTGACATGCCGGGTCTGGGAGACCCGACTGTCAGGGACATTCCCAGGTGCACAATCCTGGGAGGACATGGTATGCCCTCCCAGAATTATCCGACCGCACTGTAGCCGTCATTCGACTATGGCCCGGTCGGCAATTGGCTAAACAGCCTCAGGTAATGACTTCTATATTCTTTGCCTTAATTGGCTTCATAAAGAATGGGTTTACTACCAAAGGCAAAACTACCGTGAAAGTTAAACATATAGTATAAGAAGAAATAAATGCATGAATTTGTGAATGTATACATCATGCATGTGACCACTAGGTCGCAGATTTGTTCTTACCACCAAAAGGTCTCCACACACACTCCATGCTATGTACCAAACTGGGGGACTCCCAGTAGGAGAAACAAAAGATTCCCTAATTTGCACTTTGAAATGGGTCCAGGGCAATATAGGGTGAACTACAGAGGAGGCAAAACGACCTAAATAAAATGGTTTTAAAAGAAAATACACAGTACTATGGAAACGTTTTAGGCACGGGGCGAAGAAATGCTTTAAAGCAAGAATGATTTCAAAAATATATTTTATTTTTTTTTATTTACCGTTTTTTTTTTTTTTGTATTAATTCATCTTTTTTATTATTTTTTTCTCTTTTACAAAAATGACAAACAAATAACAAACAAATATAGGAGATCAAAGCATAAACATATCCTTCAATATCTCCACATTTACATACATATCTATCACTAATATATGATGGTACGAGAGGTGGGTGGGGGGGCTACGAGAGGAGGAAAGAAACAGTGTGTTAGTGCAAAAAAAAAAAAACCCGGGAGGGAAGGCCATAAAATATCTTTTGGTTCTTCCTTGTGTTTCCCAAGTGCTATATCCCTACTTGATTATGTGTATTTGTTATACCCTTGTGGTTTTCCGTTTCGTGTAAGAAAAAAACAAAAAGGAGCCCGAGGGGTAAGTTATGGGCGGATAATCTGCCTCCAACAGTCCTCGTGTGTAAATACTGTGTTCTATCAAAATTACGTGATTATGTTCTATGTGTATCCCTACCTTAATGTATTTAGGAGGATCCTCTGGATCCTTCACTTCACCCTCCTTTATATTCTCTAAAGACTGTGCAATTTAGTTGTGTGTCTCCCCTAATAGTTATCTCTCCTCCCCACCCCCCAGCAAAACATCAAACACATATTCACACCACATATTCCTAAAAAAGTTGTGGTTCAGTTCTCATTTATTTACCTTATATCAAGTGCACTTTTGAGAGGAATGAGCACATGCTGCAACATCCGAGGTTTAATTTTCTCCCCCCCCCCCCCCCCAAGGGCAACAAGGGGACTCTGGAAGAGCGGTCAAGATTCACCACCTAGTATATTTTAATCTTTATCTATCTCTGGGCAATAGTGCTTCCAGCCTGCCCATATATTTTTGAATTTTTATTGTTTGGTTTATCTCATGCACCCATTTTTCAGCGTCCATTATTAATACATCTATCTCTCTCTTCCATTGCGGTAGAGTGGGACATGCGGTCTGCTTCCAGTACCTAGGTGTTAGCATTTTTGCTGCATTTAGCAAGTGTGGTATAACACTTTTTTTTTTTATATGATTTAATGGATCCAGGTGTCCCATGGAAAAAGACATGCAGAGGTGTCATCTCTAGGGACTTTACAGTCATCCTCCCTTTCCATAGTGCCACTCCCTCCCAAAATACCCTAATCTTTGGGCAGTACCACCATATATGGAGGAATGTACCCTTATCTTTGCACCCCCTCCAGCAGTGCTCATCAGCTGTCGGGTATATCTGTGCTAATCTGGCTGGAGTCCGATACCATCTAACCATAAACTTGTATGATATTTCTTGTATTGCTGAGTTTATAGATGTAGAGTGCATTAATTCCATTAGTTTTTTTTCTGTGTTTGGCTAAATGTGCAACTTGATTGTTTCTCCCATTCTTTGATAAAATAGGGGGTTGTACTACTTTGTCCGCTGAGAACTAGTTTATAAATTTGAGATAATAAGTGACTAGACTTTGCCATTTTCATACACATTCTCTCAAATGTCATTCGGGAACTCGGGGGTCTTACTCGAGGTTCTAATTTTTTAAAGAAGTCCCTCATTTGATAATATCTCCACCCAGAAATAGGCATGTCCCCTTGAGATGATACCAGCTCCGTTAAAGAGGGTAGGCTTCCTAATGGGGCATAGCTTAAGCACATTGTATTCCCCTCTGAGCCCCAAGGGCCTAGTGCTCCCTTTTCTTCCCCGGGGGGAACCAAGGGTATCCACCTAATGGAGCTAGCGGTGATGTACGGGGGGCATATTTCCCATTTTTATTCATTCTATCCCAAACTGCTAACGTGTTCTGTGTTAATGGAGACGTCCAGTTTGATAACCCCCTACTCGTAGCTTGTATCCATGAGGCTCCTGCTAAATTTCTGCCCACCATACTTTTCCTCTACCGAGACCCATACTTTGTTTGGGGAATCATGGCACCAGTTTAGAATACGTACCAAAGACATTGCTCTATAATAGGGATGAGCTGTACACCCCCCCGGTTCGGTTCGCACCAGAACCTGCGAACGGACCTAAAGTTCGCGCAAACTTTAGAACCCCATTAAAGTCTATGGGACTCGAACGTTCAAAATCAAAAGTGCTAATTTTAACCACTTGCTTACAGGGCACTTAAACCCCCCTCCTATCCAGACCAATTTTTAGCTTTCAGCGCTAACGCATTTTGATGTTAGGTGGCACTGTGGGCACTGTTAGGTGGCACTTTTGGGTGGCACTGATGAGGAATGTGTTGTGCTTCCACTTCGGGACCGATGTCCCTGACATCTGAGCCGGTGATCGGCTTTTTTCTCTACTCACGCTGTCAGCGCGAGTAAAAAAAAAAAACGATTACCGATCTTCCTGTTTACATCATGTGATCAGCTGTCATTGGCTGACAGCTGATCACATGGTAAGGGGCCGGGACCGGCCCCTTACTCAGATCGGTGATCAGCCGAGTCTCAGTGACTCGGTGATCACAGCGCGCCCGGCAGGGAGCGTGCACAGGGGAGGACGTCATATGACGTCCTCCCGGGAATGCAGGTCCGCGCTGTGGCCGTCATTCGGCCATAGCGCGGATGTCTAGTGGTTAAAGGCTAATACGCAAGTTATTGTCCTAAAAAGGAATTGGGGACCCGGGTCCTGCCCCAGGGGACATGTATCAATGCAAAAAAAAGATTTAAAAACTGCAGTTTTTTCGGGAGCAGTGATTTTAATGATGCTTAAAGTGAAAAAAAAATGAAATATTCCTTTAAATATCGTACCTGGGGGGGGTGTCTATAGTATGCCTATTAAGTGGTGCGTGTTTCCCCTGCTTAGAACAGTCCCTGCACAAAATTACATTTTTAAAGGAATAAAAACGGAAAATTGTATACTCACCTTTCCGTAATTTTCCTTTCCTGACGCATCCCCATGGCAGCACACACTGGGTTGTGACTCCCCACAACCTGACAGGATTGGTTAGCTATAAATTTGAAGGAGAGGCACCCCACTTCATTCTCTGTAACTATCATCCTAAAGAAGGGGTGGGATGCTGTGTGCTGCCATGGGGATGCGCCAGGAAAGGAAAATTACGGAAAGGTGAGTATACAGTTTTCCGTTTTTCTGTCGCATCATGGCAGCACACACTGGGAAATAACTCGCCAGTCGGGTGGGTGCAAGTTAAAGTAGTAGTGTTTATTATGTAGCTGAAGAATTGGCTCGAACAACGGCTCTTCCAAAATCTACTGTTGATAACTGAGCCAAATCCACTCTATAGTGGGACATGAAAGTATGCCTGGAGGACCAGGTAGCTGCCCTGCTCTGCAATACGCTGCCCATGAAGCTGCCACTGCCCTTGTTGAATGAGCCCTGATGCCTCCGGGTACCGGCAGATTCTGACTGTCTGATTGTCTTGACCAACCAAGATGTGATGGTGCGGGATGATGCCATCTGGCCTCTTCTCCCCCCATGGGGAGTCACTAATAGACTTTGAGTCTTCCTGAAAGAGACTGTGGCTGATAGATAATTTTTAATAGTAGTCTTAACATCCAAAGCATGTGGTTGACCTTGATTATCCGTAAATGATGGAAGATTGATTTCTTGATTGTAATGGAAGGACGATGACACCTTTTTGGAGTGAATTTTTCTAAGGGTTTCAGTACCACCCTGTCTAGGTAAAAGACCATGTATGGCTCTGAAATCATTAACGCCTGTATTTCCGAAACTCTTTTAGCAGAAGTGATAGCTATAAGAAATGTTAGTTTTAAAGTTAAGTTCCATAGTGTGATTGAATCAGCTGGATGGAAAGGAGACTCCGATAGGGTTTTCAGGACTATCGATAAAACCCATACTGAGAAAGTCGGTCGTCTTGGAGGCCTGATCTTGACACACGCTCTTCTAAATTGTATAAGAAGAGGTTGATTGGCCCACTTGACATCCGTCTTAGCTGAAAGAGCTGAAACCTGTATTTTGAGTGTACTTGAATTGAGCCCTCTGGATAAACCTGCTTGAAGGAGTTCCAAAACTTGTGGCACTTCCGGAGATAAAGGGTCCCAACCATTCTGCTGGGCCATTGACATGAACTTGTCCCATATTCTGTCATAAGTGACATTAGTTGTGTATTTCCTAGCCTGGAGTAATGTTGAAACGACCTCCTGTGAGCAACCTTGCTCTAGGAACCTAATCCTCTCAACATCCAGACCATCAGATGGAGCTTCTCTGGGGCTGGATGGAGGAACTGACCTTGGTGAAGAAGATGTTGTGATAATGGAAGAGGTAGTGGGTCCCCCAGACTGAGCTGTAGCAAACGTCGTCGTAAACCAAGGCCTCCTGGGCCAAAAAGGAATGATCACTATCACTGATGCCGAATCTCCTGAGCTTCGATAGGAACCTCGCAATCAAAGGCGTTGGAAATATGTACTCCAATTGGAAGTTCCACTGATGAAGGCAGTCCACTCCCTCCGCAGATGGGTATACCGCTCTCAAAAGGAACCCCTGACACTTTGTGTTTGAGGGTGTTGCTGCCAGATCGATTTCCGGAATTCCCCAAGTTTGGGTCAGGAGATTGAAGACTTGTAGGTTCAGGGACCATTCGTTGTTTGATAAGAACTCCCTGCTCAAACAGTCGGCTAGCAGGTTCTGAGCTGCTGGGACACAGAGAGCTCGCAGATCTAATAGAAATATCTGAGCCCTTTCTAGGATGGGAAGGACTTCCTCCAACAATGTAGTGCTTCTGGTACCTCCTTGTCTCTGTAGACAGATTCTTGCTGAAAGATATCTTGCTGCCATTAGCCTCCTTATCTTCTGTAATAAGGGCCCTATCTTTTCCTGAGGTATGCTGACTTTAATAACGTGTCGAGTTCCGCCCCTAAGAAAGTCATATTTTGAGTGGGCTGAAGACTGCTCTTTTTCCAATTGATCAACCACCCGAAACTTTGAAGCGTGTTGATCAGTATATCTCGATGAAGAATCAGTGTTTCTCTCTTAAGAACGCGATCACAGGAAGAAGAGTCTTGGTAAATGTCCTGGGAGCGGAGGAGATACAGAACGGGAGACACTGAAAATGGAAATGATGGTTGACCGAGAATCGCAGATACTTTTGAAAAGCAGGGTGTATGGGCACGTGAAGATAAGCATACAATAACTCTACGGAAAGAATCCAATCTCCTAAGTTTACAGCTAACAAAATTGATTGGAGGCTCTCCATTTTGAAAGCTTCTACTTGAATGCTTTTGTTGAGTCCCTTTAGGTTCATAACAGGCCGTAAGTCGCCTGTCTTTTTCCTTACCAGGAATAGAGGGGAGTAATACCCCCTTCCTCTTTGGGAAATTGGAACTTCCAATATTGCCCCCTTCATTACTAGCTCCACCACATACTTGAGCAGTAATCTCCTCTTGATTGGAGATGGCAGTCTGGTTGACTGAAAATGGTTTTTTTGGTGTTTCTTCTATAAACTTCCATCTGTGACCATACTTTACTGTGGACAGTGTGCACGCGTCCTTTATGTGTTCCGTCCATACCTGCTCGAGTCTTTTTGAGTCTGGCTCCCACTCTCTCAGGTAGGATGGGTGCACCCTCAAAAAGACTTCTGGTTTTCCCCTGACAAGGTGGTCTTAGACTTCTGAAGTCTCAAACAGATGATTGTGGATTCTTCCAATTCCTTTTGAATTCTCTACCTGGTCTGTATGTCTTTGCCTCCCTGTAATCTCTCCAGGAGATTGCGTTTGAAGGTAGGACCCTTCTGTGGTTTGGGACGCCAGTCAGAAAGAATCAGGCCCGACTTTCCCCCTGTTACTTTGGCGATTGCCAAATCCAACTTTGATCCAAAGAGAAATTGAAAAGGGGCATTGAGGCCATTGTGTAGGCCTCAGGGACTTTTAACGGTGCTGAGGTCAATGATATACAGAGCGTATAGTAAAATGATATTTTATTTAAACAATCTCATTAAAAGAAACAGACATTGGCAAAAGACAATATACAAAACACAAAAAAAGGGGGGTAATTCTTTGATACAGAAATTAATACCACTTTCTCAACATGTTTCGCTTTTCTAAGCTTCTTCAGGAGATATATTGTGATATTAGAGTCAACTATGGAAAATAGAAAAAAATATATATATGTAAACAATAAAAGTAAATGTCTGCTTATACATCATACAGTCATAATATTTAAATATAGACAATGTACTAAATGAAAAAATACAAAAAGTAGGCAAATCTGTACATATATGTATATGTAGATATCATATATTGAGGTATAATGTATGTAACATACGGTATGTATCAGAATGAAAAAAAAAAAAAAAAAAAAAAAATTTTATTATTGTATAATCATAATTTGACTTATAAAAGTCTTACCTGTAGAAAAAGATATAATTAAAAAAAAAAGGGGGGGTTTTTTTGCGATGGCAAATGTTTTCTCCTCAGTCCCCACCTCACTGTAAAGGCATGCAGAGAGGAATAAAATCCCTAAAGATAAAGAATTCTCTAAAAAGAGAAAGATTGAATCAGTAAATATGAATGAGGTCAATTTAACCAGAGTCCACTTGTCAGTGGCATTGTATATAAGGGTAAAAAGAAATCAAAAAAATACCTCTTGTAGAATCAATTTAAAAATGACAAAAAGCTACATCCAAAGGATGATAGATAGCGAAATTGCTGAAAATATAAGGGAACGGTTCTTGTGTTGCAGTGGAGTGGCAGTCAAGAAGGGGGCAGTATACAGGGCAGGAACGTCCATACACAGCTAATGGATGAGCTAGACCTGGAAGTGTAACTGCAAACTCTCACAGGGAACCTGAAGGGTATAAACATAGTAAGGAGATATATCTAAGTATCATATATACTGGAATGGATCGTTGCTAAAAAGGAAAAATGGCTAAAAAAAACTTACTGTTGATAATCAGAATTTTGTGGAACAAAATTGCCCGTCAGGAGAGTCCATCTGCCCAGCGCATTAAGCAGAGAAGTGACAGAAGTTGGCGGGGAAAAAAAGCCCAGCTTTTAAACCTCTCCAGCGTGACAACGTCTGACTCATCGTCACGCTGCGGACCGAAAGAGACACCTGCGCGCGTTTCCGATTCCTATTCAGAGAGCAACGTAAGCGACGTCCGGTACTACAGGCCGACCCGCGGCCATCTTGGGAAATCCTGTGCCCTGAGTCTAATACTATGGAGGCTCACAGGGCTCAAAAAAGTAAAAATTTGAGTTATAAATGGTAAATAATGACGCGGTCAGAGTAAGTGGCCTCTGATATAGCGTAGCTGTCACACGGCCATATTTGGAAAACCTATGCCCTGGGTTTTGCACTAAGGGGTCCCAAGGACAGTGACAAAGATATTATAGCATAATGATGCCATGTGTATAGATGAATCGGAAACGAAAAAAGCAGCACTTGGTGTCCAATAGCGGGCAACAAAGCAATCAAAACATTGATTAGGAAATGATTAGCTAAGTGCCCCGGGTGTCCGTGCATACCTAAGAATATGGAGGAAAGGAGACCGAGGACAAAACATGAGCTCATACCATACTCAAAATCAAAAAATATATGGTGACAAAAAAATGTAAGTTGATAGTTAATGAATTAGTCCGTCAATCAATTACATAAATCAGTTATATACGAATAACAAAAAAACAAAAAACAAAAATTGTAAATTATAAGAAAGGTTTGTAACTCAAGGCATCATTCAGGCCAGGATATTTTAAAGCATTGAGGGTGACAATCCACCTGGTTTCACGTTGTAACAAGATTTTATCATAATCACCCCCTCTTTCATTTGGGGGGACATGTTCCAAAGCATAGAAGTGCATCATCCTATCATCAAATTGGTGATGGAGACCCATATGTCGGCTTATGGGGGTTTCCATCTTTTTTTTAAGGACTAGAGAGACATGGTCTCTAATCCGATGGAAGAAAGGACGTTTGGTTTTCCCCACATAGTATGCATTGCATTCGCATGTCATTATATAAACCACGCCTATGGATTGGCATGTAGCTTGAAAATTGGGATTATACAACTGACCATTGGGGAGAGTGATATTGCGAGACGCATAGATATATCTGCAGAAGTCACATTTGTGGCAAGGTTTGGTGCCCTTATTCTTGGTATGGGTTGTAGATGGTGGGGCATAATGACTATGGACTATATGGTCTTTAATTGATCGGGATCGTCAGTACGTAATCTCGGGATGGTCTTTAAGATGTTTGGACACCCTGGGGTCTCCCATCAGCAAATACCAGTGCTTTTGCAGCAATTCACGCATTTGCCGATGTTGTTCGGAGAAGGTGGTAATCATTCTCAGGCCTGGGGCTGATTTTGGTTTTGTGGGTCTATAGATTAGTTGACTACGCTGGCTTCTTTTGGCTCTAAGGTAGGCTCTTTTTAAACATTTGTTACTGTAGCCACGTGTCTTGAGACGTTCCCTCAGTGCCCTGGCCTCGGATTCAAAATGGACATTCTCACTGCAGTTTCTCCTTAATCTTAGATACTGTCCATAGGGAACATTGTTGATGAGTGGTTGGGGATGGGAGCTGGCAGCATGCAGGAGTGAGTTTCCCGCTGATGCTTTTCGAAAAAGGGTAGTTCCTATGGTTCTATCCGGGTTGATGAAGAGAGTAACATCCAGGAACGTTAAAGTGGTTTGACTTGCTTCCATGGTGAAGGTTAAGTTATAGGGATTGGTTTTCAGACCCTCAAAAAAGCACGAGAGATCTTCTCTGCTTCCAGTCCATATTAGGAACACATCATCAATATATCGTTTCCATATTGATATGTTTTCCGTCAGGTTTTGCAAATCTTCCCTAAAGAAAAGGCTCTGCTCCCACTCCCCCAAGTACAGGTTCGCATAGGTGGGGGCGCATCTGGTCCCCATAGCGACCCCCTGCACCTGGAGGTAGTGGGAGCGAGCAAACAAAAAAATATTGTTCATGAGGATGAACCTCAGGAGATCCAAAATGAAGTTCCTATAGGTCTCGGGGACATCCCCATCTCGAGAGATGAAGCCCTCCACAACTGCCACCCCCAATTCATGGGGAATGGAGTTGTAGAGGGCCTCCACATCCAGAGCTACAAGTCATGCTCCCCTTGGGATGGTCAAACCATCCAAAACTCTAAGAAGTTCACTGGTATCTTGTAAATAAGATGTCAAACCCTCCACATGCGGTCTGAGAAATTCATCTATCAATTGGCTAGCATTTTCCGTAAGGGATCCGTTTCCGGACACGATCGGTCTGCCAGGGGGGTTGTTTAAATCCTTATGTACCTTGGGAAGGGCGTACAGTGTGGGAATCCGAGGACAGGGCACATTAAGAAACTCCCATGTCGATTTTGTGATTAGGCCCTGATGGTAGGCGGTCCCAATCAACTTTCTATAACGTATGGTCATGTTGGTAACATGCGTCTCTGAGACTTTCTTATACCAGTCTCGGTTTTGTAAAAGGCGTAAGACCATAGATTCATATTGTTCGGTGGTCATCACTACTAAATTGCCTCCTTTATCTGATGGCTTAACCACCAGACGGGAATCCAACTGCAGTGACTTTAAAGCCAGTTTTTGTTGGCTTGTAAGATTTGATTGTTTTATGCCCTTCCATTTTGTCCTACAAATGTCCTCAGTGACCTGATGGACAAAGGCCCACACATTGGGATTGCCCTGTGGTGTGGGAAAAGTTTTGGATTTCGGTTTGTACTCCCTGGGAGTAAAAGGCACAACTGGATAGGAAGCACTAGACTCATGATCAGGAAAGCCATCCTGATCAAGAGTTTGGGCTTCCAAAAGGTCTGTCTCGTCTATATGACCCTCGTCCCAAAGCTCCATGAGCTCTTCCATTGCTTTGATTTCATTCAGTGTGATGTTTTCCACTGCAGATTGAGGTGGTGTTGTATCAGATTGTGCGGATTTATCGAAAATAATGCGAAGCATTAGTTTGCGAGCAAATAAGTTGAGATCTTTGATAAGTTCAAACTGATCGATTTTCTGTGTTGGACAGAAGGTCAATCCTAACTCCAAGACAGAAAACTGATCAGCACTGAGGGGAATGGAAGGTAAATTTATTATTTCGAATTTTTGGCCTGTTTTTGGAGACCCTCCGCGATGGTCATCTTTTTCGATTCGTGTACCGGTTGTGTGAAGATCGGAGCCGGACGAAAATCCGACTGGTTTGAATCGTTGGTGTAATTGCTTGAAGGTGCCGAAGTTGGGGATGGTGAAGTGCTCGCATGGGTATTAGGGAAAGTGTCCCGATGTGCCAGTGCGTGTGAGGTGTTGGATTTGGCCGTAGTGGCTCTCGTGTGAATTGGTGTGCGATTTGTGTTTGGGTGTCGCTTACTTGACCCCGTAGGTGCGTGGGTATTGCCATTGGTGCGTATTTTGGAGGATCAAGAGTCCTTGGAGCTTTCCGGTGCCTGTGAAGAGAGGGAGGAAGCAGAAGAGGTGTCAGAATCATTAGGTTCGGAGGGGGCGTCTCTAAAGGTTCGCGTTCTAGCATTTCGTCTCTTGCTTGTTTTGGTCTGTGTCCAAGCATAAGCCTGATTGTTATCGTATGACACTTTATCTCTTAGAAATTTCTTTTCTTTAGTTTTTAAGATTTCAGCTACATAGGTCTCTATGTGCGTTTTGAGGGTTCCCTCACGGTTAGAGAAAAGCTCACTTGAAACAATCAGGCTATTTTCAGCGTATAGCTTTTCTATTTCCTTATCTAGAGAGGCCAATTCTTCGTCATAATAACCACATAATAGTTTCATCATTCTCATGGAGCATGATTGGAGATTGGTCTCCCAATTAATTCTAAAGTTTGATTCCAATTTGCTCACTGTGGGAAAAATCTGGATTCTCAACCCCCAAGGGGCAATTTGATCGTCCAAATATTTCGAGAAATACCATTTGTTCCAATACACTCTTGCCTTCTTCTCCAGCATCCGCTGGAGACGAAGGAAAAAGCGGTCCATGGATAAGCCACCTCCAGTGGCATTGTGGGATTTATGGATCTGATCCATAAAACCCTCAAAGGCGTTACCGCAATGGTGGGCCTTTTTTTTTTTTAATTATATCTTTTTCTACAGGTAAGACTTTTATAAGTCAAATTATGATTATACAATAATAAAAAAATCATCCAGTATATATGATACTTAGATATATCTCCTTACTATGTTTATACCCTTCAGGTTCCCTGTGAGAGTTTGCAGTTACACTTCCAGGTCTAGCTCATCCATTAGCTGTGTATGGACGTTCCTGCCCTGTATACTGCCCCCTTCTTGACTGCCACTCCACTGCAACACAAGAACCGTTCCCTTATATTTTCAGCAATTTCGCTATCTATCATCCTTTGGATGTAACTTTTTGTCATTTTTAAATTGATTCTACAAGAGGTATTTTTTTGATTTCTTTTTACCCTTATATACAATGCCACTGACAAGTGGACTCTGGTTAAATTGACCTCATTCATATTTACTGATTCAATCTTTCTCTTTTTAGAGAATTCTTTATCTTTAGGGATTTTATTCCTCTCTGCATGCCTTTACAGTGAGGTGGGGACTGAGGAGAAAACATTTGCCATCGCAAAAAAACCCCCCTTTTTTTTTTAATTATATCTTTTTCTACAGGTAAGACTTTTATAAGTCAAATTATGATTATACAATAATAAAAATTTTTTTTTTTTTTTTCATTCTGATACATACCGTATGTTACATACATTATACCTCAATATATGATATCTACATATACATATATGTACAGATTTGCTTACTTTTTGTATTTTTTCATTTAGTACATTGTCTATATTTAAATATTATGACTGTATGATGTATAAGCAGACATTTACTTTTATTGTTTACATATATATATTTTTTTCTATTTTCCATAGTTGACTCTAATATCACAATATATCTCCTGAAGAAGCTTCGGAAAGCGAAACATGTTGAGAAAGTGGTATTAATTTCTGTATCAAAGAATTACCCCCCTTTTTTTGTGTTTTGTATATTGTCTTTTGCCAATGTCTGTTTCTTTTAATGAGATTGTTTAAATAAAATATCATTTTACTATACGCTCTGTATATCATTGACCTCAGCACCGTTAAAAGTCCCTGAGGCCTACACAATGGCCTCAATGCCCCTTTTCAATTTCTAAATTTACTATTTGGGATGTGGTGCTTCTGAATTTTCCTCTTTTCCGAATTTTTTTATCTAATTGAACCTTGAGGTGTTACCCACCTTTCACCCTTAGGAATTTGAGGAATTTCAAAATTAAATGTATTTATGTATTACTATCTACTATATTGATTGATTTATACTTAATGATTTAGATTTTTCTGCAACAATATATTAATTTTCTTTTTTGTTTTGCTTTGTTTTGTGTTTCCTCTTGGTTTTCATAATGGCCCACCATTGCGGTAACGCCTTTGAGGGTTTTATGGATCAGATCCATAAATCCCAGAATGCCACTGGAGGTGGCTTATCCATGGACCGCTTTTTCCTTCGTCTCCAGCGGATGCTGGAGAAGAAGGCAAGAGTGTATTGGAACAAATGGTATTTCTCGAAATATTTGGACGATCAAATTGCCCCTTGGGGGTTGAGAATCCAGATTTTTCCCACAGTGAGCAAATTGGAATCAAACTTTAGAATTAATTGGGAGACCAATCTCCAATCATGCTCCATGAGAATGATGGAACTATTATGTGGTTATTATGACGAAGAATTGGCCTCTCTAGATAAGGAAATAGAAAAGCTATACGCTGAAAATAGCCTGATTGTTTCACGTGAGCTTTTCTCTAACCGTGAGGGAACCCTCAAAACGCACATAGAGACCTATGTAGCTGAAATCTTAAAAACTAAAGAAAAGAAATTTCTAAGAGATAAAGTGTCATACGATAACAATCAGGCTTATGCTTGGACACAGACCAAAACAAGCAAGAGACGAAATGCTAGAACGCGAACCTTTAGAGACGCCCCCTCCGAACCTAATGATTCTGACACCTCTTCTGCTTCCTCCCTCTCTTCACAGGCACCGGAAAGCTCCAAGGACTCTGGATCCTCCAAAATACGCACCAATGGCAATACCCACGCACCTACGGGGTCAAGTAAGCGACACCCAAACACAAATCGCACACCAATTCACACGAGAGCCACTACGGCCAAATCCAACACCTCACACGCACTGGCACATCGGGACATTTTCCCTAATACCCATGCGAGCACTTCACCATCCCCAACTTCGGCACCTTCAACCAATTACACCAACGATTCAAACCAGTCGGATTTTCGTCCGGCTCCGATCTTCACACAACCGGTACACGAATCGAAAAAGATGACCATCGCGGAGGGTCTCCAAAAACAGGCCAAAAATTCGAAATAATAAATTTATCTTCCATTCCCCTCAGTGCTGATCAGTTTTCTGTCTTGGAGTTAGGATTGACCTTCTGTCCAACACAGAAAATCGATCAGTTTGAACTTATCAAAGATCTCAACTTATTTGCTCGCAAACTAATGCTTCGCATTATTTTCGATAAATCCGCACAATCTGATACAACACCACCTCAATCTGCAGTGGAAAACATCACACTGAATGAAATCAAAGCAATGGAAGAGCTCATGGAGCTTTGGGACGAGGGTCATATAGACGAGACAGACCTTTTGGAAGCCCAAACTCTTGATCAGGATGGCTTTCCTGATCATGAGTCTAGTGCTTCCTATCCAGTTGTGCCTTTTACTCCCAGGGAGTACAAACCGAAATCCAAAACTTTTCCCACACCACAGGGCAATCCCAATGTGTGGGCCTTTGTCCATCAGGTCACTGAGGACATTTGTAGGACAAAATGGAAGGGCATAAAACAATCAAATCTTACAAGCCAACAAAAACTGGCTTTAAAGTCACTGCAGTTGGGGGGGCGTGGCCGGATGTGATCGCGGCAAGAAGTGTCTTCCCGGAGCTCCGGTGGCCATCCGTTCTAGAATCCTGTTTTATGCCTGACCGCCTAAACATCACTCCCTCCAAGTGTGACCAAGATCTGGGGGAAGGGAAGAGGAACGAAACGATGCCCTCCTCATCATCGAAGAAGCAGGGCAAACAGCATTCCCAGCCGCCGTCAGGTGAGAGGCAGCTGCGCTCCAAAGAGAGCATGGCGTCTAGCTCCGCCCACGCCATCTTGGTTCCTGTGTCAGCAGCACAGCGCGCTCAGACACACACAGGGAAGATGGCACAGCGTGAGTCCCCCACAAGAAAAGCTCCGGAGATCCCTGCCATGCCATCACAGGAGATAGAGGTAGATACAGATGCCATCACAGGGCCCATCCTGGAAGCCATAGCGGCCTCAAAAACGGAACTGGTCAGTCGCATAGATTGTTTGGCGTCAGAGTGTAACCTTATACGCCATGATTTAGATAAAATCAGGGGCAGGTTGACGACGGCGGAGGATCGAATCTCCGAGGTGGAGGATGCCTCTCACACGCAAGGCTCACAATTAAATGAGCTGAAAGATATGGTCCGGGCGTTACAGCGTAGAGCAGATGACGCGGAAGATCGCCAACGCAGAAATAACGTAAGAGTGGTGGGACTCCCTGAGGGGGTGGAGGGGTCAACCCCATCAACTTTTGCAGAACAATTCTTTAAATCGTTATTATCACTGGGTGACCTCCCCCCAACCTATGTGGCGGAGAGAGCACACAGAGTCCCCACAGGAGCAAGGCCATCTGGGGCTCCACCTCGCCCGTTCCTGGTACGGTTCCTGAATTACAAGGACAGAGACATGTTGTTAGCCGAAGCAAGGAAACATCAGGATCTCAAGTATGAAAACGCACGTATAATGCTGTTTCCTGATTTCTCAGCGGAGACACAGCGCAGACGGAGATCCTTCACGGAGGTCAAGAGAAGGCTCAGAGAAATGGAGTTGAAATACAGCATGTTGTACCCAAGTCGTCTTCGGGTCCAATTCAAAGGCTCGGTAAAGTTCTTTGACACACCGCAAGAAGCGTGCGACTGGCTGGACACGAATCCATAAAGCTTTTTCCAGGCAAGATGACAACTGTAAGCTGAGTTTTCTTCATTGTTTGCTTTTCTTTCCTTTTTTCTTCATTTTTATTACCTCAGGAGCAGCCTTAATCACTTATTTCTGGTGGTCTGGTGGCGTTATTAATCAGACTGCTATGTCTGCATGGGGTTTGTTGGCTCTACAGAAGCACTGAATCAATATCAGGGTATATTATTTTTTTTTTTTTTTTTTTCACAGTCTGCGATTAAACCCCTCAGCAAGATCATTTCTTCTTCTTATTTTTTTCTTTATTTTTTTTTTTTCTCTTAATCTAGAGCTTTGAGACCCACATATGGTACAGGCTGTTTCTTGATATTTTTCTTCTTTTTCTTCTCCCACGTTAGGGAGTACTATGGCAATTTACATTGTGCAGGGAATCAACACAAATTCTCTATGTCCGCACAATTGAGTTACCTGCTAGTCTCATTAGAATAAATGGTCAGGTGTAAGTTCTCACCTTAAACGGACTGGTGCCGGAATTCCGGTGAAGTCATCGGATTTTTCAACAAATGCCGAACTTTCGATTCACAGGGTGGAACTCTCTCAAGTTGGTTTGTTATCGGGATCAAGCTACATACTGGACAATTTTTCTTTTTTTTTTCTTTTTGGGTCTAAAATTTTTGTTTTGGTTAAATATAGGTTCCGGTATGATAGCAGGGGGGGTTCTGTTAGACCACTGCCACGGGTCTTTTTCAATATATGCATGTAAGTCTGCACTAATACACGGGTCATCATTTGAAGTGTGGTTGCTAAATTTATCTTGTTTGCTACTTAACCTGAAGATATTATGGTCTGATGTGTTCTCCAATGGATAGCATAATCAAAATTATGTCATGGAACGTAAGGGGTTTAAATAATAAGTTTAAAAGAGCAGCAGTTTTTCACTGTATTAGACAAACGAAACCACATATCGTCCTCCTGCAGGAGACACACTTGGAGGGTAGCAAAATTTTGTCTCTATGCAAACATTGGATCCAAAGGACGATACACTCCACATACTCAACGTACGCAAGAGGTGTATCTATTTTGATAAGTAAAACAATAGCCTGTACGATCCATCAGGTGATTTCTGATCCGGGGGGTCGATATGTGGTGGTTTCTCTGGAAGTGTGTAATCAAAAATTTCTACTGGTGAATATTTACTTGCCTCCACCCTTTCAAGTCAAACTTCTATATGATTTGATGGTGCAATTGGCTCCATTTCTTCATATGCCTATGCTCCTTATGGGAGACTATAACGCCATTCTGGACGGGGTGTTGGACTCCTCTAATGCCGCTAGGGCGGCATCGGTGGATCTCTGCTCCTGGGCAGCCATGGCGGGTATGACGGAAATCTGGAGATGGAAACATCCGGGTACCGTTTCATATTCCCACCTTTCCGCCACACACAAATCCTCGGCAAGGATTGATTTAGCTTTTGGAAATGACCTCCTTCTAAAACATGTCTTTGCCTCGGAATATCTATCAGGAGGGGTCTCTGATCATAACCCCCTTTTGATTACACTTGCCTTTCCCTCGGGTATAAAAAAAAAAGGGGGTTGGAAACTATCTCCAGGGTGGCTGTTGGAGGAGCAGGTATATGCCCAGGTACAAAAGTCGATAGACATATATTGGAAAGCCAATGAGGGCTCAGTTACCCCCCCAGCGGAGTGGGATGCCTTCAAAACAGTGGTGAGGGGGGAATGCATTTCTGCGATCGGGTCGGCCAGAAGGGATCAGACATATGAGGGTGAGTCCCTCCTAGCCAAGGAACGAGAGGCTGCACAACTGTATGCAGATTCTCCTTCGGAGGACAAGTATCTATCCTTGCTGGATTCTAGACGTTCCATTGACATACATTTTAAAACTCTGGCTTATAATGAGATAAGACAGAGGGAGGAGACCATTTTCGCTGAGGGGGATAAAAATGGTAAGCTTCTGGCCAACCTGGTAGCAGAAAAAAAGACACCGGTTAATATTCCAGTAGTAAAAGGAGAAAATGGGAACCTGATTACTGAACCAACAGCTATCCTGGAAGAGTTTGTAGGGTTTTATACACGGTTGTATTCGCCCCTGCCTCCTTATGACCAAATAGAGTTGACTGAGCTGTTGCAGAGTCTCTCTATGCCTAAACTGTCAGATGAAGATACTGCAGCTCTGGAGGAACCAATCTCTGTCCTAGAGGTGGAGGCAGCCATATTAGCATTCCCCCCAAAAAAGGCACCGGGTCCCGATGGGTTTCCTGCAGACTTTTACAAGTCGTACTCATCCCAACTGGCTCCGAGACTGACAAAACTCTTTAGGTATTGTTGGGAACAGGGATCTTTGCCGGATTCAATGATGGAGGCATATATGGTGCTCCTCTTGAAGCCAGAAAAGGACCCCCAAGAATGTTCCTCGTATAGACCTATTGCTTTGTTAAATATGGATCTGAAGATTCTGGCAAAAGTTCTAGCATCTCGGGTTGCAAAGATTATCTCTACTGTGGTAGATATCGACCAAACGGGTTTTATGCCTGGTATGTCCACAGACACAAACCTGAGAAGATTGTTCACACATCTCCAACTAGACACCTCTGAGACACCGGCCAAGGTCGTGGTCTCCATAGACATAGAGAAAGCATTTGACACGGTGGATTGGTCATATATGCGCGAGGTTCTGAGATTTATGGGGTTTGGCCCCAATTTCGGTCGATGGATAGAGATGCTATACAAGGCTCCCCGGACAGCAATTAGGTTGGGGTTAACAGTTTCAGAATTCTTCAATATTGGGAGGGGCACTAGGCAGGGGTGTCCGCTCTCCCCATTTATTTTTGCATTGATGATGGAACCTATTGCTAGGGCACTGAGGCAATCTGGTGAGGTAGGGGGGATTCAAGTGGGATCAATTAATGAGTGCGTAGCACTGTATGCGGATGACTTATTACTATTCTTAAAGGATCCGGGGCCTTCTCTTAAAGCAGCTCTTAAAATTTTGGATAAATTTGCCACGTATTCAGGATTACGAGTGAATTGGACCAAGTCATCTATATTACCACTTGGACCGGAGGCACAGGCCAGGCGGGATGATAATCTTCCACTGAGGTGGGTTTCCTCTATCACGTATTTAGGGGTTAAAATAACGAAAAATATTCAGGATTATATGAAGCTGAATCTCCTTCCTTTGGTGACCAGGTTAAAACAAAAAACGCAAATATGGCAAAAGTTACCCCTCTCGTTAATGGGAAGAGTGAGTCTGATAAAGATGAAATTTTTATCAGTCATATTATATTTTTTACGTCACTCTCCCACTTGGATCTCTAGGGCCTTCTGTTCCACCCTTGATGGAATAATAGGATCCTTTATCTGGTACCCAAAGTCACCCAGAATAAATATAAAAACTTTACAAGAACCGTGGGGACGGGGAGGGTTGGCTCTCCCGGACTGGCACAAATACTATCTGGCAGGTCAGATGGTGTTTGCCAGACGCTGGCTGATGGCGGATGCTGGAGACTCTGCTACAGTACTGGAGGCGGCGCACATGGGCTCATATGAAGGCCTGAGACTGGCCCTATACAGAGGTTCAAAATCAATTTTTCCTATAACAGTGTCAATGAAAGCCACCATGAGAGCTTGGGATGTTGCTACTACCCTGGTCTCACCTAGTTACCTGGGAGTCTCACCATCAACACCGTTATGGTTTAACCCAAATTTAGAGCACTTTTGCTCCATCCCGGATCCTATAATATGGGCAGAAAAGGGCATTAAAATACTGAAAGATATAACACGGGAGGGAGAACTTCTACCCTTTGATCAGCTCAAAGAAAGACATAGTCTCCCGAATTATACATTTTTCCGATACTTACAGCTGCGCCATGCGTTCAGGGCGCAGTTTGGTGACAGAAGGGTGGAATGTCTCCCCTCGCCACTTGAGGGCATTCTAACGGAGAAAGAATTAACTAAACCGTTATCAACAATATATAAAGTCCTTTTTAAGGAAACTCCAAAGGGGATATCCAGATGCAGAGAGAAATGGGAGATGGAGATTCCTGATATTCAGGGAGAAGATTGGGATGATATGTGGGACCACCCGTTTAAGCATTTAGTGTCAGCCAGGGATCGGTTAATCCATTTAAATTTTTGCATCGAATCTATCTCACCCCGGCCAGGCTTTCGCGCATATATTCATCAATAGACGGCAAATGTTGGAGATGTGTGCACTCTCCGGCAGAGGCCGAGCACATATTCTGGGGATGTCCAACCATTCAAAACTTCTGGTCAGAGGTCACGGGTTGTCTGTCAGAGGTACTTAGTATCCCAGTACCACTATCGCCCAGGGTATGTCTGATTGGTTTAGTGGAAGAGGTGGTACCCTCTTTAGCACATCGCACACTTTTGAACATAGGGCTATTTTATGCCAGAAAAGCCATACTGTTGCGATGGAAAAGCACAGCTGCACCCACAATATCCTTTTGGAAGGGTTTGGTAAACTCAGTAATCCCTTTGTATAAAGCTACATATAGAGCCAGAGGTTGTCCTAAAAAATTTACTAAGGTATGGCAAGCATGGTTAGACTCATCGGAAACGGTGGGCTAAACTTACTAAATATACTTTGATAGAGGTGTTTTAACTGAGTTAAAAGGGAAACTGTCAAGATAACTGTTATATTGTTATGCCTCAGAGGTTATTGCTTTCTGACATACCTCTACAGACAGTAAAAAATGTATAAACTATAATGGTAGAAGATAGTGCATGATCACATGGCAAATATATCTAGACTTGCATTACAAATAAAACCTTTAGGTCGTGGCAGTGGTTGGGTTGGGGAGGGAGGGAGGGAGGGAGGGAGGGAAGGGGGGTAGTTGAACTATGTTAGTTCTTAAGGTTTGGACCCTGCGTGGTCATATCGAGGACGGGTACGTTGCCCGTCTGGTCTGTGTTAATATAAATGTAAATGTATAGTTTTGTCTGTGCAAAATTTAATAAAAAGATTGTTTAAAAAAAAAAAAAAAAAGTCACTGCAGTTGGATTCCCGTCTGGTGGTTAAGCCATCAGATAAAGGAGGCAATTTAGTAGTGATGACCACCGAACAATATGAATCTATGGTCTTACGCCTTTTACAAAACCGAGACTGGTATAAAAGTCTCAGAGACGCATGTTACCAACATGACCATACGTTATAGAAAGTTGATTGGGACCGCCTACCATCAGGGCCTAATCACAAAATCGACATGGGAGTTTCTTAATGTGCCCTGTCCTCGGATTCCCACACTGTACGCCCTTCCCAAGGTACATAAGGATTTAAACAACCCCCCTGGCAGACCGATCGTGTCCGGAAACGGATCCCTTACGGAAAATGCTAGCCAATTGATAGATGAATTTCTCAGACCGCATGTGGAGGGTTTGACATCTTATTTACAAGATACCAGTGAACTTCTTAGAGTTTTGGATAGTTTGACCATCCCAAGGGGAGCATGGCTTGTAGCTCTGGATGTGGAGGCCCTCTACAACTTCATTCCCCATGAATTGGGGGTGGCAGTTGTGGAGAGCTTCATCTCTCGAGATGGGGATGTCCCCGAGACCTATAGGAACTTCATTTTGGATCTCCTGAGGTTCATCCTCATGAACAATATTTTTTTGTTTGCTCGCTCCCACTACCTCCAGGTGCAGGGGGTCGCTATGGGGACCAGATGCGCCCCCACCTATGCGAACCTGTACTTGGGGGAGTGGGAGCAGAGCCTTTTCTTTAGGGAAGATTTGCAAAACCTGACGGAAAACATATCAATATGGAAACGATATATTGATGATGTGTTCCTAATATGGACTGGAAGCAGAGAAGATCTCTCGTGCTTTTTTGAGGGTCTGAAAACCAATCCCTATAACTTAACCTTCACCATGGAAGCAAGTCAAACCACTTTAACGTTCCTGGATGTTACTCTCTTCATCAACCCGGATAGAACCATAGGAACTACCCTTTTTCGAAAAGCATCAGCGGGAAACTCACTCCTGCATGCTGCCAGCTCCCATCCCCAACCACTCATCAACAATGTTCCCTATGGACAGTATCTAAGATTAAGGAGAAACTGCAGTGAGAATGTCCATTTTGAATCCGAGGCCAGGGCACTGAGGGAACGTCTCAAGACACATGGCTACAGTAACAAATGTTTAAAAAGAGCCTACCTTAGAGCCAAAAGAAGCCAGCGTAGTCAACTAATCTATAGACCCACAAAACCAAAATCAGCCCCAGGCCTGAGAATGATTACCACCTTCTCCGGACAACATCGGAAAATGCGTGAATTGCTGCAAAAGCACTGGTATTTGCTGATGGGAGACCCCAGGGTGTCCAAACATCTTAAAGACCATCCCGAGATTACGTACCGACGATCCCGATCAATTAAAGACCATATAGTCCATAGTCATTATGCCCCACCATCTACAACCCATACCAAGAATAAGGGCACCAAACCTTGCCACAAATGTGACTTCTGCAGATATATCTATGCGTCTCGCAATATCACTCTCCCCAATGGTCAGTTGTATAATCCCAATTTTCAAGCTACATGCCAATCCATAGGCGTGGTTTATATAATGACATGCGAATGCAATGCATACTATGTGGGGAAAACCAAACGTCCTTTCTTCCATCGGATTAGAGACCATGTCTCTCTAGTCCTTAAAAAAAAGATGGAAACCCCCATAAGCCGACATATGGGTCTCCATCACCAATTTGATGATAGGATGATGCACTTCTATGCTTTGGAACATGTCCCCCCAAATGAAAGAGGGGGTGATTATGATAAAATCTTGTTACAACGTGAAACCAGGTGGATTGTCACCCTCAATGCTTTAAAATATCCTGGCCTGAATGATGCCTTGAGTTACAAACCTTTCTTATAATTTACAATTTTTGTTTTTTTTTTTTTTTTTTTTTGTTATTCGTATATAACTGATTTATGTAATTGATTGACGGACTAATTCATTAACTATCAACTTACATTTTTTTGTCACCATATATTTTTTGATTTTGAGTATGGTATGAGCTCATGTTTTGTCCTCGGTCTCCTTTCCTCCATATTCTTAGGTATGCACGGACACCCGGGGCACTTAGCTAATCATTTCCTAATCAATGTTTTGATTGCTTTGTTGCCCGCTATTGGACACCAAGTGCTGCTTTTTTCGTTTCCGATTCATCTATACACATGGTATCATTATGCTATAATATCTTTGTCACTGTCCTTGGGACCCCTTAGTGCAAAACCCAGGGCATAGGTTTTCCAAATATGGCCGTGTGACAGCTACGCTATATCAGAGGCCACTTACTCTGACCGCGTCATTATTTACCATTTATAACTCAAATTTTTACTTTTTTGAGCCCTGTGAGCCTCCATAGTATTAGACTCAGGGCACAGGATTTCCCAAGATGGCCGCGGGTCGGCCTGTAGTACCGGACGTCGCTTACGTTGCTCTCTGAATAGGAATCGGAAACGCGCGCAGGTGTCTCTTTCAGTCCGCAGTGTGACGATGAGTCAGACGTCGTCACGCTGGAGAGGTTTAAAAGCTGGGCTTTTTTTCCCCGCCAACTTCTGTCACTTCTCTGCTTAATGCGCTGGGCAGATGGACTCTCCTGACGGGCAATTTTGTTCCACAAAATTCTGATTATCAACAGTAAGTTTTTTTTAGCCATTTTTCCTTTTTAGCAACGATCCATTCCAGTATATATGATACTTAGATATATCTCCTTACTATGTTTATACCCTTCAGGTTCCCTGTGAGAGTTTGCAGTTACACTTCCAGGTCTAGCTCATCCATTAGCTGTGTATGGACGTTCCTGCCCTGTATACTGCCCCCTTCTTGACTGCCACTCCACTGCAACACAAGAACCGTTCCCTTATATTTTCAGCAATTTCGCTATCTATCATCCTTTGGATGTAACTTTTTGTCATTTTTAAATTGATTCTACAAGAGGTATTTTTTTGATTTCTTTTTACCCTTATATACAATGCCACTGACAAGTGGACTCTGGTTAAATTGACCTCATTCATATTTACTGATTCAATCTTTCTCTTTTTAGAGAATTCTTTATCTTTAGGGATTTTATTCCTCTCTGCATGCCTTTACAGTGAGGTGGGGACTGAGGAGAAAACATTTGCCATCGCAAAAAAAAACCCCCTTTTTTTTTTAATTATATCTTTTTCTACAGGTAAGACTTTTATAAGTCAAATTATGATTATACAATAATAAAATTTTTTTTTTTTTTTTTTTTCATTCTGATACATACCGTATGTTACATACCGTATGTTACATACATTATACCTCAATATATGATATCTACATATACATATATGTACAGATTTGCTTACTTTTTGTATTTTTTCATTTAGTACATTGTCTATATTTAAATATTATGACTGTATGATGTATAAGCAGACATTTACTTTTATTGTTTACATATATATATTTTTTTCTATTTTCCATAGTTGACTCTAATATCACAATATATCTCCTGAAGAAGCTTAGGAAAGCGAAACATGTTGAGAAAGTGGTATTAATTTCTGTATCAAAGAATTACCCCCCTTTTTTTGTGTTTTGTATATTGTCTTTTGCCAATGTCTGTTTCTTTTAATGAGATTGTTTAAATAAAATATCATTTTACTATACGCTCTGTATATCATTGACCTCAGCACCGTTAAAAGTCCCTGAGGCCTACACAATGGCCTCAATGCCCCTTTTCAATTTCTAAATTTACTATTTGGGATGTGGTGCTTCTGAATTTTCCTCTTTTCCGAATTTTTTTATCTATTTGATCCAAAGAGGTTAACTCCATTATAAGGGATCTTGCACCAGTTATGCCGCGTACACACGGGCGGACTTTTCGACCGGACTGGTCCGACAAACTTTCCAGCGGACTTCCGACAGACTTTCTAACGAACGGACCAAAGTCCGACGGATTCGTACGCGATGACGTACACCGGACTGAAATAAGGAAGTTGATAGCCAGTAGCCAATAGCTGCCCTAGCGTCAGTTTTTGTCCGTCGGACTAGCATACAGATGAGTGGATTTCTGGGTCCGGCGGAGTTACGATGTAAAGATTTGAAACATGTTCCAAATCTAAAGTCCGTCAGATTTGCGACAGGAAAAGTCCGCTGAAGGTCCGGTGAAGCCCACACACGATCGGATTGTCTGCCGGATTTGGTCCGTCGGCGTCTGTCAGACCAGTCCGGTCAAAGTCCGACCGTGTGTACGCCCCATAAGACTTTGATGCAGCATCCGCCACCCATGGCTTCAGCCATAGAGCTCTTCTGGCCGTAACTGATGCCACCATAGCCCTGGCAGAGGAACGAATTACATCCACTGCAGCTTTTGTCACAAAATCACCTGCCAGTTTCAATTCTTGAAGAGAACTGATTATCTTCTCCTGGTCAGCCCCCTCACAAACAGATTTCTCTATATTGGCAGACCAACCAGAAATCGCTTTTTCTACTGCAGCTGATGCCATCGCAGGTTTACATGCGCCACCTGCTGTGCAATATGCTTTTTTTCATGTCTTGATCGATTTTTCGATCCAACATGTCCCAGAAAGTTACTGCATCCTCTATGGGTAAAGTAACGTGTCTTGCAAGTCGCATCAAGGAAGCATTGACCAACGGTGGATGGGATAGCGAATTCACCTTTTTGTTCTTTCAAAGGATACAGTTTAGTAAATATATTATTCAGATTAGCTCTCTTGTCCATTCTCTCCCACTCATCCTTGATGAGATCTTCCACTTCCTCGATAAAGGGAAAGGACTCTGGTTCCCTCTATAGATTAGGGAAGTACTTCCGAACCTTGCGAGGGGTCTCTTTCGCCTCCTCCCATCCTATGGCTTCCTTCACTGACTATATGAAGGGCTCCACTAGAGTAAAGTCAAATCCAGTAGCGGTCTCTGCCTCAACATTGTCGGAATCTGAATCCGAATCTATGGGCGGATTCTGAGCTACGGAAGATGTGCTCGGGCCGGCCAGGTCTTGTTCAGGAAGTGATGTCTCCAGGATAGTCTCCTGTACAGACTCTATGATGAAGTCAGTCACCTCTCTTACAACAGATTCCTTTTCTCTGGTTGCTTCATTGAAGCATGCCTGGCAGGCCAATTTGTCTGGCAAAGCTGGAGCTCCGCACACCCAGCAAGCGTTTGCTGCAGGGCGGGTATGATAGCTCCTTTCGTGACAGGGAGAAGGTGACCACCTATATGAGCGACTCCAGGGTGAGCGAATATAATGAGTGGCTGCGACCAGAGTGACGATGGCGAGATGAAGATCTTGAGCGACTTCTCCTAGATCTCCCATGACTCGAAGTATGACTGGAGCATCTGTGATGCTTGGAATTGATAGATTTATCCATGGAAGGGCTACCAGAAATCGCATGATTAGCGAATATGCACTCTTTTCTCTCCTTCATACCTACCATGAATGCTGGCACCTCTTACCTCGTATGATGAGGATGGTCTGCTTGGGCAGTGGCTTCCATGAAAACAGTGCACCAGAAGACAGTATCTAGAAAGCATACAGTATAGGATTGCACGAGTAGTCACAGACATAAAAAGATCTCTTATTAGCACAAGCAAAAGAGATGTGGACTTACCTGAGACTGAGGGCAGCAAAAATGCCAAGGAAAATCCTTTTGTAATATGTAGCCATCAGCATAAACTTACAGATTACAAGGCTTTTTAAATTCCCCTCCTCCGTCGCGCCGGAAATGACATCACCACACATGTGCAGTAGTGCTATGTAGTCCCGGGCGCCATCTTGGAGACAGGCATAAGTTCCAGTAGTATGATCTCACTTCCTCCGGCCCCTGTGCAGAGAGCTGATGAGGACACTGCAGCCATCTTGGAGATTTCCCTTGCCTGTGGAACTTTAGAGCCCAGCAGAACTTTAAAACACACAAAAATGAAAGGAAACAACACACTTACAGGAGTGGAGACAGGTAGGAAGCCACTGTGATTTTTTTTAAGCTTCTTTAAAGCTTGTATGTGCCAGAAATCCTTGCCCCTGAGACCACCAGAGTGGGGCTCTCTCCATAAAGACTCCTTTAGAGGCTGAACAGGAGAGACTTCCAGCCAGGAGAGGCTAACCTGGTGGGGCGAATAAGGTAAGGGTGCAAAGTCTTGTCTTTCCAATCTTGTCAGATGAGAAAAAAAAAGAGAATGAAGTGAGGTGACTCTCCTTCAAATTTATAGCTAACCAATCCTATCAAGTTGTGGGGGCGGAGTCACAACCCAGTGTGTGCTGCCATGATGCGTCAGGAAAGTCATTTAAAACTACTTGCGGCTTTAATTTAATGTCGGATCCCGGCAATATGGATGAAAATCAGTGAGACAAACGGCATGGGTACCCCCCCCCAGTCCATTACCAGGCCCTTTGAGTCTTGTATGTATATTAAGGGGAACCCCGCACCCAAATTAAAAAAAGGGAAAGACGTGGGGCTCCCAGGCCCTATATACTCTGAACAGCAGTATACAGGCGGTGCAAACAAGACGGGGACTGTAGGTTTGTTGTTAAGTAGAATCTGTTTGTAATTTTGAACTGGTACATTTTTAAAGTGTAGCTCCAGCCAAAAAATTTATTTTTAAGCTTTTTGGAAAATATAGGGAAGGGTTATCACCCCTGTAACATTTGTTTTGCTGTCTGTGCACCTCTTCAGAAGATTTCACCTCACTTTCTGTCTCAATGACAAATGTTTTTTGAAAATTTGGGGTTTTTAGTGAAACAAGGATTGGTGATAAAGCATCAGTGAAGAGGAGACACGTTTTTCCCATATTAACTCTTACAGGAGAGAATTTCTCTTCCTAGGGGTAGATTTCAGCTCACTTCCTGTTGTCTCCTTCCGTTTGCAAGTAGGAGTCATTTGTAAGTTGGATGTTTTGAAAGTAGGGGCCTACCCTATATACTCTGCAGAAATTGAGGCCTTAGGTGTTGGTGTTGCCACAACACTGTAATGCCCCGTACACACGGTCGGATTTTCTGATGGAAAATGTCCGATCGGAGCGTGTTGTCGGAAATTCCGACCGTGTGTGGGCTCCATCGGACATTTTCCATTGGATTTTCCGACACACAAAGTTGGACAGCAGGAGATAAAATTTTCCGACAACAAAATCCGATCGCGTCAATTCCGACCGTGTGTGGCCTGTTCCGACGCACAAAGTGCCACGCATGCTCAGAAGAAATTCCGAGACGGGACAGCTCGTTCTGGTAAACTTAGCGTTCGCAATGGATACAGCACTTTCGTCACGCTGCAATGTTAAAAATGGTTTAATACAGCGCACTCTCTTCTTCTTTATAATGTGACAAGAATTAAGTAGTTTTGCTGCTCATATTCACACACACTTCTCACAAACTTTTATTTGTGTTTTTTTTAGTGGGATTCCCTGAATATATTGTTATTAGTTGTCACATCTGACAGTTTTATATTATTTTTTTATTTTTTTATTTTTTTGGATTTTCAGCCTTTTTTTTTTCTTTAATGTTTGGATTTTTTCCAAGGCTGATCTTTGTTCAATGTTATTTTTATTTTTACTCCAGAATATTTTTGGGTGTGTTTTGTGTGTCAAATTACCCCAACACCATTGATATCTTTTATTATTTAATCTCAAGGAGATTGTTTGGTGTTGGTGTCCCTTGTTCATTTCACATTGTATATTTGAAATGTACCTGAATCCTCACAAACAAACTGTCCTTTTTGAAGTAAAACACATAGGAGAGTATAATTTAAAACAAAAATCCTTTATTAAGGGATCAGAACCAAACAAAGAAGAAGGCAACACTGGATCAACAGGAGAAATTAGCGAAGCCTGGGACCCCCACGGCAGACATCGATTCTTCAACATCAAAATTGGTGGCCTGAGGAGTCCATATGTAAGGGAGGGCAGTCTGGTCCAGAATTCGCAGAGATCCGGATAGCAGCAGATGACATCTGTGTCCCCAGGCTGTGGTACCACAAGAGGCTGCATCTTTTGGCCGACAAGACTGAACCCAGGGCAATCACTGTCTGGTCTTCCTTCCACGCTTCCTTCCGGACTGTGGCTGTGCAGTTGGAGATGTGGCAGGAGGAGGAGTAGGACCTGGAGGAGGACCTGGAGGAGGACTGGGGGGACCTGGAGGAGAGGGAGGAGGAGGAGGACCTGCAGGAGGAGGAGGAGGACCATCACAAAGGTATGTCTGAGGTGTCATTTGGCCCCTCATACCTTTCTCAAGAGCCTCCAATATGAGGGCCTCACACATGACTTGTTGGCCCTCCTCCATCCTCTGCATTTTATATGCAATTAAGGCAGCAATGTTCTCCTCCATGGTGTGGGGTGCTCCCAGGACCTCTGTAGCCCTCCAAAAGAATCCTATAGCAGCCTCTTCTAGGGCACTCCTCCTACTGCCACTTTCTCTTTTCAGGGGGGGTGGAGGGACCTGCAGATCAGCCAGCCGGCTCGGCCCGGCCACCTCCTGGCTGAGACATCCCTGTGTATGAAAAAGAGACATGGTTGTAATGTTTTGCTTCATCAATCCCAATCCTAAATTAGTACTCCCAACTAACATCTAGTTAACATCATTGATTGGACAAGCAGAAATATTTAGAGGAATGCTATACCTGGCTCAACCTGGGCTCCTCCACATGTGGCCTGGAAGGCCCAGGTTGGGCGTCAGAAGCCTCAGCCGGGGGGAAGGAAGACTGGAGAGGGATGGCCTGGGTTCAGTCTGGCCTGCCAGAAAATGCAGCCTGTCGTAGTACAACATCCTGGGGACATAGATGTCATCTGCTGCTCCGGATCTCTGTGAATCCAGGACTTTCTTGCGCTCCCTTAGATATGTGCTCCTCAGGCAACCAATTAATATCTTTAAATAGGTGATGTCTGCCGTGGGGATCACCTGCGTCACAATTTCACACAATTGCACCAGTGCTGCCTTCCTCTTTGTTTGGTTCTTGAAATGGGGGTGGTTAATTTCCCACAGACAGGGCAGCTCCCATAACATATCTATGAATACTGACATGAAGTCATTATCTTTGAGTAGCATATCCATGTTCACTGCAAGACACAACACAAGACAAAGCCTAATGTCAGACAAAACTCTCCTAATCTTGTTACAATATAGGCCTCAATCTAGAAGCAGTATAGGCACAAGTTTGTCTCTTACCTTCGCTCTTACGATCGGCGCGTCCAATGCTCCTTCCTCCACTCACAGATCGTAAGTAATACGCACGCGTGTTACGCTTTATACACACTGCACATGCGTGTAACTCCGCCCGCCCCTGACGTTCTTTCTAGTCTATTCCCCGCCCCTTTTCGTTTGGCACAGTGGGTGAAGAGCACATGGCGGAGTTAGAACAGGTGCATGCTAATTCTAGCAACGAGGAGGAGACGTCCCGATCCAGAAGGAGACGTTTTAAGGCCACAAATATGTCCTTTGGGGAGATGTTGGAGATGGTCGACATCATGAAGTCCGACTATGACGGAAAGTATGGGCCTTACCCCAACCCCAACATCAGAAAGGCCAAGATCATGGCTCAAGTGGTCAAAAGCCTTCACAGGAATTTCGGGGTACGAAGATCTAAAGATCAGCTCAGGAAGCAGTGGTCGGACCTGAAGTTGAGAGAGCCAGAGCAGTACCGAAAGATGCGGAGAGTGCTGCAAAAAAGTAAGTAGTTGTGCTGTGTTCCTATTCTTTCTGTCTTTATTACGTTCGTGCTGCTCCATATGCTTTTATTAATTGTAACGTTTAAAAGGGCAACTTTAATGTTCATGGGCCCATTATTCGTTCGTATCAAACATTTTTCTTTCGGCCTCTAGAACACCATTGTTTAGGCCATATGCATTTTCCCACATTTTTTTTGGGCCTACTTGGATGCCAAATATTTGTTTGTGTAGATGGGTTTGTTACTAGAATGAAATGCAAACTAGATTGTGTGTAAGGAGAGGACACTGAGCAGCTGTTTTCACATCTGGACACTGGAGCACTAGTGTGGGACACAAGAACACCATTTTTATTAGGGGGCCACACAGGGGCTCCAGTGTATACTATAGGGGGGTCTCCATCTGTGAAGCTTGTACTAAACAGGTAAAGTATTGCAGCTTGACAAAGGGCAATAAAAAAAATACATCTTGGAACTCGGCTAAAATAGACAATTGTACCCCACTTCCGAGCAATGTTTCCTATTTCTAGTTCTGCCATCAAATATCTGTGTGCTAAATATACCATTTTTGTTTTACATAGGGGATAAAAGACTCGGAGGACACCCCTCATCCGAGGAGACCAGAGACCCCCCACCTCTGGAAGAAGGGGAACTTACACCAACACAAGCTGAGCAGGAGGATGAAGAAGATGTGGTGGAGATTGGCACCACAACAGGTGAGTGTCTGCGACCACAGGCTCAGGTAAAAGAGATGGATGGTGGCAGATTTTTGAGACCTGTTTTTTTTTTCTTTATCTCTTTTTAGGTGATCGTGATGTGAGGGATAGAGAACGCTTTACTTCAGAAAGTGCCCAGATCCTGATCGGGGAGATCATGGGGTGTAATGCCGAACTGCAAAACATCCAGCAAAAAATCCATGATGTTATTAAAAAAAATAATAACATCATTGATGTTTTGGGGCGAATTTAAAACCCCACAAAATCACTTTTTGTATTGTGGTTCAATCTTTTAAATTTTTTTGCAATGTTTTGAAAAGCCAAATTTGGAGGATGCACACATTGTGCCAACATGTGCTATCTGCCATCACTGGAGATCAATGGACGCGTTTTGGGGGTGCAACACCTTCCTCAATTATAAAGTCGCGTTGAGGAAGGGCTTGCTCCCCCAAAACACATCCCTTGATCCCCCCTGATGGCAGATAGCACATGTTGACATTGGGAAATTGGTGTGCATCTTCCAAATTTGGCTTTTCCAGGGGTGATTTCCCCCCATCTGAACGCTATATCAAACCCAGTTCCTAAATACTGATGTCTGATATAGCCTTCAGGTTTTACCTAATGTGAACTTTGTAAGTTCAAGTTTTTTGGCTTTCTTGTTGGTTTTACACAGGCCTGTTTTATCTGAAATGGACATTTCAATTTTTGATAATGCTACTGCAAAAATTGTTATACAACTAACATGTTGGTTTGTTTTAAAAACCTTTGGTAAATGCACATGTGATTGTGCAGGTATAAAAAAGTGGCTTACTCAAGAATGTGTGGATTATTGTCTCAACACTACAACACTTTTGGGGTGATGTAATAGCTGTTTTATGCAAAAGTGGGGGTTATTTCCTAAGGGCAAATCCTCTTTGCACTACAAGTGCAGTTTCAGTGCAGTTGCAAGTGCACTTGTAGTGAAATGTGTTTTTGCATTTAGGAAATAACAGCCAACAGTGCTTTGTATAAGGTTACCCAATCACGACATTTTCTGCACTCAAAACATTTCTGTCAGGGTCAGCTAAAACAAACACAAGCAGTAAATGTCCACAAAGATTTTCTTTTTTTTTTTTTTTATTTTAAAAAGGCTTCACATATTGTCTGGCATATTGATAGCCCCCCTACCCGCAAAGAACTCCAGGTAGCGTAACCGGACATCACGGGCACTCAGGGAGGGCAAGCCAGGACGGCCACTTTCAAGCGCCGTCAGTGTGGTTTGATGTAGGATTCCGGCCTCAGGCCCAACTGAGCCAGCATAGTTGGCCGAATGTTTCCGTAAAAAGTTATGGAGAACACAGCACGCAAGTATTATATGGTTCAGTTTATACTCTGCCATATGGATAGGTGTCAGAAATAGGCGGAACCGGCTGGCCAGGATTCCAAATGTGTTCTCCACCACTCTTCGGGCTCTGGCCAGCCGGTAATTAAAAACCCTCTGTTCCGGGGTGAGGGTCCTCATCGGGAATGGCCGCATCAGGTGGTCCCCCAGCGCAAATGCTTCATCAGCAACGAACACAAATGGGAGTCCTTCCACATTGTCCTCTGGATCTGGCAAGTCCAAGCTGCCATTCTGGAGACGCCTGTAGAACTCCGTCTGGGCGATGACTCCACCATTGGACATCCGGCCATTCTTCCCCACGTCCACATACAAGAAGTCGTAATTAGCCGACACCACCGCCAACATCACTATACTATTAAACCCCTTGTAATTATAATAGTACGACCCCGAGTTGGGTGGTGGGACGATGTGGACGTGTTTCCCATCAATTGCCCCTCCGCAGTTAGGAAAGTCCCACCGCTGGGCAAAGTGGGAGGCCACAGTCTGCCATTCCTGTGGCGTGGAAGGAAACTGTTGAGGAAAAAACAATAAACATTACTATTTTTACTCTGAAACATGGCAAGCAGATTAGACACAAACATTATGGGGCAACCTCCAGATAGCATTTATTAAGGGGAATTTAACAAGGCCAAAGTATAAGGTACACCTATCATATCCCCCCCCCCCTCATGGGCCATTTCTAACATTATGGGGTGTGTGGAAATCTTGGACAGGTAACCCTCTTCACTTCATTGAGAGATGAATGCCTAAATAATGGGTCTTACTTGGAACAGCCCCTCCTTAGTTACACTATTGGCAGCCCACTGAACAGGTAAGAAGTGTCATAATACAAAGATATAAATACACACTGTACACATTTGAGGACATTTGAACATTCTGCTATTACCCATCAAGATAATAATAGGATACAAAAACTTTAAACAGTACCATTGGAAAGTATACAGGCAGGCCCTTGCACTACATGCTTTAGGTAATTCAGCCATAAATCTGACCACAAAAGAGATGGGTATAGTGTGTATGGGTTTGGCAAAGTCAGCAGATAGATGATTGAGGATAGAGAATTGGGATCAGCTGACTTAGCAGTTGGGGGAGGGAGGGTTACTAAAAAATATTTGGGGACACCACAAAAAAAAGCCTCTGGCACTCTGCCTGAATTTAAATCTAAAATAACATTACCAAACATTTTAGGGGGTGTTTGGGGTAAAGCACTACTATGGAGCTGATAAAATACATTGTTAAGTGACTACATGAGGTGAATATAGGGCAGGAGACACCATGCTGGGGAGGTTATTGAAGGGCAAATATGTATGAAGGACCTTAAATAATACATAAAAATCCAGCATGCATGAGGACAAAGGGGACATTCACAGCATATTACAAGCATGGTAATTAGGGAATGAGGAAAAAAATACAATATATTATCAAACATTAAAGACAATAAAATGTGATATAAAAGGATAAAAATCTTACCTTCATATACTCCTTCTGCAGGACCTGTATGATGGCAGAACAGGTCTCTGGGATAATGATCCCCAGAGCCTGGGGGGAGATGCCTATCGAGAACTTCAAGTCCTGCAGACTTCTCCCTGTGGGCAAATACCGCAGGGTAGCGACCAGCCTCTGCTCCGGAGTGATGGCTTGCCTCATGCAGGTATCCTGCCTGCTGATATAGGGGGTCAGCGAAGCCAACAAACGGTGAAACACGGGGTCCGTCATCTTGAGAAAGTTCCTGAAATCATCAGGATTATTCTCACGGATCTCACGGAGCAAAGGCATATGACAGAACTGGTCACGCTGAAGCAACCAATTCTTGGTCCATGAACTCCTCCCCACCCTGTTCATGGACTGGACTTGTGTCAAGGTCAGGACCCCAACACCAAGCCCCCGCACAGCACGAACTCTACGAGGAGTACGCATACGAAACATGGCTAGAAAACGGTCGGCTGCTCAGAACGAAGTAACAGAACGCACTGAAGAACAGCAAGGCCTGTGAAGAGCGACCTGAAAAACAGCAACGAGCAGGCAAGATCACACAGAAAACTCTGATACGAACTGACTGCACGCACTGAAGAGCAGATACAAACCCACAAGCACAAACTGAACGGCAGAAAACGATCTGAAAGCCACGAGTCTGAAAAAGCGCGAATCGTCTCTTACCAAACTTTTACTAACACGAGATTAGCAAAAGGAGCCCAAAGGGTGCCGCGCTTGGTTCTGAACCGGCCTTTTCTAGTCTCGTCGTACGTGGTGTACGTGACCGCGTGGTTTGCGATCGGAAATTCCGACAACTTTGTGCGACCGTGTGTAGGCAAAACAAGTTTGAGCCAACATCCGTCGGAAAAAATCCTAGGATTTTGTTGTCGCAATGTCCGACCGTGTTTACGCCCTATAAGTCCTCACAGTTACTCTTGGTGGGCGCAGGAATGGGTTCTGCTGTGAAATATTAGATCAAGAATTGTAATTACATGTCCCTGTTGAACAGGGGCAAAAAAATTGGGCCTTAGGCACTGGTGCCACAACACTGCAACCCCTCACAGATGCTATAGTTGGAGCGCAGGAATGAGCCCTGCTGCAAAGTATTGCATCAAAAATTATAATTACACGCCAGTTAAACGGGCTGAAAAATTGGGCGCTGGTGCCACAACACTGCAACCCCTCACAGATACTCTAGTTGGAGCGCAGGAATGAGCCCTGCTGCAAAGTATTGCATCAAAAATTGTAATTAGACACCTGAAAAATTGGGTTCTTACAAGCTATCAGCATGAAAATTGAGGAAGAAGAGGATTGTCACTCAGCATCAGCATAGGCAGTCTTGAAGGGATCTCACATTTAAAAAAAAATCAATCGGTTACATCAGCATCAGGTGCTTGGTAGCTGGTGATCCAAGACTGATTCATTTTTATGAAGGTCAGCTGATCGACCGATTCGGTGGATAGGCGCACCCTGTGATTGATTACAAAGCATCCAGCAGCACTGACTGTGCGTTCCAAAAGAATGCTGGATGCAGGACAGGCCAGTAGCTCAATTGCATACTGTTCAAGCTCTGGCCAGTGATCCATCCTTAAGCCAGTAACCCAGAGAATTTTCTGTGGGAAAGGTGTCCAAGTCTGATCTTGCCCCTAGGTACTCTTGCACCATGTGAATCAGACGCTGGCGATGGTTGCTGGAACCAATCAGACCTTGGGGCTGCGGACTAAAAAATTGTCTGAACGCATCGGTCAGGCGGCCACTTTCTCCACCGCTCTTTCTGTGACTGACCGAAGCCTCAGCAACACGTTGTCCAGGAGGACCAGGAAATTGTAACCTCCCGGGCTCTGGAAATGCGTTGCACAAACCTTTCTGCAAGGCCTTCCGAAGATGTTTCTCCCTCTGCGACGGCAAGATAAGGTCCACAACCTTACCCTTGTAATGTGGATCAAAGATGGTTGCCAGCCAGTAATCATCCCTCCCCTTGATACCACGAATATGAGGATCCTTCTGCTGGCTTTGCAGGATCAGGGAGGCCATGCAGCGTAGGTTTGCTGAGGCATTTGGTCCAGAGTCCTCTGGGTCACTAAGAACGACATGATCTGCAGCCACGTACAAGTCCATGGGTTTCTTCGGACTGTAAATGATCCCTTGAAGACTGCTGCTGATGCTGAGTGCCAGGCTCCACCTCCATGCTGACGCAATCCTCCTCCTCCTCCTCGTCCTCTTCCTGTGTGACCGGCGGGCATGCAGGAACACTGGATAAAGGGGGCCTTGAGAGGTAAGGAAGTCCTCCTCTTCCTCCCTCTCTTCTGCCTCAAGTGCCCTGTCCATTATTCCATGCAGCGTGTGTTCCAACAGGTGGACAAGAGGGACAGTATCACTGATGCACTGTCACTGCTCACCATCCTCGTGGCCTCCTCAAATGGTGACAGGACAGTGCATGCATCCCTGATCATAGCCCACTGGCATGGGGGAAAAAAAAACAAGGTCACCTGACCCTGTCCTGGTGCCATAGTCGCATAGGTACTCATTGATGGCCCTCTGCTGTGTGTGCAGACGTTGCAGCATGGCCAACGTTGAGTTCCACCTGGTGGGCATGTCACAGATTAGGCGGTTCTTGGGCAGGTTAAATGCCTTTCGGAGGTCAGCCAGCCAAGCACTGGCATTATATGACCTGCGGAAATGCACAAAGACTTTCCTGGGCTGCCTCAGGACATCCTGTAAGTCCGGGTACCTGCCCAAGAACTGCTGCACCACCAAGTTAAGGACGTGAGCCAAACAGGGCACATGGGTCAGTTGTCCCTGTCGGAGGGTGGAGAGGAGGTTAGTGCCATTTTCGCAAACCACCATACCTGGCTTAAGCTGGCGTGGCGTCAACCACCTCTGAACCTGCCCCTGCAGAGCTGACAGAATCTCTGCCCCAGTGTGGCTCCTGTCCCCCAAGCACACCAGCTCAAGCACCGCATGGCATTTTTTTGCCTGCGTGCTTGCGTAGCCCCTTGAACGCCTACGGAGCATTGCTGATTCCGAGGACAAATCAGCACAGGAAGAGGCCATGGAGGAAGAAGAGGAGGGGGTGGAGGAGAGAGGTGTGGCAGAATCACCACTAGTAGAATTTTGGAGGCATGGTGGCGGAACAACCTCCAACACTACTGCACCCTGTCCTGCATCCTTCCCAGCTGCCAGAAGAGTCACCCAATGCGCGGTGAAAGATAGGTAACATCCCTGTCCATGCCTGCTGGACCATGAGTCAGCAGTAATATTCACCTTACCGCTGACCGCCCTGTCCAGTGAGGCCAAGACATTGCCTTCCACATGCCGGTAGAGAGCCGGAATCGCCTTCCGTGAGAAAAAGTGGCGTTTGGGAACCTGCCACTGAGGAACCGCACATTCCACAAACTCACAGAAGGAGGCAGAGTCTACCAACTAAAAAGGCAGCAGTTGAAGTGCTAGCAATTTAGCAAAGCTAGCATTCAACCGCTGGGCATGTGGATGGCTGGGAGCAAACTTCTTTCGGCGGTGCAGCAGCTGGGGCAGGGAAATTTGCCTGGTACAATCTGACGTCAGTGTACCGATAGCAGATTGCCCGCAAGTACTTGGCTGTGACACACCTAATTCATTCCTCTCAGTGCAAGTTTCAGAGAGGACTGAAGGTATAGTGGGGTTGGAGATCCCAACTGATGAGGAGCAGAGGAGAGGTCCGCTTTGTTCTTTGGTGTGGGTCTTTTAGGTACGCTTGCCAACTAACTGCATGGCAGGTCAACGTATGTCTGGTCAAGCATGTGGTGCCCAAGCGGGTGATGTTTTGGCCATGCGAGATACGCTTGAGACATATGTTGCAAATAGCGGTGGGATCTGATGCACTTGGCCCACACCAAAGAACTTTTGGAATAACGCACAGAGACAGCAGCCCCCTGCACAGGCGGAGCTCTGCAGTGTTATGCAGTCGGTGTGCTGCCCTTAAGCTGGCCCCTGGAGGGCATCCTGCCTCATTGGAGATGTGCCTCCTCCTCCCCCTCCTCCTCCTCCTCTCTCCTATCAGGCACCCACGTGGAGTCAGTGACCCCCTCATCCCCTCCCTCCTCATCACTGGAGCAAACCTGGCAGTATGCTGCAGCTGGGGGAACATGACTACCAGATTGCTGTCCTTCTTGGGCACCCCCTCTCTCTGGGCTCACGTTACTGCCTTCCTGTAGCTGGGTACCATAATCGGAGCCTTCAAAACGCTGGGCATCCTCCTGGGGCATGTACCAAACACTGTGGTCAAACAGTTCAGGAGACTCTTCAGGAGGACATGGTGGGACTAGGGAAGGAGTGACTGATGCCATTGAGCCGAGGGAAGAGGCCGCGTTGGCGGACAAGCATGTCCCACGGCCATGTGTTGAGGATGCACCGTCTCCACGACCAGCACTGTTGCCTCTAGACACAGAGCCTGCTTGCCCTCTTTTATTGGTTGTGACTGCCTCTCCTTGGCCTTCCAGACATACTAATGGCCTGCAGTGAGATGTAGCTGCACAAAGCTGGGATGTATATATATACTGATACTGCAGCTAGCAGAATCAACTGCCTGCCTGTAGTGTTATTAGTATGAGAACACCAGCAATTGTCTTCAGGTAGCTTCAGGTGCACACTGTGTAGAGGACGCACTACACTAACTGTAAATACTGCAGCTGCCTGCCTGTGGTACTAATAGGATCAGAAGAACACCACCAATTTTCTTCAGGTAGCTGTAAAAACGCCTGCCTGTCAGTAGGAAGAGAATAACAGGAATGGATCTAGGTAAACTCAATACAGTGTGTGTGTGTGTGTGTGTATATATGTATGTATGTATGTATATATAACACCTAGGATGCATATATATATACAATACACTGTAAGTACAGCTAACTGACTCGCCTGCCTACCCTATCTAACGTAAATCAAATGACACTGTCTCTCTGTCTACCTCTCCGCCGCTGCAACACACTACACAAGGCCGCCACGCAGGCGGCCTTATATAGTGTGGGGCGTTTACTAAAACTCCTGAGCCATAATTGGCCAAAGCCACCCTGGCTTTGGCCAATTACGGCTCTCTGTACAGACGGCGCTGTGATTGGTCAAGCATGCGGGTCATAGTGCATGCTTGGCCAATCATCAGCCAGCAATGCACTGCAGTGAATTATGGGCCGTGACGCTCCATTCGAATTTGTCGCGAATGGCCTATAACGTTCGCAATTCGACAAATGGTCGAACAGGCGATGTTCGAGTCGAACATGGATTTGACTCGAACTTGAAGCTCATCCCTACTCTGTAATACAGGGCAATGTCTGGCAACCCATTTCCTCCTTCCTCCTTCCTTCTTGTTTCTGCGCAATATGTCATATGCTATCCTAGGGTTTCCGTCATTCCATATAAAAGATGCAAACATTTTACGTATTCTTTTGAAAAAAACCTGGGGTAGTGATATTGGTACGGTGTACAGAATATATATTATTCTAGGTATTATATTCATTTTCAGTGTGTTTATCCTTCCGAACCAAGTCAATGAGTAACCTTTCCATCTATTCAGATCTTTAGTTATTTCTGTTAATAGGGATCTATAATTAAGTTCATATAGAGATTTTGCATCTGCCGTGATATGTACTCCTAGATAATACAGTGATTCCTTATTCCAAATAAACGGAAAGTTATTTTTCATAGACATGGCCATTGCTGGTGGTACATGACTAGGTAATATTATGGATTTCTCCATGTTTATTTTAAAGTTAGATAATATTCCATATCTCTGAACCTCCACCATCAGTGCCGCTATTGATTCCTTTGGCTCAGAAAGGTAGAATAGTAAATCATCAGCATATGCTGATACCTTATGTTCTTTAGAGCCTATACTAACCCCTTTTTATTCCTTCCCATGCCATCATCCGCTCCCCTATACCTATTGCTTTCAAAACTTCCATCATAAAGGCCCAGTCCACTCTATCAAATGCCTTTTCGGCATCTATTGATAGTACTGTTCTGGGTGACTTATCCGGTCCATTCTGCATCCAATGAAGTACATGCAGGGATCATATGGTGTCATCTTTGGTTTCGCGGCCCTTCATGAAGCCCGTTTGGTCAAAATGGACTAATTGTGTTACCTCATCCTGTACTCTGATTAATGTGTGTGAATGCGCTACTCCCATATTACCACCACTTACAATGTTCATTTTCTGTTTTTCCAAACAATCACTTATAGGTATTATCATGTGCTTTAAGTCAAACCAAAATGAAACATATATTATCCAATACATAAAGAGTCCTTCAAAAGTGCTGCAAAATCCTTTATCAATTGTTGTGACTGACATGCTCCTATGTTCCTTCAGTAATCATATGTGACTTAGTGAGACACCTCCACCATTCAGATTGGCCACTCACCAGATGCTTATTTAAAGATGCGCCTTTGGTTCATTCAAGGGATAACCACTCCACCTAAGTAACATACGCTATGATCGTTTTTTGTCCCTATGCTTTTATATGAGGAACACTAGAGTCCAAGTGTAGCCGGTGAGGAGTGTTACTTAGGTGGAGTGGTTATCCCTTGAATGAACCAAAGGCGCATCTTTAAATAAGCATCTGGTGAGTGGCCAATCTGAATGGTGGAGGTGTCTCACTAAGTCACATATGATTACTGAAGGAACATAGGAGCACGTCAGTCACAACAATTGATAAAGGATTTTGCAGCACTTTTGAAGATCTCTTTATGTATTGGATAATTTATGTTTAATTTTGGTTTGACTTAAAGCACATGATAATACTTATAAGTGATTGTTTGTAAAAACAGAAAAAGAACATTGTAAGTGGTGGTAATATGGGAGTAGCGCATTCACACACATTAATCAGCATTTCCAGCCCATCTCAATGAAGGGTCTTTTTTTGAATGCAGCAACTTTGACACATACACTTTTAAGGGACTTTTTTAAGGGTCTTGGAGGAAGTAGTGGTTTTGCGCCGGTGACACACACACATTAACTCATCCTGTACTCTGGTTGCTATGATTTTTGCCATTAATTTGGTATCTGAATTAAGAAGGGATATAGGTTTATAATTTGCACAATACTGTGGGTCCTTCCCAGGTTTCGGCAAAACTGTTACGTATGCGAGCAATGCTTCCGGGGGCAAGGGATTAGAGGCTGTAATTTTATTAAGGTAACTGCATAAAGGTGTTACTAAAATATGGGCAAACTTCTTAAAATATACATTTGTTAATCCGTCTGGCCCTGGGCTTTTCCCCATCGGCAAATTCTCTATTGCTTTGCTTAATTCCTCTGTAGTTATTGACCCTTCTAATTTCTCTATGATCCTAGGGGGAAACACTGGTATTGTGGATTTCCTAATGTATTCTCTCATCTCTTCTACCCTCCCCCTGTCCTCCGCCCAGCGGGAGGTGGGTTGAATATCATACAGTTCCTTATAAAAATGTTGAAATTCCGCAGCTATGGATTTAGTATTCCTTACTTGTTTGTTCACTCGAATACCAGGAACATGGGAAAGTTCTTGCTTTTTTTTTTTTTAGTTGTCTAGCTAATAATCGGCCACATTTATTCCCAAGCTCATAGAATCGATGTGCTGAGAATCTACATTTGTCCCTGGCCCTTCTGTCCAGGTACCTGGAGAGCTCTGCCCTTAATATCTCCAGCCGCCTGGCATCTCCAGGGTCACGGATAGTCTTGTGTTTAGTCTCCAACTCATGTATTTTTTCCAGCTGGTCTTCTATCTCTTTCCTTTTTTTTTTTTTCTTTTGACTCATACACCATGCGCTATTAGTTCTCCTCTAATTACCACCTTATGAGCCTCCCACACTGTTTGATATAAATACACCTGGGGAAGTATCAGAGCAAAGTATTCTACCACCAAGGCAGGATGGGGGGGCGTGACCGGATGGATGGGTGTGTGCGGCGCTGTGTGATGGAGTGAGCAGGGACGCTGTGTTGCTCTCCCCACCCCTTGCTCCACTCCTCCGTATAGCTCGGCGCTTGCCCTGTCAGTATACCCTGACCTGGATGGAAGCCAACGGAAGCCCTGGGCACCCGGCCATCTTCCTGTCCTCTCCCTAGCTCCCCGCACTGCTGTCGGGCGGTGCGGAGGGAAGACATCTGTCCTTCAGCCGCAAGTGGAAGCTCGGGACCGCCCGGAACCACAGAGCGGGGGGGGCGAAAGGCGTCCGGTCATACTCGGGACCACGCAGGACTCCACAGCGGATCACTACAGTGGATCATTACCCGGAGAATCACAGGTGGAGGGGTACGGTAAGTGATCTGGAGCACATAAATCCATGCTGCATAGCAGGTAACATTCAGGCCAATAAGGGCAAACCAGAAGTACATGCCAGCGGTGTTGCCCGGTATTATCCATATTGCATTCTATATAAAGTTAAGAGGACGGTATCTGATACGGTTACAGGAGGGGAAAAGGACTTTGCATTAAGCTACATGGCCCAGGGAGGGGTTCGATGGACTGTGAGTCTGCGGATATCTCTGGAGGGGTGACTGGAGAGATGTTCAGCAGTACTGGTATGCTAGTAGGCCCTGGCCATCAGGGTGAAAATACCCCCCATGTAACATCTTGAGTTCATGTCGATCAGGAAGCCTTGTATCTCTATAGACCCCCCTCAGGGGATTCATCTATATCATAGATATACTGCTTAATGAAGGCTCAGTAGATTGGGGGACACTGGGTGGGTATGGTGAGCGGCTCAGTATCAACAGTGTTAACAGGGCGTCCTATCTATTAGGCGACAGATACCCTCCGCTGCAATTTCCGGAGTCCATGTTAACCGGGGGGCAAACTGCCTGGCGGCACCTTTATCGGAGACACTGTGCTACTGAGCAGGGGGCATATTGTGTGTATCCCCATTTGGTATAAATAGTGGAGCATACTAAGGAAATAACCTATAGTACATATAGTACTTGCATCCTGGTTCCTCTTCTCCTCTACACTCCACCTGTATACAAGTGCAGTACGGGTGCTTAGCACAAGGTTAAGAAACGTACAATGCAGAACCTGCGATCTGCTAAAGACAAAAACCTGCAACTCTCAGCAGCAGCGTCAGCGGCCGCAAAGTTAGAGCAATATGCTCATGCCTCAGCTGTGACCCCTCCAAAGAAGGGGGCACAATCAAAAACACATCAGGGGGGGATCCCCGATAGGAAAAGCCAGGGTCAGCAGCAAGCTATGCCAATAGGTGGTTCTCAGGCGACCCAATCATCCAAAACCCATAATCCAAAAGATTTGGGGTCAAATGATCAAAATATAAATGTAAACACGGAGACTAGTACTGACCCAACCATGCCCTCAGAGAAAGAACCAACACTTACAGATGTATTTATGGCAGTAGGGGTGTGTAACTCCTCACTTAAGGAACTCTGCGAGCAGATGAGGGGAGTAAAAGCGGACCTGTTATTGGTCAGGCAAGACCTTCAGAAAACCGCTGAGAGAACAACAGCCCTGGAAGAAAGAGTAGGCCTGCTGGAGGACGATTTACCTTCACTGATCAAAGAAATGAAGCTACTGAAGGAGCAGCTATCCAGACAAGCTTCCAAATTAGATGAAATTGAGAACAGGAGCCGAAGGGATAATGTGAGATTGGTGGGACTCCCGGAAAAAAGCGAGGGTCTTGATCCGCCCGAATTTATTGAAAAGTGGTTGGTGGATTTATTTGGGAGAGAATCATTTTTAGCTTCTTTTTCAGTTATAAGGGCCCATAGGGTGCCCTTCAGAGCTCCTCCAGCAGGGGGATTCCCCAGACCTTTGCTCATAAGGTTTCTTAACTATAGAGACAAAGTGGTGCTGCTTCGAAAGATTAGAGAGGCAGGGACTGTTTTTTTCAAGGAGGCCAGAGTTTCTTTCTATGCCGACTTCTCACCGGACTTGCAGAAAAGAAGGGCAGAGTTCATCCAATCAAAACGCACCTTACAAAAACTTAATCTCCCTTATGCCCTTCTGTACCCGGCAAAATTACGTGTATCAGCTCTGGGGGGAACTCTGTTTTTTGATTCCCCTCTTGGGGTGGAGAAGTGGCTGGAGGAGAATAGAGAAAAAATTATAAATCCAGTATAATGGTATGGGAGATATAGATGGCTTAGGAAATTTTCTTTTTGTTATGTGGGGGGTGGGGGGGGGGGGGTTGCACAGGCGTTGGAGAGGAGAAGTGAATGGGGAAGGACTATGGTATGAAGCGGATGGTAGTAGCTGGAGTTAGATGGGTAATGGTCACGGCTAACCCCCAGGGGGTTCACCTAGGTAGGTGGTGGGAGGGGGGTTGGAGGGCGGTGGGGAGGGGGAGAGGGGTTGGGAGGGGTAGTTTGTTTGAAAACATCTACACAGAAAATCTACACATTTGTGGAAAATACCTGGGTTGGAACCAGGGATTCATATTTAGATATACACTTAGACACAATGACAGGCAACTGGCTCTTAAAAATATTATACACATGTTTAAAGCTCACAATTATATTAAGTTAGAATTATTATGGTTTTTTGGTTTTCACATGTGGTACGCAAGGTGTAAAACACACTTAATAGTAACTAAATTAAGTCCTGGCAGTAGGTTTTGTATGGGCTATTTTCTGTTTCTCCACTTTATCTCTTTAAATAATGTCGGATGCAGGCTGAAATGGTGAATGTCGGATCCTGGAATGTTAGAGGACTAGGGACCCCTCTTAAAAAGCTGGCAGTGCTCTCTGTGTTGGAGAATTATGGGGTAGACCTGGTTTGTCTGCAGGAAACCCACCTCACCAGGGATACAATACAATCTTTACAGATGCATAAATTTCAACACCAATACCATGCGGTTCACTCTTCTTACAGTAGGGGGGTGAGTATCTTGGTGAGAACTGGGGTTAAATTTTCCTGCAGGCAAACCAGGATTGATGAAATGGGTCGATACATTTTTCTATTTTGCTCTATCAATAGTGTTATGTATGTACTGGCAAACATATATACCCCCCCCCCTTTTAATTTAGATGTCATGCTTAAGTTAAATGAATTCCTGATAGATAAAAAGGAAGTTCCTATCATAGTAATAGGAGACTTTAATGAGGTTCTAGACAGAAAGTTGGACCGCTTCCCGATGAGAACCTCTTCGGAGTATACCGCTAAGAGCCGTCTGAGCCAGTTTATGGACGAAGTGGGGCTGGTGGACCTATGGCGGGTGCGGAACCCGGGGGTGCTTCAATACTTATGTAGCTCAGCGTCACACTCAACCCTCTCGAGGATAGACATGGCCCTGGGGAATGATAGAACACTCCAGCTAATAGGCAAGATTATGTATGGACCAAGAGGGGTTTCAGACCATTCTCCCATAGTAGTCTCACTGAAGGTAGGGGGAGATAGCCCCCGGAAGGAATGGGGAATAAGTTCACATTGGTTTGAGGTAATTAGGAAGGAGAATGGAATTCTACCTGCATTGAGGGAGTTTGTAGGTTTCAACCAGGGAACAGTGACATCTGTTGTACTTTGGGATGCTTGCAAAGCCTTCCTTAGGGGGATTTTAAGGGTTTGGCTGAGCGACCCTTGATGCAATACGACACCTCATCCCGGTAATTTGAAAATTAGTTTGGGGGGGGGCCAAAGAAATGGGGATTATGACGGTGCCAAGAGAAACAGGATACAATAGTTCAGAATAAAAATGGCCCGCTGCGGCCATTGTCCACGGGTCCCTGTATCCCAGGAGGATATTGGCGTTGCCTCTGTCATCATTTGCCCCTTATCTGAGATACATTCTAGCTGTATGGACACCCAAGGGCACTGTTTCTTCCGGTGCCCGTCTCTGCCATGGCGTACTGGCCTAAATTCCTCCTCCAGGTATCCTTGCTGCTTAATGTGGCATTGTATACTGCGCGGTGCCCGTGTGGTGTGTTTACACATCACCATGGACACCACCGCTGTGCTTTCTGGACCTTGTAGGACCGGATCGACAGCGAGCGGCGCATGCGCAGTGGCCGCTTTTGTCCGCTCACGCGCGCGGTGACGTCAGACGCCGCTCGTGTGAGGGGGACATAAGAGCGCCAGCATCCCAGGCCATTAGACACGCCAGGGAATCACAGGACTCGGTAACACGCTATGCAGCACCATTGAGTAAGTACCCCTTTGCTTTGATGATCGCTTTCCTTCACTTTTCTTCATTTTGGACTTTATTGAGCTGATGGTACATATATCTTTATCCCCCAGTGTGTTCTGATCGGCGTCTCTATTGGCCCCAGTTTGGCTCCCTTAGCCATAGCTTTCCATTCCAGTTAGCACACTTGGTGAGTGTAATCTATTTATATTTTGACTTACCACCCACTTGCATTGCAACCATTGTTGCTTACCAACACATTTTTAAATAGTAGTACTTGGTATACTTAATTTCTTTTTTCTTCCTTTTACTTACCATTTCAGTGACGAGAAAACCCCCCCCCCCCTCCCCTTTTTTTCTGTGGAACTATTCCTAATATTGGTTGTTTTTCCGATGTCCTGCTTTCCAACTTGACTAATTTACATGTAAGTAAAATTAGAGACTATGTTAGTCCATTCTCAAATTGTTTACTTCAACTGAGTTGTGCCCTTTGGGCCCCTTCTGCATTAACTTTGCGTGTATATATTTCTTTAGGCATATTCTCCGTCAGGTCTCTCTTATTGTCCCCTGCAGCTACCTATTTCGGTCTCTAGCTTTGGGGCTTTTGCTTCGGAGGCACGTAGTATTTATCCCTGGCGATTTGCAGGTAATACATTCTTAGTCAGTTTTGGGGCATCTGTGGCACCTATGGTGTGTGGGAGGGCTTCTAGAGGCCATATTTGGGTGATGGGACATATCTCCCCTAGACGGCTCGCAAACATATGGTGATATCTGTATATTCATATCAATCTTTATTTCAAACGCATCAACTGTGCATAAACATCCATTGACTGCTGTATTTTTCTTCATAGAAAACACTGTAGCCTTTCTAGGTATCAAACAACTGTCCTTGAAGAAGCCAAAACCGGCGAAACATGTCGGACATCTGAATACCTATTCACAGAACTGGCCGCTATAAACATCAGGCCAAGGGACGTGAAATAATTTCTGCTACAGAATTGATTTTAGAATCTTTTTGCACACCTCATTTATGTGACTGTTATGTCTAAATTTTATTGGATAATGTTAAATAAATAAATAGTAATTTTTTTATTCTGAACTATTGTATCCTGTTTCTCTTGGCACCGTCATAATCCCCATTTCTTTGGCCCCCCCCCAAACTAATTTTCAAATTACCGGGATGAGGTGTCGTATTGCATCAAGGGTCGCTCAGCCAAACCCTTAATTTTGAAGGCTTTCTTGATTTCTATCTTGAAATCTTAGTGTTTTAATACACTTACCCTAGGCCGAGCTTTCCCTTTCACATATATGTCTGTGCCAAGACAAGCATTTTCCTGTTTTTTAATTTATGTTTATTTTGATCATCTGTCTTTTGAAGATTGTAAGTGATATATTATACTCTAGTGCAATTTAGGCTAATATCAATTGTCTCTCAAAGAAAATTTCCTTTTTGCTGTTTCTTTTGAAATCATGGCCGATTTCTGTGGGGAAGGTTGGGAGGACCTTATGACTAGAATCCAAACGACTCATACTACCTCGAATGTCCCAGATGCTGAATTAGATAAATATTTCATTAGATTCCAACGGCTGCTAGAGAAGAAGGTTCGTGTCTATTGGCACAAGGCCTATTTCGAAAAATATGTTGACAATAAGATTGTCCCTTGGGGCCTAAGAATTCAAACATTCCCCAATATTAAAAAAATCAATGACCCCTTAAAAAAGGCTTGGGAAGAGAATTTACAAATGTGCTCCTTCAATATGATTTGCATGCTCTGTGAGGAGTATGACAAGGAACTGGAGTTGCTTGACATCTCCATCAATGAATGGCTTACAGACCGAGCTGCTGATGTGTCCTCCCCAAGGTTTGCCCAAAGGGAGAAGGATCTCCGCGCTCACCTTGAGGACTACACAATAGACATAATCAATGCGAAAGAAAACAAATTCTTACGGGACAAACTTGCCCATACAAATGGTTATGCTTATAGATGGGATGGCAATATTCCTAAAAAACCCTTCACTAGACCAAATTCTGACAATGTGCCTAAAAATAACACTGAAATTCCTAACGTTTTTTCCACTTCTTTTTCCTCCAGTTCAGCCACCACCTACCGTGAATTTTCACAAGACGGAATTCCTAAAAAAAGAAAGAATGAACTACCCACCTCCTCTACAGACTCTATTCGACGCACTTTTGGAACCACTAATTCGGCTAAGCCCCTTGGGGCTCGCCCTAAAACTACGAGCACTTCCACCCCACTTGCACGAGCACTACCACGGCCACCTCTCACTTCCTCTCGCACTGTACAGCCGGCACTCCCCACGACCACTCCTGCAACACTTGCGCTCCCTGCTCCTATCGGAAGACGGGTAAGTGAACCCAGCTTGACTACTATGTTTCCTACAGCCTCCCAGGCTATTGACCCTAAGTTGGCTCCTATTTTTTTATCCCAAGCTTTGGACTCAACACAGAGTCCAACAATTTAGCACCTACTGCTTCCAAATCACAGGGGAATTTGGATTTAGATGTGGTGAATCTTTCCTCCTTTCCTTTAAGTAAACACCAGATAAAAGTCTTACAACTAGGCCTTACGTTCTGTCCCTCAGCGGCCTTTGACAAATTTCAATTTATCAAGGATATACAACTATTTGCAAGAAAGCTAATGTTTAAGGTGATTTTTGATAAATCTAATACTAATCAGACAGCAGATTCAGTATCTGAAAACACTGCCCCCACATTAGCCGAAATTCAGGCTATCGAAGACCTACTCACTCTCCTTGAAGAAGGTGACACAGAGGATGAATGTCTATGGGAATCTGACAACCATGGCATTGTGGCCTCTGGAGTGTCTTTTCCCCCTCCGTTATCTTTTAAACCTAAATCTACGAATTTTCCCAATCTTTCTGCAAACCCCAATATTTGGGCCTTTGTGGAACAGATTAGCAGAACCATAAAGGATATGGATTTTCCTGCTTTACATTCCTCCAATTTATCTGGTGCCAAAAAACGGGCCCTCAAATCCTTGCAAGACCATGGCGGCTTGGTTATAAAACCCGCTGATAAAGGCGGCAATGTGGTTGTCATGGATGTTGCGGCATATGAGGTCATGTGCCGCAACATCCTTGACAACCATGACTGGTATAGACCTATCTCACGTACACTTGTTGAAAACTACACTTCTGAATACTATGAGCTCATCTTTTCTGCCTACCAAAAGGGAACCATAGACATTAACACCTGGAAGTTTCTTAATGTTCACAATCCAAGAATACCTACTTTCTACGCTCTGCCCAAGTTGCATAAGTCGCTAAAAACCCCCCCCGGACGTCCGATTGTGTCAGGGTGCCAAAGTTTGACAGAAAATGCTAGTGCCCTTGTGGACAAGTATTTAAACCCACATGTACATGCCCTTCCTTCTTATTTTCAGGACACGGTGCACCTCCTGCGTATTCTCGGGGACTTGCAGGTTCCACAGGAAACGTGGCTGGTTGCACTGGATGTCGAGAGCCTTTACAATACAATACCCCACAATCTCGGCATTGAGGTTATTTCCAAAATGTTGGAGGACAGAGGGCCTAAATTCAAGGCATATAATGATTTTGTGATTGACCTTTTACGTTTTATCCTAACACGGAACCATTTTTTATTTGGTACTTCCCACTTCCTCCAGGTGCAAGGCGTGGCCATGGGCACGAAATGTGCACCATCCTACGCCAATTTGTACCTGGGGGGGTGGGAAAAAGACCTGTTTTCCAATCATCTCCTGGCTGATTTCCTGTGCCACGTCATTTCGTGGCACAGGTATATCGACGATATCATCTTCTTCTGGTCTGGTACTCGTGAAGATCTTATGAGATTCGTAGAGACAATGGCGGTCAATTCATACAATCTCAAGTTTACTATGGAGTGTAGCCAGACAAGAATCACTTTTCTTGATCTGGAAATACGAGTCGATTCCCATGGAAACATCTCTTCGTCCCTGTACCGCAAAAAAACGTCAGGGAATACTATCTTGCATGCTAACAGTGCTCATCCTAAACCATTGCTAAATAGCATCCCCTATAGTCAATATTTGCGGATTAAACGGAACTGTACGGACGAGGAAGATTTTCTCTCGGCCGCACAGGACCTATATGAAAGATTAAAAAGAAGAGGTTACAGCCAGAAATTGTTGAAACAATCTTTCAACAAAGTAAAAAAATTAGATCGGAAAAAATTGTTGTATAATACCAAAAAGAAGGATTCCTCTCAGCCGGTTCGACTTATTACTCAATTTTCCCAACATCATAATGAGGTGAGGAATATTCTCCAACAATACTGGCCCCTTCTTACAGCGGATCACACTATTAAAAAATACATTCAACCTCAACCCCAAATTACGTACCGTCGCTCTCCCTCGTTACGTGACAAAGTCATAACAAGCCATCATGCACCCAAATCAGAATTTTCTTCATCTGTGACTGGCACTTTTCCATGCGGTCACTGTGATATATGCGAGTTCATTTACGACGTACGTGAAAAACTGCTTCCGAATGGCCAAAGATATAAAATCAAACACAAAGTTACCTGCCAAACCACGGGCATAGTCTATTTGGCTACCTGTACTTGTGGTAGTTACTATGTGGGTAAAACTAAACGTCAGTTCTGTGTCAGGATTCCTGATCACATCAAACCTTTATATAAGGGTAAAATTTCTACATCTATCAACCGACATATAGCAGTACACCATGACTTTAATCCCCATGTTGTGGGATTTACAGCATTGGAACACATCCCTACACACGTTAGGGGTGGAGACATCGATCAAAAATTACTACAACTGGAAACTAAGTGGATACATATCCTGGATGCCACTAGACACCCAGGACTTAACGAAGGCATCAGCTTTAAGCCATTTTTATAGGTGGGCTGCTTCCCTCCCATTATTTATCCCCTCCCCCCCCCCCTCATCCCCTCCATTTTTTCCCTCCATCCCTGTACCCTTCCCCTCTGCCTCCCCTTCCTTAGTGTGGGTGACACAGCCCACCTTAAAATCATGACTTTTTTCACTATTTACTTATATCTATGTATATTATTGTTATGCTTTGTCACAGGTTCTTCCCCAGCTAGTTCCTTCCCTCTTACAGATGGGTCCTGATGGATCAAGTTATGGCATCCTTTATTCTCTTATCCATCTACATTGTCTCCCTTGATGTTACCCTTTTATACTTAAACAAACAGATTTATCTATTATTTGAATACTCTCAGTATTGCATCTGTGTACATATTTTGATCCATGCTGTTATAGTATAAGTTGTTCCCAATGTTGCTGATATCTCTGTGTTATTTACAGGCATGTTAATTTGCGAGCCGTCTGGGCGATCTATGTGGGTACTTGCCGGGGACTATGATGTTTTTCCTATCCCTTCATTCCTCTTAGCCTTGTGTGCGGGCGCCCTTTCCTAATCGTCCCTTGGTCCCCGGTCTGTCCCCATTAACCTTTATCCCATTGTGTCCCAGTTGCACCCCGCCCTTGTGGCTGCCTCTCTGTCCCTTTTCAGACTGTCACCCGCTGCGGCCATTGTCCACGAGTCCCTGTATCCCAGGAGGATATTGGCGTTGCCTCTGTCATCATTTGCCCCTTATCTGAGATACATTCTAGCTGTATGGACACCCAAGGGCACTGTTTCTTCCGGTGCCCGTCTCTGCCATGGCGTACTGGCCTAAATTCCTCCTCCAGGTATCCTTGCTGCTTAATGTGGCATTGTATACTGCGCGGTGCCCGTGTGGTGTGTTTACACATCACCATGGACACCACCGCTGTGCTTTCTGGACCTTGTAGGACCGGATCGACAGCGAGCGGCGCATGCGCAGTGGCCGCTTTTGTCCGCTCACGCGCGCGGTGACGTCAGACGCCGCTCGTGTGAGGGGGACATAAGAGCGCCGGCATCCCAGGCCATTAGACACGCCAGGGAATCACAGGACTCGGTAACACGCTATGCAGCACCATTGAGTAAGTACCCCTTTGCTTTGATGATCGCTTTCCTTCACTTTTCTTCATTTTGGACTTTATTGAGCTGATGGTACATATATCTTTATCCCCCAGTGTGTTCTGATCGGCGTCTCTATTGGCCCCAGTTTGGCTCCCTTAGCCATAGCTTTCCATTCCAGTTAGCACACTTGGTGAGTGTAATCTATTTATATTTTGACTTACCACCCACTTGCATTGCAACCATTGTTGCTTACCAACACATTTTTAAATAGTAGTACTTGGTATACTTAATTTCTTTTTTCTTCCTTTTACTTACCATTTCAGTGACGAGAAACCCCCCCCCCTCCCCTTTTTTTCTGTGGAACTATTCCTAATATTGGTTGTTTTTCCGATGTCCTGCTTTCCAACTTGACTAATTTACATGTAAGTAAAATTAGAGACTATGTTAGTCCATTCTCAAATTGTTTACTTCAACTGAGTTGTGCCCTTTGGGCCCCTTCTGCATTAACTTTGCGTGTATATATTTCTTTAGGCATATTCTCCGTCAGGTCTCTCTTATTGTCCCCTGCAGCTACCTATTTCGGTCTCTAGCTTTGGGGCTTTTGCTTCGGAGGCACGTAGTATTTATCCCTGGCGATTTGCAGGTAATACATTCTTAGATAGTCAGTTTTGGGGCATCTGTGGCACCTATGGTGTGTGGGAGGGCTTCTAGAGGCCATATTTGGGTGATGGGACATATCTCCCCTAGACGGCTCGCAAACATATGGTGATATCTGTATATTCATATCAATCTTTATTTCAAACGCATCAACTGTGCATAAACATCCATTGACTGCTGTATTTTTCTTCATAGAAAACACTGTAGCCTTTCTAGGTATCAAACAACTGTCCTTGAAGAAGCCAAAACCGGCAAAACATGTCGGACATCTGAATACCTATTCACAGAACTGGCCGCTATAAACATCAGGCCAAGGGACGTGAAATAATTTCTGCTACAGAATTGATTTTAGAATCTTTTTGCACACCTCATTTATGTGACTGTTATGTCTAAATTTTATTGGATAATGTTAAATAAATAAATAGTAATTTTTTTATTCTGAACTAGTGTATCCTGTTTCTCTTGGCACCGTCATAATCCCCATTTCTTTGGCCCCCCCCAAACTAACCTTCCTTAGGGGGGTTTTGATACAGCAGATGGCCAAATTTAATAAAGAAGAGAGGCGGGAGGTAGAGAACTCATTAAGGGATGCAATAGAGGCTGAAAACAACTTTATAAGAGACCCAACCCCTGAAAAGGAAAAGATTTGGCAAGAGAAACAACGGGGGTACAAACAGATTACTATGCAGAAGGCTGAGACTAGGCGGCTCCTCCAATGCCAGGTATCTTTGGTGGAAGGTGAGAGAGTGGGAAGAGTGCTAGCACAGTTGGTGAAATCTAATAAGGCCCCATCAACGGTCCTCGCTATCAGAACGAAAAATGGAGAGATTATCTCAAGCTCCCCAAAAATAGTGCAAACTTTCAGAGACTACTATAAAAAGATGTACACTTCTCAGAAAAAAAGTAAAGAGATAGAGATGGAGGACTTCTTGGGAAAGCTATCAATCCCGATCCTATCGCAGGAGGAAAAGGATTTGTTGGAATCCCCAATAACAACTACAGAATTACAAGCAATTAGAAGCATGGCGTGTCTTAAATCGCCTGGCCCCGATGGAATACCAATCGAGGCCTATAGGCACCTTGGGGAGGTGCTAGTCCCTGAACTACTGAAGGCTCTGGGGGATGCTTATGAGGGGGGGCGTCTGCCTGCATCAATGCTAGAAGCAACAATCATAGTACTGCAGAAAGAGGGGAAAGATCCCCTCGACATGGCTGCTTATAGGCCAATCTCCCTAATATGTACAGATGCTAAAATCCTGGCCAAGGTCTTGGCTGCCAGATTGAGCAGAGTCATACATAAATTAATACATGAGGACCAGGCGGGATTTATGGCCAATCGATCTACAAGCCTAAACATTAGAAGGGCCTTCTTGAACTTACAGTCTCCTATGGAAAATGAGAGCTCAAGAGCCTTGCTGACCCTAGATATTTCCAAAGCTTTCGATAGTGTCGAGTGGGATTACATGTGGTATGTGTTGGGAAAGTTTGGTTTAGGTCCATCCTTTATTGGATGGATTAAGATGCTTTATAACAGTCCTAAGGCAAGAGTAAAAATAAACAATGAATTGAGAGAGGGACAAGACAGGGGTGTCCATTGTCTCCTTTGCTTTTTGCTCTGGTAATGGAGCCCCTGGCTATGTCTATTAGAGTGAGTCATGAGATAAAGGGGTTCCAGAGGGGGTCGATTGAGGAAAGAATTGCGCTATACGCAGACAACATTTTGTTATTTTTAGACGATAGTAAGAGTTCAGTGGCAGGCGAAATGAGAATAGTGGAGGAATTTGGCAGTTTTTCCGGCCTGGAAATAAATTGGGAGAAATCTGAGCTTCTACCGCTAGACCCCTTAGGAGCACCAACCGTACCTGGACTATCCCAGGTGGCAATCGTGGAAGCACTGAAGTACTTGGGAATTGTCCTAACGAAGGATCCCAACCAATATACTAATAAGAATTTAGTACCTCTTCTGGCCAAATTTAAACAAAAGATAAGCATTTGGAGACGCCTCCCCCTATCAGTAGCAGGAAGATGCAGTCTGATAAAAATGATCTGGATGCCTCAGCTGCTGTACGTACGTAAAGGGTGGGAGGCTGGTTATATTAAAAAGCTAAGACAGCTACTCAGGTAATACTCTTAAAGAATTCTCCGAGCTGACTAGGGAATTTAGGATCCCTCAGAGCTCCCTGTTCCTTTACCAGCAGATAGAACATGCTCTCAGGGCCCAATTTGGTGATCAGCCCCCGGGTTGGGTGGAAATGCCCCTTGTCCGTCAGCTACTACAAGTAGTACCCACTAGGGGGCTAATAACTAAAATCTATGATCAACTAAGCAATTCAGAGAATAGAATAGGGATACTTCAGAAGGTAAGAGCTAAATGCGAAGAGGAACTGGGGGCAATTTCTAAGGAACAATGGAGGAGAATATTTGAGATGGCGCCCCTGGTGTCGGTATCCCCCTCGCAGAAGATTTCTCATCTGATGCTGCTTAATAGGGCCTATTATACTCCAAAATGGCTCTTTAGGTTTGGTAGAAGGCCTAATGATTGTTGCCCTAGGTGCCAGGAGTCTGGGGATCTCATCCATCCACTTTGGAGATGTCCCAAGCTATTCCGATACTGGGAGGGAGTAGCTAGCAGTTTGGGAGTTACCTACTGCACGTTAGTAAAGAGGGAGGCGGTGGAATGTATTTTGGGCTATAGAAGGGTAGAGGGGGAGAGGAGGTGTACTACTCAGGCAATCCTGAGGGGCTTATTTCAGGCTAGAAAAATGATAATGCTAAGGTGGCAATCAAAGGACCCCCCGACAGTGAATGATTGGATAGATACACTGGATGCCTCTGTTGGCAGGGAGAGATTGCAGTATATTTAAAAGGGGGAATCTTCAGGAATTTGACAAAATGTAGAAGCCATGGATGGATAAGGTGGCCTGCTTAAGGGGAAAGCTTGGAGTGTAAGGGACTAGGTTAATAGCCCAGATTTACATGCACTAGTGAAATACAGAACCGGTTGGTTACACGAAGAAATTTAGGGTTATTGGTGTTTTGATTTAGGTAGGTAACAATAGGAAACACTAAATTCTGTGTTTGGGTAGGATTTCGTATACAAAGGGTAGGGAATGGAGGGAGGTGGGAGTAGGGGGATGGGAAGGGGTGGGGAGTTATTATAAGTATTTAATAGTTCACTATTGGCCCTAATAAGGGGTTATGGGTGTGGGGACCCCATTAGCCCAGCTTCTTATAGGTGGTCTTCTCCTAGTTCTCTTTTATGGTTTTTTTGTTGTATATTTCTTTGTCATTTGCTTCTTCTCTACGCAGGGCTGCGAGTGCTAATGTCACACAGGGTATCCCTGGGTGGGAGAAATAGGATTTATATAACATGTTTGGCTCGAGCGGGGTTATTTAAGCAGCCGAGAATAAGTAGGTTAAGAACTCCTTTAGGAGGGTATTTAATAAAGCTGTATATAACTGTTAGTCTTATATTTGATAAAAGCAAGGAAAAAAAAAAAAAACACCAAGATGTGAATCTAAGTTGGTGACAATAAATGATTATTACGCTGATTAGGCCAGTTGGTGGCACTCGCTGATGTGGATAAAAAAAAAAAAGTATTCTACCAGTTTACGTTGTATATCCTCTGATATCTGTTTATCGTCCAGTAACAATTCATTTAACCTCCACGTCCGTTCCCGATGACCCGCAGATGCTGGTAAAATCACTGCCACAACCGGGGCATGATCTGAAATCGTTATTGGTTCGATAGTGACAGACCTCACCTATTCCAAATAATACTGGTCCACAGGGTCGAATCCAACCTGGAATAAACATGAGTTTTTGAGTAATAAATAAATGTAGAGATCGAAGGAGTTTTTTTACATGTTTAAGAGCTCTGAATGATAACTGTTTTTCCGGTTGTTGTATCTAGTTTGGTGTCTAAAATGATATTAAAATCCCCCCCCCCCAGAATCAAAAACCCCTCCCTGAATTTTTCTAGCAATCTCAGAGTCTTCACAAGAAAATTGACTGTGGGTGTTCAGAGCATATGTAGAGGCAAACGTGTAGCCTTGTCCATGCAGTATACCCTTAATAAAGAGAACTCCCCCCTCCGGATCCGTTTTCACAGATATGGAGGTCAGGGGGCACATTTTCCCAAAAGCTATCGATACCCCTCTTGCTCTCGCAATGGGTGATACTGCATGGAACCACTGGCTATATGGAAATAACGGTAACCTTGGTACAGATCCTAAAAAAAAAAATGTGTCTCCTGTAGGAAAGCAACATTCACGGCTTGATGACTCAGCTTCTGCCATAGACGGCCCCTTTTTTGGGGTGAACACAATCCCCTCACATTATAAGTCATAATTTTTAATGAGTTAGCCATTGCTTTATTCTAGATGGATATAAAACACTCTTAACCTGTTGCCGCATGTCTCATTTTCTTCTTCTCCAAGTGCACCCGCAAACAAATAAGAAATATCATACCAACCACAACCTGACACTTTACTTAGTAAAATGTAACAACGAACGATAGGGTGGGCCCATTTAGTTGCACCTTGCCCCTCCCGAACCCCCCACCCGCCTGCATTTTGCAGATTATCCAGTCCCTTTTACCGGGACCCACCTAATTGGAGAAAGACAAGAGAAGAAATAGAGAAAAAAAAGAAGGGGAAAGTTGGATCAAAGAAAAAGCGTCAAAGGATCAGGAGAAGAAAAAAAAAAGATAGGGTAGTGAATCTGGGATCTAATAGACCCCCCGGGCTTAACTTAATTCATATTAGATCTCGTTCTTGAGACCACACTTACAAAAAAAAAAGAGGAACCCAGTCAATGTATAGCCGGACATTTCTATATACTTGAGTCTTTCGTTGGCCTTTTCCTGAGACCAGAGTTCCGGACGTTGTATTGGGAATTTAGCATTAGCTATTCTCCAGTCCGGAAAGTCAGTTGGAGGAAGTTCTAATATTTCCAGGAACATTTTTAAATCATCTCTGGTTCAGAGTACCGCCGTTTCCCCATCTCTAGACGCTATTAGTCGAAAGGGGAACCCCCAGGGATACCTAATATCTGCTGCCTGCAAGGCTTCCAATAATGGCCGAACCATTCTACGCTGCATTAATGTGCGGCGAGATATGTCAGGGAACAAAAGGATCTGGGCTCCTTAATATTCAATTGTAGAAGTGTCCCATGAAATCCTCATTATTGTTTCTTTCATGGAATATTTATGCAATTTGCAAATCACGTCTCTTGGCTTATCATTATTCTGATTGCCATAAGATGTGACACGGTGGACTCTGTCCATTTCAACAGATTCAGGCGCAGATGTTCCCATAATTTGACAAAAAAACTTTTGTACCACTACCGGTAAGTCACTGCTATGGTATTTCTCAGGTAGGCCGCGTATACGTATGTTCTGGCGGCGGTCCCTATTCTTAAAATTGTCCAATTGGTCCCTGTAGTTATTCATTATTTCCTCGTATTTAATAGTATCTTGGACATCTGCTACAGCCTGTACAATCTCTTCTTGGCCATTTTCAATTACCTCCACTCTGTTTCCTACTGCCACCACCTCCTCCTTTAATTCTTCCACTGCTTGCTTGCATGATTTCTCTACTGTAGCTATTAGTTGCTGGATATCCGCCTTTGTGGGGAGTGCTTTTTTATGCTCTTTAATGTCCCATTCTATATTAATAATTTCTGACTCTATCCCACCTGGCCCATTCTATTTTGCTCTACAGTAGGAGATAGAGCAGGCGGTGTATTATTTGTTGCTGCTAGTGTTTTTTTCAAGCTTATGCATTGTGCTTCTAGCATGGATTCCCTCTTTGAGGTGCCGTCCTCTGGTCCTACATAGTCCTGGCTTCCCCCCATCAGGTCAGCTCGTTCTTCCTCTGGTGACTTACACCCCTTGTCAGTTATATGCTGGATATCCTCATTAACTACTAGAGTTTCTTTAGCTGGGGGTCTAAGCAGGTCCTGACCCCTGTTCTGTTGAGGTGTTTCCCAGTCTTGGTAGTCTGTCTTTACCACCCCTAGGGACACCATCCCTCCATACCTCCGGGGGTTTGTATTCCATCTCTCTGCTCCACATCCAGGGGATCGCCGCCTACCTTCCACTCTCCTCCTCCTCCTTCTGATGTCTGTAAGCCACGACCATGCAATGTAGGGCTTCGGTGCTGTGTATGCTCACCGTGATTTAGTGTTGGTGAGCCTCGTTCCACCTTCATGTGGCTGCCCAGGCTCCCATGTCTCTCGTCCTGGTTCCGGGCTGCTATGCCTGCTATTCGCTCCCCCTTTTGCGGCGTTGGGTAAGCTCTCAGCACACCAGCCAAGTTCCTGCTTCCGCCTTCAGCGGGTTGTAGTGCCACCCACCTTCATGCCGTCATCCCTGCTGTTCATGTCCTCCACTGCGCTCTGCTACTGGTGTGTTAAAGACTGTCAGTCATCAGCCGTACCGTGCAGTCGTCAAATAATGGATAGCCTGGGGGGTATGGAGGAGCTCTCACAACTCACATCTGCTCCTCATCACGCCCCGGTTTGACTACTGTCTGGCTTCAAACCAGCCTCAATTATTACACTTGCACAAAGTCAGGGCAGCATTGAGAACCGTAGACACATTGGTTGGCCAAGGAAACTTAACGCAGCAGATAAGACACATGATGCTTACTTCCTTTCGACAACAGAAGATGTCCAGTAGTGCCATTAGCACAAAACTGGCAGAAACCAGTGGGACCCAGGTACATCCATCTACTTTTATGAAGAAGTATGAACAGAAGTGGTCTTAATAGAAGAATTGCAGCCAAAAAGCCATACCTCCGACGTGGAAAGAAGACTAAGTGACAAAAAAGATGAAATATTTGGCTGTAGCTGGAGGCAGTATGTTCGACGAAGGGCTGGAGAGCTTTACATTGAGTGTCTGCAGACAACAGTGAATTAGGGAGGAGGTTTCTTGCAAGGTTGGTTGCTGCATTTCTGCAAATGGAGTTGGAGATTTGGTCAGGATCAATAGTGAAAGTCCTCGAATACAGGGAATGAAGCAGCATCCGCAAGTGACCAAAACGGCCAAAGCCACGGCAATTGAGATCAAACATGATGTGATGAGTCCAGTCCACTTACTGAACCATCCTTCAAGCCAGTTTGTGAATGGATCATTAATACCTGAGTTTTCTGCTAATTCATGCCATAGAGCAGTCAGTTATTCCAGGGCTCTGGTCACGGTCCCTCCAGGAGCTGTATTGTTAGGGATAAAGGTGCAACACATGCTACCAAACATTTTGCATACCCCTCCTCTTTCAGCTAGGACCATATCTAAGGCCATTCGGTTCTGCCATGCCTCTAGAGATGTGGGGGCCAACTGTTCTGCTAGGCCCTTCACAGCATCCCTAGTATAGTTTACAAATTGTTGTTGGTTATAGTGTATATAGTTAATCCAGTCAACATTTTTATTTATAGTCACCCACCAGAGAAGAGACTCAAACCCAGCTGTCACCTGATTCCTAGCCTTAAACTCATCCGGCACCCCGCGAGGAACCCCAATCTCATCTATGTAGATCTGAAAGTCAAATGACCCCTTGGGAGAAGAGTCCCTCCAATACCATTGGTGACTCTAGTCCACGGGTGTTCTAACAGGATCCTCAGGGGCATAGCCAGCTGGACCATAGCACAATCCCCATGGGCATTGGCCGGTATCCTAGCTCGCAGTTTCTTATCCCCACACATCCACCAGACATCAGCTCTCTGAATGTCATGTTCAACCCAGTCACCATTGCCCGTGTTCATCCTCTCCCTGCAGTAGTGATCGGGTAGTGACCCAAGATCCACCCCGCTACTGTTCCCTGGGAGTGCAAAACAAGTAAAGTTGCCCGGATAAGCAGTAACCGCCGGAGGTATCAGAGGTCTCTGTACTGGGGGAAACAACAAACTCAACGTGTGACAGGTAGAATTTGTTTCAGGTTTATAGCTCTTATTATAAAACCGCAACATACATTTTAAACCTTCTGGATCTGTATTGTGATCTAGAGGAAAAAGTGACGGTCTGGCTCCGGCACAAACTAAACAGTTTTTTCCTTTTTTAGAGTTTTAACCGTGTACCTCAACCATTCTAACCACTCATTTTTTTCTTGGTAACCTGTCTCCAAAACTTTGGCATCTTCTACTGTTGGGTTAGTAAATCTTAGTTTTACTCAGAACTTCTATTTTAGTATGGCTTTTTTCCCTTCTGTGTCTACCTTTTCCTGTTGTCTGGTTTTATTGGGTGGTCAACCTCGAGGAAAAATTTGCCTAAGAGTTCTGTTTCTGACACCCATGCTCCCATAGAATGTAACCACTGATCTTCCTTCCTTGGCTCCTTTAATGTTATCAATAATTGGTTAAAGTTCTCACTATGTGTGCAGGGGGAGTTGGCCGTTTCTGTAATTATGAGTTTTTCCTTTATTCCACTCTTTTTAGGCCCTGGTAGATTATACCCCCAATCTTGATGCACTGTGGTCCACAGGACCTGATCCCATGCTTGACATCCTGCCCTATTCCAGAGCCAGCAAATGTATTTATCTGCCCATAGAAGTCCGCTAGCCCCAGTTGTATCCCTGCAATCTGACAGAAGTCTACCAGTATAGTGCTAGTTATTCCCTCTATAAAGGTTAGATTTAATGCTTTTCCTGTTATTTTCCCAATCCAAAGGTTCCTCTGCTCTTCCATAAGGTATACCCTCTCTTATGGATGCCCCTCCTAGAGTCATCAGAAACCCAAGGATAATTACTGTCCCTTTCATCCTAACCAGCTACAGAGTTCCAGCGGATAGGGTAGGGGAGTTGGAAGGGGAGGGAGACTTCACCGGTTTGAGACAAGTCCCACCTTGTGTGAGACCTCCCTTTGTAGCCGGATTTTCTGTCTCTCTTGCATACAACTGGCCCTACTCTCCCTGTAAAACCTTTTTTGCAATGGGACTGGTGAATCCAGGTAGACCTCTCTGCAATCCTTATCGCAGTAGGGGAAGTTAGGAGGACTTTGAAAGGACCATCCCACCTTGGGGAGTACCAATGCTTTTTCTTACTTTCTTTATCGTACATCATGGGACACAGAGCCTTAAGTAATTACTTAATGGGTTATGGGCCACCTTGAGATGTTGACACTGGTTGTCAGAAACCATGAATCAGACCAAGACAGAAGTACAGTTAATCACGCTTGTTTATTAATAATAATAAAAAGGTAAACAGAGTAAGCGTAGTCAATACATATCCAGAGTTCAGTAACCAGATCTGGTAGTCAGCCAAAGCCAATGTCAGAGAGCCAGAGATCAACGTAGTAGTACAGCAAGTAGGATCAGGAGCCAGAAGGGACGTCAGCCAAGCAAGTCTTCAACAGGAACGCAGGAGAAAATCTCTGAGATGTGACCAAAGGCGAAGGCAGAGATGAAGTGAGCTGGACAGCTTTAAGTAGGCAGGACCGACGAGCAGATCATCAACAGCTGAGTCACCATGGAGAGAAAGGAACTGGCAATTAGCCAACAGCTGAGCGGCCAGCTCAGAGAAGGAAGGGTTGAGCCCAGCCCTGACAATACCCCCTCCTCAACGCCCCCCCCCTCGGAGGACCACCGGGCTTGAGGGGAAAACATCTATGGAAATCACAGAGGAGGACAGGGGCATGTACGTCCGAGGATAAGACCCAAGAGCGTTCCTCCAGACTGTACCCCTTCCAATGTACCAGGTACTGTATGCGCCCACAGAACCTACGGGAGTCAACAATGGATTGTACTTCATACTCCTCATGATTCTCAACCTGTATAGAGTGAGAACGTGGCACCGAGGTGGTAAAGCGGTTGCAGACCAAAGGTTTCAATAAGGAGACATGAAACACATTTGAGATTCGCATACTAGGAGGAAGGTCCAACTCATAAGCCACTGGGTTAATCCTGCGAAGGATACTGAAAGTCCCAATAAACCGAGGTTCGAACTTCAAAGAAGGAACACGAAGTCGGAGGTTGCGAGACGACAGCCAGACTCTGTCCCCAACCTGGTAGGCAGGTGCAGGCAGGCGCAGGCAGGCATCTGCGGTCAGCATGGAGTCTGTACCTATCGTTAACATATCGCAAAGTCTCCTGGACTTGTACCCAAGTGGAACGAAGACCACGGAGATTCTCCTCTAACGCAGGAATACTCTGCGGAACAAACGAGGCAGGCAAAGCTGAAGGTTGGAAACCATAGTTCGCCGTAAACGGGGACAAACGGGAAGCCGAATTCAAGTCACTATTGTGAGCAAACTCCGCCCATGATAAGAGGTCGGACCAGTTGTTATGGTCAGAAATATAGCAACGTAGGAATTGCTCCAAGGACTGATTGGCTCGTTCTGCTGCCCCATTAGACTGCGGGTGATACGCAGAGGAGAAAGCAAGCTGAATACCCAACTGTGCACAAAAGGCTCGCCAGAACCGAAACACAAACTGAATACCCCTGTCTGAGACAATCACCTTGGGTAGCCCATGTAAGCAGAAGATCCCCCGAGCAAAAATATAAGCCAGTTCCTTAGAAGTAGGCAACTTCTTGAGTGGAATACAATGCAACATTTTCAAGAACCGGTCAACCACCATAAGGATAACTGTGTTGCCCTTGGAGTTAGGTAACTCCACAATGAAATCCATAGACAGGTGGGTCTAGGGCCTCTCTCCATTGGGTATGGGTTGTAGGAGGCCCACTGGAAGGTGTCGTGGAGTCTTACTCTGAGCACACATGGAACAGGCAGCGACGAAGGCGGTTACATCAGCACGTAGACCAGGCCACCAGAATTGTTGGGAAATGGCCCAAAAGAGTTAATTCTTCCCAGGGTGGCCAGCAGTCTTGGGAGAATGGTAAATCTGGAGCACGGCAGTACGGAGACTCTTGAACAAAGCAGCGGTCACAAGGTATCTCAGGAGGAGCATCGACCTGAGCAGCAAGAATTTTGTCACCCAAAGGAAAAGTAAGACTGGTGCGATCCGCAGCCAGAATACGTTAAGGAGGAATCACAGGAACTGGAACCGACTCAATTTTGGAAGTGGAGGAAAATTGTTGTGACAAGCCGTCAGCCCTTACATTCTTAGTACCGGGTAAGAATGAGACAATGTAATTAAAACTCGACAAGAAAAGGGCCCATCACGCCCTTCTGGGAGAGAGGCGCTTAGCCTCAGACAAGAATGTGAGATTCTTATGGTCAGTAAGAATGAGAACCGGCACAGTGGTACCTTCAAGGAGATGTCTCCATTCTTTCAGGGCTAAAATGATCGCCAATAGCTCTCTGTCACCAATCTCGTAATCGCACTCTGCCGGTGACAATCTCTTGGAAAAGTAGCCACATGGATGCATAGCGCACTCAGAGTTGGGACGTTGAGACAGAAGGGCGCCAACTCCAGTCTTGGAAGCATCAACTTCTAGGATAAAAGGCAATGTAGGATCAAGGTGTGCCAACAAAGGAGCAGAAACAAAGGCAACCTTGAGACTCTCAAAGGCCTTAATGGACTCCGGAGACCAACTCTGTGGGTTGCCGTCTTTCCTGGTCATATCAGTCAGGGGCTTGACCAGAGACGAAAAGTTACGAATAAACTTCCGATAATAGTTGGCAAAGCCAAGAAAACGCTGCAGAGGACATAAGCCCATGGGTCGAAGCCACTCTAGGACCGCTGAAAGTTTCTCTGGGTCCATCAAAAAACCAGAAAAGAAGGAGGGCGCACCAACCTAGTGCATTACCACTGATAAACTTTAATGCAGCATAAAAACAGCAAAAATTATATTCACAAACGAGCTTATAAAACCAGCTTTAAAAGGGCACAAAAGCCCTTTTGCGCCCTTTTAAAGCTGGTTTTATAAGCTCGTTTGTGAGTATAATTTTTGCTGGTTTTATGCTGCATTAAAGTTTATCAGTGGTAATGCACTAGGTTGGTGCGCCCTCCTTCTTTTCTGTTTTTTTTCTAGCTTGAATACCCATTGTTCAAACGAGGGCTGCAAGACGCTAGGCATTACCTTTTTAGGTGGCTGCACCACATGTCTAGTTCATGGACACCTGAGCGCAGGAGAGATTTTTATTGTGTTTGCTTGATTCCATCAAAAAACCAGCAGTGGAAATGACATAGCCCAGGAATTTCACCTGTTCACAATGGAATTCGCACTTTTCCAATTTACAATAGAGATTGTTCTCTCGGCGCTGAAGCACACAACAGACATCTGTGTGGTGGCTCTCCAGGGACTTAGAAAATATGAGGATATCGCCGAGATAAACCACCATACATAACTGCAACAAATCTCGGAGGACATTGTTAATGAACTCCTGGAAAACTGCCGTAGCGTTACAAAGGTCAAAAGACATTACGAGATACTCATAATGACCTGATCTGGTATTAAACGCAGTTTTCCACTCGTCGCCCTCCTTAATCCTGACGAGATTGTATGCCCCTCTCAAATCGAGCTTCGTGAAAACCATTGCTCCCTTGAGGCGGTCAAATAACCCCGTAATCAACGGAATGGGATAGGCATTCCTAATCGTGAAACGATTGAGACCCCTATAATCGATACAAGGTCTCAGTTCACCACATTCTTCTTCACAGAAAAGAAACCAGCACTAGTAGGAGACGTGGATTTGCAGATGAAACCACGAGAGAGTGCGGCTGCAACATGCTCCTCCATGGCCTTATACTCCAAGACCAACAAAGGGTAAACCCGGCCACGAGGGGGAATGGCACCAGGTTGAAGGTCAATTGCGCAATCATACGACCGGTGTGGAGGCAAAGTACCGGCTTGACCTTTGTCAAAGACATCGCTAAAATCGCTGGACTCTTCGGGCAGGGAGGAGAGTGAAGAGGTGCACAGTGTCACGAATTCGCACGCCCACAGCGACTAACTGAGACGTGCGTTCCGTGACCGGGGTATGTGAGGAACTAAGGCAATAAGGGGGAACTTATACTGAGCATGTAAGACCGGCTGTGGTACTTTCACAGCCTGCACTACCTTTGGCCACCACTAGAGGGAGACTCCAATCCAGCTAGCTGACCACACACAGGCAGATACAAATATTACATACAATCTGGTACACTCTAAGGGTTGGGGAACAGTCTAGCAATTACTATACACTTCTAGGGTTCCTCCAGCTATCCTGCAAGCTTGAACCCCTGTGTTAATCACTGTCCCCACACCCACACACCAGACACACAATAAACGATAGCCTGCCACCACCCAACAGTTTGTCCGCAGACTGGTCTGCTGAGCCACCACACACACAGATCTGCGTCTGGCAGATCTGTTAGCTTACAATCTGCATGCAATCTGCCAACACACAGTGCAATTGCATACCGATTGGTACGTAACTTAAACCGAGTACTTAGGCACTAAAATACAACAACCTCTCCAGAGATATGAGTCCTAGCTTAGTACACAGAAGTCACTTATTAATTTTATCATTTAATATCCCGAAAGTGGGCAGTGCATATAAGATATGCAAATAAAAAGGATTTACCAAAAAAGATACAAAAAATGCAGAAAGACACACAAATTGGCAATTTGCTATGAAAATAAAAAGGGATAAAAACAGAAATAAACTTTACCAAGTAAGTCTATCCGTTAGTAGAAGCATACTGGAACATGTGGGAACTCCCCAGTTTCGAACTGGCTTCGTGGAAGAACAATGTCCATATCTCAGGCTACCCAATTTATTGAAATATGGATGTGGGCTGGACTTTAGCCCTTGGCCAATCAACCCTGGGGGGTGTTCCTGTCTCAGCCCACAAATGTTTTGTGTTCTGAAATGACCAGAGTCAAATTGGCCCAGAACGGCGCTGATTGCTGGGTCATGGATAGGATTTCTGATACCAGCGCATCAGTCCGATCGCAACAGTACCAATCACTGCCTGCCTGCCGCAATCAGGCGCCATATAGCGGTTTTGTGTGGTTCTCCAGGATTCCACACCTACTAAACATACAGAGTTACATGTACACGTAACCCATCACGTGTACGATCAAAAGGAATTATTTTCATCTCTCTGCTGTTAATATTTTAGCTTTTATGAGAGATAAAATAGGTTCCTTAGATCTCTTGATATTAATCAAAGCTTACAGACTGTCCGGAGCCTTGTGAATGCCTCCTGCAGATCTGTGTGGCCAAGATGACTAGCAGTTTTATTTGAGCCTCAGGAAGGTGGCGATCTATGTTTACTCTAATGGGAACTTTTATTGGCATCTAGGTGTCACTTCGATCCTAGAAAAAACTATCTCTGTCCTTTTCAAATGCTAATGAAAGAACATATGTGCATGACTGACATTGAATACTATATTTTTAATAACCCAGAATTAAACTACATCTACCATTATACTACTTCTACAGATCACACCACATCTTGTTAAGGCAAAACTATCCTACGCTTATATTTTTGTCACACACAGGACCTTGGCTACCTTCTGGAAGCATCTCTCACTGCACTGTGGTGACCAGGACAGAACCTCAGCATGAAGCCAATTAAAAGAAGGGTTGTGCCTCTGTAACCAAGAATAACCAATAACCAGCGGAAACTTAGGTGAGGAAATAACTTGGAATTAGATTATCTCATGGTGAAGGACCCCTACAGCCATGGACAACGGAACAGTCTCATGAGTCACATGGGCAGGTTGTAGAGGTCTCCTGTCAAGAGCCTCAATGGCAAGTGGAGTGTCGCGCAGCTGTAGCAGAATCGAGTGCTTTGATACAAAGGCAGCATCAATTAACAGGCCTGCAGCCCCAGAGTCGATTAGAGCCTGTATCTCGACGGATGACTCAGCCCAAGACAGTGTAACCGAAACCAGGGGCTTATCTTTCTGGGAAACTGGAGACAAAACAATGCCACCTAAGGTCTGTCCGTGACAGGACCTCAAGGTTCGGGCATTCCCTGGATGGATAGGACAAGACTTCAAAAAGTGACCAGCCTGGCCACAATAAAGGCACAATCTCTCCCTCCTCCTAAGGGCTCTCTCATCTGCAGAGAGGTGCGTGAAGCCCAAGTGCATGGGTTCATCTTCACAGACCGACTCAGTACCAGGAGGCATGGGAGGTGAGGGAGGCAAGGGTGGGACTGCAAAGCTCAGAGACAAATGTACAGGCTTGCGCCAGTGCTCCTTAAAAGAGAGTCTTTCTCTGAGTCTGGAGTCAATGAGGATGGCAAATGTGATCAACCTCTCCAGGTCAGTGGGTATATCTCGGGCTGCTATCTCATCCGTGATGTTATCTGAGAGACCATGAGAGAAGGCAGCCACGAGGGCCTCATTGTTCCAAGCAACCTCTGCTGCCAGAGTATGGAATTCAATGGCGTAATCGGCAACAGTTCTAGTACTTTGTTTTATGGACACGAGGCTCTTGGCAGCAGGAGCAGAGCGTGCGGGAATGTCAAATACCCTTTTGAAGGGAGCCACAAATTCTGGGTAACTCAGGAGCACGGGTTTTTGCGTCTCCCATAGAGGGTTTGCCCAGGCCAAGGCTCTCTCAGAAAGCAAAGATATCACGAAACCTACTTTGCTTCTGTCCGTGGGAAATGCCTGGGACAGCATCTCAAAGTATATCTCAACCTGGCTGAGAAACCTTCTGCATTGAACTGGATCACCCCCAAATCGCTGGGGAAGCGGAGCGGGACCAGACATGCCTCTTACAGAGGTAATACTCGAGGCGGGTGTCTGCACAGAGACTGGAGCAGCAGCAGGGACGGCCTGCAACACAGGTTGTACCAGAGCAGCCATAGTGGAAGATTCCAGGTTAGCTGTGCGACTCAGGAGCGTTTGTAACGCCAAGGCAAACTGATCCATGCTGTGATCCTGGTCATCCAATCTGGAAAAAATATTACCAACAAGTGGACTGACTGCATCTTCTGAATTCATGGCCTTCGCCTACTGTCAGAAACCATGAATCAGACCGAGACAGAAGTACAGTTAATCACACTTTTTTAATAATAATGATAATAAAAAGGTAAACAGAGTAAGCATAGTCAATACATCGCCAGAGTTCAGTAACCAGATTGGGTAGTCAGCCAAAGCCAATGTCAGAGAGCCGGAGATCAACGTAGTAATACAGCAAGCAGGATCAGGAGCCAGAAGGGACGTCAGCCAAGCAAGTCTTCAACAGGAACGCAGGAGAAAATCTCTGAGATGTGACCAAAGGCGAAAGCAGAGATGAAGTGAGCTGGACGGCTTTAAGTAGGCAGGACTGACGAGCAGATCATTAACAGCTGAGTCACTGTGAAGAGAAAGAAGCTGGCAATTAGCCGACAGCTGAGTGGCCAGCTCAGAGAAGGAAGGGCTGAGCCCAGCCCTGACACTGGTATACTCAATGAAGGAAGTTGACTCCCCTATATAACCCCTCCTCCTTCCAGGACTACCTCAGTTTTTTCGCTAGTGTCTAAGGTGTTGGTCACGAGTGAAGATGTGCTCTGAGGAGCTCCAGGAGAGGGATCCATGCTGGATTTAAAAAACCTCCACTACCGGATCCATCCACGCCACTGCGGCCACAGGATGGTACCCGGGCCTGGCATAGAATAACAAGGTTTTGCCTGTAACGCTTCTCTTTGAGGGCTGGACCCTAGGAAACCAGGACTTTTTGGTCTTGCTACATTACCTAAAGTTGTCCTGAGGGGTGCTATACAGGTCCAAAGGAGTGGAACCCCTATTAAAAGGGACCCGGTCTTTGAAGGTTTAACTACGCTGCCCGCCGTGATGGATGAAGTCTGGATCTGTCTGTTTTCAGCAGTATCCTGCAGTGAGGAAAAGGTAAAAGAAAAGCTTAGGAACTGCAAAGTCCACCTATGACTTTTCTTTCAATATGTAATATTGTAATGCCTTAAAGCTCCTCTAGAGGGAGTAAGAATGCATATACTCTGTCAATATGTGCTAACTTACAGCGTGTGTATAGAAAGGGTCCCTTTCCGTGGTCTTATACCTCCCTGAGCATTGTATCTTGCACATATAATTCATTGAGAACAAAAAGGGTTTTTTTTAGTTAGTGAAGCCATAGGCTGTACATACCTTATTTTACATCTCAGTCACCCCCCTGTTTGACACATGAGTTACTCCATGTGTCAATACTGCTGCATACCTAAATAGGGATTTTGGCAATACCGGTTTTCAATCAGGTGACATGTAGATGTTATCTATTATTGTGCAACCTTTTGTTTTCCATAATTTCTTTTCACTAGATGGTGCTACGTGTTTCATGTCTCTAAGGACTGTGTAAGTCTACATTATTTCATACCTTAATTTAATGTCCTAAACTCTAAAATACCTCCTAAAGGTTCAATTTTTTACTCATTCATGTAATCAGTAGACACCCACCCCATAAAAAGGAACTCGTCTCATTCTTCAGTTGTGTAGAAGGAGGGGGGTGTCATATCTGCACTTGAATTGGGGCTGGGGAAAATGGATACTCTCCATCTAACATGAATGAGCACAGGATCATAGGTCAAACTAACAAAGAAAGCCTTCCTTACTTTGGAGTCGTTAAAAACAATATTCTTTCATTTATTCAAATATAAGTCCATAAGTCCACTAAGTATGCAGACATAAAATGTTTCCTAGCAACATTTTCATTATTTGACATATAGATTCGATATATATATATCTGAATATTTTTTCTCAGACCCCGACATTTTAGCAGAATTTAATAAAACATGAACCCCCTTATTCCCTGGACCCAAGTGAAATCCACAGGGTCCCAAAAAAGAACTTTTTTTTTTTTTTTTTTTACCCAAACACATATTCTGATTCAGAACTTAGCCTTTTAACTTTGTAAATGTACCCAAATATAAACCACATTACATCATTAACACTTTACAGTTGAAAGACTGGAAATTCTAAAAGTAACATATCCAAGAAAAATTTACTTTAAGACTATTATTCAGACCTTCTTTGCCACTGAAAATCCTAATATTTTCACAGATGCACAAATTAACCTGTGTGCTTAAAAGTTCATGCTGCTTTACAAACATATTTATCACCATCTCCTTCTTTCCTCTGCTACGTCTGTCAGGCAATCTGCATTTTCTTGTTTCTGAGAAACAGCTCCTTGACCACCATTTTGGGCTACAAAAGCATCAAGTCTGTTGTATTCTCTTTTCTCTCCTCTCTCTGGGCTTCAATGCTACTGCACACTTCTCTTAACAAAGCCCTTCAAATCCTTGTTTCCTTATGGCAGTAAAGTTAGCACTCAGTCACATCCACATTTACTGTCTCTGCCATGGACTGGACACATTTAAAGTAATCAAAACATTCTCAGCCTTTTCTTTTCTCACATTCATCAAGCCACTTGATAATAATTCTACAACATTCTGTTCACTTTCATGTTTTCTATCTATTACTTTAAAACCATTAATTAACCTTCCGATTTCTCTCTTCTGGCATGTGCTTCCTTGTCTAACTACTGTTTCTTAACCACTTCAGCCCCGGACCATTATGCTGCCTAAGGACCAGAGGACTTTTTCCAATTTGGCACTGCGTCGCTTTAACTGCTAATTGCGCGGTCATGCAATGCTGTACCCAAATGAAATTTGCGTCCGTTTCTTCCCACAAATAGAGCTTTCTTTTGATGGTATTTGATCACCTCTGCCATTTTTATTTTTTGCGCTATAAATGGAAAAAGTCCGAAAATTTTGAAAAAAATGATATTTTCTACTGTTTGTTATAAAAAAAAATCCAATAAATTCAATTTTAGTCATACATTTAGGCCAAAATGTATTCAGCCACAGGTCTTTGGTAAAAAAAAAGTCAATAAGCGTATATTTATTGGTTTGCGCAAAAGTTATAGCATCTACAAACTAGGGTACATTTTCTGGAATTTACACAGCTTTTAGTTTATGACTGCCTATGTCATTTCTTGAGGTGCTAAAATGGCAGGGCAGTACAAACCCCCCCCAAATGACCCCATTTTGGAAAGTAGACACCCCAAGGAAATTGCTGAGAGGCATGTTGAACCCATTGAATATTTATTTTTTTTGTCCAAGTGATTGAATAATGACAAAAAAAAAAAAAATATTTACAAAAAGTTGTCACTAAATGATATATTGCTCACACAGGCCATGGGCCTATGTGGAATTGCACCCCAAAATACATTCAGCTGCTTCTCCTGAGTACGGTGATACCACATGTGTGGGACTTTTTGGGAGCCTAGCCGCGTACGGGGCCCCGAAAACCAATCACCGCCTTCAGGATTTCTAAGGGCGTACATTTTTGATTTCACTCCTCACTACCTATCACAGTTTTGAAGGCCATAAAATGCCCAGATGGCACAAACCCCCCCAAATGACCCCATTTTGGAAAGTAGACACCCCAAGCTATTTGCTGAGAGGCATGCTGAGTCCATGGAATATTTTATATTTTGACACAAGTTGCGGGAAAGTGACAATTATTTTTTTTTTTTTTGCACAAAGTTGTCACTAAATGATATATTGCTCACACAGGCCATGGGCATATGTGAATTTGCACCCCAAAATACATTTAGCTGCTTCTCCTGAGTATGGAGATACCACATGTGTGGGACTTTTTGGGAGCCTAGCCGCGTACGGGGCCCCGAAAACCAATCACCGCCTTCAGGATTTCTAAGGGTGTAAATTTTTGATTTCACTCTTCACTGCCTATCACAGTTTCGGAAGCCATGGAATGCCCAGGTGGCACAAAACCCCCCCAAATTACCCCATTTTGGAAAGTAGACACCCTAAGCTATTTGCTGAGAGGCATGGTGAGTATTTTGCAGCTCTCATTTGTTTTTGAAAATGAAGAAAGACAAGAAAAACATTTTTTTTTTCTTTTTTCAATTTTCAAAACTTTGTGACAAAAAGTGAGTTCTGCAAAATACTCACTATACCTCTCAGCAAATAGCTTGGGGTGTCTACTTTCCAAAATGGGGTCATTTGGGGGGGTTTGTGCCACCTGGGCATTCCATGGCCTCCGAAACTGTGATAGGCAGTGAAGAGTGAAATCAAAAATTTACGCCCTTAGAAAGCCTGAAGGCGGTGCTTGGTTTTCGGGGTCCCGTACGCGGCTAGGCTCCCAAAAAAGTCTCACACATGTGGTATCCCCGTACTCAGGAGAAGCAACAGAATGTATTTTGGAGTGTAATTTCACATATTTCCATGGCATGTTTGAGCAATATATCATTTAGTGACAACTTTGTGCAAAAAAAAAAAAAATGTGTCTCTTTCCCGCAACTTGTGTCACAATATAAAATATTCCATGGACTCGACATGACTTTCAGCAAATAGCTTGGGGTGTCTACTTTCCAAAATGGGGGTGTCATTTGAGGGGGGGTTTTGAACTGTCCTGGCATTTTATGCACAACATTTAGAAGCTTATGTCACATATCACCCACTCTTCTAACCACTTGAAGACAAAGCCCTTTCTGACACTTTTTGTTTACATGAAAAAATTATTTTTTTTTGCAAGAAAATTACTTTGAACCCCCAAACATTATATATTTTTTTTTAAAGCAAAGCAGATTAAAATGGTGGGTGTTTCATTTTTTTTTTTTCACACAGTATTTGCGCAGCGATTTTTCAAACACATTTTTGGGGGAAAAAACACACTTTTTTAAATATTAATGCACTAAAACACACTATATTGCCCAAATGTTTGATGAAATAAAAAAGATGATCTTAGGCCAAGTACATGGATACCAAACATGACATGCTTTAAAATTGCGCACAAAAGTGCAGTGGCGACAAACTTAATACATTTTTAAAAGCCTTTACAGGTTACCATTTTAGATTTACAGAGGAGGTCTACTGCTAAAATTACTGCCCTCGATCTGACATTCGCGGTGACACCTCACATGCATGGTGCAATTGCTGTTTACATTTGACGTCAGACCGACGCTTGCATTTGCGCGAGAGCAGGGGGGGACAGGGGTGCTTTTTTTTTTTTTTTTTTCTTTATTATTTTTTTGCTTTTTTATCTTATTTTTAAACTGTTCCTTTCATTTTTTTTTTAATCATTTTTATTGTTATCTCAGGGAATGTAAATATCCCCTATGATAGCAATAGGTAGTGACAGGTACTCTTTTTTGAAAAAATTGGGGTCTATTAGACCCCAGATCTCTCCTCTGCCCTCAAAGCATCTGACCACACCAAGATCGGTGTGATAAAATGCTTTCCCAATTTCCCAATGGCGCTGTTTACATCCGGCGAAATCAAAGTCATGAAATGCTCGTAGCTTCCGGTTTCTTAGGCCATAGAGATGTTTGTAGCCCCTCTGGTCTCTGATCAGCTCTATGGTCAGCTGGCTGAATCACCGGCTGCATTCTCAGGTTCCCTGTTGAGACAGGAGAGCCAGAGAAAAACACGGAAGACGGTGGGGGGGGGGCATTCCCTCCCACTGCTTGTAAAAGCAGTCTAGAGGCTAATTAGCCGCTAGGATTGCTTTTACATGAAAGCTGACCGCTGGCTGAAAAGAATGATACCAAGATGATACCTAAACCTGCAGGCATCATTCTGGTATAACCACTCAGTCGTGAATGGCGTACCTGAAAACAAAAAAATGGTTAACAATAAAACACAGTAAACGGTAAAGTATAAAAAAATTGCATACCTGAAAAGCAAACATGATAAAACATAATAACAATAAAACATTGCAGAATAGAATACAGTAAAAAAGAGCAGAACAATAGAGAGAGAATAGAGAGAGAACAATAAAACGACAACTATTTTTTTTTATTTTATATATATATATATATATATATTTTTTTTTTTTTTACACTTTTTTTTGTAACTAACTTTTATAACTGTAACCGGTTCCAGGTTCGGGTCTCTCAAAATGCGATGGCATCTTGGGAGACCCTGTGAAAGTGTGCCTAGTCTGTGCAATGCTATACCCTATGCTAATACTCAACTAGTGAATGGTAGCGTTCAAAACATTCACCAATGCAAAGACCAGGATTGTCAGGACAGGAGGGACAATAATAGTGGGTGTCACGCCTATATCCGCGCTTGCTGCAGACACAACATCTTTTTTGGGGGGGTTCGCTGGGTAGGGGTACTCGGGAGGACATAAAGAAAATGCCTCTCATGCAGCCGACTGCATTTGGTTGGGGATGTGAATAGGGCGAGTACGGGCGCTGCAGAAGTGGTGGGTTCCCAATTAGGATTGGCGAATGCAGCAGGAAGGGCATTATGGGCACGACGGGCCTGTGTTTGTCTTCTTCTTGGTGGCAGCGGGACACTACTTGTGCTTGCCACCTCACCAGCTTGAACTGCACTTATGGGACTCGCCACGTCACCAAGTGTTACTGCAGTGCTGGTTTGACTATGACCGGGGTGTACTAGGCCACTGGTGCTTGCCAGTTCACCAAAACGCTACCAAAAAAACTGTTAGCGATCGCAGGGATCAGGCCTGACTCTGCGAACGCTGCAGTTATGCGTTTAGTGTTTTGTAAGTGACAGTGATCGATCGATACTGCACTTGGGTGGGCTGGGCTGGGTCGGGCGGAGGGGCAAAACGCAGGTGCTAGCAGGTATCTGGGCTGATCCTGCTAACACTGCGTTTTTGGGAACCCTAAACTGCTGGGGACGCTAGTATAGATCTGATCGGATCAGATATTGATCCGATCAGATACTATACCACTAAGGGATGTGTACGGTGCGTGCGTGCGTGGGTGTTAGCGGTACTGGCACTAACCTGATGCTGCCTGGGGCTGGTGCTTGCCAGTTCACCAAAATGCTACCAAAAAACTGTTAGCGATCGCAGGGATCAGGCCTAACTCTGCGAACGCTGCAGTTATGCGTTTAGTGTTTTGTAAGTGACAGTGATTGATCGATACTGCACTTGGGTGGGTTGGGCTAAGGGAGGCGTATGCTGCGTGCGTGGGTGTTAGCGGTACTGGCGCTAATCTGACGCTGCCTGGGGCGACGCAGATCACCGCCGGGCGATCAGGGGGCTAAACCTTTATTCGGTAATAAACGGCGGGTGCCCTGACACTATAAAATATAAACGAACTAACCAGCGTCACCCGTAACAGTTATACGGTGATCAGTGGTGAAAGGGTTAACTAGGGGGCAATCAAGGGGTTAAAACATTTATTAGGTAGTATATGGGGGTCCCTGTCGCTATAAAACGCTGACGGCGAACCTAAATATTTACCTCCCTAACTAGCGTCACCAGCGACACTAATACAGCGATCAGAAAAATGATCGCTTAGTGACACTGGCGACAGGGGGTGATCAAGGGGTTAAAACTTTATTAGGGGGGTTTAGGGGGTATCCTAGACCTAAAGGGGGCTAACAGTAACTGCCCTAACACAGTAACTGTCACAAACTGACACCATGCAGTAATCAGAAAAAAATAAATAAATAAACTGCTTGGTGTCAGTGTGACGGGGGGGGTGTGATCAGGGGGGGGATCGGGGGTGTAATGTATGCCTGGCGTGTTCTACTGTATGTGTGTGTTTGTGTAACTCACATTCCAGTCTTCTCTCCTCGGCGCCGGAACGGAAAATACCGAGCTGAGGAGAGATGACATCATTTCCTTTGCTGCTGTTTAGCATACAGCAGCAAAGGAATGATTTGATTGGCCGGCGGCAATCGCGAGGGGGGGCTACGAACGGATGGTCTCCCCCTCATCTCTGATCGCCGCTGGTCAGAAGAGGACTGCCTCGGGCACCGGGGGGGTCCGATCGGACCCCCCGCCCGCGGGAGGCAGATCACGTATATGTACGTGATTCTGCCTGCCCGTGCCACCTTGCCGACGTACATCGGCGTGAGGCGGTCCTTAAGTGGTAAACTTGCATAATTCCTTTAATATTCTGGCATGCTAAAATACTAAAGCAACTGGATCTTATCAATGTATGGAAGCTTTTCCCTTTTCACGCTCAGTTTCAATACCTACGATATAACCCTTCTGTATTGTCATAGCTGGTCAGGAGTTCGCTTTTTTACAGACACAATCTCTCACACAGGAATTTGAAAAGGAGGAGCACCTCACTCCCTCCTTATAGGAGATTCACACGAGGGGAAGGGGTAAGGAAACTGCAAAGAGAGCAGGCGTTAATCTCCCAAAATGATTTCTCGCACAACAACACACACAACTCAAACATTTGTTAAACATTTAGATAACACTTGCATTGTCTGGTCTAATTCTCTTTTGCTAGACCCATCAGTTATGTGCATTATATGAATCTGCTAATTTGACTATTGGATTACCTTTACCTGAAGTTGCAACTCCATCTTTTTGGTTCCTATGAGTCCGGCTGAGGATTGTCCCCGAGCAGGTGGCCCAGATGTAGCACAGTCTCCCAGACAATGTTGTCCAGTGGTACCTGAGACTGTGCAATAATCCAAGACGCCAGCTCCGGTCCAATCCCATGGGCCATATAGTGCAATGCCACCTTTTTACATATTTATCTGCTTAATACAGTTCCTTTTCTGTGTTATGCCGCGTACACACGGTCGGACTTTTCGTCTACAAAAGTCCGACAGCCTGTCCGACAGACTTCCGGCGGACTTTCGGCGGACTTGCAGCAGACTTTCTAACGAACGGACTTGCCTACACACGACCACACAAAAGTCCGACGGATTCGTACGTGATGACGTACACCGGACTAAAATAAGGAAGTTCATAGCCAGTAGCCAATAGCTGCCCTAGCATGGGTTTTTGTCCGTCGGACTAGCACACAGACGAGCGGATTTCGGGTCCGTCGTAGTTACGACGTAAAGATTTGAAGCATGTTTCAAATCTAAAGTCCGTCGGATTTGAGGCTGAAAAAGTCTGCTGAAAGTCCGGAGAAGCCCACACACGAACGGATTACCAGCCAGCTTTAGTCCGTCGGCGTCCGTTGGACTTTTGTAGACGAAAAGTCCGACCGTGTGTACGCGGCATTACTGATAGGCAAGCAAGCTACAGCTCAAGGTGGAGGGGGAGAGAGTCCAGTGTCTAACTGCCAGCTTACAGGCACACAGAACATGAGATGTGAAGAATATTTTTTTTTCTTTTTCTTGTGCTGGTTGTTTAAACTCCTATTATCAACCCATACCTTTTTTGATCTTCGGGTCCTAACTATTTAACTTTATCCACCAAATCCTGACACTTTTTTACAGTTAGTTTACTATTGAATCCAAACTTCCCCTCCCACTTGGCACATTAGGAACACAGCAGCCTCATAAGCAGGCACAAAACATTCTTTTGCAGAGGCTATTCCCCATTTTCAGCGTCAGTCAGTCTCTCATTAACCTATAAAACACTGGGATAGTGAACCTTGGGCTCACGGTAACAATATGAATACAAGAAGAGTAAAAATATCAGCACTCCCCACACTATAGGGAGAATCAAAAAATTATTAAAACTTGTCTCTGCAGTACTGTTGTTTTTCAATAAGGTTACAGCATCAACAGAGGGGTTAAACATGAGAAAGGAGAAACTAAACACACAGAAGAAAGTTTTCTTTCTAGATCACTCAGCTAAATAGCGCTTAAAGGGGTTGTAAAGGTAAATTTTTTTATCTTTAAAAATAACAAACATGTTATACTTACCTTCACTGTGCAGCTCGTTCTGCACAGAGTGGCCCCGAACTTGCTCTTCTGGGGTCCCTCGGCGGCTGTTTCAGCTCCTCCCCGCAATAATTAACCACCTTAATGCGAGCTCCCTCGCACGGTGGTTAGTTATTGCGGGCGCGCTCCCGTGATACAGCCGGCGGCCATAGCCGCTCGCTGTATCACTCGGCCCCGCCCCCGGCGCGCCGCATCATTGGATGTGATTGACAGCAGCGCGAGCCAATGGCTGCGCTGCTTTCAATCCATCCACTATAGCCAATCAGCGACCAGGCTGATCGGCTGAATGGAGGTCGGGAACGAGCGGCCGAGTTTCGAGGTGTCAGGTAAGTAAAACGGGGGGGCTGGGGGCGGCGGTATTATCAAAAGTTTTTTCACCTTAATGCATAGAATGCATTAAGGTGAAAAAATTTATACCTTTACAACCCCTTTAACCAGTTGCCGACCGGCGCACGCCGATGTACGTCGGCAGAATGGCACGGGCAGGCATAAGGGCTTACCTGTACGTCCCTGCCTGCCCACGGGCAGGGGGTCCAATCTGACCCCCCGGTGCCTGCAGCGGTCAGATTCGTTACAGGAACGATCAGTGCTGAGGGGGAGGCCACCAATTCATGGCCACCCCCTCGCGATCACTCCTGATGAATGAAAAGCTTCCTCTGCTCCTGTAATGTAAACAGAGGCAGAGGAAGTAATGTCATCTCTCCTCGTGTCTGTCTTTTTGTTCCAGCGCAGAGGAGAGAAGACATCAAGTAAGTTTGCACCAACACTACACTAACAGTAGAACACTCAGGCACACTAATCACCCCCTGATCACACCCCTGTCACAGTGACACCAATAGCATTTTTTTTTTTTTTTTTTTACTGATTACTGCATTGGTGTCATTTGTGACTGTTATAAGTGGTAGGGCAGTTAGTGGTAGGCCCCTTTAGGGTACCCCCCTAACCCCCCCAATAAAGGTTTAACCCCTTGATCACCCCCTGTTGCCAGTGTCACTAAGCGATCTTTTTTTCTGATCGCCGTATTAGTGTCACAGGTGACGCTAGTTAGCCAGGTAAGTATTTAGGTTCACCATCAGCTTTTTATAGCGTCAGGTACCCCCATATACTACTATAAAGGTTTTAACCCCCTGATTGCCCCCTAGTTAACCCTTTCACCAGTGATCACCATATAACTGTTACGGGTGACGCTGGTTAGTTAGTTTGTTTTTTATACCCGCCATTTATTACCCAATAAAGGTGATATGTTAGGTTTTAGTATCAGATAGGGTCTGCGTCACCCCAGGCAGCGTCAGGTTAGTGCCAGTACCGCTAACGCCCACGCACGCAGCATACACCACCCTTAGTGGTATAGTATCGATATCTGATCTGATCAGATCTATACTAGCGTCCCCAGCAGTTTAGGGTTCCCAAAAACGCAGTGTTAGCAGGATCAGCTCAGATACCTGCTAGCACCTGCGTTTTGCCCCTCCGCCCAGCCCACCCAAGTGCAGTATCGATCGATCACTGTCACTTACAAAACACTAAACGCACATAACTGCAGCATTCGCAGAGTCAGGCCTGATCCCTGTGATCGCTAACAGTTTTTTTTTTAAAGCGTTTGTTACATTTGCTGACAGTCTAGGAGCTTTTTTACCTGTAAGTCGCACTAGTGTACCAGTAAATTTAGAGCCCAAAATGGCAAATCGAAGGTACAGTAGTGAAGAGGCCTACACATTTCTGAGCATGACAGATAGTGAAGAGGAAGTCACTCATCTGTCAGATTCAGGCTCAGAATACGAACCTGTAGACAGCAGCGGCTCCATGACAGATAGCTCTGACAACGGATTTGTGGTCCCTGCCAAGGTCAGGTGTACCAGACCCCGATCTTCTGCTGTTGAGGTACAAGAACCGCAGGGCTCTCGTATGGAGCAGAGAAGTACTAGCACCGCTATTCCTTCTGGTGACCTGGCAAGCACCAGAGGCCTAGTACACCCTGGTCGTACATCCAGCACTGCAGTAACACTTCGTGACGTGGCGAGTCCCATAATATGCAGTTCAAGCTGGCAAAGTGGCAAGCACAAGTAGCATGTCAGATAGTGAAGAGGAAGTCACTCATCTGTCAGATTCAGGCTCAGAATACGAACCTGTAGACAGCAGCGGCTCCATGACAGATAGCTCTGACAACGGATTTGTGGTCCCTGCCAAGGTCAGGTGTACCAGACCCCGATCTTCTGCTGTTGAGGTACAAGAACCGCAGGGCTCTCGTATGGAGCAGAGAAGTACTAGCACCGCTATTCCTTCTGGTGACCTGGCAAGCACCAGAGGCCTAGTACACCCTGGTCGTACATCCAGCACTGCAGTAACACTTCGTGACGTGGCGAGTCCCATAATATGCAGTTCAAGCTGGCAAAGTGGCAAGCACAAGTAGTGTCCCACTGCCACCAAGAAGAAGACAAGACAGGCCCGTCGTGCCCATAGTGTCCTTCCTGCAGAATTTGCCAATCCTAATTGGGAGCCCACCACTTCTGCAGCACCCGTACTTCCCCCATTCACTGGCCAACCCGGCATTCAGGTGGAAACAGTTGATTTTACGTCACTTGATTTCTATTCGATGTTTTTCACCGAAGATCTCTATAGATCTATTGTGGACCAAAGTAACTTCTATGCTGGTCAATTCATCAACAGTCCTCCCTTGCCAGAGATTGGAAAACAATTACGGTTTACGAATTTAAGACCTTTCTGGGCCTATTCCTTGACATAGGCATAGTTAAAATGAGTACGTTGCGATCATGTTGGTCAATTGACCCAATTTACCATATGCCCGTGTTCTCTGCTTCCATGGCCAGGGCACAATATGAGCAGATCTTGCAGTTCATGCACTTCAATAACAATGAACTCTGTCATCCTCGTGGAGACCCTGGATACGATTGGCTCTACAAAATTTGGCCCCCTCGTAAACCACTTCAACCAACGTTTTGCAGACTTGTTTACTCCCCATCAAGTTGTCTGCGTTGATGAGTCCCTGATTACGTTTTCTGGCCACTTGTCATTCAAACAGTATCTTCCCAGTAAGCATGCCAGATACGGGGTCAAGATGTATAAGCTCTGTGACGGCCACAGGCTATACATGTAGTTTTATGGTTTACGAGGGAAGAGATAGTCACGTAGAGCCAACAAACTGCCCTGACTACATAGGAAGCGCTGACAAGATTGTGTGGGACTTGGTGAGACCCTTATTCGGAAAGGGGTACCATTTGTATGTGGACAATTATTACACGAGCGTGCCACTTTTTAGTCACTTGTTTGATCTTCAGATTGGAGCATGTGGCACCGTGCGATCTAATCGCCGGGGCTTTCCCCAGCGGCTTGTAGATTCCCGTCTTAGGCTGGGGGAGAGAGCCTGCTTGAAGTGTAATAACTTGCTCGCTATGAAGTGGAGGGATAATAAGAATGTTTTCGTTCTTACCTCCCTTCATGCAGACACGACGGTCCAAATTCCTAGAGCGACTGGTATTGTGGAGAAACCCCTCTGTGTCCACGAATATAACCAAAATATGGGAGGGGTGGACCTCAACGACCAGTTGTTGGCGCCGTACCTAGTTGCCCGTAAGGCCAGACGCTGGTATAAAAAAGTGTCTGTTTATTTATTGCAATTGGCTTTGCTGAATGCTCATGTACTATACAGAGCTTCAGGATGGACTGGATCCTTCCTTAAATTCCAGGAAGAGATCGTCAGAGCCCCTCTGTTTCCAGACAGTGCTCCACCTCACCTTCCCAATGCAAATGCAGTAAGCCGGCTGCATGAGAGGTATTTTCCTTATGTCCTCCAGAGTATTCCTACCCAACGAGCCCCCGTCTGTCTGTAGAAAGCGCGGATATAGGCATGACACCCGCTATTATTGTCTCTCCTGTCCTGACAATCCTGGTCTTTGCATTGGTGAATGTTTTGAATGCTACCATACACTAGTGGAGTTTTAGCGTAGGGTACAGCATTGCACAGACTAGGCACACTTTCACAGGGTCTCCCAAGATGCCATTGCATTTTGAGAGACCCGAACCGTTACAGTTACAAATAAAAGTGTAAAAAAAAAAAAGTAAAAAATAAAAAAAACAAAAGTAGTTGTCGTTTTATTCTCTCTCTCTATTCTCTCTCTATTGTTCTGCTCTTTTTTACTGTATTCTATTCTGCATTGTTTTATTGTTATTATGTTTTATCATGTTTGCTTTTCAGGTATGTCATTTTTTTATACTTTACTGTTTACTGTGTTTTCTTGTTAACCATTTTTTTGTTTTCAGGTACGCCATTCAGTTGCAGCACGGATTTATTTATCTTGACAGCAACAGCGTTTGCTCCCACAATACATAAAGCCGTGACTCCAGCACTCTCGGAGGTGATTTCACCACCACAGTTAAAAAAAAAGAGCATATATGCCGAAGCATGGGGGCAGCAGGGGTGGAGGAGCGATTTGCTCCTAACTTTTGGGGCGGATGCCCCCATGCTTCGACATATATATATTTTAGGCACAGGTTGCATTAAAAAATGTTTTATTTTTTACTATGTTTTTTTTTTTGTATTTGCTTTGCAGGTATGGCAAGTCTTACTGCTATACTGTAATTTTACTTTGTTTTATTGTTAACCATCATTTGCTTAGCAGGTACGCCATTCGGCTTCAGCGCGGATTTATTTATCTTGACAGCAACAGCGTTTGCTCCCACGATACACAAAGCCGTGACTCCAGTGTTGCAGGAGGGGATTTCACCACTACAGTTAAAAACAAAACGGTGCATGTATGGCCATCATTAGAAGTGGGTGGATGAAGGGAGGTATTCTAATGGTGGGCATACCCACCGATCAATCTCTTTTTTTTCGTTCAGCCCACAGGCTGCATGAAAAAAAAGATTGCAATATATGCCCAACAAGGACCAGCAACGTACTGGTATGTTGCTGGACTTTGAGTGGTTATACCAGAATGATGCCTGCGGGTTTAGGTATCATCTTGGTATCATTCTTTTCAGCCAGCGATCGGCTTTCATGTAAAAACAATCCTAGTAGCTAATTAGCCTCTAAACTGCTTTTAGAAGCAGTGGGAGGAGATGTCTCCCCCCAACTGTCCTCCATGGTTTCTCTCCTGTCCCAACAGGGAACCTGAGAATGCAGTTGGTGGCTCTGCCAGCTGACCATAGAGCTGATCCGAGACCAGAATGGCTCCAATCATCTCTATGGCCTAAGAAACCGGAAGCTACAAGCATTTCATGACTTAGATTTCGCCGGATATAAACAGCGCCATTGGGAAAGCATTTTATCACACCGATCTTGGTGTGGTCAGATGCTTTGAGGGCAGAGGAGAGATCTAGGGTCTAATAGACCCCAATTTTTTTTAAAAAGAGTACCTGTCACTACCTATTGATATCATTACATTCCCTGAGATAACAATAAAAATGATAAAAAAAATATAAATGAAAGGAAACAGTTTAAAAAAAAAATAAAAAAGCAAAATAAATAATTTTTTTTAAAAAAAGCACCCCTGTCCCCCCCTGCTCTCGCGCAAAGGCGAGCGCAAGCTTAGGTCTGGCGTCATATGTAAACAGCAATTGCACCATGCATGTGAGGTATCACCGCGAAGGTCAGATCGAGGGCAGTAATTTTAGCAGTAGACCTCCTCTGTAAATCTAAAGTGGTAACCTGTAAAGGCATTTAAAGGCTTTTAAAATGTATGTAGTTTGTCGCCGCTGCACGTTTGTGCGCAGTTTTAAAGCATGTCGTGGTTGGTATCCATGTACTTGGCCTAAGATCATCTTTTTTATTTCATCAAACATTTGGGCAATGAAGTGTGTTTTAGTGCATTTAAATTTTAAAAAGTGTGTTTTTTCCATAAAAAATGCATTTGAAATATCGCTGCGCAAATACTGTGTGAAAAAAAATATTAAACACCCACCATTTTAAACTGTAATTCCTATGCTTTAAAAAAATATATAATGTTTGGGGGTTCAAAGTAATTTTATTGCAAAAAAATATATATTTTTTCATGTAAACAAAAAGTGTCAGAAAGGGCTTTGTCTTCAAGTGGTTAGAAGAGTGGGTGATGTGTGACATAAGCTTCTAAATGTTGTGCATAAAATGCCAGGACAGTTCAAACCCCCCCAAATGACCCCATTTTGGAAAGTAGACACCCCAAGCTATTTGCTGAGAGGCATGTCGAGTCCATGGAATATTTTATATTTTTGACACAAGTTGCGGAAAAAATACTTTTTTTTTTTTTTTTTTTGCACAAAGTTGTCACTAAATGATATATTGCTCACATATGCCATGGGCATATGTGAAATTACATCCCAAAATACATTTCGTTGCTTCTCCTGAGTATGGGGATACCACATGTGTGAGACTTTTTGGGAGCCTAGCCGCCTATGGGACCCCGTAAACCAAGCACCACCTTCAGGCTTTCTATGGGTGTAAATTTTTGATTTCACTCCTCACTGCCTATCACAGTTTCGGAGGCCATGGAATGCCCAGATGGCACAAAACCCCCCCAAATGACAGTTTGGAAAGTAAACACCCCAGGCTATTTGCTGAGAGGTATGGTGAGTATTTTGCAGATCTCGCTTTTTGTCAAAAAGTTTTGAAAATTGAAAAAAGAAAAAAAAATACATTTTTCTTTCTTTTCTTCATTCAAAAACAAATGAGAGCTGCAAAATACTCATCATGCCTCTCAGCAAATAGCTTGGGGTGTCTACTTTCCAAAATGGGGTCATTTAGGTGGTGGGTTGTGCCACCTTGGCATTTTATGGCCTTCAAAACGGTGATAGGTAGTGAGGAGTGAAATCAAAAATTTACGTCCTTAGAAATCCTGAAGGCGGTGCTCGGTTTTTGGGGCCCCGTACACTACTAGGCTCCCAAAAAGTCCCACACATGTGGTATTCCCATACTCAGGAGAAGCAGCAAAATGTATTTTGGGGTGCAATTCCACATATAACCATAGCATGTGTGAGCAATATATCATTTAGTGACAAATTTTTGTAAAAAATTTTTTTTTTAATTCAATCACTTGGGACAAAAAAAATAAAATATTCAATGGGCTCAACATGCCTCTTAGCAATTTCCTTAGGGTGTCTACTTTCCAAAATGGGGTCATTTGGGGGGGGGGGGGTTGTACTGCCCTGCCATTTTAGCACCTCAAGAAATGAGATAAAACTAAAAGCTGCGTAAATTCCAGAAAATGTACCCTAGTTTGTAGACGCTATAACTTTTGCGCAAACCAATAAATATACGCTTATTGACATTTTTTTACCAAAGACATGTGGCTGAATACATTTTGGCCTTAATTTATGACTAAAATTGAGTTTATTGGATTTTTCTTATAACAAAAAGTAGAAAATATAATTTTTTTTAAAAGTTCAGTCTTTTTCCATTTATATCGCAAAAGATAAAAATCGCAGAGGCAATAAAATACCATCAAAAGAAAGCTCGATTTGTGGGAAAAAATGGACGCAAATTTCATTTGGGTACAACATTGCATGACTGTGCAATTACCAGCTAAAGCAGCGCAGTGCCAAATTGTAAAAAGTCCTCTGGTCTTTGGCCAGCCAAATGGTCCGGGGCTGAAGTGGTTAAACCGTCAGGCAATCAACCTCCGACGATGTCAGGCAATCAACCTCTGATGTTTGGTATACCTCAAATCTTTTTTTTTTGTCTGTCCAGGACAGCAGGGACGTCCATGTTACTTTAGGCAACGCCCCAAGTGCCTCTGTCTTCGACACCAGATTATCGAGATATTATACAATCAATCCCAATGCCGGCAATTACAACACATTAAACCAGAATCAAACAGAAAGAGAAGAAGAGACTCTTAGAAAGAATTAAGAATAATTTAAATTATCTTACCTCTCAAACATCAGGAGGACTTGATCACATAGGTTTGAAACCAGACGGTGGATCCAGGTCCTAGGTCCCCCCCTATTTTACCACTAACTTTGAGTAGGGGACTTTGATTCTCAGTGAGCTTTGAGATCTGATATTCACCAAGCCTTTGTCGGGACTGTCCGACCCGGAATGCAATCGTTGGTTCTGGCTCGAAGGACCAAAATGTTAGAATTATTCTTCTCCTGTGATCAGTCAAACTCCAGATGTATTGAAAAGCAGACAATTCAGTAGGGAGAGGGAGGAGCCGGATGTGGGCGCTGAGCTGGAGCCGATGCTGAGCCCATGAAGCCCGCGAAACTCCCTCCCAGCGATGTTGGCCAAAGGAGAGGCCGTCTCCCGACCCTACACAAACCCCCCCACCCTGGTGCCTTTTTCCGCTGAGGGCAGGCGCCATCGCCACTGCTGCTGCCGGGATGAGCCGAGGATTCCCGTCCCTCCAGAGCGTTGGGCACGTGCCTGGCAACCAGTGCACCTGGAGAGTTCACGGAAAGAGCCGAGGCGAGTCACTGTCCCAATCACTGGGATATGGTAATCGGAGCCTGGAGCCCGCTCAAGTACAGCGACATAGAGGACGAGCGCCGCTCGAGACGGTGTACCGGTAACTGCCAAAAAGTGTCCTTTGTGACAGGCTTCATACAGCGATCCCCCTGCACCTCAGATCCACAGAAACGGCAAGTAAACTGAATAACTGTCTATATTATGTGGGGATTGATAAAATTAACTATCCAAAGAGCACTGCTACTGCAGGGGGACAGACAGACACATGCTTATTCACATATGGGCATCAGGGCTAAAAATTAAAGATACATAGACTGATACTGGTACACAGACTGCAAAGAACGCATTTAGACTACATATTGGCTATATTTGCCACGAACGGATGTGGAAATAAGCCGGACTGTGAAAATTTAAATAGCAGAGAAAGGGCTATTTTGTGCATATAGGAAAGCAGAGATTAGCCTGCATATGAAAAACAGTCTGTGTGCAGGGGGGAGCTGAGATGTAAAGCACTGATAATCGTACGGGCTTTGACTGCACAGGTGGATGCATTTGGGCTGCGCAAAACTTTTCCTGGATTTAAAATAAAGTGTAAAGACTGATCGGGTTACTGACCGGGTTACCGAGAAAAATAGCCCCACCTTCACCCGGGAACAGAATCACGGAGTGTTGAGGGAAAAAAAAAAAGGGGGGCCACCTTTCCATTTTAAAACGTAGCTGCAAATAAGAAATGAGGGGTAAACCAGTGAAAGGGGCCGCAGCTAACCTACCCAGGTTAAGTGCTAGCTCAGGAACCATCAAAAAGTATATGGTCCAGGAAGGTGGCAAAGAAAGCCCGGGTAAACAAACGGGGGCCAAAAGTAAACCCCCCAGAGGGCAGTCAAAAGACTGGACTGAGAAAACAGTTGGAAGATGCAGAAACCCCCACAGTAAGCAGCGAGGTACTCGTGGCATCAGAGGAAGAAGCTATAATGGAACCCAAACAAAAAAAAAACAGTTACCAACAAAGAGTGAAATGGCGGAAATGTTTGCGAGATTGGAAACATTTATAAATAGGAGAAATAGCAACCCTTCATGAAGATGTGAATCATATATTAAAAAGGGTGGAATACACAGTAGTAAGGCTGGACATGCAGGGGGACGAGATAAAAAGGCTTAAGGCACAGATGAATGAGATGCAGAAGGATCAGAGGAATATAATTTATAAAATCAAGGACCAAGAGAACCGGAACAGAAGGAAAAACCTCTGGATCAGAGGTCTACCAGAGATACAAGGAGAAAAGGAGGAATTGCAAGAAAAAATGGACAAAATCTTTGGTCATATGATAAGTACATCTGATGCAAGCAGTAAAATAAATTTTGAAAGAATCCATAGGATTAGAAAGTCTGCATAAATAGCAGGGGATGTCCCAAGAAATGTTATCGCAAGATTTCACAACTACCAAGACAAAGAACAGATAAAGGCATGTCTGAAAAATAACCAACCAGTGAAGTATGAAGAGACAACCCTGCAGATTTTTCCAGACCTGGCAGCTGAGACACTGGCCAGGAGAAGAATCCTGAAACCCCTACTTGACCAGCTTAAATCGCATAATACTCAATACTCATGGGGCTTCCCAGCCTGCTTAATCAGACGCAATGAAGGTCGATCGGCAACTTTAAGATTCCGGGAAGATACAACAAAATTTTGTAACTGCTTAAATGTGCCAATAGTAGAAATCCCGGGTTTGTGGAAAAGAATTGAAAATAGAGAAAGTACTAAGAAACAGCAAGCTTGGCAACCAGTCTTCAAAGTGAAAAGATCAGAAACGAAGAAGAAATAAATCTTTAAGGAAATAGAAAATAAGACATGGACTATAAACGTATTCGAAAATGATAACATGAAGGGGGCCTGGGTACAGGGGGGGAGGGTGGGTAGAGTGTGGGGAGGGAGATAGGGAGGGAGGTGAATGGGCACGGGAACCCCTAAAATTCTAGGGGGAGTATTGGTCCCAGCGGCGACCACCCCAAGCTCAACCTCTAGGGGGTTAACCGAGGGGCTGGGAGGAGTAAGTGGGGCCACGGTTTTCTGGGTCATGGGGGGCCTTTTACCCCATTTGGGAGGGTGGGGGGGAGGTGTTGGGGAAGAGAGGGGGGAGTGGGTGAGGAAGGGGATGGGGGGGCGGGTGGGAGGTGGATTAGAGAGGGTTTCCACTACACAGATCCCTACTCCTATGGCTGGTTCGGTACAGAAAATCCATATAATTGAAAAATGATGTCTAGCTGAAATATAATTTCATATAATGTACGTGGCTTAAATTCTCCCATAAAGTGTGCTAATATAATGGGTGAACTACAACATCTTAAAGCAGAGGTGGTATTACTGCAGGAGACACATTTTTTTTTTGGGTAAGAGCCACAAAATTTTTTTTTAAAGAATTCCCAGTTTGGTACTATGGAGACTTTCCTGTTAGTAGAGCAAAAAGAGTCGCTATAGGGTTTGCCAGGGGAGTAAGGTTCGATTTAGAGGAGAGAATGACTGATCCTGAAGGGCGTTATCTTTTTTTGAGAGGAAAACTAAATGGAATTGAATGTTCACTGGCAAACATATAGAGCCCTGACAAAAACCCAGATAGATACCTGCTGGGGGTCTTGGCGGAGTTTATGGAATTTAAGAAAGGGGGGGCCATAATGGCAGGGGACTTCAATTTTTGCTTTGAACCGGGAAGGGATAATACGTCACATGCACGGGAGACAGGTATGGTATGGATGAATAAACTGAGAAAGAAATTGCATCAGTATCAACCTGTAGATGCATGGAGGATGCAGCATAATAATGCAAGGGATTACACATTCTACTCCCCTGTGCATGGGACATATTCTAGACTAGATTTTTTTCTGGTTGAGCATAGGCTGCTGGAGGCAGTGACTAGCACAAATATTGAAATAATGACCTTCTCAGACCACGCGCCTGTGAGTTTACAACTGAAAACTGGGGAGAGACAAAAAAAGAGTAAGTTATGGAGGTTAAATGAAGATCTACTACATGACAAAGAAATAGAAAAGCGAATAAAGGAAGAACTAGAACTGTATTTTAAAACAAACGAAGCAGTGGATATATCAGAAGCCACAGTCTGGGAGGCCCATAAAGCCTATATCAGGGGTATTTTAATTATGGCTGGGTCGGAGAAAAAAAAAAGAACTAAGCGAGATAAAATAGCCTTAACAAAAGAAATTTACGATTTAGAACAGCAACACAAGGTAACTGGAGATGGGGAGGTGTTATTAAAACTTTACTGTAAAAGGGAGGCCATGAGGGACCTAGTAGAACAAGAAACACGTATGGCATACAATTTAACTGAGAAAGAAAGGTAGTTAGGTGGGAATAAACCGGGGAAATTCTTGGCAAAGATATTAAAAAAAAAAAAAGAAAACAGCCAATTACATAGAAAAAATAAAGACAACGACAGGGGATATGAGACATAGAACCAGAGATATCGCCAAGACCTTCCAACTTCCGATTACTATGGGGGGCTATACTCAATTAATAAGAGAGGTCTGAAAAAAACAAGAGAAAATAAAAGCTTTCTTAAAAGACATAGGATTAAATAAAATTGCAGAAAATAAACGGAGGCCCCCATAACAGAAGAAGAGATTTAAAAAATGCTGAAAGAAACACCAGCCGGTAAAAGTCCTGGACTCGATGGCCTGACAATATTATACTACAAAAAATTTCAGGACCAATTAATCCCCAAAATGTGCTCCTATATGAACAGGGTCGGGGTTAAATGGGAGATGAGGAAGGAGGCGCTGGAAGCCAATATTACAATCATCATCATACAATCATCTTGAAAGAAGGTAAAGGTAGCACACTCTGTTCTAGTTACAGGCCCATATCACTCTTAAATACGAATACGAAACTATTCGCAAAAGTATTAGCTGAAAGGATGAAAAACATAATGAATGAGATAGTACACCCAGATCAGGTTGGGTTCATACCAGGAAGAGAGGGGAGGGATAATGGTATTAGAACGCTCTTGGCAGTGCAGAAAATTAAATAAAGTAGAGCCCCAGGACTACTCCTGTCAATAGATGCTGAAAAAGCTTTTGACAGGGTGGACTGGGGCTTTATGCAGTGCACGTTGGAGGAGATAGGACTCGGGGAAAACATGACCAAATGAATAAAGGCATTATATGCCCGACCCACAGCGAGGGTGAAGGTAAATGAAACACTTTCGGAGCCGTTCGAAATGTTCAATGGCACAAGACAGGGGTGCCCACTTTCCCCTTTATTGTTTGTGCTAGCGCTCGAACCCCTCCGAATAAAGATGAGGCAAAACCCAGACATCAGAGGGATAAAAATTGGGGAAGTCCATAAACTTGCGGCCTTTGCGGACAATATTTTATTCTATATAACCCGCCCCAGGATTACCCTCCCAAATTTGATCATCGCCCCAAAAGAGTATGGGGAGTTATCTAGTTTTAAGATAAACCCGGTAAATCGGAAACATTAGATATTAATAAAGGTAAAATAGGGGAATACACTTATCAAAAGGACTTTCCATTCGTATGGGGGAAAAAAGAACTTAAGTACCTAGGAGCCAAAATAACTACATCGAGGGAGACATTATACCAGGTTAATTTTGTTCCACTTCTTAACAAGATCAAAAAGGAGTTGAATAGAATTACAAGAGGACAGTTATCGTGGGAGGGGAAGAATTAACATATACAAGATGGCAATTCTACCCAAAATTTCATATCACATGCAAATGCCCCCAATCCCACTTCCACAAGTCTACCTTAAAACACTGCACACTATGTTCATTTTGAGACGGAAAAAACCTTGTATAAGTTTTACACAGTTAAGTAAAGATAAGGCGAAGGGGAGGGGGGGTGGGGGGGCACCTGATATTAGAAATTATTACGAGGCAATTATTTTATCACGAATAATAGAATGGGCTAAAAATAATAAGGAAAAGCGATGGGTTAAAATGGAAAGCACAATTTGCAAAGTCACAATGGGTAAGATAATATGGATCCCATCACAATTTAGAAAACTTAGCACGGACACACAGGATATCACCAGACATGCACTAAAAAACCTGGGATAATTTGCACAAAAGGGATAAATGGGAGTTTAATACACCCTTAATCCCACTGAAGGATACAGAATACTTTACACCGAGGATAGAGGATTTTACAGGAGGATGCACAACTAAAGGATGTTATGGAACAGGGTAAAATATGCACATATCAGGAATTAAAAATAAAGGCGAATTGTTGGTTATAGACCCATGGCGGTATAGCCAATTGAACCACTTTATCGAAACACTCCCGCAGCCCATTAGATCAGCCAAAAACTTACAGCCCTGGGAGAAAATTTGTATGGATAAAATAGGGAAGAGTGGGATCTCTAAGATCTATAGAGTGTTAATAGAAATTAAGGGGTCGGAGATTCCAACATTTATTAAGAAGTGGGAGAAGGAATTAGATATACAGCTTAAAGAGCCAGAGATTTGGCAAATACTGAGGAGGGTTAACGTCATGTCGGTTAATTGTAAGATGCTTGAGTTAAACTACAAGTGTTTGGCGAGATGGTATATTACTCCTGATAGAGTACACAAATATCAGAGTGAAACATCGCAATTTTGTTGGCGGGGGTGTAAAGAGATTGGGACGATGGCGCATATATGGTGGAAGTGCCCGAAAATTAAAAAATACTGGGGGGAGATTAGGCTAATGACCAGTGAGATAACTAACATTGAAGTTCCAGACAACCCGTGGGAGTGCTTATTCCACGGGATTAGAATGCCTACTAAGAAATATCTGAGAACGTTGATACCACAGCTCCTGAATGCGGCTAAAAGCCTTATACCTAGATATTGGCAAGAAAAAGGGAGACCCACGTTACGGAACTGGTTTAATAAAATAAATGAAATTCAAAGCCTAGAATACTTAAGGTTCAGTGAGGGGATGGGAATGGAAGATTTTGAAGAGAAATGGAGGGAATGGGCAAAGTATAAGCGCTCAATGAGGTGCGCCGAGGTGATGGGTATATAGAATAAAAAGGAGATGAGGCCCCAAAGTAGCTAGACTGTCTGACAGTGTTCAAGAAGAGGAGAAATAGTGGAGATTAGAACTGGTAGGAGTAAAGGTGAGGAGGAGATGGGCAAGATGAGAGTGGGAGGAAGGAGTGCCTCGGGGGGGAGCGAGAGGAGTGGGGAGAGTATAGGGATACACTTTTTGTACGTGTTTCAATGGTTGATACCAATTGTAGTGGGGTTTATTTAATATAATATGATGAATGATTAAAAAAAAAATTAGGAAAAAGATTTTATAAAATGCCACAATGATGTGAAGATGAGTAGGGACAAGAATGAACTGCAAAAAAAAAAAAAAAGAAAAGCAGACAATTTATTTCAGATGTGTGAGACAAAAGGATGATGCTTACAAGTCAAAATATGTAGTAAGAATCACCCAGGGGGGATGTACTGCCCCCCTCCTAATACTTACAATAATCTAGATATAACGCTTCTATTTGCTGAGGGAACACTGATAGCCTTCCTGGTACAGAATGGTACATACTTTATTGGCTAATTAGTGCTTCCTGTACAATCTGTTCTACCATATATGGTTAAGCCTAATCATCCTACAACTTACTATGGAGTTAGTTAAAACAAACGTTACAGCAAGTTAATACGACATGTGCTCAGAAGTCATCTTAAAAAAAGAAAAACCCTGATTTTTCATAGTCACACAATAAACATTTAAAACTTTTCTAACGGGCCCCCCAGAGCCCTGATCTCAACATCGAGTCTGTCTAGGATTACATGAATAGACAGGATTTAAGCTAGCCTACATTCACAGAAGATCTGTGGTTGGTTCTCCAAGATGTTAGGAGCAACCTGCCAGCCAAGTTCCTTCAAAAGCCGTGTGCAAGTGTTTCTAGAAGAATTAATGCTGTTTTGAAGGCAAAGGGTGGTCACACCAAATATTGACTTAATTTGGATTTCTCTTCTGTTCATTTGCTTTCCATTTTGTTAATTGATCAAAACAAACGATTAACACTTCTATTTCTGAAAGCATTCTTAATTTTCAGCATTTTTTCACACCTGCTTAAAACTTTTGCATAGTGCTGTATATTGGTTCATCGTTCTACATATCTCCAAAAAATACTTAACCTTTGAACCATTAGGCCAAGAAAATGCTATATATACTCTTAAGTAAATGTCTTTATGTAAAATTACCACTAGAGGGTTACCATGGTGCATACATCCACTATGGCACTTTAGGGATATTTACTGTATATTGGCCATTTTTTTTTTACTATTGATACCACAATTGCTTTTCGCCAATCAGCTGGTACTATTCCAGTCAGTAAGTTGTCCTTATAAATTTGTTATAACTGTCTTGCTATGAAAGGTGTACATTCTTTGAGAACTATTGACAACCATTTCTTTCCAAACACAAATGGGGGGGATGTACTAAAATTGGAGCAGAGAATCTGGTGCAGTGGTGCATAACAACCAATCGGCTTTTAGGTTTTATTGTCAAACCTTAACCACTTCCCGCCCGGGCCAATTCTGACATTTCTCTCCTAAAACTACTTAGAACCTCCAAACATTATATACAGTATCTCACATAAGTGAGAACACCCCTCACATTTTTGTAAATATTTTATTATATCTTTTCATGTGACAACACTGAAGAAATTACACTTTTCTACAATGTAAAGTAGTGAGTGTACAGCTTGTATAGCAGTGTAAATTTGCTGTCCCCTCAAAATAACTCAACGCACTGCCATTAACCACTTGCCGACCATCTGCTGCAGTTCGGCAGGTTGGCTCGGTCGCGCAAACTGTCGTACATATATTTCAGTCCCTTTTAATTGCGATAGCCGGAGCTGATGTGTGTGGCTGGCGGCCGCAATGTCCGCCAGCCACCCACGATTGTTACGAGAGCCAGAATGGGGATCTATCAATGTAAATAAATAGATCCCCATTCTGACAGGGGAGTAGAGAGAGATTGTCTGTTCCTAGTGATCAGGAACCGCAATGTCTCTCTACTCCCAGTCAGTACACTACAGTTATAAACACCTCCCTAGGGAACACTTAACCCCTTGATTGCCCCCTAGTGTGCACCCCTTTCCTGCCAGTGTAATTTATACAGTGATCAGTGGATATTTTTAGCTCTGATCACTGTAATAATGTCACCGGTCCCAAAAAAGTATCAAGTGTCTGATCTGTCCGCCACAATGTCGCAGTACCACTAAAAATCGCTGAACACTGCCATTACTAGTAAAAAAAAAAATTAATAAAAATTCCATAAATCTAACCCCTATTTTGTAGACACTAACTTTTGCACAAATTAATCAATATAAGCTTGCAATGTTTTTTTTTCTTTTTTACCAAAAATATGTAGAAGAATACATATTGGCCTTAACTGATGAAGAATTTTTTTTTGGATATTTATTATAGCAAAAAGTAAAAGATATATATATATATATATATTTTTTTTAAATTGTTGGTCTTTTTTTGTTTATAGCGAAAAAAAATAAAAATCGCAGAGGTGATCAAATACCACCAAAAGAAAGCTCTATTGATGGGGGAAAAAAGTACATTAATTTTGTTTGTGTACAACATTGCACGACTGTGCAGTTGTTAGTTAAATTGACGCAGTGCCGCATCGCAAAAAAAATGGCCTGGTCATTAAGGGGGTAAATCCTTCCGGGGCTGAAGTGTCTAAATGTCTAAACCGCTGGCAACAAAAATGAGTACACCCCTAAGTGAAAATGTCCAAATTGGGCCTAAAGTGTCAATATTTTGTGTGGCCACCATTATTTTACAGCACTGCTTTAACCCTCTTGGGCATGGAGTTCACCAGAGCTTCACAGGTTGCCACTGGAGTCCCCTTCCACTCCTCCATGACGACATCACAGAACTGGTGGATGTTAGAGACCTTGCGCTCCTCCACCTTTTGTTTGAGAATGTCCCACAGATGCTCAATAGGGTTTAGGTCTGGAGACATGCTTGGCCAGTTCATCACCTTTACCCTCAGCTTCTTTAGCAAGGCAGTGGTCGTCTTAGAGGTGTGTTTGGGGTTGTTGTTATGCTGGAATACTGCCCTGCTCCAATTCTCCGAAGGGAGGGGATCATGCTCTGCTTCAGTATGTCGCAATACATGTTGGCATTTATGGTTCCCTCAATGAACTGTAGCTCCCCAGTGCCAGCCTCACTCATGCAGCCCCAGACCATGACACTCCCACCACCATGCTTGACTGTAAGCAAGGCACACTTGTCTTTGTACTCCTTGCCTGGTTGCTGCAACACACGTGACACCATTTGAACCAAATACGTTTATCTTGCTTCCTTTAGACCACAGGACTGTTGTGCTTATTAACCACTTGCTGCCCGCCCGCCATCATATGACGGCGGGAAGGTTCAGCTGTTGTTCTGGGCCGCCGTCATATGACGGCGCAGCCTTCCAAGCAGCCCAGGGGGCGCGCGCGCGCCCGCTGCATCGCTCGGGTCACGGTGCCCGGCGGCCGCGATGTCCGCCGGGCACCCGCGATTGCCCAGTAACCGAGCAGGACTGTGGATCTGTGTGTGTAAACACACAGATCCACGTCCTGTCAGATGGGAGGAGACCGATGGTGTGTTCCTTGTACAGAGGAACACCGATCGGTCTCCTCCCCTTGTGAATCCCCTCCCCCCACAGTTAGAATCACTCCCTAGCAACACATTAACCCCTACAGCGCCCCCTCCTGGTTAACCCCTTCATTGCCAGTCACATTTATACAGTAATCGATGCATTTTTATAGCACGGATCGCTGTATAAATGTGAATGGTCCCAAAAATGTGTCAAAATTGTCCGATGTGTCCGCCGCAATATCGCAGTCACGATAAAAATTGCAGATCGCCATTACTAGTAAAAAAAAAAAAATAATAATAAAAATGCTATAAATCTATCCCCTTATTTTGTAGACGCTATAACTTTTGTGCAAACCAATAAATATACGCTTATTGCGATATTTTTTTACCAAAAATATGTAGATGAATACGTATCGGCCTAAAATGAGGAAAAAATTTGTTTAAAAAAAAAAAAAATTTGGATACTTATTATAGCAAAAAGTAAAAAATATTGTGGTTTTTCAAACTTGTCACTCTTGTTTTGTTTATAGCACAAGAAATAAAAAACGCAGGGGTGATCAAATACCACCAAAAGAAAGCTCTATTAGTGGGGATAAAATGATAAAAATTTCATTTGGGTACAGTGTAGTATGACCGCGCAATTGTTATTCAAAGTGCGACAGTGCTGAAAGCTGAAAATTGGCTTGGGCAGGAAGGGGGTGAAAATGCCCTGTATGGAAGTAGTTAAGGAAAGTTTTCCTGCACAGTATTTATGATTAAGTAATTTTTAACGATGATATTTTTTAGATACAGATTCAATCTATTATGACCACAGTCTAAAAATATGAAATTTATTCACCAGACATGTAATCATACAAAATAGTTATATATATTGGTTGACATAAACAAACGTTACATAAAATTAAAATACCAATTGCGTTACAAAATCTTGAATATCAATTGAATTACCCGCTAAATTGGAGTGTAGTACCTTTGATGTGATACAACAGTGAAAAACTTCCCTGTAGAATCAATAACCTTGTAAAATGACAATTAGACAAAACGTCTATATTTCACAAATTCAACCGTTACTATACTGCAGGTAAGTAAGTGGTTAACAGCGTGAAATAAAATTAGATGTTTGTTTGTCATAAAATGGAAACTATGCAAAATGAAAAATATATATTGAAAATTGAATCTTGAGAGAAAAATCTACAAGGCGGTTATTGATTCGGGAGAAAAATTATCAATTGTATAATACCTAATAAATCAATTTTTTACAAGAACACAAATGAATATAAGATAAAATCAACATGGCATAATTACCCGTTCCAAAACTGCTACTGATCTGAACTGCTGGTTACCAGAGTTTTTAAAATGGCTGCCGTGACTATCAAGATGGATACTCTTAAAGAGGAATTACTTCTTGCAACCTCCAAGTTCCAAAGCATAAGATGTTCAGGAATCTTCATGAATGTAAAAGTGTGAGTAGATAAATGGTGGATGTGTCTGCGTGTATGATTGATGGTAATCAGGTGTTTCTGAGTGTTCTTGAGTCTCCCTTCATGGCATCTTTCTTGCTTCTAAATACCATCTCAGACAATAAGATCATAAAAATTATAATAGGCTCAGCCCAAAAGGTATGGCCTCCTTTCTATTGGTTCAGGAAAAATCTAATGTTTTACTTAGGTGAATTTCAGGTAATATCACCTTCAACCACTAGGCATGTCTGAGAGCAGAAAAATGTGTTTTGAACTATCTGTTAAATAATATGTTCTATATTCATAATGTGTATTTGTATTTTGGTGAGAAGAATATATATCTTTAAGTATTCTGGTAACCGGTCTAATATAAAATATGCTCAGTATCATTTTGATTAATCACTATTACATAAAATGGTTCTCTCGCTCTCTCTCTCTCTTATATATATATATATATATATATATTATAAAGACTGGTCTGTCTAGGAAAGACACGTCATATATATTAATCAATATCACATAAAATGATTATCTATATGGATAAATGTATAATTCTGGTATATCCGATGAATATTTGTTTATCTAAAGACACATGCTGTAACATGTTTACACATGTGTAAATTTTTATACACTTATAATCCCAATTCATAAGTCTTTCACAATACTGATTGGCATCTTAAACAATTCCACCCATTATTTGTCCTAAATCACAACCTTTACATTTTTACCTTATAACAGAATTATCATTAGATCAGAGGATACTAAAATTTGAATCGTATCTGTGACCTGGAATATAATATTATAATCTGAATGACTTAAACATAATACCGACTGCACACGTTTCAAATCGCTTCCTAAAAAGTTTTGAAATTAACTTTGAACAGACTCCATGAACATTCAGAGAGGGTCCAACTGTATCCACAATTCCTAAAATCCCACACAATAGGTTTCCTTAGACAAGGGTGATTTCTATGTGATAACCGTCTAGTCACGTATTTGTGTAACTTTTATCTATGTTTGTCGCTTCTATTTACCCACCACAGATAGGTAAACATTGTTTTGTGAAATGGGACATTATTGTTCAAGCAAGTCTGTTTCAACACAAAGTTTGTAGAATCTAAAAATGGTTGATCCATTGAAAACTTGGAAAACATATGAATTCACAAAGACCTTTAGTTCATCTGTCTTGAGGCCTAACTGAATTTAACATCTGCACCAGAAGATTATAAAATGTATTATTTCTTCATCATAATTACAAAAGGACATGGTTCCAGTAATCCATGTTCTTAGTCTGCTTGTCTTCAGCAAACTGTTTGCGGGCTTTCTTTTGCATCATCTTTAGAAGAGGCTTCCTTTTGGGACGACATCCATGCAGACCAATTTAATGCAGTGTGCGGCCTATGGTCTGAGCATTGACGGGCTAACCCTCCACCCCTTCAATCTCTGCAGCAATGCTGGCAGCGCTCATACGTCTATTTTCCAATGACAACCTCTGAATATGACGCTGAGTATGTGCGCTCAAGACCTCATCTGGAATATGCAGTTTTGGGCACCAGTTCTCAAAAAGGATATCGGGGAACTGGAGAAAGTGCAGAGAAGGGCAACCAAACTGATAAGAGGCATGGAGGAGCTCAGCTATGAAAAAAGATTAGAGGAGCAGAATTTATTCTCTCTTGAGAAGAGGAGAATAAGGGGGGATATGATCAACATGTTCAAATATATAAGGGGTCCATATAGTGAACTTGGTGTTGAGTTATTCTCTTTACGGTCAACCCAGAGGACACAGGGGCACTCTTTACGTCTAGAGGAAAAGAGATTTCATCTCCAAATACGTAGAGGTTTCTTCACAGTAAGAGCTGTGAAAATGTGGAATAGACTCCTGCCAGTAGTGGTTCTGGCCAGCTCAGTAGATTGCTTTAAGAAAGGCCTGGATACTTTCCTAAATGTACATAATATAACCGGGTACTAACATTTATAGGTAAAGTTGAACCAAGGAAAATCTGATTGCCTCTTGGGGGATCAGGAATGAATTTTTTTCACCTGCTGTAGCAAATTGGAGCATGCTTTGCTGGGGTTTTTTGCCTTCCTCTGGATCAACTGAGGGTATAAAATTGGGTATATTGGATTGTACGATATCTTTTATTTTATTCATTTATTGTTTTTAAGGTTGAACTGGATGGACTTGTGTCTTTTTTCAACCCGACTAACTATGTAACTATGTAACTTTTTTGGTCGACCATGGCAAGGCCTGTTCTGAGTGGAACCTGTCCTGTTAAACCGCTGTATGGTCTTGGCCACTATGCTGTAGCTCAGTTTCTTGGCAATCTTCTTATAGCCTAAGCCATGTTTTTTTCAGATCCTCAGAGAGTTCTTTGCCATGAGGTGCCATGTTGAACTAGTGACCAGTATGAGAGAGTGAGAGCGATAATACCAAATTTAACACATAAGCTCTGCATTCACACCTGAAACCTTGTAACAAGGGAGGGAAAATGGCTAATTGGGCCCAATTTGGACATTTACACTTAGGGGTGTACTCACTTTTGTTGCCAGCAATTTAGACTTTAATGGCTGTGTGTTGGGTTATTTTGAGGGAACAGCAAATTTACACTGTTATACAAGCTGCACACTCACTACTTTACATTGTAGCAAAGTGTAATTTCTTCAGTGTTGTCACATAAAATATTTACAAAAATGTGAGGGGTGTACTCACTTTTTGTGAGATTTTGTGTATATATATTTTATGCAGAGGCCCTAGAGAGTTACACAGTATTTGCGCAGTTGTTTTTCAAACGCAATGTTTTTCGAAAAAATACACTTTAATGAATTTTAATGCACAAAACCACATTATAATACCCAATTATTTGGTAAAATATAAAAGATGGTATTATGCTGAGTAAATAGATACCTAACATGTCACACTTCAAAATTGCGCACGCTCGTGGAATGGCGCCAAACTATGATAATTAAAAATCAGTGTAGGTGATGCTTTAAAAACTTCAGCCCCAGAAGATTAGGCTGCTCAATGACCAGAGTACTTTTTACAATTTGGCACTGTGCTGCTTTATCTGGTAATTGCGCGGTCATGCAATGTTGTACCCAAACAAAATTTGCTTCCTTTTTTCCCACAAATAGAGCTTTCTTTTGATGGTATTTGATTGCCTCTGCGATTTTTTTTTTTTGCTATATAAATGGAAAAAGATAAAATTTTGAAAAAAAATGATGTTTTTTACTTTTTGTTAGAAGGAAAATCCAATAAACTCAATTTAGCCATACATTTAGGCCAAAATGTATTCAGCCACATATTTGGTAAAAAAAATGTCATGTGTACATTTATTGGTTTGTGCAAAATTTATAGCATCTACAAACTAGGGTACATTTTCTGGAATTTACGCAGCTTTAAGTTTATGACTGCCTATCTCATTTCTTGAGGTGCTAAAATGGCAGGGCAGTAAACCCCCCCCCCCCCAAATGACCCCATTTTGGAAAGTAGACACCCCAAGGAAATTGCTGAGAGGCATGTTGAGCCCATTGAATATTTACTCAGCAAATAGCTTGGGGTGTCTACTTTCCAAAATGGGGTCATTTGGGGAGGTTGTGCTATCTGGGCATTTCATGGGCTCCGAAACTGAAATAGACAGTGAGGGGTGAAATAAAAAATTTACGCCCATAGAAAGCCTGAAGGCGGTGATTGGTTTTAGGGGTCTCACACATACCAAGTCTCACACATGGTATCCCCGTACTCAGGAGAAGCAACAGAATGTATTTTGGGGTGCAAATTCACATATGCCCATGGCATGTTTTAGCAATATATAATTTAGTGACAACTTTCTGTAAAAAAAAAAAAATAATTTTCCTGAAACTTTGGCAAAATATTCCATGAACTTAACATGCCTCTCAGCAAATAGCTTGAAGTGTCTTCTTTCCAAAATGGGGTAATTTGGGGGGATTTTGTGCTATCTTGACATTTCATGGCCTCTGAAACTGTGATAGGTAGTGAGGAAGTGAAATCACCATTTTACGCCCTTAGAAACCCTGAAGGCGGTGCTTGGTTTTCGGGGTCCTGTACACGGCTAGGCTCCCAAAAAGTCTCACACATGTGGTATCCCCGTACTCAGGAGAAGCAGCAGAATGTATTTTGGGGTGTAATTTCACATATGCTCATGGCATGTTTGAGCAATATATCATTTAGTGACGACTTTGTGCAAAAAAAAAAATTAATTTTCCCGCAACTTGTGGCAAAATATAAAATATTCCATGGACTCAACATGCCTATCAACAAATAGCTTTGGGTGTCTTCTTTCCAAAAAGGGGTCATTTGGGGGGGTTTTGAACTGTCCTGGCATTTTATGCACAACATTTAGAAGCTTATGTCACACATCACCCACTCTTTAGGGCGGCACAGTGGTGTATTGGTTAGCACTCTCGCCTAGCAGTAAAAAGGGTCGCTGGTTCGAATCCCAACCACGACACTACCTGCCTGGAGTTTGCATGTTCTCCCTGTGCCTGCGTGGGTTTCCTCCGGGTGCTCTGGTTTCCTCCCACACTCCAAAGACATGCTGGTAGGTTAATTGGCTTCTGTCCAAAATTGGCCCTAGTATATGAATGGGGACCTTGGATTAAGGGTAGGGACTGATGTGAGCGTGCGATGTACAGGGTTAGGGACAAGGGTCAGGGTTGTAGACACACACTCACTCAGGTTGAACTGGATGGACTGGTGTCTTTATTCAACCTTACTATGTGTGTAACTATGTCTTCTTACCACTTGAAGACAAAGCCCTTTCTGACACTTTTTGTTTACATGAAAAACATTTTTTTTTGCAAGAAAATTACTTTGAACCCCCAAACAGTATATATTTTTTCAAAGCAAAGGCCCTACAGATTAAAATGGTGGGTGTTGTAATTTTTTTTTTCACACAGTATTTGCGCAGCGATTTTTCAAATGCAATTTTTTTGGAAAAAACACTTTTTTTTAATTTTAATGCACTAAAACACACTATATTGCCAAAATGATCTTAGGCCAAGTACATGTATACCAAACACGACATGCTTTAAATGCGCGCAAACGTGCAGCGGTGACAAACTGCATACATTTTTAAAAGCCTTTACAGGTTACCACCTTAGATTTACAGAGGATGTCTACTGCTAAAATTACTGCCCTCGATCTGACCTGCGCGGTGATACCTCACATGCATAGTGCAATTGCTGTTTACATATGACACCAGACCGACGCTTGCATTCACCTTTGCGCGTAAGCACAGGGGTGCTTTTTTTTAATTTTTAATTTATTTTGCTATTTTATTTTTAAACTGTTCCTTTTATTTTTTTTTCATCATTTTTTTGTTATCTCAGGAAATGTAAATATCCCCTATGATAGCAATAGTGACAGGTACTCTTTTTTGAAAAAAATTGGATCTATTAGACCCTAGATCTCTCCGTGCCCTCAAAGCATCTGACCACACCAAGATCGGTGTGATAAATTGATTTGCCAATTTCCCAATGGCGCTGTTTATATCCGGCGAAATCTAAGTCATGAAATGCTGGTAGCTTCCGATTTCTTAGGCCATGGAGATGATTGGAGCCATTCTGGTCTCTCATCAGCTCTATGGTCAGCTAGTGGAACCACCGGCTGCATTCTCAGGTTCCCTGTTGGGACAGGAGAGCCAGAGAAGACAGTGGGGAGGGGGGGCATTCCCTCCCACTGCTTGTAAATGCAGTCTAGAGACTAATTAGCCCCTAGGATTGCTTTTACATGAAAGCCGATCGCTGGCTGAAAAGAATGATACCAAGATGATACCTACACCTGCAGGCATCATTCTGGTATAACCACTCAAAGTCCAGCAACATACCAGTACGTCGCTGGTCCTTGTTGTGCATACATTGTAATGTTCTTTTTTTCATGCAGCCTGTGGGCTGAACGAAAAAAAGAGATTGATCGGTGGGTATGCCCACCATTAGAATACCTCCCTTCATCCACCCACTTCTAATGATGGGCATACATGCACCATTTCTTTTTTTTTACTGTGGTGGTGAAATCACCTCCTACAGCGATGGAGTCGCTGATTTACGTATCGTGGGAGCAAACGCTGTTGCTGTCAAAATGGATAAATCAGTGCTGCAGCTGAATGGCTAAGCAAATGATGGTTAACAATAAAACAAAGTAACATTACAGTATAACAGTAAGACATACCATACCTGCAAAGCAAATACAATAAAACAGTAAAAATAAAACATTTTTTTAACGCAACCTGTGCCTAAAAAATATATGCCGAAGCATGGGGGCAATCCACCCCTAATGTTAGGAGCAAATCGCTCCTCCACCCCTGCCCCCATGCTTCGGCATATATGCTCTTTTTTTTAACTGTGATGGTGAAATCACCTCCAACAGCGCTGGAGTCACGGCTTTATGTATCGTGGGAGCAAACGCTGTTGCTGTCAAGTTAAATAAACCCGTACTGCAGCTGAATGGCGTACCTGATAAGCAAATGATGGTTAACAATAAAACAAAGTAACATTACAGTATAACTGTAATGCCCCATACACACGGTCGGACATTGATTGGACATTCCGACAACAAAATCCATGGATTTTTTCCGACGGATGTTGGCTCAAATTTGTTTTGCATACACACGGTCGCACAAAGTTGTTGGAATTTCTGATTGCCAAGAACGTGGTCACGTACACCGCGTACGACGAGACTATAAAAGGGCAGTTCAGTACTAAGCGCGGCACCCTTTGGGCTCCTTTTGCTAATCTCGTGTTAGTAAAAGTTTGGTGAGAGACGATTTGCGCTTTTTCAGACTCGTGGTTTTCAGATCGTATTTCTGCTGTTCAGTTTGTGCTTGTGGGTTTGTATCTGTTCTTCAGTGCGTGCAGCGAGTTACCATTGACTTGTCATTGTGTTCTTGTTCGTTTGTTCGTTACTGATTTTCAGGTCGCTCTTCACAGGCCTTGCTGTTCTTCAGTGCGTTCTGTTACTTCGTTCTGAGCAGCCGACCGTTTTCTAGCCATGTTGCGTATACGTACTCATCGTAGAGTTCGTGCTATGCGGGGGCTTGGTGTTGGGGTTCTTATTTTGACACAAGCCCAATCCATGAACAGGACGAGGAGGAGTTCATGGACAAATAATTGGTTGCTCCAGCGTGACCAATTCTGTCACATGCCTTTGGTCCGTGAGAATAATCCTGACGATTTCAGGAACTTTCTCCAGATGATGGACCCCATATTTCACCGTTTGTTGGCTTTGCTGACCCCCTATATCAGCAGGCAGGATACCTGCATGAGGCAAGCCATCACTCCGGAGCAGACTCTAGCCGCCACCCTGCGGTACTTGGCGACGGGGAGAAGCCTGCAGGACCTTAAGTTCTCGACAGGCATCTCCCCCCAGGCTCTGGGGATCATTATCCCAGAGACCTGTTCTGCCATCATACAGGTCCTGCAGAAGGAGTATATTAAGGTAAGATTTTTATCCTTTAACATCACATTTTATTGTATAGAATGTTTGATTAATATATTGTATTTCTTTCCTCATTCCCTAATTACCATGGTTGTAATATGCTGTGAATGTCTCCTTTGTCCTCATGCATGCTGGATTTTTATGTCATTTTTTTGTCCTTCATACATATTTGCCTTCACTTACCTCCCCAGCATGCTCTCCTGGCCCTATATTCACCTCGTGTAGTCACTTAACAATGTATTTTGTCAGCTCCATAGTAGTGCTTTACCCTAAATACCGCCTAAAATCTTGTAAATTGTGATTTGTGCTTGAAATTCTGTGCCAGAGGCTTTTTTGGGTCCCAAAATAATTTTGAACCCTCCCTCCCCCCAACTGCTAACTCAGCTGATACCAATCCTCTATCTATCCTCAATCCTCTATCTGCTGACTTTGCCAAACCCATACACACTATATACCCACCTCTTTTGTGGACATATTTATGGCTGAATTCCCCAAAGCATGTAGTGCAAGGGCCTGCCTGAATACTTTCAAATGGTAATGTTCAAAGTTTTTGTATCCTATTATCTTGATAGGTAATAGCAGAATGTAAAAATGTGCTAAAATGTGTACAGTGTGTATTTATATCTTTGTATTATGACACTGCTTACCTGTCCAGTGGGCTGCCAGTAGTGTAAGTAAGGAGGGGCTGGCCAAAGTAACACACATTATTTAGGCATTCATCTCTCAATGAAGTGGAGAGGGTTACCTGTCCAAAACGTCTCCCCATAAATTTATTTAAATGGCCCATGGGGGGGGGGGATCCGATAGGTGGACCTTATAGCTTTGTCTTTAAATACTCTCTAAAAAAAAATGTAATACTGATGTTGGCCAAGAATGTTTGTGTCTAATCTGCTTTCCATGTTTATGTGCAAAATTATTCTTTTTTTTTCTTGTTTGACTCCACAGTTTCCTTCCAACCCACAGGAATGGCAGACTGTGGCCTCCCACTTTGTCCAGCGGTGGGACTTTCCTAACTGCGGAGGGGCAATTGATGGGAAACACGTCCACATCGTCCCACCACCCAACTCGGAGTCATACTATTACAACTATAAGGGGTTCAATAGTATTGTAATGTTGGCGGTGGTGTCGGCTACTTACGAGTTCCTGTATGTGGACGTGGGGACGAATGGCCGGATGTCAGATGGTGGAGTCCTCGCCCACACGGAGTTCTACAGGCGTCTCCAGAATGGCAGCTTGGACTTGCCACCTCCAGAAGACAATTCAGAAGGACTCCCAATCGTCTTCGTTGCGGATGAAGCGTTTGCGCTGGGAGACCATCTTATGCAGCCATTCCCTATGAGTACCCTCACCCCGGACCAGAGGGTTTTTAATTACCGGCTGGCCAGAGCCAGAAGAGTGGTGGAGAACACGTTTGGAATAATGGCCAGCCGGTTCCGCCTATTTCTTACACCGATACACATAGCGGGGTATAAACTCAATCACATCATCCTGGCTTGCTGTGTTCTCCACAACTTTTTAAGGAGAAATTCTGTGAACTATGCTGGCTCAGTTGGGCCTGAATCCGGAATTAATCACAATGAACCAACCCTGATGGCGCTTGAAGCTGGCCGTCCTGGCTCGCCCCCCCCCAGAGTGCCTGCAAGGTCCGTATAACATACATGGAATACTTTGTGGGTAGGGGGCCATCAATATGCCAGACAATGTCTGAGACATTTTTTAAATAAAATTTTTTTTAAAACTGAACAAATATTTGCTTACATTTACTGCTTGTGTTTCTTTTAGCTGACCGTGATAGAAATTTGGGGAGTCGTGAAAATGGCGTGATTCTGTAAAATTATAAAGCACTGTTGGGTGTTATTTCCTAAAGGCAAAGACACTTTGCACTACAAGTGCACTTGAGACTGCACAGAAACTGCACTTGTAGTGCAAAGTCGATTTGCCCTTAGGAAATAACCCCCATTGTCACTGAAAACAACAATTTTACCACAAAAAAATGTTTATGAGCATTGAAAGAAGAAGCCACACATTGTTGATTCTCAATCTTTTTAATACAAGCACAATCACATGTGCATTTATAAAAGGTTTTTAAAACAAATCAACATGTTTGTTGTATAACAAATTTTTAGGTCACATTAATAAAAGTAGAAATGTCCTTTTAAGGTAAAACAGGCATGTTTAAAACCAACAATAAATACACAACTCTGGAACTTACAAAGTTCAACTTTTGTAGAAATTGAAGGCAATATCAGACATGAGTATTTATAAACTGTGTTTGATATTGCGTTCAGATTGGGTGAAGTCACCCCTGGAAAAGCCAAATTTTGAAGATGCGCACAAATTGCCGAATGTCAACATGTGCTAGCTGCCATCATGGGGGATCAATGGCCGTGTTTTGTGGGTGCAACCCCTTCCTCTCAGCTACTTTATTATTGAGGAAGGGGTTGCACCCCCAAAACGCATACATTGATCTCCTGTGATGGCAGATAGCACATGTTGACAAACTGTGTGCATCTTCAAAATTTGGCTTTTCGAGAATATGTTAAAAAATGTGAAAAAAGTTTTCCTGAAAAAAAGCCAAAAAAATTAGGGATTTTGAGGGGTTTTCAACTCTCCCTAAAACATCAGTGATGTTCTTCATTTTGTTTTGAACATCACTGATTTTTGCTTGATGTTTTCCAAGTTCCTATTACACCCCTTGATCTCCCCGATCAGGATCTGGGCACTTTCACTGGTGAAATGACCTTCTTCCACAACATCACGATCACCTAAAAATATAGAAACAAAAACACCATGTATTATAAATATGCCGGCATCCATCTCTTACCTGAGGCTGTGGTCGCAGACACTCACCTGTTGTGGTGACAATTTCAATAACGTCTCCCTCCTCCTCCTCTTGGCTTTGTGGCATTTCCACTTCTTCCTGAGGTGGGGGTCCATGGTCTCCTCTGATGAGTGGTGTCCTCCGAGTCTTTTTCCCCTATGTAAAAAAAAAATAGGTATACTTAGCACACAGATATTTGATGGCAGAAATAGGAATATGAAACATTGCCTGGAAGTGGAGTACAATTGCCTGTTTTGGCAGAGTTCCAAGATGAAGAAATATTGTTTTCCTTTGTCAAGCTTGAATACTTACCCGTTTTGTGCAAGCTTCACAGATGGAGACACCCCTATAGTATACACTGGAGCACCTGTGTGGGCCCCTAATAAAAAGGGTGTTCTGGTGTCCCACACTAGTGCTCCAGCATCAAGATGTGTAAACAGCTGCTGAGTGTCCTCTCCTTACACAGAATCTAGTTTGCATTTCATTCTAGTTAGAAACCCATCTAGACACCAAAATTATTTTAAGAGAAGTAGGCCAGAAAAAATGTATTGAACTACATCTGGACAAAACATGGTGTTTTGTAGGCCGAACGAACAATGTTCCCTACGAACGAATAATGTATCCATGAACATGAAAGTTGCCATTTTAAACAACAGTAAAGAAAAGCACATGGAGCAGCACGAACGTAATATAAATAAAGAATAGGAACACAGGACAACTACTTACTTTTTTGCAGCACTCTCGTGATCCTTCTATACTGATCGTGCTCCCTTAATTTGAGGTCCGACCACCGCTTCCTGAGTTGATCCTTGGATCGACGTACCCCAAAATTTCTGTGCAGACTCTTCACAACTTTCGCCATGATCTTGGCCTTTCTCACATTGGGGTTGGGGTAAGGTCCATACTTCCCGTCATAGTCGGCCCTCTTCAGTATGTTTACCATCTCCAACATCTCCACAAAGGACATATTTGAGGCCTTAAATCGTCTCCTCCGGGATCGTGACGTTTCTGGCTCTGGGCTTTCCTCCTCGGTGTTGTAATTAGCACGAACCTGCTCTGTCTCCACCATGTGCTCTTCCCCACTGCGCCGAACGAGAAGGGGCGGGGAATAGACTAGAAAGAACGTCAGGGGTGGGCGGAGTTTCACGCATGCGCAGTGTATATAAAACGTAACGCGTGCGTCGTACGTACGATCTGTGAGTGGAGGAAGGAGTATAGGAAGCGCCGATCGTGATAACGAAGGTAACATTTAAACTTGGGCCTATACTGCTTAGAGATTGAGCCCCTTTATTGGGACAAGATTAGGAGAGTTTAGCCTGACATTAGTGCTTGTCTTTTGTGTTGTGTCTTGCAGAGAAAATGGATATATTGAAGGATCAGGACTTTATTACCATATTCATTGATATGTTCAGGGAGCTGCCCTGTCTGTGGCAGGTAAACCACCCACATTATAAGAATCAAATAAAGAGGAAGGCAGCGCTGGATCAATTGCTGGAAATTGTGAAGCCGGTGATCCCCACGACAGACATCCCCTATTTGAAGGCCCTAATTGGTGGCATGAGGAGCACTTATCTAAGGGAGCACAAGAAGGTCCAGGAGTCCCTGAGATCAGGAGCAGCAGATGACATTTATGTCCCCAGTCTGTGGTACTATGACAAACTGCATTTTCTGGCAGGTCAGACTGAACCCAGGCCAGCACTCTCCAGTCTTCCTTTCACGCTTCTTTCCCCTTCAGCTGAGGTTTCTGACGTCCAACCTGGGCCTTCCATGCAGCATCATGTGGAGGAGCCCAGCTTGAGCCAGGTATAGCATTCTTCTAAATATTTCTGGTTGTCATATTAATGATGTTAAATATATGTTAGTTTGAAGTACTAATTTTTGCTTGTGATTGATGAACCAAAAACTAAAACGATGTCCCTTTTTCATACACAGGAAAGTCTCAGCCAGGAGGTGGCTGGGCCAAGTAGCCTGCCCGATACCCAGATCCTTCCCCTCAAACAAACCCTCCCCAACCAAAAAGTGTCAGGAAGAGGAGTAACCTGGAGGAGGCTGCAATGGGCCTATTTTGGAAGGCTACTGAGGCCCTCAGAACACCTCACAGTGTTGAAGAGGATTTTGCTGACCTAACAGCATGCAAAATGCTGCAAATGGAGGAGGGCCAACGCCTCTTATGTGAGTTTCTCATTTTAGAAGCACTAAATAAGGGGTTGAGGGGCCAACTCACATGCCAAAGCCACATTTGTGAGCTCACCCATGGTCCTCCTCCTCCTCCTCCAGGTCCTCCTCCTCCTCCTGCCACACCTCCAACTCCACAGACACAGCTGGGAAGGAAGCGTGTAAGGAAGACCAGAGAGTGATGGCCTGGGTTCAGTCTGGTGTGGCAAAAGATGCAGGCTCTTGTATGACCACACCCTGGGGACATGTATGTCATCTGCTGCTGTTCATGATCTCTTGGACTTCTGCTGCTGTTCATGATCTCTTGGACTTCTGGACCAGATTGTACTCCCTTATATATGGACTCCTCAGGCCACCAATTTTGCAGGAAAATAATTGATATGTGCCCTGGGGGCCAAAGGCTTTGCAGATTTCTGCTGTTTATCCAGCGTTGCCTTCCTCTTTGTTTGGTTATGAGCCCTTAATAAAGGAATTTTTTGTTCAATTATACTTGCCTATGTGTGTTTTCCTTCAAAAAGGACAGTTTGTTTGTGAGGAGGCAGGTACATTTCAAAAATACAATGTGAAATTAACAAGAGACACCAACACCAAGCAACCTCCTTGAGATTAATAAAAAATACAAGATAATAATGGTGTTGTGGTAACTTGACACACAAAACACACCCAAAAATATTCTGGAGTAAAAAAAAAAAAAAGATTAAGATTAAGATCTGGCTTTAGAAAAATCCTAAAAAAAAATTTTTAATCTAAAAACATCCCAAAAAGATTAATTTTTCGGAGATGTGACAAATAAAAATATTATATTGATGAAATCACGATAAATAATAAAGAAAGAAGTTTGTGAGAACTCTGTGTGAATATGAGCAGCAAAACTACTTCATTCTTCTAGCATTATAAAGAAGAGAGTGCGCTGCATTAAACAATTTAAAACATTGCAGCATGACGAAAGTGCTATATCCATTCCGAACGCTAATTTTACCAGACCGAGTAGTTCTGTCTCGGAATTTATTCTGAGCATGCGTGGCACTTTGTGCATTGGAATTGGCCACACACGGTCGGAATTGAAGCGATCGGATTTTGTTGTCGGAAAATTTTATAGCCTGCTCTCAAACTTTGTATGTCGGAAAATCCAAAGGAAAAAGTCCGATGGAGCCCACACACAGTCGGAATTTCCGACAACAAGCTCCGATTGCACATTTTCCGTCAGAAAATCCGACCGTGTGTACAGGGCATAAGACTTACCATACCTGCAAAGCAAATACAATAAAGCATAGTAAAAATAAAACATTGCAATCTGTGCCTAAAATATATAAGCTGAAGCATGGGGGCAATCCGCCCTTAATGTTAGGTGCAAATCGCTCCTCCACCCCTGCCCCCATGCTTCGGCATATATGCTCTTTTTTTTTTTTAACTGTGATGGTGAAATCATCTCTGACAGCACTGGAGTCACGGCTTTACGTATCGTGGGAGCAAACGCTGTTGCTGTCAGAATAAATAAACCCGTGCTGCAGCTGCATGGCGTACCTGCTAAGCAAATGATGGTTAACAATAAAACAAAGTAACATTACAGTATAGCATACCATACCTGCAAAGCAAATACAATAAAACATAGTAAAAATAAAACAGAGAGAGAACAATAGATATAGAATAGTGAGCGAGCAATAGAGCGGACAGTAGAGAGCGAACATGAGAGAGAACAAGAGAGAGAGAGAGAAGAAAAATAAAACCACAACTATGTTTGTCTTTTTTATTTTATAATTTTTTTTGTGTTTTTGTGTGCGTTTTTTTTTTTCACTTTTATAAAAACTGTAAACTAAACATTGCAGATTAGGGTCTCTCAAGATGTGATGGCCATCACATCTTTCGAGACCCTGTATTAGTGTGCCCTAGGACTGTGTAGTGCTGTACCCTATGCTAATACTCAGCTAGTGTGTGGTAGCGTTCGAAACAGTCACGATGCAGAGACCAGGTTGGTCAGGACAGGAGGGACAAGTGGGTGTCGCTCCTAAATCCACATTTTCTGCAGACACAACATCCTCCTTGTGGTGTTCTTTGGGTGGGGGTCCCAGGGAGGACATACGGAAAATGCCTCTCATGCAGCCGGTGCACTGCATTTGCGTTGGGAAGGTGGGCCATAGTACCATCTGGAAACAGAAGGGCTGTGACGATCTCTTCCTGGAATTTAAGGAAGGATCCTGTCCATCCTGAAGCTTTGTATAGCACAAAAGCGTTCAGCAGAGCCAATTGAAATAAATATACAGTTTTCACTTTAAGTGGACGAATTCAGCCCCCAAATACCTAGGGACACTTATCCCATCAGACATATCCTGCACATTTGCTCTTAACTTTCCACCACTACTGACAAAGACCTGCACCTTGCTAGACAACTGGCATAAAGGATTACACTCTTGGTTCGGCAGATGCAACCTGATAAAAATGTGTATCTTTCCCAAATTCCTCTACCTTTTCCAAGCCCTCCCCATTCAGATTCCTATATCTTTCCTCAAACAAGTGTATATAAGGGTGTAGCGCTATTAAATTAAATGGATAAAAAGAACACATTAACGTGTAGACAAGATATAGACAGAAAAGAGAGTCTTTTCACATGAAGCAAAAGAAAAAAAAAAAAGAGTCTCTGATGATCTTCAAAAAGAAACAGATGTCCGGATAAGGCCAATCCCGTTCACCACGTGATGTACTGATATAGACAGGTTAATGTGATGGACCCTCCACACAGAAGAGATGTAGGCTTACCAGATGGGGTGGACTCATAAGAATGTACGCTCAATGAGTCAAAAGGGCTTGTAATACCAACCGGTAATGGAGGGAAACCTTTCACGTAAATAGAAATGAAGCTCCAAAGGCGTCCACAACAATGGAGGAACCTCTTCTGGTAGGTAAGTGCCCGTCTCAGGAGAGTAGCCCATACAAAATAAAAAAAGGCCACATAGCATAACTCCGCATATAAAACAAATGTATTAGGTAAAAGAAATACACTTACATTTTCATGGTAAAAAAAGCGCTTGTAGTAAAATTGTGGCAGGCAGTAGAGTCTCCCAATGCATTTCGTCTCATTAGACTTCGTTTGGGGTGCTCATCTACTGCTGCCATGCTCCCTAATATAGATACTGTGGCCCCCCGATGAGAATCCAGCTCGTATCAATCAACATCGCGCACTTCCGGGTTTAGCCAAGATGGCGGACCCGCGTGCGTTCCAAACCTCACTATTATGTACTAACAATGCGTTCCAGCTCCCTTATTCAGTAGGCATCTTGAATGGACTGTTTTATTGGATCAAAAATAATGTTAACAGAATCCCTTAATCTATACAAATGAAACGAAGGAGAGTTATATGTCTTTCTCTATATGTATACCTAGGATAGCCATCCAATCGTGTATATAGCAGCCGACATTGGGGGTCAATGCAACGTCCAAAAACTCAGGGTCAGAAATGCGCACCGAGGTAAATGGAACGCAAAACAAATCCGCCGTCACCGGCGTGCGTGCCATGCCTCGTCATACCGATGGGTGGAGCGTAATGCCGTCATCAACAGTTTGACATGTTATCGGCATCTCTAGATGTAACGGATACATTGGCCTCTAGTAACATAGATGTAAGGAGGGGCGTGTTTAAAAATATATAGTGAATAGAGGGACCTGCCCAGAATAGTCAATAACTACTGGGCAATGACTCATTAGACATCACAGCCTCCATAAAATCATGAGAAATTATATCTAGTGCAATCATGCACAAAAGGAGATTAAATAACGCCTGATCAGAAAACAGGAATTTGAACTGATAATAGACACCATATATTCATAAAAATTTTTTTTTAAATTTAACAAATTAATTAAAAATTAGAGCGTGTAAACTATATAAAATAAAGAATTTAGTGACACATTATTCATAAAAAAAGGAAATTAATGCAAATGATGGCGTCACACAATATTGTAGGAACACCACTATATAAATTCATATATGTGCATATTGGTGTCGTGGTAGTTGGGAATGGATATGAAATAGAATTAATTGCGTGTGATATGAAGTGTTAATACATGGTGTATGTGTAAAAATCAGTGTAGTCAAAGGGTGTGAGTGTCCCTTATACAAGGGCAAATTATTTAAAAAGATGAAATTATATGCATGTGGGCCAAAATTAATTATTGGCAATTGGTGTAGACTAATTGATTAAATAACCAACGTAACTATATCAGGGTCGGAGCTGGATTCTCACCAGATAACCCCTATACAGACCCAGAAACAGAAAATATATGTAGGCTGTATGAACTTAAAACCCAAATATTGTGCGTTATAATCTAAGAACCATTAATGAAGCCGTTAATATCCAATTCCATATTCATACCTTGTGGAGAGAGGGACTGTAGCTCATGTATCCAGAACGTTTCCAAGCGGGAAACGCCTCTGGTCATTGCACCCCCCTCCACGGTGGGGTATATTTATCAATCGCTAAGAATTTTGAACCCAATGGATACTATTGTGGAATTCTCTATAGTGCCTGGGTACACTATGTTTCGAGTCCCTGCCTTTAATAAGGGCAATATGTTCTCCCACTCATGTGGTAAACGTTCTAGTTGTACAGCCAATGTATTGTTTACCACACGGAACAGGTAATTAAATACACTACATATCTCGAATTGCAAGTGCAAAAAGGTTTAATGGTGTATCTCCTTCCTGTGATGGTGGATGTAAACTCTGTCACTTTCTGTCTCCCTATTGTGTTATGTTGACACACGACACATTTTTTGCAGGGAAAGAAACCTGTCCAGTCGTGAAAGAAGGAGGGACGCACAGGAGGGTCGACTACATTGGGTGCTATATGACCTTGTAGAGAGGGTGCTCCCTTAAAAATGATTTTGGCCTGTTCGGGTAACATCTTCCCTAAGATGTTGTCTTGTCTGAGAACCTCCCAGTGTTTTTTCATAATGTTTCTTATTTGTTTGTGCTGTATTGAGTATGAGGTCAACATCGCCCACTTGAATGTAGTGTCCGGTTCTCTCTCTGGTTTCGTCACCAGAAGAGACTCTCTGTTTGTATTAACCACTCTCTGGAGTTCAAGGTCAAGAGTGGCATTATCATATCCCTTGTCGAGAAATCTTTGTCTCAGAATCTTAGCTTGTGTGATAAACATATTGGTGTCTGTGCAGTTCCTACGGAGTCGCAATAATTGGCTAAGGGGAACAGCACTGAGCCAAGATCTGTGATGGCAGCTATCTATAGGAATAAAACTATTCTGATCCGTAGGCTTAAAGTATATATTAAATTTAAACTGCTTATTCTCGATCCTAATTTCTAGATCAAGAAAATGGATCTCAGTCTCACTGGCTTTGTAAGTCAGAGAGATGCCCTGGTCATTGGGATTGAGACATTCAAAGAATTGTTCCAATGTCTTGAGAGTCCCGCTCCATAGGAGGAGGATGTCATCTATGTATCTCACCCAAAGCACCAAGGACGTGGTCTCAGGGGCATAGATGACATCCTCCTCCCACTTGGCCATAAAGAGATTCGAGAGGCTGGGAGCAAATTTGGCTCCCATAGCCACACCGCACTGTTGGAGATAATAGCGCTGGTTGAACCAAAAATAATTGTGTTTGGTTGCAAATTCGATTTTGTTTTTGTTTTTTTCCTCAAACAAGTACAAGCCCTCTTCACCCGCTTCATCTGGGCCCAAAAAAAACCTAGATTAAACAAAATCCAAATGCCACTGCTCAAACAGAATGGAGGCCTAGCGGTTTCAAATGTCCAACGATATTATCAGGCCACTCACTTAGGCAGAATCTTAGATTGGAGACGGAACGGAACATATAAGCTTTGGACACATATAGAACAATCTCAAACCACTATTCCTTTAAAAAGTGCACTCTGGTGTTACAACTCCTTGCCGTCGAGATTGAAATCCCACCCGTTGATCGGGAATACGTTAAAACACAGCTTTCACGTAGCCACACAAACACTGTTGACGACAGAGACTTCACCACTCTATCCGATTCCCGGACACCCAAACTTCACACCTGGCCTGCACCAGGCGGAATACTCAACTTTGAGGGACCTGGGATGGGAACAGGCTTCCAAGTTTGTGACGGCGGGTCGCTGGGCGACCCTTACGGAATTGACTGACGCGTTGGGTAGCTACCATCTTCCCTTTTGGAAGGCAGCACAATTACACCACTTCCTACACTCCATCCCTGATCCGCAAGCCTTCTCCCGCCCACTGATGACTTTTGAGGATCCCTGTGCGGGAACCGGGCCGATATCACAGACTCTCTCATAAATGTATTCTCTTTTAAACTCGCCCCCTAAACAACCAAGTCTACATTGCTTGGAAAGATGGGAGGCTGACCTTCACTGTAAATTCTCCGAAACACAGAAACAACGTATCATCACCTTTTCCATTAAATCCTCCTTGTGCACTAAAATGCAGGAAACAAATTTTAAAATCTTCTCCAGATGGTACCTCACACCCACCAGGCTGCACAAATGCTTCCCTACCTCCTTGGACCGCTGTTGGCAGTGCGGAGAAGACAAGGGCTCATTGTTACATATTTTCTGGTCTTGCCCAAGTTTGACAATTTTTTGGACTGAAGTCCGCCGTATTACACAAACATACACAGAATACGAAATTCCGGAAGACTCGTCTTTCTTCCTACTGCACTTATCGAGGATCCCAATCAAATCCTACAAAAATCCAATGCTACGTCACTTATTAAACGCAGCCAAGGCGTGTATACCCCTTTACTGGAAGCAGCAGTGCCCACTGTCTGTTGGGTGCTGTCTGAGAAAAGTAGAAGAAACTAACAAAATGGAAGGCCTGATCCTTACCGCGCAACACAAACGAGAGAAATACACAAGGACCTGGAGTCCTTGGAATATTTTCATTTACTCAGATGAAGGGACATCCTTACTAGGGATATAACATAACATTCCTTTAGCCTAGAGAGGTGTTGGCCACTCCTTGCCTCGCCCTGTCTCCACCCCCTTCCCCTTCTCTTCTCCCTCCCTCTCCCACCCCCTTTCTTTCCCTCTTTCTATTACTCTAATGCTGTCAAAAAAACAAAAATGAACACGGAGAGGACTTTGCCATTTTAAAACTTTATTCAAATCACTTGATAAGAATGTACAGTACATGACTTGCATGCTCTCTCCCATGTATGACCATGTACAGATGTATGTCGTAACTTCAGCTGCAATGTTTCCAAATTTTTTTTTTTTTTGTACTCATTTCTCGATGACATGTACATCTATGTTGTGATGGTGGAGTTCCTCCATATGTGTTTTCTTAATTAAAATTTTATATTTGAAAAAAAAAGAAGAAATAAATATACAGACACTTTTTTGTACCAGTGCCTGGCCTTACGGGCAATTAGGTACGGCTCCAACAACTGGGCGTTGAGGTCCACCCCTCCCATATTTAAAATGTATTCCTGGACACAGAGGGTTTTCTCCACAACACCAGTCGCCGTAGAAATTTGGATTGTCGTATCTGCGTGAAGGGAGGACAGAACGAAAGCATTCCATGAATCCCTCCACTTCACTGCTAACAAATTATTACACTTTAAGCAGAATCTCTCCCCCCGTCTAAGTCGGGATTCTACAAGCCATTGGGGGAAGCCCCGGCGATTAGATCACACGGTGCAAAATGCGCCAATTCCATAATCAAAAAGGTGACTAAAACGTGACACGCTCGTGTAATAATTGTCTACGTACAAGTAGTACCCCTTTCTGAATAAGGGTGACACCAAGTCCCACATAATCTTACCAGCGCTCCCAATGTAGTCTGGGCAGTTCTCCGGCTCTACGTGACTATCTTTTCCCTCGTAAACCATAAAACTATATGTATAGCCTGTTGCCTTGTCATAGAGCTTATAAATCTTGACCCCATATCTATCACGCTTGTTGGGAAGATACTGTTTGATAGACAAGCGGCCAGAAAACGTAATCAGGGACTCATCAACGCAGACAACTAGATCGAGAGTAAACAAGGCTGCAAACTGTTGGTTGAAGTGGTTTACGAGGGGCCGAATTTTGTAGAGCCAATCAAATCCATGGTCAACCCGAGGACAACAGAGTTCATTACCATTGAAGTGCATGAACTGCAAGATCTGCTCGTAGTGTGTCCTGGTCATGGAGGCAGAGAACACGGGCATATGGTGAATTGGGTCAGTGGACCAATATGACCGCAACTCACTCTTTTTAGTTATGCCCATGAGGAGGGATAGGCCCAGGAAGGTCTTAAATTCGGAGACTGTAATGGGTCTCCAATCTCTGGCAAGGGTCAGCTGGGGATTAGCGGCGATGAATTGACCATCATACATATTGCTTTGGTCCACAATAGATTTATAGAGATCTTCTGCAAAAAACAGCAAATAAAAATCAAGTGACGTAAAATCAACTGTTTCCACCTGAATTCCGGGTTTGCCAGTGAATGGGGAAAGTACGGGTGCTGCAGAAGTGGTGGGCTCCCAATTAGGATTGGTGAATGCAGCAGGAAGGGCACTATGGGCTTGACGAGCCTGTGTTTGTCTTGTTGGTGGCAGGGGGACACTACTCGTGATAGCCACATCGCCAGCTTGAACTGCACTTATGGGACACGCCACGTCACCAAGTGTGACGTGGCGCTGCAGTGCTGGATGTACGACCAGGATGTACTAGGCTGCTGGTGTTTGCCAGTTCACCAGAAGGATGAGTGGCACTAGTACTGGCTCTCTGCTTCATACGAGAGCCCTGCGGTTCTTGCACCTCAATGACAGCAGAACGAGGTCGAGTATGCCTGACCTTGGCAGGGACCACAAATCTATCGTCAGAGCTATCTGTCAGGGTGCCACTGCTGTCTACCGGATCGTATTCTGAATCTGAATCTGACAGATGAGTGACTTCCTCTTCACTAGCTCAGAAACGTGTAGGCCTCTTCACTACTGTACCTTCGATTTGACATTTTGGTCTCTAAATTTACTGGTACAGTAGTGAGACTCACAGCAAAAAAAAGCTCCTGACTGTCAGTGACTGCTTCAAACACTACAAAAAAAACTTTTAGCGTTCGCAGGGATCAGGCCTGACTCTGTGAATGCTGCAGTTATGTGTGTTGTGTTTTGTAAGTGACAGCGATCGATTGATACTGCACTTGGGTGGGCTGGGCTGGGTGGAGGGGCTAAACGCAGGTGCTAGCAGGTATCTGCGATGATCCCGCTAACACTGCATTTTTGGGAACCCTAAACTGCTGGGGACGCTAGTATAGATCTGATCAGATGAGATATTGATCCGTTCAGACACTATACTACTAAGGGAGGTGTATGGTGCGTGCGTGGGTGTTAGCACTACTGGCACTAATTTGACACTGCCTGGGGGTTAAACCTTTATTTAGGTAAAATACGGCAGGTGCCCTGACGCTATAGAAAATAAACTAGCTAACCAGCATCACCCGTGACACTAATACAGTGATCAATGGTGACAGAGGGTGATCAAGGGGTTAAACCTTTATTGGGGGGGTCCCTAGACCTCTGTGGGCCTACACTAAGTACCCTAGTGCTGATTTTTGTCACTAATGACACCAGTACAGTGATCAAAAAAAAATATGAACACTGTACTGGGTGACACAGTGACAAGGGTGAGGGGGTTAACTGGGGGGTGATCGGGGGGTGGCAAGTGTACCTACCTGAACTGTTGTCAGTGTAGTGTTGGTGCACTTACTGTGAGATGCCTCATCTCCTCTCTCTGGAACGAAAAGACTTCCACGAGGAGAGATGACATCACTTCCCCTGCTGTGTTTACACTTACACATGCAGGGGAAGGATCTCATTCGCCAGGAGCGATCACCAGGTCCAGGCCAGATACCATTGGCCTGCTCTTGGGGATTGATGGGTTCTGAACCGAATCTGATCGTTGCGGCCGCCGAGGGGGCGCGCGACGTATAGCTACAACGCTTCGCGCAGCCGGGCCAACCTGCCACAGTATAACTGCAGCGGCTGGTCTGGAAACGGTTAAAAGCCTTTACAGGTCACCACTTTAGAGGCCTGGTTCTAAAATTTTTGCTCTCGCTCTGACGTTTGTAGTGATACCTCACACGTGTGGTGTGATTGCTGTTTACGTATGCATGCGGGACCAATGCATGCATTCGCCACTGTGTGTGAGCATGGTAGGACGGGGGCACTTTAACCCCATTCCCGACCAGCCACCGCAGTTATACTGCGGCAGGTTGGCACTGCTGCTCTAGCCGTCGTAGCTGTACATCGGCTCTTTAAGACGCTGTAGCAGGCGCCCGCAGCGTGTCCCCGGAGCTGATGCGCATGCCCTGTGGGTGCAATGACCGCCGGGCACCTGCGATCGCTCGTGACAGAGTGAGAACCGGAATCTGTGTGAGTAAACGCACAAATCCCATACCAATACCAAGTAAGAACAATGATCTCTCTCCTCCTCTAGTCAGCCACATTCCCCTCACAGTTAGAACACACATAGGGAACACATTTAACCCCTTAATGGCCCCCCAGTGTTAACCCCTTCCTTGCCAGTGACATTTATACAGTAATCGGTGGCTATTTATAGCACTGATCGCTGTATAAATGTCAGTGGTCCCAAAAAAGTGTCCGATTTGTCTGCCACAATGTCTCAGTCCTGATAAAAATCGCAGATCACCGCCATTACAAAATATTGTGGGTTTTTTTTTCAAAATTGTCACTCTTTTTTTGTTTATAGCGCAAAAAATAAAAATAGCAGAAGTGATCAAATACCACCAAAAGAAAGCTCTATTTGTGGGGAAAAAAGTATATACATTTTGTTTGGGTACAACGTCGCATGACTGCGCAATTGTCAGTTAAAGCTACGGAGTGCTGTATCGCAAAAAATGGCCCGGTCAGGAAGGGGGCAAATCCTTCCGGGGCTGAAGTGGTTAAAATGTTTAAAAATTTTGTTATTTGTAAACATCTCTTGAGATAACAATAGGCAGTGACAAGTCCACTTTGCGGAGACACTTGGGTCTTTTGGACCCCAGATGGCTCCTCAGTCCTTGAAGCATTGGATCAAACTCAGATCAGTGCGATATGATGCTTTCACAAGCTAAAACTAGTTTGTAAACAAAGACTCTAAACCGGAAGTGCCGAAAACCTTTCTGAGGTAACAGTGGGAGGAACAACACCGTTCCTCTAACTGTGTGCCCGAGGTCGGATGCATCTGAGAGCCCAGTAAAGGTGGCAGCAGTGGGAGGAGGGTGGGCCCACTCCATCGCCTGTAAAAGTATTCCAGTGGCTCTTTAGCTGCTTGGATTACTTTCTTTCTACGTTTACATGTAATTGCTGTCTAACCACATGACCTCCGGAAGGTTTTACTCCCTTCCTGACCAGAGCACTTTTTTCAATTTGGCACTGCACTGCTTTAACTGGTATTTGCACAGTCATGCAATGCTGTACCCAAACAAAATTTGGGCCCTTTCCCCCTCACAAATAGCTTTCTTTTGGTGGTATTTGATCACCACTGGGATTTTTATTTTTTTGCAATATAAAAGAAAAAGACCGAAAATTTTGGAAAAAAAAAGTTTTGATAATTTTCCTGAAACTTGTGGCAAAACATAAATAATTCCATGTACTCAGCATGCCTCTCATCAAATAGCATGGGGTGTTTACTTTTCAAAAAGGGGTCATTTGGGGGATTTGATGCTATCTTGACATTTTAGGGCCTCCAAAACTGTGATAGGTAGTGAGGAAGTGAAATGAGCAATTTACGCCCTTTGAAATCCTGAAGGCGGTGATTGGTGTTCGGCACCCGTACGCGGTTAGGTTCCCAAAAAGTCACACACATGTGGTATTCCTATACTCAGGAAAAGCAGCAGAATGTATTTTGGGGTATAATTCCAAATATACCCATGGCACATGTGAGCAATATATAATTTCAGTGATAACTTTGTGTAAAAGAAAAAAATACTTTTTTTGCCATTTTCCCAAAACTTGTGGCAAAACCTTAAATATTCCATGGACTCAACATGCCTCTCAGCAAATAGCTTGGGGTGTCTACCTTCCAAAAAGGGGTCATTTGGGGGGTGTTTTAACTGTCCTGGCATTTTATGCCCAACATTAGAAGCTTATGCCACACATCACCCACTCTTCTAACCACTTGAAGACCAAGCCTTTTCTGACACTTTTTGTTTGTATGAAAAACTTAATTTTTTTGCTATAAAATTACTTTGAAACAGTATATATTGTTTTTAAAGCAGAGGCCCTACAGAATAAAATGGTGGGTGTTGCAAAAAAAATGTTCACACAGTATTTGCGCAGGGATTTTCCAAACACAATTTTTTTGGAAAAAAAAAACACTTTTTTGAATTTTAATGCACAAAAACACACTATATTGCCCAAATGTTTGGTAAAATATAAAAGATGATCTTATACTGAGTACATAGATACCAAACACGACATGCTTTAAAATTGTGCACGCCCGTGGAGCAGCAACAAACTACATACATTTTTAAAAGTGTTTATATGTTACCACTTTAGTTTTATAGAGGAGGTCTATTGCTAGGATTACTGCCCTCCATCTGACGTTCGCGGTGACACCTCACATGCATGGCGCAATTGCTGTTTATATACGACACAAGACCGATGCTTGCGTTCTCCTTTGTGCAAAAGCACGGGGGGACAGAGGCGCTTTTAATTTTTTTTTTTTTTTTTAATTCTTTATTTTGCTTTTTTATTTTACACTGTATCTTTCATTCTTTTTTTTTTTTTTTTTTTAGCACTTTTATTGTTATCGGGAATGTAAATACCCCCTATGATAGCAATAGGTAGTGACAGGTACTCTTTTTGAAAAAGTCTATAGATTCTAGATCTCTCATCTGACCACAACAAGATCGGTGTGATAAGATGCTTTCCCAATTTAAAAATGGCGCTGTTTATATCCGGCGAAACTGAAATGATGAAATGCTCGTAGCTTCCGATTTCTTAGGCCATAGAGATGATTGGGGCCGTTCTGGTCTCCCATCAGCTCTATGGTCAGCTGGCAGAACAACCGACTACATTCTCGGGTTCCCCGGTGGGACAGGAGAGTCTGAGAAAACCATGGAAAACGGTGGGGGATGACATCCCCTCCCACTGCTTGTAAAAGCAGTCTAGCGGCTAATTAGACGCTAGAATTGCTTTTACATGAAAGTCGACCACCGGCTGAAAAAAACGATATCAAGATGATGTTTAAACCTGCAGGCATCATTCCGGTATAACCACTCAAACTCCAGCAACATACCAGTATGTTGCTGGTCCTTGTTGGGCTTATATTGGGCATACATTGTACTGTTCTTTTTTTCATGCAGCATATGGGCTGAATGAAAAAAAAAAGAACTTAACAGATTTGTCCATTCACATTGATCGATGTGGATGAAGAAATCTCTGCCAAGAAAAGTGAAATAATACATATGCCAAAGCATAGGGGCGATCTACCCTCTGTCAACCCCAGCCCCTATGCTTTGGCATATATGCATTTTACTTTTATTTTTTTAAACTGCGGTGGTGAAATCGCCTCCTACAGCGCTGGAGTCACTGATTTGCGTATTGAGAGCAAACCCTGTGGCTGTCAAAATAAATAAATCAGTGCTGCAGCTGAATGGTGTACCTGCAAATTGAACAACTGTTAACAATAAAACATTACAGTATAGTATAAAATACAGTAAAACAGAACAATAAAACGACAACTATTTTTGTTTTTTTTTCACACTTTTATTGTAGCTATAAACGTTTCAGGCTAGGGTCTCTCAAAATGCGATAGCCATCTAACATCTTTTGAGACCCTGTGTAAATATGTGCCCTAGACAGTGCCATATACTAATAATCAACTAGTGTGTGGTAGCCATGGAAACAGTCCCCGATGCAGAAAGCATGTTCGCCAGGACAAGATGGACAAAAATAGCGGGTGTCACGCCTAAATCCATGCTTGCTACAGACATGGCATCTTTTTTGGGATGCTCGTTGGGTACGGGTACCAGGGAGGACATCCAGAAAATGCCTCATGCAGCCGGCTTACTGCATCTGGATTGGGATATTGGCCTACAGCACCTTCTGGACAAAAAGGGCTGTGATGATCTCTTCCTGGAATTTTAGGAAGGATCCACTTCCTGATACTTTGTATAGTACATACGCATTGAACAGAGCCAATTGGAATATCCGATACTCTCTCATACTGGTCACTGGAAGTTCAACATGGCACTTCATGGCAAAAAAGACCAACGGATGAGATCAGAACTGTACTAGTGTTCCCCAATAGTATAGTGTTCCCAAAAATGCAGCATTTGTAGGACCAGCCCCGACACCTGCCAGAACCTGCGTTTAGCCCCTCCGCCCCACCCAAATAAGTGCAGTATAAGTAGATCACTGTCACTTCCCATACACAGTAGTGAAAATATTGTGAGTTTACCTCAAAGTTAAAACCTAATACATAGGCAGAATAAAAGTACCATCATCCAAAAAATGTATGCAAAAGGGGAGAGAAGTAGGGACAGTTGCTGAAGCTGTCTTCCTACAACCACAGGGGAATGACCATGGTACCAATGAGCGAAAATAGACTTTGAATAAAATCGTATTTATTACATATAAAAAGCACATATAATTACAAAAATCAGAACATAAATGAAAAAATTAAGGTCAATACAGTATACATATACTTGTAGACTTCCAAGATGAATTGCTGGTTATGGATATTGCTCACAGATTATATAATCCTCTACCAATTTCGCGATCAAAGTACCGCTTCGTCAGGAGGATAATCTATAAGGTAAATTACATATACGAAAACCTGTACAAAGGATAACAATAACGGAAAGACGTTTACATTAGGAATATATCAGAAAGCATATGTGTAATGGATACAGCAAAGACCCGAGTACAGTTGCTTACCAATGAGTCCAAGGCTAGGGGCATACTTCAATTACCACAGGGTCCCCCGCGGCGGACCTGGGGAATTTATGCTGGTAATGATGTATCTAAATGAATATATATATGGATGGAAATTGAATGATGATACCAAGCCTGGTAAAAGTGAAAGAAAGAAGGGAGAAAAAGGAGGAAGAAAAAGTAGTGAAGGAGAGAAAATAAAGGGGGGGGGAAGGGGGGGGGAGATAAGGAAGAAATGGGCAAGGAGAAAGGTAGAGGGGAAGAGATGGAAAGGGAGGGAGAGAAGGGGGGAGGGGAAGAAGAGACGGGGAGGAGCTGGGTAATAAGAGGGAATGGGAAAAGGGACACAGAAGGAGGGGGTGGGAAGAAGCCGACGCGGGAGGGGGGGGGGAGGAGAGAAGCAGTTGATAACAGGCCAAAGGTATTGGTAATGTGATAGGTATATAATTAATAAAAACATACCTGGTATATCATACTGTGAATTATACTTGTAATACTACAACTCCAAGGGGGAGAAAGAAATGGGGTTTAAGGCAAGTCTCCCATAGTATAAGTTATGGAGATGTATAGCATCAAAGAAAATTGTTTGCAATCCCTGCTCTGCACTTCCATACAGGTACTAGTCCCGCCAGTCAGGTCTAAGTAAACAGAGCAAGCATAAGGTCCATTAGTAAATGACATTGCGATGTACAGTGTCTGATGACAAAGGACAGCTAAAGTTAGTGACTTAATAGTTACCTAGTGGATGTTTCAACTGGGCGTCCCACCTTGGAGAAAAGGATCCGCAATGCTCACAGGCGGGCAAAGGCCCACTTACGAGCTCCCCAATCCAGGAGGATTCTGAATGCGGCCATGAGGCGGCACGTGACGTCACTGGGTCTGGCTCCCCGCACTGCGCATGCATGAATCCACGCTGACACGCAAGCGTGCATCGCGTGTGTCAAATGGTCGGAGGCCCAAAACAATGATACAAGGGTGGGGCGGTCTTCCGAGGAGAGAACCGCCCACACCAGGGGAGTCACATGTCCACCAGCGTTGGGAACAGAAAATGAAAGAGCAGGCATGGCCAATGAAACTCTCAGATAGAAACAGGACAATACATGGAATTCAAAGCAGTTATAGTAGAAAAAGGCATAATACAAATACTTAAACAACATTAATTCCTAACACGTAGGATTTATATAAAAGTTGAAGGGGGGGGGAAGAAGAATTGTGGTTTAACATTGTGGTCTCTATTGAACAATGTACCGGCAGATGATGACTAGATGAAGGGGGCCAGAGGGGCATCTGTGACACCAATCTATAAAAGAGGATGTCAGGTCACCTAGAGGCTGGGTGATAGATGCACCCCGTTGGGATCAGGAGTGCACCGCAAGGTAGTGGACCCTACGGCTGACTGCTGCGGATTGAACCCTGGGAGGTTCAGGAAGCAGGTCTACTGGATCACTAACACAGATCCCACTGGGAGCTAGAGCATAGATTCCCCAGGGCGCGGAGTCTAAGAGCCAGCAGGTGTTTACCAGAGCCTTTAATGGTAAGGATGGACTGCGCTGCAGTCTGGCTCCAGGTCGCGGCCCCCAGGGTCTCACAGCTCACGCTCACGGTAGACTACAGGAGAAGGGGAAGGAGGCAGCAGGCTGGAACCACAAGGAAGTAAGGGACAAGCCAAGGTCGGGGCCACAAGCTGACAAGGACAACAGAGTTCACACCAAGGTTCAGTGTCACAGGCAAACAGGGATGGTCGGGAACACGCCAAAGGTCAGGGTCACGAGCAGACAGGAATAATTAAGAACAGGCCAAAGTCGGTAACAGGAATCAGATGTAGGAAACACAGCAAGTACACACGGAGGCTAACACGCAATGGTTGATCAGCACTGCTGGCTTGCAGTGCACAGGTTAATATAGGGTTCCCTGATAGGGCCTGGGGTGGGGCCATGCTTAGAGGAGAGGTTACAAAAGCAGTCAGGTGAGGGTCAGCTGGTCTCCAGAGATGAACACATGGAGACAGGTGAGCTGATCGACAAACTCTATTGCATAACCATGACAGAGGACAAGGGAAAATTAGGGAAAAAAGAGTGGGGGGGAGGGAGGGGAAAGGGAAGCCTCACAGAAAAGGTTTATAAGAATTAATTTCATTTAAACCTGGAGGGATAGTGACATTGAAACATTCAATCCACATAGTTTCTCGTAAAATAATCCTGTCCCAGTCACCTCCTCTTGGACTAGATAAAAAGGATAATGATGTTTCAGTAGAAACGTTTCCGGAATCGGGTCTCTTACAGATAATGCTAGCAAGTTTGTGGATGCCTTTACCAAACCTCATGTTTGTGGCTTATCTTCACATATACGTGATACGCCAGATCTTCTGAAACACCTTGAGGAGATCCAGGTCCCTCCGGATGCCCTGTTCATGGCTATAGATATCGAAGCCTTGTATTCGAGTATCTCCCACGAGCGGGGCGTCCAGATGGCTTAATCTTTCCTGATGGAACAGGAACCTGAACAATTAGAAGTATGAACCATTTCATGCTGCAAGTATTGTACTTTATATTGACTAAAAATGATTTCATCTTTAATGACCAATACTATCTGCAGACCCAAGGGGTCGCTTTGGTGACATTATGTGCCCCTTCATATGCTAATTTATATATGGGTGGTTGGGAAAGGCAGATAACCTCTGATGATTGTAATTCATCATTTTTTGATTATATCCTTCTTTAGTACAGATACATTGACGATGTGTTCATAGTGTGGACAGGCACTAGAGCAGTGGTTCTCAACTCCTGTGCTCAGGACCCACTAACAGGCCAGGTTTGCAATATAACGGAGATACATCACAGGTGATATAATTTGCTACTCAGTGATTGCAGTATTCTAGTCTGCATCTCCCCAAGGTAATACCTAATATCTGGCCTGTTGGTGGGTCCTGAGGACAGGAGTTGAGAACCACTGCACTAGAGGCATGTGTTTAGAGTTTATTCAACTGCTTAATCTCAACCTTAATTTTACCTTTAGTTTTGACAAAAGGCAGATCCACACCCTGGATCTGACTATCGTTAAACAGATTGATGGTACCATTGGTACTAACCTCTACCGCAAACCCACAGCTGGCAATACGTTACTGCATGCCTCTAGTGCAATATCTGCGCCTACGTAGGAACTGCACCATGGAGGCAGACTTCCAGATACAAGCAAACTCCTAATGAGATCGTCCTCTCTTAAGAGGTTACTCCAGCACCAACTTAAGAAAAGCATTTACCCGAGCCCTAGCACGTACTAGAAGCTCATTGCTTAATAACACTCCTAAACCACAACAAGCTGATACAGTCAAGTTAATTACAAAATATTCTGCCCACCATCATCAACTTAGAAAGATCTTGTCCAATCACTGGCATCTACTTACTGACCATCATGTGCTGAACAAACGTTTAAGATCCACCAGAGGCGTAACTAGAATCTTCAGGGCCCCGATGCAAGAAACCATGAAGGGCCCCCCTGACCCCCGGATAGGGCTCTTTTCTACGAGCCCGATGGCAGAACACCGGGGCCCGGTCGCAAGTGGGTGGCTGCATGTAAAGGAATCGATTTCTCCTCCCCCCGCTTCTCCTCCTCTCCCTCCCACAGGCATTCAGGGGCTGCAGGAGGAAAATGGAGAGTTGGGTTCCTCTATGTCGGTGTTTCTCAATCTTTTTCCAGTCAGGACACCCTTGAAGTGGCTGCACTGCAACCACCCTGCAACTGTGTGCATTGCATGCAGTTGCAGCATAGTGATGATGCATTTAAGGGGTTAAAACAGCCGGTCAGGAGGCAACATATTGCCTCTTTACCGGCTGTCAAATGCCTCTGAAAAGCGATCTGAGCATGGACCACTTTTCAGAGGAACAGCATTTTTTTTTGCTGGTACTATGATCAAGCAAAAAAAATTGGTTCTAATGGGACACATATGGGGGGTCAGGATTAAAAGCACATACATAAAATGTGCATATATACATGTAAACACACACACACACACATATATATATATATATATATATATATATATATATATATATATATATATATATAAATGCACATATGCACACACAAATAAACCAGTGGCAGATGGATGGATGATGGATTTTTTGGGGGGGCGTAAGTAAACTGAAAAATTCTTTAAAAAAAAAAACACATCAATTGCAGCCTCACTGTGCACATCAATTGCCACCACTGTGCCCATCATATGCAGTCACTGTGCCCATCAAATGCAGTCACTGTGCCCATCAAACGCAGCCACTGTGCCCATCAAACGCAGTCACTGTGCCTATCAAACGCAGCCATTGTGCACATCAATCACCACCACTGTGCCCTCAAACGCAGTCACTGTGCCCTCAAACGCAGTCACTGTGCCTATCTAACGCAGCCACTGTGCCTATCTAACGCAGCCACTGTGCCCATCAATTGCCACCACTGTGCCCTCAAACACAGCCACTGTGCCCATCAATTGCCACCCCTGTGCCCTCAAACGCAGCCACTGTGCCCATCAATTGCCACCACTGTGCCCTCAAACGCAGTCACTGTGCCTATCTAACGCAGCCACTGTGCCCATCAATTGCCACCACTGTGCCCACAAACACAGCCACTGTGCCCATCAATTGCCACCCCTGTGCCCTCAGATGCAGTCACTGTGCCCATCAAACGCAGCCACTGTGCCCATCAATTGTCACCCCTGTGCCCTCAAACACAGTCACTGTGCCCATCAAACGCAGCCACTGTGCCCATCAATTGCCACTACTGTGCCTATGAAACGCAGCCACTGTGCCCATCAAATGCAGTCACTGTGCCTATCAAACGCAGCCACTGTGCACATCAATCGCCACCACTGTGCCCTAAAACGCAGCCACTGTGCCCATCAATTGCCACCATTGTGCCCTCAAACGTAGTCACTGTGCCTATCAAACGCAGCCACTGTGCCCATCAATTGCCACCACTGTGCCCTCAAACGCAGCCACTGTGCCCATCAAGCGCAGCCACTGTGCCCATCAATTGCCACCCCTGTGCCCTCAAACACAGTCACTGTGCCCATCAAACGCAGCCACTGTGCCCATCAATTTTCACTCCTGTGCCCTCAAACGCAGTCACTGTGCCCATCAAATGCAGCCACTGTGCCCATCAATTGCCACCACTGTGCCCTCAAATGTAGTCACTGTGCCTATCAAACGCAGCCACTGTGCCCATCAATTGCCACCACTGTGCCCTCAAATGCAGCCACTGTGCCCATCAAGCACAGCCATTGTGCCCATCAATTGACACCACTGTGCCCTCAAACGCAGCCACTGTGCCCATCAAGCGCAGCCACTGTGCCCATCAATTGCCACCACTGTGCCTATGAAATGCAGCCACTGTGCCCATCAAACGCAGTCACTGTGACTATCAAACGCAGCCACCGTGCCCATCAATTGCTACCACTGTGCCCTCAAACGCAGCCACTATGCCCATCAAACGCAGCCAATGTGCCCATCAATTGCCACCCTTGTGCCCTCAAACGCAGCCACTGTGCCCATCAATTGCCACCACTGTGCCCTCAAACGCAGTCACTGTGCCCATCAAACGCAGCCACTGTGCCCATCAATTGCCACCACTGTGCCTATGAAACGCAGCCACTGTGCCCATCAAACGCAGACACTGTGCCCTGAAACGCAGCCACTGTGCCATCAAATGCTGCCACTGTGACCCCCCTGCCCGCTCGCAGTCTACCCGGCACTTACCCTGTCTCGGTGGGGCAGCGGGTGACGGCGACGAGCGGGGTCCTCCATGCATCTCCTCCCATCCTCTCCTCCTGATAGGCATCCAATAGCGGCGCCTGTCGTTTCAGCCAATCAGGTGACAGGTAACAGACCCGAGCACCTGATTGGTGGAGAGGCGGTTCAGTGTTAGGAAAGCGAATATTTATTCGCTTTTCTAACACACCTGGGTGGACTGTGAGCACCAAGCATGGCACTCGCAGTTCACCTATTTTGAAGCCTATTAGTGCTTTAAAAACAACCCCGCCAGTGTAATTCAGGCGCCCAGCATCCAAAAAGGGGCCAGGCGTCTGAATAGGGGGGCAGTGGCAGCCATAGATAGATTCACGCTATGCATGAATCTATCTATTTGTGATAGAGGGGTGCCTGGAGAGAGGGGGCGGCGCCCATGTACCCCTATGGACGCACCGCCACTGAATTATAAACACATACACATACATACACACATATACATACATGCACACACACATGCACATATATGCACACACACATACATACATACACACACATGCACATACACACACACATACATGCATGCACATACATATAAACACACATACAGTAGATAAAAAACGGCAGACCTTTACTTTAGCTCTTCCTGCCGGGTACTGCACTGTAGAGGGAGACAAAGAGCACAGCACTGTGCTATCACTTTGTAATCAATGTGACCAGCTCCCTGCACAGTGCCAAATATAGTTCGGCTTAGGATCGGGTAGCTTGTCTCCGCTCCTCCTATCAAAGTACTATATACAGGGGGCCCTCTAGGGCCCCCTGCATCAAGGGGCCCGGTCGCCATGGCAACCTCAGTGACCCCTATAATTCCATCACTGAGACCCACCCCTGAACTCATGTTCCGGAGAGCCTCCTCTCTGAGAGACCACCTGACTAATAGCCACTATAAGATTCCAGAACGATCCTCGACTGGACCATGTGGAACCTTTCAATGCGTCAAATGTCCACGCTGCCCCTGGATTTTTGAGGGTACAAAATACCAATTACCTAATGGAGAAACGTTTGTCCCACGCAACCCCTCAAATTGTTGTACAATGGGGGGTGATTTATCTAATGACCTGCAGATGCAATGCTTTTTACGTGGGAAAGACTACTCGCGAACTCCGTCAAAGAATTGGAGATCATTTGTACTATTCCAGCAATGGCAAGCTAACAACTGTTGGCGCGCATATTGGACTACATCATCGTTTTGATCTAATGGCAGTCAGATTTTTGGTCCTGGTGGTTTGTCAGAGTCCAAGAAATGGTGACTGGGACAGGATTATTTTACAATGAGAAACGATGTGGATTGAATGTCGCAATGCCACTATCCCTCCAGGTTTAAATGAAATTATTTCTTATTAACCTTTTCTGTGAGGCTTCCCTTCCCCTTCCTCCTTCCTCCCCTTCTTTTCCCTCCCCCCCCCCCTTTTTTCCCCAATTTTCCCTTGTCCTCTTCCTTAGATTGGTGCCACAAATGCCCCTCTGGCCCCCTTCATCTAGTCATCATCTGCCCGTACATTGTTCAATAGAGGCCACGATGTTAAACCACAATTCTTTCCCCCCCCCCATTCAACTTTTATATAAATCCTATGTGTTAGGATTTAATGTTGTCCAAGTATTTGTATTATGCCCTTTTCTACTAGAACTGCTTTGAATTCGATGTATTATCAATCCGAGTCCTATTTCTATCTGAGAGCTCCATTGGGCATGCCTGCTCTTTCCTTTTCTGTTCCCAACACTGGCAGACATGTGACTCCCCTGGTGTGGTGATATGTCATTTACCTTATAGATTATCCTCCTGACGAGGCGGTCCTTTGATCGCGAAACTGGTAGAGGATTATATAATCTGTGAGCAATATCCATAACCAGAAATTCATCCTGGAAGTCAACAAGTATATGTATACGCCATTGACCTTCTTTTTTTTCATTTATGTTCTGATTTTTGTAATTACATGTGCTTTTTATATGTAATAAATAAGAGTTTTATTCAAAGTCTATTTTCGCTCATTGGTACCGAGATCATTATTATTATAGATCCATTTTTCCATGTCCAAGAAAAGCACCGCTCTGAACTGTGATATCCGAATGGCAAGGTGCAGGTGAAAATGATACACACAACTCCAGGTGCTCAAAAGGCTCAGGATGCCCTTCCCACATCCAGAACAAATAGTAATATAGTCCAATGGAAAAGACAGCACAGCTTGATAATTCATCTATATTCTTTATTATAAAACCAAATTCAAGCAACAGCCTCTCAAAAGAGCTGTGATCAAGGCTGTTGCCAAAACGCGTCTGCTTGAATTTGGTTTAACAATAAAGAATACAGATGAATTATCCAGTTGTGCCGGCTCTTCCATTGGACTATAGTCCATTTTTCCCTTGTGGTTCTAAGAAGACAGCTTGAGCAACTGTCCCTAGTTCTCTCCCCTTCCGATACACAGTACACAAAACTGTCTGGCGCCTGGCCTGATCTTATATAGTTACATAGTAGGTGAGGTTGAAAAAAGACACAAGTTCATCAAGTCCAACCTATGTGTGTGATTATATGTCAGTATTACATTGTATATCCCTGTATGTTGTGGTCGTTCAGGTGCTTATCTAATAGTTCTTTGAAACTATCGATGCTCCCAGCTGAAACCACCGCCTATGGAAAGGAATTCCACATCCTTGTCGCTCTTACAGTAAAGAACCCTCTACTCAGTTTAAAGTTAAATCTCTTTTCTTTTAATTTTAATGAGCAGTTATGTGTCTTATTAAACTCACTTCAGCTGAAAAGTTTTATCCCTATTGTGGGGTCAATATGATGTGATCTCTGCTAGCGCTAGCAGTTACATTTTTTTTGTAGTGGTTCAAACAGTCCTTGACAACCAGGTGCTTTGGGAAAATATATAATCTAAATATATAAACTCGCATTGATGGTGTGAAAAAATTATTTAAAAATTTAAATAATGGGTGGTAAAAAAAATGGGTGGTAAAAAAAGATTGAATGAAGCTGCTATAAACAAAGTGCTAGACACTTGAAAATAGTGGTAAAATATATAAATACAGCGCTCACAAACAAAAACCCATAGTAGGTGATAACAAAAAAAAAATATAGTCCATACAAAACTATGAAGGTGCTTCACAAATAGTGTGTAAAAATGCAGGAAATGCTTCACATCTGGTGTGCGGAAAGTGCAAAGAAAATGTTGCAGAAAAAAAATTCAGGTATACCAAGACACCCCCACATGTGTCCCCACTCACCAAATCACAATGACACCCAGCTTTTCAGTCTGGGAGTAAGTAAAGGCTTCTAACGATATCCAAAGAATGTTGCAGGTTGGCAGGTTCACTGATGAGAAGATAAACAATCCTTCAATGTTAATACTCAGCCATACAAAAAACAGGTACCCAAAAGGAAAGAAAAAGGGGGGACCAATAGTGAAGTATGCTAAGGTTCAAAATTTATTGCGCATACAAGGTTATACTTACAAAAGTAAGTTAAAATTAGACATTGAAACAATCAGAGGATGCAGCAAACACCACTAACAGCGTTCCCACGAGACCGGAAATGACGTCAGAACTGGAAGTGTGTCACATCAATGCATTTTGCCCTCCCACAGGGCGTCATCAAAGCACCTATCTTCCGATTGGAACTGACTGCCTTAAATCACAACAGAGAGAAGTGCACTCCCCTTCCTCAACCAATCAGATCGGCACAGTGGCCATTTTGTTGGTTAGGAAAACATGTCGCCCCTATGGATAGAGCGCACTCCATATGAGGGACTAAACCACCATGAAATTTGTTAGATAAACCTGAACAGACGTCAGTTGCGGTGTCGTGGAAACAAGTGGAAACATATTCAATCCAATGCTTTAATATACAGGTAAGAATCACAAAAGACAAAAAAAAAATGAAAAATACAAATAAAAATAAGACCATAAAGATTTTTTTTATTATTATTATTTTTAATAGTAAAAATAAAAACACAATGAAAATAAAAATTAAAATAACAAAAAATGTAAATAATAAAATAAAAATAAATATAAATTGGAAATAAAAAATAGAAAATGGAAAAATAAATGAAAATGAAAAAATATAGATAAAAAATAAAAATGCAAGCCTAACCAGATCAATAGATGTGATTAAAATTTAGACAGGAAACAATTGAGATCTAATTCAACGTTCAACCCCAGAGGGTTCATCGTCCTCAAACGATGAATCCACTGGGTCTCATTACGAGAGATTGCTCTCTTGAGATTACCTCCTCTCCAATGGGCTTCAACTCGATCAATGCCACAAAAGGTGAGACCACTGGGATCCCTACCGTGGAATAACTTAAAGTAGTTGGACAAGCTGTGAAGACACTTGAGTTCACATCCCACCCCTCTGGTGAGTCCTTTAAGATCAACAAGTTCATCACATGTGGGACCACCCACGTGACGTACCTCTTGTCCTGTCTTTGTGGACTTCAGTACGTAGGCAGGACCACCAGAGCATTGTGGGTTCGTTTACGTGAACATGTCAACCGGATAAAAAAGGACTTCAAACATCACAACTTGTCCAACCACTTTAGGTTATTCCACGGTAGGGATCCCAGTGGTCTCACCTTTTGTGGCATTGATCGAGTTGAAGCCCATTGGAGAGGAGGTAATCTCAAGAGAGCCATCTCTCGTAATGAGACCCAGTGGATTCATCATTTGAGGAGGATGAACCCTCTGGGGTTTAACATTGAATTAGATCTCAATTGTTTACTGACTAATTTTTAATCACATCTATTGATCTGGTTAGGCTTGCATTTTTATTTTTTATTTTTTATCTATATATTTATATTTTTTCATTTTCATTTATTTTTCCATTTTCTATTTTTTATTTTCAATTTATATTTATTTTTATTTTATTATTTTCATTTTTTTGTTATTCTTACTTTTATTTTCATTTTTATTTTTATTTTTATTTTCATTTTCATTTTATTTTTATTTTTACTATTAAAAATAATAAAATAAATTTTTTTCTTTATGGTCTTATTTTTATTTTTATTTGTATTTTTCATATTTTTTTTTGTCTTTTGTGATTCTTACCTGTATATTAAAGCATTGGATTGAATATGTTTCCACTTGTTTCCACGACACCGCAACTGACGTCTGTTCAGGTTTATCCAACCAATTTCATGGTGGTTTAGTCCCTCATATGGAGTGTGCTCTATCCATAGGGGCGACATGTTTTCCTAACCAACAAAATGGCCACTGTGCTGATCTGATTGGTTGAGGAAGGGGAGTGTACATCTCTCTGTTGTGATTTAAGGTAGTCAGTTCCAATCGGAAGATAGGTCCTTTGATGACACCCTGTGGGAGGGCGAAATGCATTGACGTGACACACTTCCGGTTCTGACATAATTTCCGGTCTCGTGGGAACGCTGTTAATGGTGTTTGCTGCATCCTCTGATTGTTTCAATGCCTGATTCTAACTTACTTTTGTAAGTATAACCTTTTAGGCGCAATAAATTTTGAATCTTAGAATACTTCACTATTGGTCCCCCCTTTTTCTTTCCTTTTGGGTACCTGTTTTTCGTATGGCTGAGTATTAACATTGAAGGATCGTTTATCATCTCATCAGTGAACCTGCCATCCTGCAACATTCTTTGGCTATCATTACAAGCCTTTACCGACTCCCAGACTGAAAAACCAGGTGCTTTGTTACCTGTGAGTCACACTAGGTACCTGTAAATATATTGACCAAAATGTCAAATGAAAGGTGCACTAGTGAAGAGGCCTACAGGATATTAAGCTGTCAGAAACCATGAATCCGACTGAGACAGAAGTACAGTTAAATCACACTATAAATTAATAATAATAATAAAAATAAAGGTAAAACAGAGTAAATGTTGTCAAAACATAGCCAGAGTTCAGAAACCGGAACGGATAGTCAGACAAGCCAAAATGTCAGGGAGCCAGAAGGAATGTCAACCAAGCAAATCTTTAACAGGAACACAGGAGAGCGCCTCTAGAGATGTGACCAAGGCGAAGGCAGAGATCATCTGGACTGGATGGCTTAAGTAGGCAGGACCGACAGCTGAGCGGCCAGCTCAGAGAAGGGAGGGCTGGGCCCAGCCCTAACAGTACCCCCCCAACGACCGCTCCCCCTCGGAGGACCACCAGGCTGGAGGGGAAAACGTCTATGGAAATCATAGAGGAGGACAGGGGCATGTACATCCGAGAATGGGACCCAAGAGCGTTCCTCCGGACCGTACCCTTTCCAATGCATCAGGTACTGTATGCGCCCACGGAACCTACGGGAGTCAACAATGGACTGTACTTCATACTCCTCATGGTTCTCAACCTGTACAGGGTGAGGACATGGCACCAGGGTGGTAAAGCGGTTGTGAACCGTAGCCAGAATACGACCAGGAGGAATCACTAGAACTGGAACCGACTCCATCTTGGAAGTGGAAGAGAATTGTTGTGACAAAGCGTCAGCCCATACATTCTTAGTACCAGGTAAGAATGAGACAATGTAATTGAAACTTGACAAGAAAAGAGCCCATCGTGCCCTTCTGGGAGAGAGGCGTTTAGTCTCAGACAAGAATGTGAGATTCTTATGGTCAGTAAGAATGAGTACCTTCGAGGAGATGTCTCCATTTTTTCAGGGCTAAAATGACCGCTAACAGCTGTCACCAATCTCGTAATTGCACTCCGTAGGTGACAATTTCTTGGAAAAGTAGCCACAAGGATGCATAGCGCTCTCAGAGGTAGGACGTTGAGACAGAAGGGCGCCAACTCCAGTCTCAGAAGCATCAACCTCAAGGATAAAAGGTAATGTAGGATCAGGATATGCCAACACAGGAGCAGAAACAAAGGCAGCCTTGAGACTCTCATAGGCCTTAATGGACTCTGGAGACCAACTCTGTGGGTTATCATCCTTTCTGGTCATATCAGTCAGGGGCTTGACCAGAGACGAGAAGTTACGAATAAACGTCCGATAATAGTTGGCAAAGCCAAGAAACCGCTTCAGAGGACGTAAACCCACGGGTCGGGGCCACTGTAGGACTGCTGAAAGTTTCTCTGGGTCCATCGAAAAACCAGCAGTTGAAATGATATAACCCAGGAATTAAACCACCACACATAACTGCAACAAATCTCAGCAGACATCGTTAATAAATTCCTAGAAAACTGCTAGGGCGTTACAAAGGCCAAAAGGCATTACAAGGTACTCATAATGGCCTGTTCTGGTATTAAACGCAGTTTTCCACTCGTCGCCCTCCTTAATCCTCATGAGATTGTATGCCCCTCTCAAATCAAGCTTCGTGAAAACCGTTGCTTCCTTGAGGCGGTCAAAGAACCCCGTAATCAACGGATTCAGATAGGAATTCTTAATCCTGAAACGATTGAGACCCCTATAATCAAAACAAGACCTCAGTTCACCACTCTTCTTCTTCACAAAGAAGAAAGCAGCACCAGCAGGAGACAAGGATTTGCTGATGAAACCTCGAGAAAGTGCGTCTGCAACATACACCTCCATGGCCTTATCCCCCAAGACCGACAAAAGTTAAACCCGGCCACAAGGGGGGGGTATGGCACCAGGTTGAAGGTCAATTGCGCAATCATATGACCGGTGTGGAGGCAAACTACCGGCTTGACCTTTGTCAAAGACATCACTAAAATCACGGTACTCCTCCGGCAGGGAGGAGAGTAAAGAGGTGCACTGGACCTAGGCTACCTTCTGGAAGCATGTCTTACTGCATTGTGGCAACCAGGAGAGAACCTCAGCATGGAGCCAAACAAAAGAGGGGTTGTGCCTCTGTAACCAAGGATAACCAATAACCAGCGGAAACTTAGGTCAGGAAATAACTTGGAATTGGATTATCTCATGGTGAAGAGCCCCTATGGCCATGGACAACGGAACAGTCTCATGAGTCATATGGGCAGGCTGTAGAGGTCTCCCATCAAGAGCCTCAATGACAAGTGGAGTGTCACACAGCTGCAGCGGAATCAAGTGCTTCGATACAAAGGCAGCATCAATGAACAGGCCTGCAGCCCCAGAGTCGATTAAAGCCTGTATCTCGACGGACAACTCAGCCCAAGAAAGGGTAACTGAAACCAGGTGCTTATCCTTCTGGATAACTGGAGACAAAACAACGCCACCTAAGGTCTGTCCACCCGGTTTGGGCGTTCCCTGGACGGGTAGGAAAAGACTTCAAAAAGTGACCTGCCTGGCCACAATCTCTCCCTCCTCCTAAAGGTTCTCTCATCCGCAGAGAGACACGTGAACCCCAAGTGCATGGGTTCACCTTCACTGGCTGACTCGGTACCAGGAGGTATGGGAGGTGAGGGAGGCAAGGGTGGGACTGCAAAGCTCGGAGACAAATGTACAGGATGCTTCTGCAAGCGCTCCTTAAAAGAGAGTCTTTCTCTGAGTCTGGAGTCAATGAGGATGGCAAACGTGATCATCTTCTCCAGCTCAGTGGGTATATCTTGGGCTGCTATCTCATCCTTGATGGTATCTGAGAGACCATGAGAAAAAGCAGCCACAAGGGCCTCATTGTTCCAAGCAACCTCTGCTGCCAGAGTACGGAATTTAATGGTGTAATCGGCAACAGTTCTCATCCTCTGTTTGATGGACATGAGGCTCTTGGCAGCAGAAGCGGAGCGTGTGGGAACATCAAATACCCTTTTAAAATAAGCCACAAATTCATGGTAACTCAAGACAACAGGTTTTTGCATCTCCTATAGAGGGTTTGCCCAGGCCAAGGCTCTCTCAGAAAGCAAAGATATCACGAAACCTACTTTGCTTCTGTCCATGGGAAACGCCTGGGGCAGCATCTCCAAGTATATCTCAATCTGATTGAGAAACCCTCTGCATTGGACTGGATCACCCCCAAATCGCTGGGGAAACAGAGAGGAACCAGACATACCTCTTATAGAGGTAATACCTGAGGCAAGTGCCTGCAGCAGCAGGGACGGCCTGCAACACAGGTTGTACCGGAGCAGCCACAGTGGGAGATTTCAGGTGAGCTATGCAACTCAGGACCGATGAGCAGGATCATCAACAGGTGAGTCACTGTGGAGAGATAGGAGCTGGCAATTAGCCGACAGCTGAGCGGCCAGCTCAGAGAAGGAAGGGCTGGGCCCAGCCCTGACACTGAGCATGGCAGATGGGGAGTCCTTACTGTCAGAATCAGGCTCAGTATTCAAACCTGTAGAGAGCAACGGCACCTTGACAGATAGCTCTGATGAAGGAGTAGAGGTCCCTGCCCAGGTCAGGCATACCCGACCCCGTTCCTCTGTTGCTGAGGTGCTAAAATCACAGCAGAGTGTCAGTACTAGTGCCGCTGTACCTTCTGATAAACTGGTGAGCATCAGAGGCCTAGTACACCCTGGTCATAGACAAACCAGCACTGCAGTAACACTTGGTGATGTGGTCAGTCCCATAAGTGCAGTTCAAGCTGGTGCAGTGCACCAGATTCTGTGCACTCTAGTTTTCGTAAACCCCTCCAGAATCCACCTCATCACCAGCCCCTTTAGCATTATCATCCCTCATATTCACTGTTTTATTGCTCTTGACATACAGGCACCACCCCATCTCTTTTTTACCTTCTCTATCCCTATGATACAGGGAATACCCTTTGACAGTCGAAAGCCAGATGTGTTAGCTGTGAAACCTGGTTTCTGATATTCCCATGAAGTCAAAATTCTCCTCTTGTATCAGAAATTATAGTTCTTCCATTTTATTATTCAGACTTCTAGCATTTGTGTACATGCCTTTTAATTTTGTACAAGCACATATTATTTTATCCATGTTCACTCTTAGGTTACAGTAATATTCAGCCTAGCTAAGCAAAGGTGCCCATGGCAAAGTCAGCAACTTCTAGTTTTAGGAAGAGTTCCTTTGGCCCCCTCCCCAAACCTCTGCTACTAAAGCAAAGTCCACCACTTAATTAAGTTAGAAGTCCAAGACCTCTGGCACTTAGACATTTTTACAAGGAGGGGGGCCTTCCACTTTCACAAGTGGTGTCCCAGGTATCCAGGCTGGACTTTTCGATCCCTGCCTTCTTTACCACTAATGCTCTCAGACTCTCAGGAGCGATTGTTCACATTCCCTTGGAGGAATTGTTATAGGGCTTTTATTGAAACCTGTTTACATTCCCAAAGCACAACAGCAGTGTTCACCACATTCTAGACCTGAAGGTTCTCAGCACTATTTTACGGGTCCACAAGCTCCAGGTAGAATCAGAACGCCCAGTAATTGCATCATTACAGAAAGGGGAATTTATATTATCAATAGATACCATCATGCATATTTGCACATTTGAATAAAAGTGAAAATCAGTGCAGCACTATTTTAAAGTAAATACTATAAAGGTAAATATAGAAATATATAATATATAAATCATAACACCAAACGCTCATCAACAAAATATATTTTTACTTTGATATGGCAACATAAGCCATGCAAAGTTTGAGACCACAAGGTCATCAAATCAGCTAAATTGCTTAACGTGTTAATGAACGTGCCTCTTCTCAACTACTCACCTTGTGAATAAACCAGTTAAATTATAAGAGGTATATTTGCGCTTGATTAACATGTTACTGGAATCTATTCATCAACAGGCTTACTGTAGATAGAATGAAGCTGCACAGAGATTAATAAGTAAACAGCAGATCACTCCAAAGATAATGTCACTGTCACAATTGGTGGGGAGGAGGTGATGATGGTCAGGGGTCCAGCATTATCCTAAGTGGAGAACAGGGGGGATGGGTCTCTTCTTTGGCGTTTACTCTAATTGTGGTGCTTTTTACACAATCCCTCAATGAAATAGAAGCCCCCATAACCTGACCTGTACAGTGCAGCTCACAGCAGTGAGAACAGTGCACATAGAGGCATGGGCGTAGCATAAGGGGTTGCAGGGGTCACAATCGCAAACCCCGCCCCTAGCTCCAGAAGGCCCCTGCAGGCTCCCTGTCATATTATCATATCCTCCACAAAGTCCAGCTCCGATCTGCCCTAGGGCCCCACAGCCACGCTCCAGTACTGGGCTTCCACTTTGCCTTCCACAGTCCACACCCCCCTGTTCTCATTGGCTGGGGAGAAGCTGTGAGCCATTTCCTGAATGGAGAGGAGCATGGGGTAAGAACAGCCCAGGATGGGGAAGTGTCTGTGCTGTGTGCTGGCAGCATGGAATGGTAACCGAACTCAGCGAGTTAAGTGGAGAAGAGTGCCGTCCTGTAGCCACGATGGGACCGATGTCACTGGTGAGATAAGACACTGCTCGGTGTCTTCTAGTCACTAGCTGGGATTCTCTGTACCCCACCTCCCACCCGGGGATGTCCGCTTACCCCACTCCCCTGACAACGGGGGAAAAGACACGCACCTCCGGGAGGTGACCTTCCCCCCAACACCTGCCAACACTGACAGAGAAACCTTCAGAAATTTCTGAAACAAATCCCTTAACACCTCCTGAGGGGCTGCAGGCTCCAGATTTTATGTCACATGGCTTTGCTCCCCCAGATCTAAGTTGCGCCCCCCAAAGCCCCCTGACCACCCCCTCCGCCCTGGATGCTATGACTGCTGCTGAGCTTCTTTCCCAGTACAGCACCCTATACTGTTGCTCCTCTGCAGGGCTGAAATCACATTCCTTTACAACACAGCCAGTCAGCCATGGTCTGCGTAGGGTGTATCTGCCTACTGCCATTCTGATCAGGGGATTTCACAGGTCAGAATGGCAACATAAAAGCCAGATACACCATGTTAAGGCAGATAGACTGTGTGTAAAGGAATGTGATTTCAGCCCTGTGTATTGTGGGGGGGGGGGGGGCTGTTTACAGTGCTGGAATGGTAAAGGAGCTCTGCCAAATTACCTGCCAGGGGTCCCTGTCCTCTGATTCTCCAGCAGTTATCCCTGTCCTCTAATTCTCCAGCAGTGAGATCCCTGTCATCTGATTCTCCAGGGGTGTTCCCTGTCCTCTAATGTAAGGAGGAACTGTGGGAACTCTAAACTCTTAAGCCACTTTGAGTATCTTGGCGTGCAGTGAGTGTATCTACACACACAGTGGAAGAGGTGGGTGGTAGTGGGGGGGGGGGGGCAGGTCAGCTTTTGCACCGGGGCCCACAAACTTCAAGCTACACCTCTGCATAGAGGGCAACAGATTTACTGGCCTGAAAACAAATTTTAAAAATCCCCCCCAATATGTAAATTACAGAAGGAAGAGACAGACTGTGGACAGAAAGGGAAATCCTCCATCTCCATGGTTTTACATATTTGCACATTCACATTTTAACCCAGCATCAACAGTTCCTGCAGTTTGCTGTGGTCGAGCAGCACTTCCAGTTTGTGGCTTTTGCCCTATTCCTGTCCCTTTAGGCCCCTCTAGCCTTCACCAAGGTGTTTGGCCCAATCCTCACACTACTGTTCTCTTAGGGAATCCACATTATCTGATACCTAGATGATCTTCTGTTGAAAGGAGTATTCTATTCAGGTTCTAACAGCCAATGTATGGCAGATGATAGATACACTTCAGAGCTTTGTGTGGATTGTCAGCTTTCAGAAGTTTGTGTTGGACCCAATCAACTGTTTGGAGTACCTAGGTCTATTCTTGGACAATGTCTATGCCCAGGTGTTTCTTCCCCAGGAATAGGTATCGACCCTTTGCGATCATATCCGGACTTTGTCCTCCAAGAAGCGTACACCTGTCTATATTTTCCATGAGGATACTGGTCCTCATGGCTGCCTTCTCTGAGGAGATGATGTTTGCCTAGTTTTATGACAAGCCTCTGCAGCTCAATGGAATGACTGCATGAGGGCAAACTTCCCCAGTCTCTGGACCACCTTATGCACCTATGCCCCAAGGGCAGGATATGTCTGACTTTGTGGTTGACTAGCCTCTAGCTAGAAAGTCAGTTCTGGTAAGGAGCCCTAGAAACAGAACAAATCCAGACCTAAAGTGATTGTAAAGTCTTGTTTTTTTTAAAATAACAAACGTGTTATGCTTACCTGTTCTGTGCAGTGGATTTGCACAGGGCAGCCTGGATCCTCCTCTTTTCAGGTCCCTCTTCGCTGCTCCTGGCCTCTCCCTCCTGTCGAGTGCCCCCACAGCAAGCAGCTTGTTATGGGCAACCGAGCCAAGCTGCAGCTCCGTGTGTCCTTTCAGACACAGTGTTGTGGTTTGGCCCTGCCCCCTCTCTTTCCTGGTGGGCTAACTGACTTTGACAGCAGTAGGAGCCAATGGCGCTGCTGTCTCAGCCAATCAGGAGGGATAGTTCCAGATGTTCGAGGGACTCGTGAACATAGCTGAACAAAGATGGGGCTCAGGTAAGTATTAGAGGGGCTGCTGCTGCACACAGAAGGCTTTTTATCTTAGTACATAGAATGCATTGAGATAAATAAACCTTTTGCCTTTACAACCCCTTTAAAGCGGTAGTAAAGTCTATATTGCTTTTAAAAAATGGGTTCCCGGAAGCTTTAAGCCTTAACGTACTCCTCCAGTGATGCCCTCTCATCACTCTCCCTTGTCCCTGGCAGCTTCCATCTTCACCCGGTCTTTCTTCCAGGTTAGCGATCTTTGGCCGCATTCACACAGGAGTCACATCGCATTGCTACAAAGAGTGGCTCAGATCACATTACTCGTTGACAGGCAGGGGGAGATGTATGACAGAAGATACCTCTATGGTCTTTTCTGTTATAAAAACTCTTCCTGTCAGCAAGTTTGTATTAAATGACTTTACTACCACTGTAAGCTAAATGTAATTAGCCTATAACTGCTGTGATGGACCAACCAGCTACAGGGGTGAGCGACAAGGGTTTGTGGCTTACATACATCAGGGAGGTACCAGAAGCAGCACGGCCCTTCAGAAAGCAGATCTAATTCTACCTTGGTACAAAAGACATGTTCCAACTTTGTCCACATGCCACATTCCTGAAGTAGATAATTGGCAGATGGACTTATTCAGTTTCCAATGCCTACACGTGGGGAATGACCTCTTCACCCCAAAGTGTTTTAGGACATTCTGTCACTGTTGGGGGCACGACAGATGTAGATCTATTGACATCCCACTTCAACAAGGTGGAAAAGTTCATGGCCCGGGTCAGGGATTCAAAAACCTTTTGCAGTGAATGCACTGGTTACCTCATGGGGTCAGTTCTGCCTAATGTATACCTTCTCCCCAGAGTCCCCACCATAGATTCTACCTGGGCTGCTTGTAGGATTGAGATGGAGGACATTCCAGTGATCTTGGTGGCAGCAAATTGTCTAAGAAGGACATGGTACTCAGACATTCTCCAATACCTGGAAGACAGTCTATGGACACTTCCAGATGGAATGGACTTTTTGTCTCAAAGAATGGTCTACTGTCCTTCACTTTCGCTAGCTTTAATGTCTCAGCTGCTGAAACCAAAGTAGATCTGTGACTGTTATTCCTATGCTGCTAGAAACTAGGAAAATTACCTGTCAGAAGGTAGATCATTGCACTTGGAAGGCTTGCTTTTAACAAAAAGAAACAAATGGATCGCCAATCCACACATGCAAGGTTTATGGAGGAATCCTCCCCGCTGTGCCATTGTATCTTATTTAAACTGACATCTTCCTGAGAACGCGCCTCATGTGCCCGCCCTGGCGCAATCTGTCACCCGCTGCATCCACCAGGCACAGCAGATGACTGATCACTGTACCGACCCGCTGCCAGTGTCATGTGATCACTGTGACCAATCACAGCACATGACAGCTGTAAATAATGAATGGCTTCCTTTCATGCCATTCATTGTATACAATTGTGTTGCTAGCTGTGATTGGTCAGAATGATCACATAGTACTGACAAGACCTATCACAGCCCATTTGTGCCATGTGATTAGCTCTAACCATTTACAGATAATCACAACAATAGACAGTCTCTTCACACTGTCAATCAGTAAAAATATTTGCTTATAGCAGTGAAATTCAAAAAAATCTCGATCAACTCCCCAGAATCACAGTGTTACTATGGTATTGTATTGCTCTTGTCACAGTATGTAAAAAATAATGTTAAAAAAAAAAAAGAAAAATAAAAGAAAAATATTTTAAAAACATTATTAAATTTTTTACATACTGTCACCAGTCAATGTCCCTGGTCAACGCCACACCGGTTATATAATGATACTGTACTGGTGACAGTATGTAAAAAATGTGAAAAAAATTACAACTTCAAAATGCACGCCATGCCTCTTACTAAATACCTCAGACTGTCTACTTTCCAAAAAGGTCATTTGGGGGGCATTTGTACTGTCCTGGTGTTTTCGGGCCTCAAGAAATCTAGAAGCTATAACTTTCCTACAGACTAAGTAATATACACTGATTTGGATTATTATCACTAACGAAATGTAGCAGAATACAATTTGGCCTAAATTTCTGAAGAGAGATTATTTATTTGAAAAATTTGATAACCGAAACAGAGAAAGTTTTTTTCAAATTTTTTGGCCTTTTTTTGTTTAGCAAAAAATAAAAAACCCAGTGGTAATTAAATACCGCCAAAGGAAAGCTCTATTTGTGTGAAAAAAATGAAAGAAATTTCATATGGGTACAATGTTGCATGACTGACGCAATTGTCATTCAAAGCGCGACAGTGCTGAAACCTGAATTGGCCTGGGCAGGAAGGGGGTAAAAGTGCCCTGTATTGAAGTGGTTAACAGTAGCAGTGCCACTGTATTTTGACAGCAGGATTACTCCTCTGTCAGAATATACTGATCAGCAGCTGCAGCCAGCTGATTAAGAAAAAATTTCCATTGCATCGACCAGTGCTGTGTTTTGGCCTAGGCTGACAAGGCCCAGGCTTGGGCGGCACTTTGCGGGGGGGCCACCCCCCAAAAAGGCACCCGCGCCCTCCTCCCGACTCCCGCATGCAGGTCCACCATCAGGGGAGTACAGCTGAAGATAGCAGTGGCGTCGCGTGTGCGGAGGGGGGCAGGAAGCAGTTTTAGTAGGTGCCGTCAAGCTGCCCCCCCCGGTAAAGCGGTGACTGTCTCTCTGGCCAATCATAGGGGGGGAAACAGCGGGCAGGAAGCTGGGCGGCGGCGCAGCGAACCCAATTAAAGCCGCTCTCTCTCTTCTCCCTTCGGCTGACAGGAGACAATGCGGGCTGTCTGTGTATCTCCCCCGCTCGGCCCCTCCTCTTTTTCCTGTCAGCTGAAGGGAGAAGAGAGAGAGCGGCTCTAATTGGGTTCGCCCTGCTGCTACCCAGCTTCCTGCCCGCTTTTTCCCTCCCCATGATTGGCCACAGCAGAGGGCCAATCAGTAGATACTGGGGGGGGGCGGCATCATGGGAAATGTAGTCCCTGAAGATTGACGGACCCAGTGTGTCCACGGACACCATTCTACAGCCCCCAGCATGCATGCACTCTGCTGAGGGGGAGAGCCCGGAACCCGGAAAAAAGCAGAGGGATTGAGTGTTACAGGAGGAGAAAAAGAGAGTACTGTGCTGGGGAAAGCCAGAGAGGGAGCCACACTGTACCCCTGTACTCACACCACCAGAGAGCCACGCTGTACCTGCACCACCAGAGAGGGAGCCACGCTGTACCCGCACCACCAGAGAGGGAGCCACGCTGTACCCGCAACACCAGAGAGGGAGCCACGCTGTACCCGCACCACCAGAGAGGGAGACACGCTGTACCCACACCGCCAAAAGGGGGAGAAAGATGGAGCCACTGCCAGGGTACAGGCATGCTTCATTACTGACTAGAGTAGGCCTGGGCAACCCAGAGTGAGCGAATGTCCAGCCGGAGGGATCACTGTTGCAATTTCGCTGGGTCTGGTAGGAGGGCCATTACTGTTCCCAGGGACTGAGCTATTAGGAAGTGCCTAACCTGATATCCTCTAGGCCTTATTGACCGCCACAACGAGCTGGGCCTCCGGTCCAAAAATAGGGGGGGATACCATTTTTTCTGCACCAGGTGACACCACAACCCTAGTGACACCACTGTCCCGGAGCCCAGTACCACAACAAGTTTCGGCACTGAGCTCTGGTAACTGGCCATACAGGGGTGCACTTGCGTGGGCACCCAGGACATCTGACGCCCAGGGTCCCACAAGCGGCGATCGGCTTTCTGTAGCAGCAAGAGCCGCTCTGCTGGTCTGAGGTCTGTGTATAGTTTACAGTGGAGGGGGACACAGTAACTGGGAAGGGGGGCAGATAACTGATGCATACATGGAGTGATAGGAGGGGGGTAAGGGGATATGTGCTGGAAGGTCTGATCCCCCCCCCACCACTAGCACATGTCCTCTCTCCTCCCAAAGCACCCAGCACATATCCCCTTACCCCCTCTCTCCCCTTAAATGAAAAGATGCCGCATCACTCTCTGTCCTCTTCCCGTGGCATCCCCCTGTTCTATTCCCGCCCTGTCCCTCTGTACTCTTCCCGCGGAGTCCCTCTGTCCTCTTCCTGCGGCGTCCTCTTCCCGCGGCGTCCCTCTGTCCTCTTTCCGCGGCGTCTTCTGTGCTCTTCCCGCGGCGTCTTCTGTGCTCTTCCCGCGGTGTCCCTCTGTCCTCTTCCCGCGGCATCCCTCTGTCCTCTTCCCACGGCGTCCCTCTGTCCTCCTCCCATGAAGATGATAGGGCGGATATTAAAATGGAAGCAGTGTCGCCTTGGCAGGAAGGGGTGGGTCATATTTAAATTAGGGGGTGTGCGAGTTTAGTCAGGCCTAGGGCAGCACAAAACCTAAATACACCACAGGCAATGTATGTTAAGTGTGAACGCCCATAGATGGATGGAAATTTGGCTTGTCCCTTCAGACCCGGACGAATTTGGATCCATCAATTGACAGCATAAGATGAAATATTTGGCCTTTTGCACCCAGAAGGGTTAAATTTTAGCCTTGGCCATTTCCTTTCAGAGACCTCCGCCTGCTCAATTAGATTCAACCACTTCTGCTCCGGAAGGTTTCACCCCCTTCCTGATCAGAGCACTTTTGCAACTTGGCACTGCGCTGCTTTAACTGCTAATTGCACGGTCATGCAACCACTGGGATTTTTATTTTTTGCGATATAAACAAAAAAGACAGAAAATTTGGAAAATAGAATTATATTTTCTACATTTTATTACTAATAAAAAATTTAATAAACTCAATTGTTGTCATACATTTAGGCCAAAATGTATTCAACCACATGTCTTGGGTAAAAAAAAAAATCAAAAAGTGTATATTTATTGGTTTGCGCAAAAGTTATAGCATCTACAAACTATTGGAATTTATGCAGCTTTTTAGTTTGACTGCCTATCTAATTTCTTGAGGTGCTAAAATGGCAGGGCAGTACAACCCCCCCCCCCAAATTACCCATTTTTGGAAAGTAGACACCCCAAGGAATTTGCTGAGAGGCATGTTGAGACCATTGAATATTTAATTTTTTTGTCACAAGTGATTGAAAAATGACCAAAAAAAAAGATGTTTACACAAAGTTGTCACTGAAATGATATATTGCATTTCAGGGCCTCCGAAACTGTGATAGGTAGTGAGAAAGTAAAATTAGCAATTTACGCCCTTAGAAAGCCTGAAGGCGGTGATTGGTTTTCAGGGTCCTGTACGTGGCTAGGCTCCCAAAAAGTCTCACATGTGGTATCCCCATACTCAGGAGAAGCAGCAGAATGTATTTTGAGGTGCAATTCCGCATATACCCATGGCATGCGTGAGCAACATAATTTAGTGACAACCTACGCCCCATCTCCTTGCTCCCCTTTTTATCCAAACTCCTTGAACATTTGGTCTACAACCGACTGAGTGACCATCTTGCTGAGAATAGCTTTCTTGATCCCCTTCAGTCTGGATTTCGTCCCCAACACTCCACAGAAACTGCTCTCCTGAGACTAACAAACAATCTACTAACGGCCAAAACCAATGGTCACTATTCTGTACTCCTACTCCTGGACCTTACTGCTGCCTTTGATATGATTGACCACCCCCTCCTCCTCAAAAGAACTCCACGCCTTTGGTCTCCGTGACTGTACACTGGTCCTCTTCCTACTTATCCAACCGCACCATTAGAGTTACTTAAAATTCTCCTTTTTATTCCCCTTTTTATCCAAGCTCCTTGAACATTTGGTCTACAACCGACTGAGTGACCATCTTGCTGAGAATAGCTTTCTTGATCCCCTTCAGTCTGGATTTCATCCCCAACACTCCACAGAAACTGCTCTCCTGAGACTAACAATCTACTAACGGCCAAAACCAATGGACACTATTCTGTACTCCTACTCCTGGACCTTACTGCTGCCTTTGATACGATTGATCACCCCCTCCTCCTCAAAAAAACTCCACGCCTTTGGTCTCCTAGACTGTACACTGGTCCTCTTCCTACTAATCCAACCGCACCATTAGCGTTACTTAAAATTCTCCTTCCTCCTGTCCTCTTCCTTTCTCTGTTGGGGTCCCCCAAGGTTCTGTTCTTGGACCTCTTCTATTTTCAATCTACACCTCCTCCCTGGGTCAGCTGATAGCCTCCCATGCTTTCAAATACCATCTTTATGCTGACAACAACTAAATCTATTTTTCTACCCCTCAGCTCACTCCCTCCATCTCCCCCGATGTATCACTAATTTACTTAAAGATTTATCAGTCTGGATGTCACACCACTTCCTCAAACTCAATCTATCCAAAACCAAACTTATAATTTTTCCTCCACCACATGCCCCTTCCCCTGATCTCTCTGTCAAAATTGATGGCACAACTATAAGCCCATCCCCGCATGCCAAGGTCCTAGATGTAGTCCCGGACTCTGAACTCTCCTTTAAGCCCCACATTCAATCACTGTCCAAATCTTACTGCCTCAACCTCCGCAACATCTCAAAAATACGCCCCTTTCTAACCAATGACATAACAAAGCTCTTAACTCACTCCATGGTCATCTCTCGCCTTGACTGCTGCATCTCCCTTCTCATTGGCTTACCTCTACATAATCCACCCCCCCTTCAATCCATCATGAATGCTGCTGCCAGACTCATCCACCTTACCAATCGCTCTGTCTGCTACTCCTCTCTGTCAATCCCTCCACTGGCTTCCACTAACCCAAAGAATTAAATTCAAAATACTAACTACTTACAAAGCCATCCCCCCGGCTACATCACTAGCCTAGTCTCAAAATACCAAACTAATTGTTCTCTTTGTTCCTCTCAATACCTCCTGCTCTCTAGCTCCCTCGTCACCTCCTCCGATGCTCGCCTCCAGCACTTTTCCAGAGCCTCTCCAATCCTATGGAACTCCTTACCCCAATCTATCCGATTATCTTCTACTCTATTCACTTTTAGACAATCCCTGAAAACCCTCCTCTTCAGAGAAGCCTATCCTACCCACACCTAACAACTGTGTGTATAATTTCTCCATCAGATCATCCCCCACAGTTATTACCTTTTGTTTCACTTGATTCCCCCCCGCCCTTCTAGATTGCAAGCTCTAACAATCAGGGCACTCTGATTCCTCCTGTATTGAATTGTATTGTAACTTTACTGTTTGCCCTCATGTTGTAAAGCGCTGCACAAACTGTTGGAGCTATATAAATCCTGTATAATTATAATAATAATGTTTTCATTTTCCCGAAACTTGTGGCAAAACTATAAAATATTGAATGGACTCAACATGCCTCTCAGCAAATAGCTTGGGGTGTCTAGTTTCCAAAAAGGGGTAATTTGGGGGGGTCTTGAACTGTCCTGGCATTTTATGCCCAACATAGAAGCTTATGCCACACATCACCCACTCTTCTAACCACTTGAAGACCAAGCCCTTTCTGACTTTGAACCCGCAAACATTATATATTTTTTAAAGCAGAGGCCTTACAGATTAAAGTGGTGGGTGTTGCAATTTTGCGCAATTTTTTTTGGTAAAAAACACACTATATTGCCCAAATGTTTGGTAAAATATAAAAGATGATCTTATGCCGAGTACATAGATACCAAACATGCGTATGCCGTGCAGCGGCAACAAACTACATACATTTTTAAAAGCATTTAAAAGCCTTTACTGTACAGGTTACCACTTTAGATTTACAGAGAAGGTCTACTGTTAGAATTACTGCCCCGATCTGACATTCACGGTGATACCTCACATGCATGGTGCTTTTGCTGTTTACATATGACAAGAGACCGATGCTTGCGGCTGCTTTAATTTTTTATTTTTTTAGATATTTATTTTGTTTTATTTTTTTATTTTTTTTACACTGTCCCTTTCATTTATTTATTTTTTATTATTGTTATCACAGGGAATGTAAATATCCCTTATGATAGCAATAGGTAGTGACAGGTACTCTTTTTTGAAAAATCTGGGGTCTATTAGACTCTAGATCTCACATCAACCACATCAAGATCGGTGTGATGAGATTCTTTCCCATATTCCCAATGACGCTGTTTATATCCAGCGAAACCGAAGTGATGAAATGCTCGTAGCTTCAAGTTTAGGCCATAGAGATGATTGGAGCCATTCTGGTCTCCGATTAGCTCTATTGTCAGCTGGCTGCATTCTCGGGTTTCCTGGTGGGACAGGAAAGCCTGAGAAAACCATGGAAGGTGGCGGGTGGGGGATTGTCCCCTCCCACTGCTTGTAAAAGCAGTCTAGGGGCTAATTAGCCATTAGGATTTCTTTTACATGAAAGCCGACCGCCGGCTGAAAAAAACAATACCAAGATGATGCATAAACCTGCAGGCATCATTCCGGCATAACCATTCAAAGTCCAGCAACATACCAGTACGTTGCCGGTCCTTGTCAGGCATATATTGTAATGTTCTTTTTTTTCATGCAGCCTGTGGGCTGAACAAAAAGGAGAACCTAACATACTCCTCCATTCACATCCATCGAATTAGAATACAGCACTGCATTCACCCACTTCTAATGATGGGCATACATGCACTGTTCTTTCTTTTTTTTTATGTTCAGCCTATGGGCTGAATGAAAAAAAGGAATCTAACAGATTCCTCCATTCACATTGATAAATGTGGATGAAGAATTCTCTGCCAATAAAAGTGAATAAAAATATATGCCGAAGCATATATGCATTTTTTTTTAACTGCAGTGTTAAAATCCCCTCCTACAGTGATGGAGTCACTGATGTGCGTATCGTGAGAGCAAACCCCGTTGCTGTCAAAATAAACAAATCAGTGCTGCAGCTGAATGGCATACCTGCAAAGCAAACAACAGTTAACAATAAAACACACTATCAATAAAACATTAACTCAATAAAACAACTTTTTTTTTATTGCAATCTGTGCCAAAAAAAGAATAAAAAATATATGGCGAAGCATAGGGGAAATCCTCCCTTTGTCCACCCCAGCCCCTTTGCTTCGCCATATATGCTTTTTTAAACTGCGATGGTGTAATCACCCCCTACAGCGCTGGTGTCAGGGATGCCATACACATACATCCAATACAGGAGATCAGATCATTGGGCTGCATCAAGGAATCGGGAAAAAACGAGTAAGTGAAAAAAGTATGTTTATTTAAGCACTTATGTGCAAACCAAACAGCCATAAAACAAGTAAATAAGTGCAAGACACAGCAAACCCCAAAAACACCTGTCTAACTAATATATATATATACACAAGCAAAGGAAACAAACATGAAATAAACAAGGCAGGGACAAAAGCAAAAGGGGAACAGAAGCCAGGTATAAGGAAGCAGACCGTAAAGGGAGCAGGTAACAGGTCTCAAGGACAGGATACACGGAACGGGGTCCAGAACAAAGCAGAAACAAAAGCAGGTTCAGGCAGGGACAAGGCTAGCAGAGGGAATTCTGAAGCATTTGAGCTTTGGTTCAGGGCGGGCTTATATAGACCAGCAGACCCACAACAGGTGTGCTTGATAGCTGGTTGGTAGTTCTGGCAGGGAGACACCAGCTGGTGGCCACCAAAACTACACCCTTTGGTGCTGAGCGGAACAGTGCCACCAGCAGGTGAAACCAGTAATGACATCGTTCCTGACAGTTCCCCCGCTTTAAGGAGTGGCTTCCGGACGCTCCATTCAGCCCTTGGTTCAACAGTCTGAGTGGGTGCGGAGTCATCCTAAAAAGTTTCCCTACTGAGTCTGCGGACTTCTTCGCACTTCCAAGGCCAGAGTCCTTTAGTTCACTGGGGGACATGCCACCAGAGTCTGAAAATAGGACACGCACCCCACCACCAGGGTCAGGAAGTTTGATTCCAGAAAAGAAAATTAGCAAGGCAACAGGCAAGAACCCATCGGAGGCAGACCACACAGGGGCATTACATTTAGGCTGGGAAACAAGCAGGATTGAAACAGCGGCAAGATGGGCATCAGTCAGGAAAACATCAGCGGCAAGCTAGGCATCAGGAACAGGCTTAGCAGGCACCATGTCATCAGGCTGGGCAAAGGGCACGGGTCATCTGGCCGGGCAGCAGGCTCCAGGTCATCTGGCCAGGCAGCAGGCTCCGGGTCATCTCGCCAGGCAGCAGGCTCCGGGTCATCAGGCTCCGGGTCATCAGGCTGGGCAGCAGGCTCCGGGTCATCAGGCTGGGCAGAGGCACATCAAGCTGGGCAGTGGGCAGAGGCACTTTAAGCTGGGCAGCCGACAGAGGCACATCAAACTGGGCAGCCGGCAGAGGCACATCAAGCTGGGCAGCGGGCAGAGGAACATTAGGCTGGGCAGCAGGCAGAGGCACATTAGGCTGGGCAGCAGGCAGAGGCACATCAAGCTGGGCAGCAGGCAGAGGTACTTCAAGCTGGGCAGCAGGCAGAGGCACATCAAGCTGGGCAGCAGGCAGAGGCACATCAAGCTGGGCAGCGGGCAGAGGCACATCAAGCTGAGCAGCAGGCACTGGAACATTAGACTGAACAGCGGGCGCTGGAACAACAGGCTGGGTGGCGGCAGCAGCGAGCCGGGTGTCAGGAACTGATAAAACAAGCACCATATCAGCAGGCTGGGTGACGGGCACCGGCACATCAGGCTGGAAGACAGGCATCGGAACTCCAGGCTGGACTGTGGGCACCGGAACTTCAGGCTGCACCGTGGGCACTGGAACTTCAGACTGGAGCAGATCAGCTGGTGTGGAGGCAGGATTGGATAATGGTAGGATGGTATGGGTTGAGAAAAACTTCCGCTTCTTTTTGGTTTTAGCCACTGAAGATTTCTATGTGGATACAGGGCTGTAGGTAGTGGATGCAGCTAGTAGAAATGAAGAGCGGAAGGATGGTGAAACGGAGGGAGCAGTTTTTAAGGGGAGATTTAGTGGAGCTGATGGAGGCAGCCGAGAAGAAGCAGAGGGGTTAAAAGCAGGATAGGTGCAGCAGAAGGAAACAGGGTACTGGTACTTCATTGGTAGCAGGGAGTATTGGGTGGCAATTGTGGTTGTTGGGGGTAAAGGAAAGGAAGACATCCCAGCAGGCTGGTATCTAGCCACAGAAATGGGTGGTTGGGAGCTGATAGAGGCTGAGTACAACAAACTTGGCCAGGCCTGTAATAACGATTGCACCAAATCAGGTTTGCACACTGCTTGTCTGACCAGAGACTGCACTGAATCAATATATTCTGCAAGCAGCTGTTGAGGACAAGCTGAGTATTTCTCAAAGAAAAAGGCTGAGTTATCTTTCAATAGCCAAACCAAAGACTCTCCCTGAGATGCACTAAAAGGGGGTGTATAGTCAAGAAGCAGAGGGGTTAAAAGCAGGATAGGTGCAGCAGAAGGAAACAGGGTACTGGTACTTCATTGGTAGCAGGGAGTATTGGGTGGCAATTGTGGTTGTTGGGGGTAAAGGAAAGGAAGACATCCCAGCAGGCTGGTATCTAGCCACAGAAATGGGTGGTTGGGAGCTGATAGAGGCTGAGTACAACAAACTTGGCCAGGCCTGTAATAACGATTGCACCAAATCAGGTTTGCACACTGCTTGTCTGACCAGAGACTGCACTGAATCAATATATTCTGCAAGCAGCTGTTGAGGACAAGCTGAGTATTTCTCAAAGAAAAAGGCTGAGTTATCTTTTAATAGCCAAACCAAAGACTCTCCCTGAGATGCACTAAAAGGGGGTGTATAGTCATCACCTCCACTAGAGGCATCAGACATTGCCAACTCTGTACAGATCTGAATCAATGGTTGCACGTCCTCAAACAGAAAACTACCTTGATAAATAAAAACATGAGCTAGACAGATGTATTCAAACAACTGATCCTTAGTGTGTTCACTTGGGCCCCTTTCAGACGTGTGGATCTGTATTTAGGCATCCACTTGCTCAGCGGGGATAAACGGAGCGATCCCCGCTGAGCAAGTGGATGCCTAAATACAGCCGGCGGATGACAAGTCCATCCCTGCACAGAGTGCACCTGTCAAAGCCCCGTTCTCCTCTATTGGGGGATTGGATGATTATGGACTGCCTGTCCGTTTTCATCCGATCCGCCAGATGTATGGAAAATAGGACATCCATCCGTCTGGATTTTGCGGATCGGGGCGAATCGGATGTCAGCGGACATGTCACCGCTCACATCCGTCGCTCCATAGAGCTGTATGGGGCGACCATTCAGATCCGCCTGAAAAAACTGACAGGCGGATCTAAACGGTCTAAACGCCTGTGTGAACGGGGCCTTAATGTCTGGTAACAAAAATTTCTGTCATCTGTTGCCGGGAGCGAAAAATACATAATATCTTCCAGATGCATCTTTCAGTAATTAGCAAGAGCTCAGACACAATTCCCAGGTGCAACCGATCTGATTGTATGGCTTCAGAATTCTGTCAGGGATGCCATACACAGACATCCAATACAGGTGATCAGATTGTTGGGCTGCACCAAGGAATCAGGAACAAATAAGTAAAAAAAGTATGTTTATTTAAGATAAGGACACAAGTGCAAATCCGATCTCTACAGTCTCTTTCCTGCATCACCATGCAGATTATTGCTCCTCCTCTGCATAACTCCTGCAGACTATTGCTCCCAGGAATCCTTCCTTCCTGCACAAACTTATTCTGTAGCACATTATGTTTTCCTCATCAATGACCGTGTAAAGATGAGGACTTCACCCATGACCGTGTAAGGGCGAAGTTCCCTCACTGTTCTCCCGGGCCTCCTCCTGCGATCGGCACCCCCCCTCCTGGCCGTCAACTCCCCCCAGTGCCCTGTTACCTCAGCTTATATGGGAGGCCTGCCCCCTGCCAATTCCAGTTGGGGATTGGTTAGGGCTCTTCACATGAGCTGCCTGCCACTCCAGTTCTAGGTCCTGCCCCTCTTCCAGGACATTCTTTCCTGGAAACAGGGGAGGTGCCCAAGCACTGATACACAGGTGGTCACACCCACTGCTACACTAACCACTCCCTGCTCCCAGGTCAAAACAAACAGGCCTAGCCTGAAGCATAGGCCTGCCTAAATTTACCAGTACTGACAGTTCCTTACCAAAAAATCCTCACTCTAGCACCTACCTATGGTAGAGGGTGCTACATTTTTATAATCGTTTTTTTATGTAATAATGCATTATGCTCGGATCAATTAAAAAAAAAAAAAAAAAAGTGTCCGGAACTCCGCTTTAAAGTGGTTGTAAACCCTATTTGCTTTGCAGGTGCATACATCTCAAACTGCTATTTCTTCTGTGTTGCTGCAACAGCTGAGAGGTAATTGGAGGATTCTAAAATTCGTTTCCAGGCTGTTGACACTTGTTTAAAAAGGTTTACCACTTCCCTCTCAGCCTATTGTCAAGCCACAGAACTGCAGCCAATCAAAGTGGGGGAGGATAGGTAGATGGAGCTGACCTCCTGCTAGGCAATGTGGATGCCTTTCAAAATCAGTGCTGTTGCCAGACACAAAAGAGTGGAGGGGATTTTGCTGCCAGCTCTCAGGCCAGGGAAGAAAGAACAACTGAATAACAACTGCAGGAGGAGAAAAACAGGTAAAGGTATCCGCTAACCTATATTAATGGGTGCAAAACCACATTCAACTTTCAAATACATTGATGTGAATGTACATTTTGACTCCACTTTTGTTCAGGCCAGTCACGTACATTGCAAAGATTTTGCAAATTTAAAGTAGAACTATAGGCAAAACTTTTTAAATGTTGGATAGCGCAAAGGAGGGTTATAACCCCTGTCAAATTTATTTTCGCCATCGACGTTCCATTGTGGAGATTTCCCATCACTTCCTGTCCCATAGCCAAACAAGAAGTGAGAGGAAATCCCTGCAAAATAAGGGAATTCCTTGGGGACCCCCAAGTCACCAGAACTAGTGTCCCCAATGGAATATTTCCCCTCTATTACTTTTCTGGGGATTCTCCTTTACTTTTGCTTTCAATGATAATGGTAAACAGGACAAATAGAAAGGGTGAATCTTCGTAACGGGAACACAGACAGCAATAAAAACTGACAGGTGTCCCTCTTCAATCTGTCTAAAATGTAAAAAAGTTTTGCCTTTTAGTTATACTTTAACTGCAGAATTTTACCTACTTCTGTTCTCTAGATACTGAGGCTGTCCAATCAGACTGGGCTTGGCCTTCTATAAATGCACAATCAGTCCCAGAGATGAAATATACTCTAACCAATGTTTATATTTGTAGCAAAAAATAAACCTGTCACAAATCAAGTATTTGCTCTACCCCTCTCAGGTCCCCACTTGCCTTTAATGTGATGACGGGGCTTATTCACACCTAGTGTGTTGAGCTTTTTTTATCTGCATAGTTCATCGCAAGTTAAACGCTTTGGCACATGTGCCCTAGTCACTCCATAGTGCTACATTGAGGTGGATTGTGGTGTGTTGCATGAAAAAAATAGAAATGCTGCATTTTTTTAACAACACCTCACTGCATGTCACCGTATTGTAGCGTGTCGTAATGAGTGCAATATCACTTAAAGTTAAAAAAAGGAAAAAAAAATGACGTAAACAGTGCAATGCATTGGTTCTACACAGTGCACACCAGCAGAGGCGTAAGTAGAACCTTCAGGGCCCAGTGCAAGAAACCATGAAGGACCCCCCTGACATCCAGCTGGGGCCCTTCCCCCCGAGCCCAGGGGCAGAATGCCAGTGCAAGTGCGACTTTAGGAGACTGGTAATTTCACCACTGGTGTCAGTAGTTTTTTTATTTTTGTTATTTCATTTTTTTGATTATTTTTTACCATTTAATATTTTTTTACAATATTATTTTTTACAATATTATTTTTTTACAAATTTTTACAATTTTTTAGAAGCCCCATTGGGGAGCTTTGGTGAGATATCAGCGGTCTAAATAGACCTGTGCTGATTTACCTTTGAGATTTAAAAAAAGAGATTGGGGACACAGCCCTCAATTTCCATCTCTGCAGCCTCAGCTGTACAGAATGAATGAACAGGAATAGCTCTGAACAAAGAGCTTCCTGTCCATTCATAAACTGAAACATAGTAAACACTGTTTCAGTTATGAATGGACAGAGTCAATGATTGCTACAGAAATTCAGAAAAGGAAGAGGCCGGTAAATTACACCATCCTGACCGCATTCCCCACAGCCCCCAGCGGGAGAAGGGAGGGGGGTCAGGAGAAAGGACAGGGGCCCGTGGGAGAATTAAGAAGCTGGATAGGAGGGGCAGCGGAATAAATTGGAACTGATCCCCTCCTTTCTGCAGCTGCCTGCAGGAGGGAGAGGAGAAGTGGGCATTCAGCATCTGCAGGAGGGAGGGAATCAGTTCTTCTATATGCCGCTGCCCCTCCTATCCAGGTGTACAGAGGGCCAGGTCGCATTTGCTACCCTTGCAGGTACGCCCCAGCACGCCGGCATGCGTGCATTTTAGTGTGTGGGCTGGTGTGAATGAACCCTAAGAGGGGAATTTCCTTCACTTTGAGAGATTCCCTCTAACTTGTTGTCATGTCTCTAATAATCAAACCCGCTTGAGGTGCTCTGCAGTGTAGGTCAGTTGGACCTACTGTACTTTCCAAGTGCAAAACACAATTTTTCAAAGCTTTTTTTTTCTTTTTTTTATGCCTCTGAATGCAACTCTATTTTATATTGTTACTTTATATATATATATATATATATATGTATGTATCTCACACAAGTGAGTACACACCCACATTTTTGTAATATTTTATTATATCTTTTCATGTGACAACACTGAAGAAATTACACTTTGCTACAATGTAATGTAGTGAGTGTACAGCTTGTATAACAGTGTAAACTTTCTGTCCCCTCAAAATAACTCAACACACAGCCATTAATGTCTAAACCACTGGCAACAAAAGTGAGTACACCCCTAAGTGAAATGATGTCCAAATTGGGCTCAAAGTGTTAATATTTTGTGTGGCCACCATTTTGCCACAATTGTAAGGCCACCATTTTGCCACAATTGTGTGGCCACTATTTTGTGTGTTTTTTACAGCACTGCCTTCACCCTCTTGGGCATGGAGTTCACCAGAGCTTCACAGGTTGCCACTGGAGTCCTCTTCCACTCCTCCATGACGACATCATGGAGCTGGTGGATGTTAGAGCGCTCCTCCACCTTCCATTTAAGGATGCTTAATAGGGTTTAGGTCTGGACACATGCTTGGCCAGTCCATCACCTTTACCCTCAGCTTCTTTAACAAGTCAGTGGTTGTCTTGAAGGTGTGTTTGGGGTCGTTGTTATGTTGGAATACTGCCCTGCAGCCCAGTCTTCAAAAGGGAAGGGACCATGCTCTGCTTCAGTATGTCACAGTACATGTAGGCATTCATGGTTCCCTCAATGAACTGTAGCTCCCCAGTGGCGGCAGCACTCATGCAGCCCCAGAACATGACACTCCCACCACCATGCTTGACTGTAGGCAAGACACACTTGTCTTTGTACTCCTCACCTGGTTGCCGCCACACACACTTAAAACCATCTGAACCAAATAAGTTTATCTTGGTCTTATCAGACCAGAGCACACGGTTCCAGTAATCCATGTCCTTAGTCTGCTTGTCTTCAGCAAACTGTTTGCGGGCTTTCTTGTGCATCATCTTTAGAAGAGGCTTCCTTCTGAGACAACAACCATGCAGACCAATTTGATGCAGTCTGCGGTGTATGGTCTGAGCACTGACAGGCTGACCCCCACCCCTTCAACCTCTGCAGCAATGCTGGCAGCACTCATAAGTCTATTTCCCAAAGACAACCTCTGGATATGATGCTGAGCACGTGCACTCAACTTCTTTAGTCGACCATGCCGAGGTCGGTTCTGAGTGGAACCTGTTCTGTTAAACAACTGTATGGTCTTGGCCACCATGCTGCAGCTCATTTTCAGGGTCTTGTCAATCTTCTTATAGCCTAGGCCATCCTTATGTAGAGCAACAATCCTTTTTTCTCAAGTCATCTTCCAGGACGGCACACCTGAGAGATGAGAGGCTCCTCCCCACAGGAAACACAATCAATCAACAGCTGTTTTAAGTTCACACCCTTCCCCCTGATCCTCAGTTTTTGATTGTGTTTCTCCCTACACGGCGAAACTGTTTGTTTTTTTCCAAATGACCGAAGCCTGGGGCTGGTGGTCTCCCCCTGGGAGCCGGACCAAATGCCTGGGAAGCCTCTGGGTCTGGCGGGATATATTTATCCTTCCCGGGGGGTTCCCCTATCCTTTCCTCAGGGGGGGGCAGCAGAAACTGGGAAAGCCCCCTGAGAGCTGAAGGCCCCTGGGTACAGTGGTGTCCCCAGAACTTCAGGGGCCTTTATCCTGTCTCCCCCCCTTACCTGTCCGAACGTCCGTTCAGACGGGGGTGCTGGCCGTCGGTTCTTTCCAGGGGGATCGTATCCCCTGACTCCTGGGTCCCTGGTAGCTTGCGTGGGCTGCTGGGGAGGTTACCGCCTGAACGACCCGCGTTCTTACCCAGAAGGGAAGGCTGAGAGTCAGCAGGAGCAGGCGCCCACATCCTCCTTTCGAGGAGGCACCAGTTTACTATGGTGAATGTCTGCCTAAACCACCTCAATGGGAATGAGGAAAGTACGGCATTGCCCCCCCCCCCCCATGTGTATATACTGACTGGACAGTGCAGGAAACAGCCTAACCTTGCAGCTCCCTAAAGGGACAGCAGTTGTGGGGGGGGCACTTTGGCGGCTATCCTCCTTGCGTGTGGACCATAAGGATGGAAAAGCAAGCCCGGTGGCTGTGGCAAAAGGGGAAGACGACAACAGTGAGTCAAAAATCCCCAATCCCAGCCAGATGGTTTCTGGGCATTTGAGATAATCTCCCCTGGGGTCTGGATTCAAATAGCCCAGAAGCTTTTGCTAAAGACACCAGCCACAGCTCCCTCCTACATCAGAGATGCTGTATGGTGGACAAGTGGTGCAGAGGAGCGAGTGTGCCTAAACCACCTCAGATGGGAAAGAGGTAGGTAAGGCATTTTTTCCCCTTCCACCTGTATTTACTGAGTGGTGCAGTGCAGGACCTGGGGTCTCCATAACAAAATAGCCCAGAAGCTACTGCTAAAAACCACCAGCCACAGCTTCCTCTTATAGCAGAGACACTGTGGTTATCACAACATTAGGTTGCCAGCCTCTCCCTACATACCCGGTTGTGGTACATTAGTAGGGGTGAATACAGCAAAGAGGGTGACCTGGTAGAACAAAGAGTTCCTTACTGGCCAGGTATACCACTGAACAAGTTATTAATGGTGCAATGGTTGAAGGATTCAGGAGTAAGCTCCCTTGCTCAGCAGATGCACTAGGTTATCTGGCCCTATTAGCCCAGCTGCTAGGAATCTGCTTAACGTTGCTCCAAGATGCTTAAAAGCTGACCTAACTTTCAACAATGTGGCAGGGACCAAGCTTCTGTGTGACACAGTAGGGGTTCCCTTGTGACAGATCCTCCTTTTGGGGGTTGTTTGCTATGGGTAACTTTTCATAAGCTCCAACCTCCCACTCCACTCTTACATTGTGGTTATATTTTAATGCAGGGGGTAAGAAAAACCTTTTTGTTGGTTTGGGCTACAGTCCACTCAGTGACAGATCTAAAAGCGATTTACCATAAATCGTTTTTCCTATATCCTTTGATTAAGGATTTTCTGTGCAAACATATGCAAGAGCTAGATGGCTATATGATTGCTTCTTTAAGGGCTGCAGGTGGCTATTTACCTCCAGGCTAAATTGGTAACCACCCTTTTTAGAGGTCTTATATTGGTCTCTAGGGCTGGGCTCATTGAGACTTTAGTTACTGATCAGCCCCACCCGTGTATGAGCTGGCTAGCGTTTGCGCAATCTACGGAGGTAAGGTAGGACAACAGCTACTATAGTAAGGTGTCCAACCATTTTAGGATTGGTTCCTTCACTGGTGGTGAAGGATTAGTATCTACAGCCCAGGCTATGCCTATGAAATAATTTGCCCCTGTTTGGTTATTTCATAAAGGGATACACCATGACTCCTTCTTGGCTGCTCACCAGTAGACCTCAGTAGTGAAGGTTTGTCCTTGCTGGGGTGTTTGGTGGCACAACTAAAGTACACATTGAGATTTGTGACATCTCTGCTGAAGCTTGTTGGGTGTCCTTTATATCCTAAAGGTACTGCTTTGTTTGGCTACAGATCAGAAAATACAACAGGAAGGTGGTCTGTACTTTCTGGTTTTGTGCCGCACGCCAGAAACGCACATCATTGAGTCTGGTGATGACATTTCTGCTCATAATTGTTATATTGCTGCACATCAGACCTACACAAGATTGGGGTCTGTCTGTGGGGTTTTTGTGTCCTGTATTACTGCCTTATTGGTTGCTTATCAGAAAGGCAGCAGGAAAGATTGATGGCAGGGGTAGTACATATACTGCCTTTGGTAATCGGTACAGCACCACAAGGTGGCGTCGTGCTGATTCAGACAGTGCTATTAACGGCAATAGCTGCCGATTTTAGGCATGCGATTTGACATGTGAGTCGCATGCCAAATCGCTTCAATATGGATGTGCTATCTCTATTCAGAATTGTTAGATTGTTGCACATCAGAGATATACAAGATTGAGGTCTGTCTGTGGGTCCTGTATTACTGCCTTATTGGTTGCTTATCGGAAAGGCAACAGTGATGATGGATGGTCCTGATTTTGTTGGAAAATACAAAAATGAACCTGTGCCAGGGGTAGTACACATACTGCCATTGGTGCAGCACCACAAAGTGGCCAGTGCTGATTCAGACAGTGCTATTAACGGCAATGGCTGCCAATTTTAGGCATGCGATTTGACATGTTGAGTCACATGCCAAATCACTTGAATATGGATGTGCTATCTCTATTCAAGATTGTTGTTGCACATCAGACACATACAAGATTGAAGGTTGTCTGTCCTTTATGTCTTTCATTTACTGCCTTATTGGCTGCATATCAGAAAGGACACAACAGTGAAGGTTGTTTGTCTTTTTCTGATTTGTTTTTGCTGCTCAGCAGGGAGACACATTGAGGGTGATGACATCTCTGCTCAGTATTGGTATATGCTACACATCAGACATACACAAAGATTGAACATTGTCTGTGTCCTGTATGTCCTATATTTACTGCCTTATCGTCCGTATATCAGAAAGGCACAGCAGTAAGTAGTGTTTCTCATTGATCTTCCTTGCTGTTTCTTAGGTATACACAGTAGGGGGTTGTTGGCTGCACTCCTCCAGGGAGCCACAGCATGGGGACCCCTTGTTTGTTCGACCCGAAAACTGCTTTTCCTGCGACCTGTGTAATCTTGAGGTCTGTGGTTCCGTAAGCAGGGACTGCTGGATACGCTGCGACCTGGAGTCGCACAGTCACGAATGATACCCTTTGGAAGCCATAGTATGACTTCTCATGCGTCTTGCAGTCCCAAGTGGCAGGTTGGGTCGCACGGGTGTGGGAACCCTAAGCTTATCTGTCCCTTCTGGTTCAGGTTTTGCAACGCAGCAGGAATACTCATTGTGGAGTTATTGCCTTATTTTGCAGTAGACCAGAAAGATCGCAGCTGTAAAGGCTGTCTGTTGTTTCTTTGTTTTTATGTTGCTGCACAGCAGAAGTACTCAACATTGAAGCTTGTTGGTGCTTTCTGTTTCATATTGCCTTACCTTATGGCACTTCAGAAAAACACAATGCTGTAGGTTGCTTGTGTTCTTTCTCTGTTGGTTCTATGTAACTGCACTATAGAACTGCATAACAGGAAGGATTGTCTTATAACTGTACTTGGTGGTTTGTCATAAATACGCAACATAGAAGTTTGGGTCTTTCTGTCTTCTCTTTATAGCCTTGTTTTGCTGTACATCAGTAAAATACCACTGTAAAAGGGGGTTCCCGTCCTTTCTGTATTTACCAGTTATGACCTAGCTAGCTGCACTTCAGAAATGCGCAGCATTTAAGGTGTGTTTGTGTCTTAATGCTTACATATTGGCCGCACATCAGAAAACCAGACTGTGAGGTTCAGATTTGGGTCTCTCCCCATATTTGATACTTTGGTTTAGCTAGTCACACTCAGATACACAACATTGTTGTCTATTCTTGTGTCCTTCTGTCTAAATCTATTGTGCTATGTCCACAATCTATGATTTTTTTTATTTGTGATATTAATAATACATGTATCACCTTTTTGTATTTCAGCCTTCTCTTCCGTGGAAGGGCCAGGAGTTCCGGTGCAGATGTCACATGTCAGAAAGCCTCGACCCCTTACATTCAGGGATGCCAGAGCCATTTCCTAGGGTTGAAGCCCAGTAGAGTTATGGGTCACTGGAGGAAGGCGATAATGAATCGCCCTGTTTAATAAGAACTTAGGAAGTTCGGTTCAGAGGAGTTTTATGGCCTGAAGATGAAGTATAAACATGTATACCCGACCAAATAGGTTACAGCTCGGTGCATGGCCTTCATTTTGCCCTTCTAGCAAAACTAGATGTAGCAATATGAGTGTTCTTCTCCTGCTATAGATGTTAATCTCCTGAGTAGGCTCTCGGGCGTAAGTAAAACTATAGATTGGGCATGCCTTAAACCCAGGGATTAAGTTTTTGTTAATCTATTTCCCTTAAGTAGGTTTCCCTTCAGTCTTTGCTGACGTAAAGATAAAAATGAACAAAAAGGGGTTGTCTATCAGGGGCCCCCCTTTTTTGGCAGTTTTATTTCCCTGGACAGGGTTGTGTTAAGACAGGCCCCCTTATGGATCAATGTAGTGTCCTTGTCTTACAACACAGGTCTCCGATTAATCTTTTTAGTGGTTCTAAACAGCACCTATAGGCAGAATAGGCCATTGTTGGTAGATGTGTGACAGGCAACATTTATAACCTACAAGTTTAACATGTTTTCTGATTCCATTTTTAAGAGCCCACTCCACTTAGATCCTGCATCCGAAACAGAGAAGGCAGGGACACCGGTGGAGTAGACCGGCAGATCAGCCGCATGATCCAGCTAAGATACCTTCATCAAGCATATGGAGTAAAGGTAAAGCTTACTGCAGAACCGAGGTTCGCCAAGAGAGTCTTGCAGTGGTCCCACCCTAAGGTAGGCCTGAGGTACTTGATTATCCTCTCAGGTGTGCCGTCCTGGAAGATGACTTGAGAAAAGTACTAGTTACTTACCGGTAACTGTCTTTCTGGGAAATCTTCCAGGACGGCAGGCCTACTTCCCACCCGTTGGAGGAGGGAAAATTTTAGAACACTAGAAGGTGAGTGCCTATGAGGAATGATTTCCCTTGTGAACCAGGTTCAGGAGTTACTTCTCTACAAACTGAGGATCAGGGGGAAGGGTGTGGACTTAAAACAGCTGTTGATTGATTGTGTTTCCTGTGGGGAGGAGCCTCTCATCTCTCAGGTGTGCCGTCCTGGAAGATTTCCCAGAAAGACAGTTACCGGTAAGTAACTAGTACATTTTTAGATCCTCAGAGTTCTTTGCCATGAGGTGGCATGTTGAACGTCCAGTGACCAGTATGTGCTCCCCATTCAAACCTGGGACCTTGTAACACTAACGAGTCACATGATCCCTGGGAAGGAAAATGGCTAATTGGGCCCAATTTGGACATTTTCACTTAGGGGTGTACTCACTTTTGTTGCCAGCAGTTTAGACATTAACGGCTGTGTGTTAAGTTATTTTGAGGGGACAGCAAATTTACACTGTTATACAAGCTGTACACTCACTACTTTACATTGTAGCAAAGAGTTATTTCTTCAGTCTTGTCACATGAAAAGATATAATAAAATATTTATAAAAATGTGAAGGGGTGTTTAGATTTGTATTTTAGATCATCATTTAGAGGCATAAAAAAAATTGCTCCAAACCCGCTTTCAGAGAGAAGCATACTGGCCTTATTTTACGCATAAATTCGCATAATAGCACATATATATGCACATTTGCACACGTTTGCCAGTAATTTCAGTCTAGTGGCTAGGACATTTAATATTCTGCTTCACTGTCTGCATTTGGGGCAGCGCACCTGGATAGATGTTAAATTGGGAGCAGTGCCTGCATCGGTGCAGCCTCTGCATCTGAATTGACATGAATAGGACTGCCTGCACAGGGAGGTGTGGAACACCTGTTCATCTCCATGCGGGTAAACATGGCCCTCAGACAGGCATGCGTTGTAACACTCCTAGGTGAACGAGGCCTTACGAACATTGACACATAGAAATGTGTGCATCAACGTGCATAAATACATGCCAGACTAAGCACTTTCTCTGCTGAAATGAACGCCTGCAATGTCCCTTGCTGGCGCTGGCTTCTTCTTCCTATTTCCAGTCTATGGCTATCTTCATTGGCCAACACAGGATGATGTCACTCCCGTGCATGCACAGAAGAGCAGTCATCTGGATCTGTGCCAGAATTTAAGCGAGCTGTACATGCACAGCTCCGACCTACATTTTTCAGATAACTGTGAACAGGCAGATAGGTTTATTACATTGCATGTCTGTCTCCTCTGCAATAAAGAACCTGCCTGCTTGCAGTTTTTCTTTTTAGATTTTGGTTTTGCTTTAATACCCCTGTGTGCACGCAGCCTTAATGCAAAGAACTATGATGAGGCCATGTGTTGTGGTAATCCATGGTAATTGCTAGTCTATAGGGCCAAAAACATACTTTCCCACCCTATCGAACCTGCTGATTTATCTGGCGCAAAAATCAACATCATATCACTCAGATGTCACTGGGCCTCATAGGATAACATGGAAATCTGTTGTCAAGTGTTGAAGCGCTTCTGGAAACATGCTTCAAACGGCTCAGGTGTGAATGGGGCCTGACCTACCACAAGTGTGCAGATCACTTAGAAGTCCTCAGTCACATTCATGCTCAGGGTCAGTTATTGACAGTACTGAAGCAAACCATATCAGCCAGGCAATCTGCATTTTCAAAGGCAGAGGTTAACAATGGCAACCTCCATGTTTTTCTCAGGACATGTTTTCTTTAAGTTCTTTCCGTTGGGGTCACACATGTGTGACAGTAAGGAGTTGGGCCGTAATGTTGAGCTGCTGCATACTGTAAAGGCGTCACTATGTTGTTCTTCAGGCGCCCCCAGAACAATGACATGTACCAGCGATCTGGAGTCAGTAGGCGGGACTCCTGATTATGTCATCATTGCATGCTCATCACAGTGAGCACATCATCGAAAGCCCCACCTACTGGCCTCTGGGGTCACAGGATATTTAAAGGGCCAGCAGCAAAAATTAAGAGCTATTTTCTGAATAATGTATGACATTTCCTTAACAATCTCTGACAAATGACAGGTTTCTCATTTGTGAATGTTTTCATTGCTATTTGTTGAGTGTAAAGCTGAGTTGCAGCCTTTCCTTCAATCTTATAATACATACAGCGCAGCGCTAATTTTTTTAAAAAACGTGTAATAAACATGTGGTGTGATTAATAATTCCAAGAAACTTATTAAAAATAGCCCCAAGAAGATTTTCCAAGATGATTATTAAGATGAAGAGTCCCACCTACCATCCTACTGTGATAGTAATGAAAAGCAGGATAGAGTGGGTGTCACTAACCAAAACTCATCCTGTGCTTACCAGAAATCACGTGACCCCCCTAGCTAAGAGTGGTCAGACTGCACTTCACCTACAATAACCAGGCCAGACTGTTTGGATATCCTCCCGTCTCTGGATGAACTAGCACCATGGGGAAAAGCAGACAAATGCTGTAAAGCAGCCCTCAGTATTCAAATTCCCTGCAAGAATTAATCCGTGTCATGAGGCATGTATGTAACAAAAAGTAATCCAGATAATGTGATAACATTTAAAAATAATTTATTAAAAAAGAGTAATACTAACATGAGTAGAAGTAACAGGACCATGTAAAACACCAATAGATCATTTCCTTGAGGAAGCAAGATGGCCGACCATCAATCGCTCATGCGTGGTAGCGTATACGCATGGCTCCGGCCTACGCGTTACATCATTAATGATGTCATCAGGGACACGCACACACACCATTACTACGCTCTTATATACAACAATAGACCCGGGAGGATCAACGCAATTGCCCCATCATTCCCGTGGGGGGACGGCCCAACCGCCTAACATGTAAACAATATCAAAGCACTGAGATATGATAACCCACCGATCCATCCTCAGCACCATCTTGTGGTAGATTACAAATAAGCACTCTAAAAATAAAATGAGATTTAAATTATATTAAAGCAAATGGAGGGCCATAATGGCCTGCATATCAAGGATATGCTTTATGCAGGACAATGTTCAAATGTGGTTTTCCCACATAGTATAGTCAGGAGCGGATTAATACACAGGCTGGTCTAGGCTGCAGCCAAGGGCCCCACGTGTGCATGGGCCCCCGATTGGCCATGATATTTTTATTAATTTATATATATTTATGTATGTGTAGAATAAAAACCATGCCTGCATGTTATACAAATATGCAGATAAATGTTTTTTTACCAACAGGGGCGGGGATCGGGCGGTCCGCCCCGGGTGCCACCCATTGGGGGGGGGGTGTCAGGCCAGCTGTACCGCCTCTCCTGGCCCTGGGACAGCGCTGCCAGCATACTTTAAAGTTGAGAAAACATTACTGCCAGCCCCTTCTCATGCACAACTCCTCGTGTGTCACTCTCAATGTAAATGGAAGTCTCTTAATACCTCAATTAAAGCCGCTCTGTCTGGCCGCTCTCCTCCTCCTGCTCCACCTTCTTCCCGAGTGTAGCCTTTGATCGCAGGAGGATCATGTGACCGTCAATGAAACAGCAGATGAGAGCAGTCACATGACCGGGTCACGAAGAACGGCGTTAATTGAGGTATTTAGAAGCTTTGATTTACAAATGAGTGACATAGGAGTGGTGTATGAGAAAGGGGGTCTCCTGGGAGTGCAGGGGGGCTTTATAATGAAAGAGGCCTGTGTGATATGCAGGTAAAGGGGTCTGTGTACTATAATGCAGGTGTGAGATGTCTGTGTACTGTGCAGGGAAAGGGGGCTGTGTTATGTGCAGGGGGTCTGTGTACTGTGCAGAGGGTTGTGTACTGTGCAGAGAAAAGGGTCTGTGTACTGTGCAGGGGGCTGTGGGAAGTTTTTTTTTTTCCTGAAACTTCCCTCTTAATGTTAGGGTGCGTGTTATATGCACTCTGAAAATGAAACAAAGGCGTCATTCTAAGTGCAGTAAAAAACATGGAGTTTAATAAAACTGTAAAAAGGTACTCACAAAGGTACACAGTGAACAAGCATGTTGGCAAAAGCTGCCGGATATCCTGGGAGTGAGTCTGGTCCGTTTCCTGGATTGCAGTGGTGTCCGATGGATGCTGGCACTTCCTGCCGTTGGAATGCACGGTGGGAACCAGGAGGATGCCGTCATTTCCGGAAGCGGGCACGAATAGGCGATGCTTTTTTGGAGCATTGCTCCTTCCTCAGGCCTAACGTGGGCTGTGATTGGGCAGGGTTTATACAGCCAGTGAGTGACACTGATAGGTTGACAAAACGCTACGTGCATTGGATAATGCTGCGATCGTTCAGAGCTATTCGGGAAACTATGAAACCATCCATCATCATCATTTCTTCAAACCCCTTTTTTCATCTCGCACATTCTTTATCCCCTCCTTTTTTCAACATTACACATCATTCCTTGTTTCATGGGCCTACACAGCACTATCAAAAAGGTCCCCCCCATACATTTTTACATTGTTTTTAATCTACATATATATAAATTAATAAAAATATCACTTAGAGTGGCGCCTTTGTTTCATTTTCAGAGTGCTCAGAGGATTGCTTCTTTTTCTTCAATGAGGCTGCCTTCCACAAGTGCTATTATTCCATGAACTTTATGGACATTATTATAGCCCTCATGGACATTATTACAGCCCAATGTCATTCATAATTTTATCCTTTTTCCTTTCTTAAAACTGTATTGTTTTTGTACATGAATTCCCCATTGGGAGCAATAGAGATAGGGGTGTACACTGTGTTGGGCTCAGCGCTCACTTTATCCCTATATGTTGCCAGGGTTTATAAGGTCAAATTGGTCTTCAAATGATATGTCACTGCCTGGGTGCTACAGGACAGCAAAGCGGCAAAATGTCCGATTTTCTGGTAAAGCATGCTTAGGTTGGGGCCACACAAAAAGTAGCCTAGGGGCCCATGACCACCTTAATCCTCCACTGAGTATAGCCAATATAAATGCCATCCTCCCCAGGTTAATAAAATATTTAAATATTTAACAACTACAAAAATTCAAAGTAACAAAACATGAATAAAAATTCCTCCTAATCACAATTAAAACCTTGTTGAATAAATCACCATATACTGGCAACCCCAGTTATTCTCAACTGTTATTGATGTAAAGATTTGTCTCACTCAATGAAAAGAAAAAAATAGCGCAAATCTGAAAACATCCTGCAATATCGTGAAAAATACTACAATCTAGTGATGATAAGCTCCTTATAATTAGCACGTGTAAAACTGATCAATTCCACACTATGAATACTGTGCCATTACTTCCTGTATATTTAACATATAATGTGTGATATATGTGAAAAATAAAGTGCAAATACAAGAAAAGCAAAAACAGGAAATAATATATATGTGTTACCACAATTTCCTTGTGCAAAGATATTTTTCGCCAAAAAACTGTTGTTCATAAGTCACATTCTAACATCCCAAATTCATATATATCTAAAAAGTTCATCAAAAAGTGCAAATATATGTATTCTCAATCTCAAAAATATAATTAATAAATAAAGTTTAAATATGACTGCGGGGCAATCTGGCAAAATAGGGTCCAAAGTTTGATCATTCTTTAGAACCTGCCAGTGTTTCCTTATAATGCTCTTGACAGCATAATGTTGGCAGAAGTAAGTTGTAAATTTAGGGCAAATCAAAATTCTGTGACCAGCTATTGGAGCGGGCAATATCCGAGATAAGTTGTTCCCAATCCTGACTTGCCACCTCCTGAATAATCTGATCAAGTGTATCTTCTTCATACCCCTTATCAAGGAACCTTAGCCCCCAAAGCCACACACTTTTTTTGAAGATAGAATGACCCCTGACTCCAAAAATAGTTGTGAGTCATGAAGAATTGGAGTAAGTCCAGTATAAACTCACATTGAATCCTTGGGATAGTGACATCCTGATTCAGGTAATGTTGCAACCCTGATTCATGGGAAATTGCTGTATTAAGCTGCTGTAACAAGCAAATAATCAGATCTCCATCAAATGTCTCCTAACGTGTTTGGTGTCCTTAAGGAAGGATGGGGTGCTTATCACCACTGGCTGAAGATAATGGCCAATATTTTTTTCTGCTCGAGCAGTGATGGAGTCAATACTACTGATGATGGGCCGCCCCAGAGGGTTATCCAGACGGTGAATTTTGGGCAAACAGAAAATCTTTTGATCTTTTGGGGTCACAGGATTTTGATTTGGCCTTCTTTACAATGTACTCCTGCCAACATTATGCTGTCAAGAGCATTATAAGGAAACAATGCAGATTCTAAAGAATGATCGAACTTTGGGCCCTATTTTTGCTGGATTGAACCACAGTCATATTTAGAGAGGCCAATAATTTAAGGAATAGGGTGGCACCCAATGTGGCTCATCAGCCACAGAGGCCAAATTTATTTTTACAGAAATGAACGGATATTATTTTTGTAGAAAATGCAGGGCATGTCAGATTAATGTACTTAGAAGAAGGAAGGTAACAAGTTTTAATTCTGTGCAGACAGGAAAGTCATATGACATACAGTCTTTCATCACCTGTCTAAACACTATGCCCTGAAACACAATAAGAACCCCACTGGTACTGTTTTCTTTGCTCTGGAGAAGTGCATTCCCCTCCGGAGGGGGGGATGCTAAAAGATGTATTTCCAGGGCTTAAACCAGTTGGATTTATCAGCTGAAGTCCTACTATTCAAAATGTTGGTTTGAATTTTTGTAATTGTTAAATATTTTATTAACCTGGGAGGATGGCTTTTATATTGGCTATACTATGTGGGAAAACCACACTTGGACATAGTCCTTTATATAAGGCATGTCATTGATATGCAGGCTATTATGGCCCTCTATTTGTTTTAATAGAATTGTAAGCTAATTTTTGCTTTATTTGTAATCTAGCTCAAGATCGCAGGGGTGGATCGGGCGGCTTACCATATCTCAGTGCTTTGATACATGCTAGATGGTTGGGCCGTCCCCCCACAGGATTGATGGGCCAATTGCGTTGATCCGCCCAAGTCTATTGTTGTATATAAAAGCATGGTAATGGCGTGTGTGCATGCCCTTGATGACGTCATATATAACTAAATGTGTAGGAAAGACACACACGGGTCTATGTGCTTCAAACTCGGCTGCCTTGTGAAGGTGTTGTCTAGGCTTCTACTGTGTTGTATCCTTTAAAGCGGAGTTACACGGAGCCATACTGCATCTTTAACCATCGTCACCCATTGTACCACTGGATTATCCTAGTCGCTGGTCTTCCACTACATATGCTGTATACCTTACAGCTGTAAGGTAAGCGGCCTGCGAACACGGAGGTGCCCCCACTGAAGAACACCCCCCTTCTTTCCACCACGGGCATTTGGTCTGCATTTAGAAGTATCACATTTGGTGGTGGGACTGTTGTTACATTTTTTACCTTTTGGATTCACCATTTATAATGTCTGCAAGTCGCCAAGTGCTGGCGTGTTACTAGCACATACCACTGGGACTATTTTTAATATTTTTTATACATATATATTTTTACTGATTTATATTATGATCATTTTTTCGATAACTACTTATTCGTTTTTCATGCCATCAGCTGCCCACAGTGTCAGCATATTGATACACGTTTAAAGGGATTTTTACTTGATATTTTCTGGGTTTATGCACCCCCTATGTTGATTCACATACCCATGTGCACTGCTTGCTTGTATATTTTTTGATGTTAGCACTCTTGGTATGCACCATTAGGTTTGAGTGTTTTTCTGTGCTCTTATCTATACTTTTACATTTATATATTTGCATCTGTGAGTCCTTTCCTTGATGTATCTGACTCGTATTTAGGTTATTGGACATTTACTGTGTATGTACTATAGTATAGTCCCCCTTTTTCCCTTTCCCCATTCCCCTTCCATCACAGCGCAACTACCACCCCCTTATTTACACAATTTTCTTGCCTGTTTGGAGCAGTCTTTAGGTGTTGCAGCAGTGTCCCTTTAGAATAGGCTTCCGCTGACAGCGCAGGAGTTACCACTTTCACACACACACACACACACTACAATGCATGCGCAATTGATGGTCGGCCATCTTGCTTCCAGGAGGAAACTATCTTTTGGAGTTTTACATGCTCGTGTTACTTCTACTTATGTGAGTGTTAATTTTTTTAAATTGTTTTTAAACGTTATCACACTATGTGGATTACTTTTTCTTACATACCTCATGACATGGATTAATCCCTGCGGGGGAATTGAATACTGAGGGCTGCTTTTACGGCATTCATCTGCTTCTCCCTATGGTGTCAGTTTGTCCGGAGATGAGGAGGATACCCAAACAGTCTGGCCTGATTATTGTAAATGAAGTGCAGTCTGACCACTCTTAGCTAGGGGAGTCACACAATTTCTAGTAAGCGCAGCATGACTTTTGTTTGGTGACACCCACTCTATTCTGCTTTCCATTACTATCACGGCATGTGGGGCTCTTCATCTTGATTATCATCTTGGAAAATCTTCTTGGGACTATATTTAATAGGTTTCTTGCAATTACTAATCAAACCACATGTTCATTACAGGGTTATTTCAAAATTTAGCGCTGCACTGTTTGTATTATATTTCTAATATCTCAAGTGACTGGACATTGTACATAGCAGCTGTTTCTTTGTAAATTTTTCACCAATAACATGGATTTATTTTTGTTTACTTCAACCTTGCAGAGTTGTACAGGCTCCTCTCCTGTATTGACATTGCTTACTCTGATTTCACTGTACAGCACACTGTGAGCTTTTCACAATTACATCAGAGGGTGCAGCAAGTCCGATAGAGCCTGCCCCTCATTTCCTGGCTGGAGGATGTCTAGCTGCATCTAGTTCTTTCCTCCCCAGCCTGACTGTTTCTGGCCCACCACTTTCATTCATTGGATTTAATTTTTATTAATCATGGAGGCTCAACATCACATGCGGGTGTTACCTAGGGCGGTCTGCATGTCTAGGAACGCCCACTCCTCCAGACTGACATCCACCCATCAAGGTATTATGATGTATAACCTCTTCCAAGATACAGCTCACTGCTTACATCAGGGCTAATTGCTTTTCAGAGGTGTACTGAGGAAAATGCTGTGATTTTTTTTTTTTTTTTTTTTTTTTGGAAATGATATACAGCAACACTATTTGTGGGTTTAATTTCAGGATGTGATCGTCTGAAGCCGGGACCTCTGGACAAATGCTGGTCCAGGTAAATGTGTTGGGGGGGGGGGGGATCTGTCTCCCTTTAAACTGGAATTGTAAAACCAGTAGGATGCGCGGGTAAGATACCAGCTATAATATGTAGTTTGTGTAGCACCTTAGTTGGGTTGCTAGCAGTTGAGGCAAATTTAGTTTTTAGTTCCTCTGTAGCCAGTGGAGCAAAGTTTGATTGCTTTGGCTGTTCTGTGTTCTGCTGGTTGCAGGCTCAACTGCTTTCCCCTGATTTCTTGAAGGTTCCACAATTTAGTGGGTGGAAGAGGCAGACCCTCACTTTTTTTCGTATTCATACAGCCTCAGTCCATCCCTGGCAGGAAGAATAGCTAGTAGGGGGCTGAAGAGTGTAGAAATAAGCTGGCGCCTGGAACAGCAGGGTCCTTGTCCTCTGGGAAGAGACCTAGCCTGAGAGCTGTGGCCCTTTGGGGCACATAGCTGAAGTTAAGAATAGGCCATCTGGTCCCAACCCCAGTTAGAGCTAGGGGACCCACATCAAGTTGCTGAGAGCAGCTGCAGGAAGTCCACAGAGGATCTGATCTGGAGGCACACAGTGAAGGAACTGTCTGGTACTGCAGGAAAGCATCCAAGTATCCAGGGCACAGTGAGTACAAGCCTGAAAAGATATCAGACTGTCTATGCTAACATTTGGGAAGGCTGCTCCAAGTTTACTGGCTTAGGTTTTACCTTCACAATAGGGTGCCCTGAGCTGTAGTCCACTATCATTAACTTCATAAGGGTGGCTGCACCCTGAAGAGACAGTACAGTTGGACAGGTCTTCCACTATCTTTTCTACAAAGTTTTTAATATCCCAAGGTTCACCCCGCATTCTACCCAAGGTAAATCAGCAATAAATAGCAAAAATACATGTTCTGCCAGATTCTTGAGTTGAGAGACTAAGCACTGCTGTGTGCTCGGCTGCCATGTAACTCACAGGGAATGAAACCTGGAATAATACAGCCAGGCTGGTCTGGGGTCTATGCTACATTTCAATAATGTGAACACTCTGAAATTAATTGATAAGTCGTTTCAGTTTGAAGGTTTTTATCCCTTCTTCTCTTAAAGGTAATTACCTGAATTAGTCATTTCAATGTAATATAAGGATGTATAGTTTTAAGCAATCTCAAGGGGGGTGGGGTGCAAATCACAAGATTTGAAACAATCTGAAGCATGCTACAATAATTGTTTGCCACCCCCAACCTCGCAAACACCCCCCCCCCCCCCCCCCCACGCACAAAGATTATGTTTCTTTTTTTTGTCTAAACCAGTGGTCCTGCACACCTACAGTCCTCTCTAAAGCTGGAATGTGGTCAGGCACTTCTAAATGATCATGTACAATGCAGGACTAGTAATGGTCAGTGATCCTGCATTGTACACAAGGATGTCAACAAGGGGGGCTATTTCTTTTATATGATGAGATTCAAGGAAAAAAATGAACCTGGACTTTGAATTTTAAAGTGTTTGTAAACTCTTTTTTGTGTGACTTTTACCTATAGGTAAGCCTAGAATAAGGCTTACCTATAGCTAGTGGAAGTATCTCCTAAACGTGCGCCGTTCAGGAGATATTTCCCTTGTAGTGCGCCGATGATGTCATCGGCGCATGCGCTGTGAAGAAACGGACCTCCATGTCATTTATTCACTCGCAAGTGGCGTGAATGACGGCTAGCGCGCACATGTTTCCGTGGCCCCAGAAGGAAGAGGGGCAAAGATGGACGTGGCCTGCACAGGGGACAGGATAGGCTTCGTTTGCAGGTAAGTGTCACATAATGGGCTAGAATGCGATGCATACTAGCCCATTAACCTTTTAATTTGCAGGGTATGCAGGGAGCAAAAGAGGAACTAAAACCCATCAGGGTTTACTTACTCTGTAAATCTCATATTTTTAGTAGGTTATTGTAATGAATCCTTTATGTGTCTTCTTAGTTATATCAACATACCCCTTAACTGCTTTGCTTCTTAATTACGGAAAAGAAAAAAAAATAAAGGAAGGTAAAAGCATGAGTGGTTACAAAATCTTCAAAGAAAAAAATGAGGAATTAAAGTGATTGTAAAGCTTCGGTTTTTTTTTATTTTAAATAACAAACATGTTATACTTGCCTCCCCTGTGCAAGGGTTTTGCAGAGAGTGGCCCAATCCTCCTTTTTCTGGGGTCCCCCGTGGCGCACCTGGCTCCTCCTCTTCTTGAGTGCCCCCACGGAGAGCCACATTCCATGGGGGGCACTCATGCGGGCATGCTCCCGAGTCCTGCTGCTGCATCTATTTACACAGACAGCATGACTTGGCCCCGCCCCCAACTCCCGTGTCACTGGATTTGATAGAAGTTGAAACCAATGGCTCCTGCTGCTATCAATCTATCCAATGAGGACCCAAGACAGTGGCTGGAGCTGCTGAGCTCATCCCTGTCGCTGGAACGATCGGGCTAAGAAACGGTAAACAATCAGGTAAGAAAAAGGGGGGGCTCTGTGGGGCAGCTGCAGCACAGAAGGTTTTTCACCTTAATGCATAGAATGCATTAAGGTAAAAAAGTGAGGGTTTACAACCCCTTTAAGGTAGGGTATAGTGTTTACTTTAACCCAGCATGTGACTTGAGAAGTCATTGTTAAAAAGATTAATCAATATCTGCTTTTACATATACAGTATCTCACAACAGTGAGTACACCCCTCACATTTTTGTAAAGATTTTTATATCTTTTCATGTGACAACATTGAAGAAATGTCACTTTGCTACAATGTAGTGAGTTTACAGCTTGTATAACAGTGTAAATTTGCTGTCCCCTCAAAATAACTCAACACCCAGTCATTTAATGTCTAAACCGCTGGCAACAAAAGTGAGTACACCCCTAAGTGAAAATGTCAAAACTGGGTCCAATTAGCCATTTTCCCTCCCTGGTGTCATGTGACTCATTAGTGTTACAAGGTCTCAGGTGTGAATGAGGAGCAGGTGTGTCAAATTAGGTGTGATCGCTCTCACTCTCTCATACTGGTCACTAGAAGTTCAACATGGCACCTCATGGCAAAGAACTCTCTGAGGATCAAAAAAAAGAATTGTTGCTCTACATAAAGATGGCCTAGGCTATAAAAAGATTGCTAAGATCCTGAAACTGAGCTGCAGTACGGTAGCCAAGACCATAGAGCGGTTTAACAGGACAGGTTCAACTCAAAACAGGCCTCGCCACGGTCGACCAAAGAATTTGAGTACACATGCTCAGCATCATATCCTGAGGTTGACTTTGGGAAATAGATGTATGAGTGCTGCCAGCATTGCTGCAGAGGTTGAAGGGGTGAGGGGGTCAGCCTGTCGGTGCTCAGACCATACGCCAAACACTGCATCAAATTTGTCTGCGTGGCTGTCGTCCCAGAAGTAAGCCTCTTCTAAAGATGATGCACAAGAAAGCCCACAGTTTGCTGAAGTCAAGCAGACTAAGGACATGGATTACTGGAATCATGTCCTGTGGTCTGATGAGATCAAGATAAACTAATTTGGTTCAGATGGTGTCAAGTGTGTGTGGCATCAACCAGATGAGTACAAAGACAAGTGTGTCTTGCCTACTGTCCAGCATGGTGGTGGGAGTATCATGGTCTGGGGCTGCATGAGTGCTGCTGGCACTGGGGAGCTACAAATCATTGAGGGAACCATGAATGCCAATATGTACTGTGACATACTGAAGCTGAGCATGATCCCCTCCCTTCGGAGACTGGGCCGCAGGGCAGTATTCCAACATAACAACCCCAAACACACCTCCAAGATGACCGCTGCCTTGCTAAAGAAGCTGAGGGTAAAGGTGGTGGACTGGCCAAGCATGTCTCCAAGCCTAAAACCTATTGAGCATCTGTGGGGCATCCTCAAACAGAAGATGGAGGAGCGCAAGGTCTCTAACATCCAACAGCTTCGTGATGTCGCCATGGAGGAGTGGAAGAGGACTCCAGTGGCAACCTGTGAAGCTCTGGTGAACTCCATGCCCAAGAGGGTTAAGGCAGTGCTGGAAAATAATGGTGGCCACACAAAATATTGACACTTTGGGCCCAATTTGGACATTTTCACTTAGGGGTGTACTCACTTTTGTTTCCAGCGGTTTAGACATTAATGGCTGTGTGCTAAGTTATTTTGAGGGGACAGCAAATTTACACTGTTATACAAGCTGTATACCCACTACTTTACATTGTAGCAAAGTGTCATTTCTTCAGTGTTGTCACATAAAAAGCTATAATAAAATATTTACAAGAATGTGAGGGGTGGTAATAAGAATTATTTGTTTCGAACATTTGTCCCTTGGCACATACTGCCTTAAATGTGCATAATAGATAGATTCATGTACTAGTTAAAAATAAATTTCTTAATACACAAATGAATTAAATATGATCGTTAACATTTTTTATTGCCTTTTTCTTCCTGCAGACGCATGAATTTTAAAGCTGTGCACCCATACAGGCAATTCCTTATTAAGGCATATTACCTCATTTTGATTCTTGCCTACACCATTTTTTCCTGCTAGGAAATTACTGATTTGTCCACCAATTTGCTTTTCCCTTAACATTTCTTATTGCACACAGTGAAAGATAGAGATTTTCCAACATTTATTTGAAATTATGTTTTAATATGTAAAATTCCATAGACTAACATTCTGATTTGTGTCATTTCACACAGTTGGAGAGACAGCTGTGACTCAGCTGTATGGACACAGAGGTTTGCACACACAAATGCACATGCGTCTCATTGAATCCAGCTTCACAGAGAGTGAAGAAGAAGAAACAAAAGAAAAGCTCCTCCCCTCAAGGTGGATATACTGGCAGTGGTGGATCTTAGATGAAGCTATGCAAGAACTTGCAGCACCCTAAGGACTGTAGGCACAGTAGTACTGGAATGGGCAAAGTACAGGAGTGGTCAGAGTACAGAAGGGCACAGTTAGGGAGTTGGCACAGAAAAGGAGAGAAAGTACAGAAGCAAGCACAATACCAGGTTCTGTAGTACATAGTGCAGCAGTGGATTCCTTATGCAGAGGGCAGAATACAGGGGTTGGCACAGTACAAGATGGCATGGTACAGGAGTGGGCTGAGTACAAGAAGGCATGGTATAGGAGTGGGCACAGTACAGGAGTGGGCATAGTACAGGAGAGGAAATACAGGAGTGGGTAGTTGATTCCTTATGCAGAGAAGTGCAGTATCATATCTAGCGAGCTGATCCCAGCTCGCCCTTCTCTCTCATCCATCCCGTGTAATGTCAATAACATGCACCTGGGATGGACCGGAGGGGAGGGTCTGCTTGGATCTGCACAGAACAATGATGTATCTTGCTTCCCTTTGCAGCTCTGCAGCTGGAGGAGCAAATGGACTGTTGTGGGGACGTGATCTACCCGTCACCTGCCTATGATAGACAGGTAGATCGTGGTAGAACCCGGGTTGCGAAACCCTGGCCTAATGTAACGGAGGCTGCAAAAGCCCCCTGGAGAATGGATGGGCAACCCCTGTGACCTATAAAGCTCCACCCATGGCCTAGACATCCTAGTTACCTTGGTAAATGATCCAGCTCTACCTGATCCCCTGCAGTATACCCAGACAAGTGCCTATTCAGTCAGATTAATACATTTTGATTCTTGCCATTTTTTTTCCCCAGAATCTACTAATTTGTCCACCAGTTTGCTGTTCTCTGAACATTACTTATTGCACACAGTAAAGAGTAGAGATTTTCCAACATTTATTTAAAATTATGTAAAACTCCATAGACTAACATTCTGTTTTGTGTCTGTTCACACAGGTAAAGCCTCTTCACAGCTGCCTGGAACTCAATTAAGCTAGAGGGGGTCCAGCTTGGAGGTAGAGGAGAAAAAATCCCTCTGGCCCGCAAGGTGAACACTGCAGTGGTGGATCTTCACCTGCTTGAAGGTAAGCAAGACTTTGCACCAGCTGTATTGATCTTTCCACACAAGAGAAACCGTGCTACTACAATACACAAAAATGTCAGCTCACGGGTGCTTGATCCACAGTCAATCGTCTGTAAGAAGTAATCCATTAAGATGATCCACACAACCAGTTGCTGCTCTTAAAAACCTTCATGTTTATTGAAAAACCACAGTGTACAAACGCAGATAAAACCAGTTAACGCGTTTCATCCTACATTAAAACACAGAACTTTTTGAAATAAATAGTATCACTAAATGCCATAGACTCCAGCCATCAATAACCTTAATTGATTGCAAATGATCAACAAGAAAGAGTGCAGCCTTGGTGGTTCCAGGTACTGTATATGTTACTAAACTTTGCAGACAAATTAAATTGATACAATAATGTACAAACTTACAAAAAAAGGAAACAAATAAGTCAATTAGTGTCTGCCAGAGAGGGTGAAGCAGATGTATAAAAATGTCATACGTAAAATGAGAAAGCTAGGGGAAGAGGGCAATTAATGCAAATGTAAATCCAAATCCTACCTCTGGTTTAACCCATGAGGTGATTTTGTATTCAATCTAAAGATCCACCATATCCCTCTCTCCCCAAAAGCCTTCTCTCCCTGTACCCTCCCCTGGGTGAACAAGACAGCCTTTCTATGCCCTTAAACCTGAATGAGGAAAGATCACCTTGATGGCAATCCCTAATGTGATGTGTTGCACTGGAAATGTGCCCGACATTGGGATTATTGGTTTTACAATAGTGTTCCCCTATTCAGGTTCTTAGGGTAAATGTGGTGCAACCCACATACTATAGGCTGCATAAAGTGCAAGTAATAAGGTAAATTACAAAACTTGTACCACAGTTAATATATTGTTTCATAGTTAATTCCTCTCCTGTTGCTGTGGAAACAAAAATCTTACCCAACATACTTAAATGGCAGTACCTACAAGTTTTGATGTTGCAAGGGTATTTCCCAGGATATGCCAGGTGCGATGGCATTTGCTGGTAGAGGAGAAAAGACTAATGTTGGTGCTCATCTGCTGGAAAAACGGCAACTTGCTTGAATTATCTTATATAAACTTTTGTCAGTTTAGAGAGATTATTTTCTTATCTAAATTTTTTGGTGGTTTTTCTTTGAATATGTCATTACAAAAGTGATGGCTGTGCCTGTTCTTATAACTGTGTTATAAATGTGTTTTATTTTTGTATTTTGATGTAACAGATAATAGTTTGCCTCTATTCCTCTTTGCAGCTCTGTCAGAACTCTGTTGGATGATAGAGCCACAATATCCTCTGTAAAGTTTGGGGAACCAGCTAGATCGTGGGACACAGGCTTTGCAGTCAAAAGAATGTTTATTTAACTTAAACAGCTTCACAGCAGCAAAAACAGAAAGAAATATCAGGCTCACTGACCTCAGACTAACAAGAAGCTGTTTACAACAGAACCCCAATTTGGTCATAAAACACTAAGATAAAGGGGGCAATCTAGTAGTAATGGATCATACCCAATATGAAAGCATGGTTATGGTTCCTCTCAATAACCGTGACTGGTATAAAAGGGTATCTGAGGGCTTTGTTAAAAACCTTGATATACAATATAGGAAACAAATAGGTTCTGCCTATCTTGATAACCTTATTACCAAAAAGTGGGAATTTTTGAATACTCAATTACCAAAAACACCAACACTTTATGCATTGCCTAAAATTCACAAAAGCCTAACCCATTCCCCGGGTCAGCCAATCGGGAATGGGTGCCTTACAGAGGCAGCCAGCCAGGTGGTGGACGAATATCTTCGTCCCTACGTGGGGGCATTGACCTCCTATATCAAGGACACCATGGACCTTATAAAGGCCCTTGATGGGATTCACATCCCCGAGGGTGCCTTATTGGTGGCTGTTGATGTGGAAGCCCTCTACAGCGTCATCCCCCACGAGTTGGGTGTTGGGGTTGTGGGGGGCTTTATTTAGGAACGAGATCGAACAGCTGGACCATATAACAAATTTATTCTTGACCTGCTATGATTTATACTATCAAACAATGTTTTTCTTTTTGGACACTCCCACTACCTCCCAGGTGCAGGGGGTGGCGATGGGGACCAGATGTGCCCCATCATATGCCAACCTGTACCAGGGGGGGGTGGGAGCATGACCTGTTCTACAGGGAGGACATGCAGGAATTTTTTGCAAAGCTGCTCATATGGCGTTGCTTTATTGATTACTTTTTTTTTTTTATATGGACAGGCACACAAAATGAGCTGCTTGCCTTTTTTGAAACTTTGAAATTTAACAACTTTAATTTAAAATTTACCGTTAATTACTATGAGCAAATACTGAGCTTCTTAGATGTTCAGTATATTGTTAATCCTGATGGTAGCTTTGGCTCTACACTATTTCACAAATCATCGAAACAGGAAAATCTATTGTCATGCTGACAGTTCTCATCCATCACCTTCGGTGATGAGTATTCCGTACAGTCAATATTTGCAAATAAGGCAAAACTGCAGCAGAGATGTTGCTTTTGAAAAAGAGGCTATGGCGTTACAACTCCACCTACAAGAAAGAGGCTTTAGTAACAAATGCCTTAAAAAGGCTTACAACGGGGCCAAAAATCAGGATAGGGTCCAACTCATTCATGGTAAGAAAGCCACTAAACCCGAGGTGTGGGTAAGAATGATTACCCGCTTCTCGGGACAACAAAAACAAGTTCAGTGCTTAATGCAAAAATTCTGCTATTTACTACTTGCTGATGCAACTGTATCAAAATATCTGAAAACCTACCCTGAAATAACTTTAAGGAGCTCAAAGTCATTGAGAGATAGTTTGGTCCATAGCCACCATTAATCTAAGATAGCAGGTCAGAATGAACACACAGGAACCTTTCCCTGCAGCAAATGCAACTTTTGCAGGTATATCCATGGAGCTCAGCAAATCACACTGCCCGATGGATACATCTATAAACCACAATTTTTGGCCAACTGTCAATCGGTGGGGGTAGTTTATATCGTTTGGTGGGCAGAATATCTTCCTCCTCTGAGTCTGTCAGTGTTCCACTACTGAGGACTGGCTCATAATTTACGTCAGACTCAGAATCCGAATTTGAAAGGGAATCCAAAAAAGAGAGCTCTCTCGGTGTGGTCAGCACACAAATGTTACATCAGGGGGATCTTCATAAAACTTGGCCAAAACTCTGACGGACCTTTTGATAAAACTTCACGTTTTGGAGAGACACCACAAAGTTCACCCTGACCGCACATTGGAAGCAGAGTTTCTTCGGACTAGAGAAGCAATCAGAGAGCACTCCCTTTACAAGGCCAAACATGTCCTGTTTAAAGCTCACCGCTCCTTTTATGAGTATGGAGATAAATGTGGCCGTTTGTTGGCCAATGCATTGAGAGCAAAACGCACACAATCATACATCCCTGCTCTCTTGACCCCATAAGGGTCCAAGATTCATGCCTCATCAGACCTGGCAGCTACCTTTCGAGATTTCTACTCAAAGCTTTATAATTTAAACGTGGCACAGGCCACTGGATCCTCGGCCCCCTTCCTCTCAAACATACAGGAATACCTTCAGGAGGCCAAACTTCCCTCTCTCACGGAAGCCGAAGGGGAATTACTATCTCAACCTCTCCACATAGATGAACTTGCAGATGCCATATCAGACACACAGCAGGGGAAGGCCCCTGGGCCTGATGGCTTTACGCTTCTATATTACAAGACATTTCAGACACATCTAGCCCCCCAATTCATCACGGCCTTCAATGCCATACTTGAAGGACATAACGTCCCCCCCAACATGCTGCAAGCTTCTATCTCCGTACTCCCTAAGCCCGGCTACAGGCCCATCTCTCTTCTAAATTGTGACATCAAACTCCTCACGAAAATCATAGCCTCCAGGCTTAACAGTCTAATGGAACGCTTGGTTGCGCCCGATCAGGTGGGCTTCATACAGACTAGAGAAGCGAGAGATAATACTATTCGGACATTAAACATCATACAGAAGGCTAGGAGATCCAACACCGCTCTCTTACTCCTATCCACCGATGCCGAAAAGGCTTTTGATAGGGTGGACTGGGTGTTTCTCCAGGAAGCACTCTGTTCTTATGGAATGCCAAAGTTTATCTTAGACTGGATCTCTGCCCTCTATTCTAAACCCACAGCCACAGTACGGGTGAATGGGATGGACTCTGACATCTTTGCAATCTCCAACGGTACTAGGCAGGGGTGCCTGCTTTCCCTAGAGCCATTTATTCGCCATGTAAAAGACAACCCAAATATCAGTGGTGTCCACTCTGACCACTATCAACACAAAGTAGCAGCGTATGCAGACGATCTTTTATTTTATTTTTTCCAAAAAAGTGTTTGTTTTTCACACAAGTAAGGTTACAGTAGGCATTGAACATACATATTGAATATGGACAATATGAACATGAACAGGGGGAAAAAGCAATCGGGCCGACAATCTTACATTAACACGTAAATCTATAGCAATATCATATAATTTAACCGACAATTTGTGTATTTCAATTATAGTTTTACTGAGACTGTAGGTCTGTAGAGGGTCCTGTGTTATACTTGTACTGTCTCATGAAAAATTCCGTGTTTGGGGTTCTAAGTGTTATGGATGGAGGTATATGTTTGTGCATAGCCCCTTGATGTTTTGTGGTTATCCTCTCTATTTAGAGTGTGTTTTTGTGATATTCAAGCTATGTCTGCAATTTGGTAAGGACTTGGGACTGGATATATGTGGTTTGTGTTGTTGGTGTTATCCTGTTCAAGTCAGTAAATATAGGTTATATATTTATCGGGGGGGTGGGTAGGGGAGAAGTGGGGCAGGCTGTGGGGAGTGAGTATGGGATGGGTATATACTAAAATGGAGGGGGAGGTTAATGGTATGGGCTTATATAAGTGAGGAGTATATTAAGAGGATAGAGAAACGTGGAGGAGGGAGGGATGGTTTTAAGGATGTTGTGATGTGGAAGTATCAGTGTGTCTCTCTTGCTTCCCTCCTCAGGAAGGGGCTCCCACAAGACCCATGTCAGCTGATTAACGTTATGAGCAACTGGTAAGTCAATTCACTCAGTAGTTTCGGAGTTTGTGTTAAAAGATGTTGAAGCTATGTATGTATTTTACTGGTAAGTGTCAGGATATTTGAGTTCAAGTCTTTACTGATTTGGGGAAAAAAGGTGGGAGTATTCAGCTGTTGTTCGATAATGTGTCCAACATGCCCATTTGATACTGAATTTGTGTGGAAAGTCTCTTGCTACATGAATGAATTCTTCCATTTCAGCGATTCTGTTGATTTTGTTGAACCATTCTTTGATGGAGGGGGGTGTTTGGGATTTCCAGTGAGTAGGAATGCACTGTTTTGCTGCGTTGATCATGTGCATCGCAAGTGATTTGTGATGTGTTCAGTGTGAAAGATGTGAGTGGTGTAGTAGAAATTAAGAGGGGGTTTTTTCCAGATTGTAGGTGGTAACTTGCGTGATTATCCTGTGTTCTTCTTCTGTCCAGAACATTTGGATATAGGGGCATTCCCACCATATGTGAAGTAGGGTTCCTGGTTGGTCTGTACACCTCCAGCATTCCTCTGGAATTGCTAGATTGATTTTATGTAGTAAGGCAGGTGTGCGGTACCAACGAGTTTGGATTTTGAATCCATTCTCCTGGGTAGTCACATTGATAGCTCCCTTGTGAATGTTGAGATAAATTTTTTCCCACTCTTCCGGCGAGAGAGCTATAGACAGATCTCTTTCACAAGCGGTACACATTGTCGAGTTATTAGGTTTACAGTCTGTGAAGAAAAGGGAGTGTGTAGCTGATATCAAGTGCGTCTGGGGTGTTTTCTGGGAGCAAAGGTGCTCAAAAGGAGTCAATTGTCTGGAACAGGAAAATTTCCTGTCTAGGTTTCTTAAGAAATGTGTGATCATGAGATGTCCATTCTGGTATCTGAGGTTTGTCAAATTTAGAGGAAAGTTCAGATGCCGAGGAGAGTTTCTCTTGGTTGTAAAATTCGTGAGCCAAGATCTTTCCGTCAGGCCAATTTTTAACTAGGAAGTAAGCGTGCATACCTGGGGGAAATTCCGGGTTCAGTCTGATTGGAGTCATTGGGCTTTGGATTGTCGAGATGGAGGATTGTTTGCAAGTCATGTGAAAGCATTGGATTGTTGGTCTGATTAGAGGGTGGGGCTTTAGTTCGGTAGGAAAGTGGCTCTCCAGAATCCAAGGCAACAATGCTAGTGAGAGATTCGTGAAGGAGTCTTCCAGTCCAACCCAATCTTTTGTGTATTTGTGGAGGTTTCAATCCAAAGTTCTGGTCATATGTACAGCTTTGCAGTAGTTGGTAAGATCTGGTAAACCTATGCCTCCTAGGTGTTTGGGTAAGGCTAGTTGTGCATATTTAATCCTAGGTTTGCGGCCCCCCCCCCAGAGGAAGGTAGAGCTGATGTGTCTTTAGGATTTGAAGAAGGTCGGTGGTACGTGGATCAGAACAGTCTGCAAGATATAGAGGATTCGTGGAAGAGCGTTCATTTTTAGAATTGCAGCTCTCCCGAACAATGAGAACATCGGCCATTTCCAATTTTTGAGGTCTTCTGTAAGTTTGTTTAGTATCGGCAAGTAATTTTTTGCATACAGGTTTGATAGTTTTGTGGGTAGTTGTTTTTATTTTATATCACTAAACCTATAACGTCCCTGCCTTTGTTGTTACAGGAATTGAAACGCTATAGCAATCTCTCCAACTTTAAAGTTCACCTCCAAAAGTCGGAAGCTTTGAACGACCCTTCTAACTGTTTAATTGGGCCACCAGTTCTATTCAGTAGAAAAAAATGAGGGGATAGAAGCGGGACTTTGCATGAGACATGTCAATGGATGGATAGGCTAATTGGTCAGAATCAACTCGAATTGACCTGAAACCAGTACTGTATCGATAGTCCATGGTGTAATGTACTGTCCATAGTAATACCTATACAATATTGTAATCCCAAAGGATTTTCAAGATGCTGATGGCTTTCAACCAATCATCAGGAGTCAGATGCAATTTAACTAAGGTTAAAACAATAAGACATCTGTTAGTATAAAGACAAATATATGGAGGGAGAATACAGACAAAGTCTAAATTTCAATGGTACTCACAAACAATTCATTGGTCGACAACAACCAATGTGCTGGGATTCAACAGTGGTCTGGGTCAACAAAGTCTCCCCCGGGGTTGAGGCAGAGAGCATAATCCCAAACCCAACGGCCACTGCCGCCAAATAGACCGGAGCACCCCAAAGTCATCACCAAGCGGGAGTGAACAACAAGGCCGCAGAGCACTAGAAAAGCTGTGGGGAAAGAAAGGGGGAGACTTTGTTGACCCAGACCACTGTTGTATTCTCCCTCCATATATTTGTCTTTATACTAACAGATGTCTTATTGTCTTAACCTTAGTTAAATTGCATCTGACTCCTGATGATTGGTTGAAAGCCAAGAAACGCGTTGAGTTACCAAATATGGATGCACATATGTTTTTTTCAGATTGTATATGTTTGACCTATGATGTTCATATTTATTTCTGTACTATGTCAGAGGATGTATTTTATTAAACCTTTTTTTTACCATCAGCATCTTGAAAATCCTATCCACTGACATGTCTCATGCAAAGTCCCGCTTCTATCCCCTCATTTTTTTGTATCGATAATTGGGATGGAGGCATGTCAGTGCATTTCCTAGTGTGGACAGGTCACAACTCCACTTTTGATAGTTCTATTCAATACTTGAGTACCAGAATACCTGCAAATTAAAAGGATATCTTTGCCCTGAATTTTCAACCCTTCCTATCGACGCTCACTACAGATCTTAAGAGATGGGATCCACTCGCTCTGTCCTGGTTCGGCCGTTGAAATGTTCTGAAGATGAACGTAATGCCAAGGCTTCTATATTTGCTACAAGCCTTACCGGTCAGATTAACGCAAACTTTCCTTCACGAGTTCCGTTTGAGGTTTATTAAGTTCCTCTGGCGTGGTAGACACTAGGGGTACGCATCTTCACTCGTCTCACGATTCAATTACGATTATCTGGTCAACGATTCAATTCCGCGATGCATCACGATTACTGACAAGCTCCCACTTATGCTTGGGCCGCCTAGGCGGCCCTTCCACCCTGCAATCTTCTGGGAGACATCACAGTTCCCAAAAGATTGCCCGGCTATGCAGGAAAGCGCAGTGAGACATGTGCACCCGGCTGTGAAGCTGCAAGCTGTCACAGCCGGATGCCCACAGTAGTATTGCCAGCGCTGTGGACAGGCAGGGGAGAGAAGGGAGGGTTTGGGTGGCCACGTCGCTGGATTGTGGGACAGGTGAGTGTCTATTTAATAAAAGTCAGAAAATGCACTTTTTTTTTTTTTTGTAGCTGCTGACTTCTAATAAACAAAAAATTGACTGGACCTCTGCTTTGAATTAAAAATAACCTCACTCCCTTACAAAGTGCACTAATCCGGTGCACTACAAGGTACAGAGATTCACACACACGGCTGCTTGGAGGTCAGAAGGGATAGAATCCACAGATGACAAACAGCCCTGTGAAGTTCCCTGTACTGTCTCTGTGCTGACCAGTGGCAGCTGGTGCTCAAAATTTTTTTGGGGGGAGCAAACAAACTGAAAAATACTGAACCTCCTCCATCAAATGCAGCCTCACGGTGCCCATCAAACGCAGCCACTGGTGCCCATCAAACGCAGCCACTGGTGCCCATCAAACGCAGCCACCTGTGCTCTCCTCTCACGTGTCTCCTGACATCAGCGGGGAATTCTCAGTCCCGCCCGCTGACTATAGTTATCGTATCAGAAGAGAGGCGGGCAGGACTGAGAATTCCCTGCTGATGTCAGGACTCAGGAGATGGAAGAGGAGAGCGGAGAGGGGCGGGACGGGCTGGGAGTCACATGAGCGGGATCCTACTACGACGAAATTTGGTTTGAAGTGACATCGTTTTTTAAAAAGCACATACAGCGGGGGCACAGCATCCATTGTAACACAACATTAATTAAAATAAAGTCATTTTAAAAATACGCTCGGATCGCTTTCCCCGGAGGGGCGGGGCTAGTAGTGACGACGTCACCAGACATCGATTTTCCATTCCTTATGCATCAATGCCGCATCGGGGACACCTGAATCGCGATGCATCGATGCAACGATTAATTTCAGCACCCATACACCCTTGAATGGGAAGGTCATTACTGCTAAGGCTGAAGCTGAGGGGAGGCATCGGATTCCTAGACCCTGCTCTCTATTACACAGCGACACACATGACTAGAGTGATTGACTGGTGTCGTCATGGGGAATGGAAACTCTGGTTTACGCTAGAGCAGGAGATGGCTCGGGTCCCATTGGCTGGTCTTCCCTGGGCGGGTAAGCAACTAGACCCCCACCTAACCACCCGCCCGCTGATTGGCCCTTCTCTCATTGTGATGGACAGATTTTTTCATCTTTCCTCCCTGCCTAATTTCCCTTCGCGCATGACCCCAATCATAGGAAATCCTAAATTCCCCCTGGGCTTGTTAGATCCGGCCTTTACCGGACAAGCTCTGAAAAGGCTTCTACGCGCATCTCATTTCCTAAGACCCACAGGCTGGATACCTATAGGCACCCATCTAGCTGGAGAGCGGGGCAGCTCTCCCACTTCCTCGGCTCTCTGCCCAAACAAACACTCTTTTCTAGACAGCTCCATTCCTCCATTCCTTTGAAGAACTATGCCTGAGTGATGGTCCAATCCGAGGTTCCCTTTCTAGGTCTTACAGAACTCTGGACATACAAACTTTCACAGACCCTCCCTTCTTAGCCAAGTGGGAAAGAGACCTACAAACCACATTTACCACCCCACAGAAGGAACGCATACTCTTCTTCGCCCATAAATCGTCACTCTGCAGCAAATATCAGGAAATTTCCTATAAGTTGAACACACGTTGGTATCGCACCCCGGCCATTTTGGCCAAAATATTTCCCAATTAATCTGAACGTTGCTGGCATTGCGAGCAACAAGCAGGCACTATTCTACACATTTTTTGGGAGTGCCCCAAACTACAAACTTTCTGGTAACCTCAGACTCATTCACAAACTCAGACATTTCCTTAACCAAGGATCCTGCTGCTGTGCTCCTCAACCTCACCCCCATGTCAAGAAAGCGATACCACAAATCTCTCCTCAAACACCTCCTCAATGCTGCTAGAGCCTGCATCGCAAGCCAATGAAAGCAACAATCTGCTCCCACTGTGGCCCAATGGTTCGCGAGGGTTCATGACATTGAACGAATGGAAGACCTGACTGCCATGATCCAGGATAAATCCGAGGAACACAAGACCAGGTGGTTTTACTGGACCCAGTTCCACTTCTTAGAGGAATACCTCCGCGAGACATAATCGGGCCACAATGAATGCTAGAGGCTCTTGCTCCAAACCATGGCCTTCAGATGGCCTGGAGAGCTGAGGGCGGTCCTTGCTCTCTAGGTGGACTTCTACTTCTACTCCCTCTACTTTACCTTCACATCCCCTCCATTCCCCCCCTTTTCTCTTTATTCCATTTCACTCCCCCACTCTCTCTCTTCTTTCCTGTCTTCTCCTTCATTCACTCTCCCTCATTTAACTCAACACCCGGTGACCCCGCCCCCCTCTGATGCATGGTGACTTGACGGGACTTCCCTGTGACGCCACGGGGAATTCCACAGGGAAGTCCCGTCATGTCCCCCCCGCCCCCCGTTATTTAAGAACCGTCAGAAGAGGAGACGCGTCACACAGCGGGAACCTCCCTCCATGCCAGCATGGATGCGGAGTGGCCCGGAGAAGAAGATGAAGAAGAGAAGAAGATGAAGAGAAGAGCAGGAGCCTCTCCCCATGCCATGGGTGCGGAGCGGCCCGAGGAGAAGAAGATGGAAGACGCCGCGGAGGAGATGCTGGGCGAGAACACCGGAGGAAGAACCAGAAGAAGTCTCTTGTCATTTTTAACATTTTTGACAGTTTTTTAGTGAAATGGTAGGGGTACCCCCTTACCATTTCACACGGGGGGCCGGGATCTGGGGGTCCCCTTGTTAAAGGGGGCTTCCAGATTCCGATAAGCCCCCCGCCCGCAGACCCCCACAACCACCGGCCAGGGTTGTGGGGATGAGGCCCTTTGTCGTCATCAACATGGGGACAAGGTGTTTTGGGGGGCTACCCCAAAGCACCCTCCCAATGTTGAGGGCATGTGGCCTGGTACGGTTCAGGAGGGGGGGCACTCTCTCATCCCCCCCCTCTTTTCCTGCGGCCTGCCAGGTTGCGTGCTCGGATATAGGTCTGGTATGGATTTTTGGGGGGGGACCCCACGCCGTTTTTTTATTTTGGCGCAGGGTTCCCCTTAAAATCCATACCAGACCTGAAGGGCCTGGTATGGAATTTAGGGGGACCCCCACGTCTTTTTTTTTTTTTTTTTTTTTTTAATTTTGGTTCGGGGTTCCCCTGTGGGGAATTTCCATGCCGTTTTTATCAATGAACTTTTATAAGTATTGTCGGACCAGCAACGCAATAACCGCGAGTAGTTTTAAATGACTTTTTTCCTTTGAAATGTCATTTTGCTGTCAGACTGTTCTAAACATGGGAAACATGCGCCCCTTTACAGCCATACTATAGACACCCCCCCAGCTACGAAATTTAAAGGGATATTATACTTTTATTGTTTGACTTTAAGCATTATTAAAATCACTGCTCCTGAAAAAACGTCCGTTTTAAAAACTTTTTTTTTTTACATTGATCCATGTCCCCTGGGGCAGGACCCAGGTCCCCAAACACTTTTTATGACAATAACTTGCATATAAGCCTTTAAAATTAGCACTTTTGATTTCTCCCATAGACTTTTAAAGGGTGTTCCGTGGCTTTCGAATTTGGCGAGAACACCCCAAATTGTTCGCTGTTCGGCGAACTTGTGAACAGCCGATGTTCGGGTCGAACATGAGTTCGACTCAAACTCGAAGCTCATCCCTACTCCTGAGGAAGCTCTCATGAGAAAAACATGTAAGTAATAAGTAGTGGCTGCATTGTTATATGAATTATATGCTTTTTGAACATTGACGGTCATTTTAAAGAAACAAATAAAATGTATATTTTTGTATACCTAGTTGTATATTATTTTGGCACCCTTTTAAAGTCCTGCTCTTTCTTTACCAGTTGTTCCGCAATCAAAAGAATGTTTATTTAACTTAAACAGCTTCACAGCAGCAAAAACAACAGAAAGAAATATCAGTCTCACCAACCTGCAGAGCTCAGAACTGCTATCGCAGTTAAATAGTCCTTGGATTTTTGTCACAGGTAACTTCCCCTGCTAGCAGGCTTCGAGGCAGGACACTGCCGTGCACTTTTACCACTGTACACCAAACCATTATCCACCATCCAGTCTCTTCTACACTCCTCCACACCTACCTATAACTTCCTGTCTTTTTTGTAAACTCACTTCCTCTGACAGGTGAGTTAGCCCTTTTGCTTACTTATAGGGACCACAGTCCAAACCGAGGGGAAATATAGCATCCTTCGAGGACACAGCCATGGTGTCCTGTACATATCCCCCCCTCTGCCCCAACGCGAAGGAGGTGGGGGCAACAGTGGAGCTAAAACAATGGACTCGGAAGAGGGCATCTGCATTTTGATGCAGTTTCCTGGGCCTATGCACCACTATAAATTTAAATTCCTGGAGTGCCAGGAACCAACGATTAATCCTGGCATTAGTCCCTTTACCTTGTCTCATACATGTTAGAGGGGCATGGTCCGAAATTAGCCTAAACTTCCTCCCCAAGAGATAATATCTGAGGAATTCCAGAGCCCACTTAATGGCCAGACACTCTCGCTCAACTATAGCGTAGTTTTTCTCCACTGGTGTCAACTTTCTACATAGGAAGACTACCGGGTGCTCCTCATTCTGAACAACCTGTGACAGAACCGCTCCCAGCCCTACATCTAAAGCATCAGTCTGGACAATGAACTCTTTTGAAAAATTTGGTACTATCAGGACAGGGTGTTGGCACAGTGCCGACTTGAGCCCCAAAAAAAGTATTTTCAGCATCTGCATTCCAATTTGCGTCCCTTAGTCAGATCGGTCAAAGGAGCTGCCAATGTGGCAAAGTTGGGTACAAACCTCCTGTAGTATCCCACCATTTCCCAGGAATGCAAGTACCTGCTTCTTTGTGAGGGGGTGGGGCCAGTTCTGTATAGCCTCTACCTTGCTGACCTGAGGTTTCAACACCCCTCTACACATGATATATATCCCAGGTATTTCAACTTCTCCATTCCCAAAGAACATTTTTAAAGGTTTATTGTAAATCCCTCCTTCCAAAGGGAGTCCTTTGGGCAAGTGTGATTCCCAGTCTTTGCTAAAAATTACTATGTCATCCAAGTACACTGAGGCATACTCCCGGTGAGGGAGCAGCAGCAAAACCAGCAGAAAGAAATATCAGTCTCACCAACTTGCAGAGCTCATAACTGCTACCGCAGTTAAACAGTCCTTGAGTTTTTGTCACAGGTAACTTCCCCTGCTAGCAGGCTTCTAGGCAGGACATTGCCATGCACTTTTACCGCTGTACACCAAACCACCATCCACAGTCCCCTCTATACTCCTCCACATCTACCTACAACTTCCTGTCTTTTTTTTTTTTTTAAACCTCACTTCCTCTGACAGGTGAATTAACCCTTTTGCTTACTTAAAGGGACCACAGTCCAAACAGAGGGGAAATATAGCGTCTTTCGAGGACACAGCCACGGCATCCTGTACACCTCTTTCCAGCAATCTTTGAGAAATGATCTGTTATTCCTACTCAAAAGCAAATTCTGTTGAGCAGTTATGTCTCAATAGTATTGATGGTGTGGAATGGGTGACAACTGGCCGCAAAAAGCATTGTTTTACCCGAGCATAACTTCCTATATGTACATGTGGAGATATTACCTATTAGATTGTAAGCTCTTCTGAGCAGGGCTCTCTTAATCCTCCTGTATCTTATTGTATTATATCTGTATTGTCTCCCTTTTATATTGTAAAGCGCTGCGTAAACTGTTGGCGCTATATAAATCCTGTATAATAATAATAATTACCTGTTGTCGGATCTCCTTGTAAGGTGACATCAAGGAAGTTAATGCTCAACTTGTCATATTCAATAGAGAATTGTAAATTTAACTGATTGTCATTCAGAAATTCCTTAAAAGTTTTGAAATTTCCCCATTCCACATCATCAGTGGGTCATCAATATAACGACCATACCAAACCATGTGTTTGGCAAAGTGGTTATCAGGGGAAAACAAAAAACATTTCTCCCACCAATCCATCTAAAGATTTGCCATGGATGCAGAGAATTTGGCACCCGTCAAAGCCCCAAAGCACTGGACATAGTAGGCTCCGCCAAACAAAAAATAATTGTGTGTTAAAAGAAATTGAACACTTAATAAGAAACTCCTGCAGCTCCTGAGAATAGGCGTTATAGTGCTGAAGATGATATCTAATATCATCTTGGATCTTCCAACACATCCAAGTGTTTACATCTATACTTTGAGTTCAGGGCCATGCATCCATCCCAGTAAAGATATAAACGCTCAGATGTATGGGCTGATCCATGCAGCTGCTGCTTCTGTCACAGATTTTTTAGCAGGCTGCTGGTTGTGGTTGTATGATACACCTGTGCTTCCTAAGCTCATAAAGATGCCTCTTCTGCAATTATATGGGCTTTTGAGCCCTTAGTGCTCCTACACACCTGTGAGCTGCACTAAAAGCAGGGGCACTAGTGTGCGTTGGGTGACACAGTGCACTCAGTTGCGTGAAGCCCCTAATACCCAATGCCTTTTCACAGCCTTTTTAAATGCCCTCTGTAGAGAGATCCGAACGTGGATTACTCTTCAGAGAGCAACGTTAGTGTAAACTAGCCTGTACTCTTTACCTGCTTCATGGCAATATGCTGTATAAGAATATATCCTCAGCACGATGTCGCATGCTGAGGATATTAGAACATTCTATTGGAGAAGAGCACCAAGCCAATCAGTGATCGCATGTGTTTGTTGACTAAACAAACCCACCTGTCGAGTTTAAACCCCTAACCATTATATATTTTCTGAAAGCTGAGGCCCTGGAGAAAAAAATGTTATATAAAATTTTATAATATCACATGTTATTGGCACAGATTTTTTTTCTCCAATACTTATGTATTAATAACCAATCCCTGTTGCTGGTTTCTTTTGCTGCGCCATTTACTACTATCTGTATATAATCGCCTTGCATAACAATAACATGCAAGGGAATTGTATTCTTTTTGTACAAATATGTGGTTGCTTTGTTTTGACTGAACCTTACTGATGAATTTCCAATTATCCTTATCTAAATTTTTATAGTTAGATACTGCACCAAATTGTTATGCTTTATAGGATTTAATTAATGCATTATTAGGATGCACTTGATTCATCTCTTTTTCCCCTCTTTTTTGATTTGCTTCTAATCATTTGCTTGCACGGACGCCCAGGGCACCCACCGGTTGGCTTGCTAATCAATGATCCAAGCAATGTGTGCCTTACTTAGGTTTGTCTATTTGTTTTGCCCCGGACTACTGAGTTGACTCCCTTCTGAGTTCTTTGCGATTTGGATGGGATGTTTGGATTCACTTTGTCGTTTCTTCACCCCCAAACATCGGCTATGTCCTCACTGTATTTTCCAGTGAGGGCATTGGACATTCCAAGATGGTGTCCGCGTCTTGGACGTGCTCAGCATCTATGACATGCGCCGTCTATCTCTCTGGGCGCATGTGCAATGGCATCCGTCTATCACGTCCGCAACCCCGCGGTGATGTCAGATGCTGGCTGAGTTGGAAAGGGAACCATTTAAACGACGGTAACACGCCACTACACTCTGCCGAAGACATCTTGCATGTGGGAGAGGTAACATCTCTCCCGGGTCTCATCTACCCTTATCATTTTTTCCAAATCGGTAAGTTCTGATTCCTTGTTCTTTTACTTAATTACTAGACCTTCATACTGTCTTAAGACTATCAGACTTTACTAGCGTCTAGTGTCTTTTGATTATCCAGTTTTGGTTTACTCCAAGCTCTTCCTTGTGGTGTCCACACTGATCACATCGTTGGATACAATTCTTCATTAAATCAATACAACTTTGCTGACCAGCTACTCTTCTCAGCAGTACAATTTAAGCTTTAAATTGATTCAATTCATCCGATTTTCCCTAAAGGTAATTGATTCATCTTGAAATCCTGCTAGGGGATATTTTGAGCCTATCATCAAAACTTTAGACCTCTTTACAGTATATATAATTTAAAAATAAATGTTTTTTCTTTAGAAAAACTATTACCATAGTTCCTTTCTGCAAGCACCGAAGAAGCATTATCAGAATGATGGGATTTCTTGTGCACATATGGAATCCATTTCCTTTCATGTATATCTTTCATTGATTTAAAGCAACTTTGGTGAGGTTCAGTCTCTTATGCGTCCATGTATATGTCCTTATATTTTGACATTTTCTTCTTTAAATTAATTGCATGTTTCTCTACATATATGCCAATATGCATTTTTTTCATGTTATTATATTAATGCATTTTTAACACGAGACACTTACTTCATCTTTTCTATTATCTATAGCATATAAAGTGCCACACCAGAATCTCCTGAGGAAGCTCTATTGAGTGAAACACGTTGAGAGTGGTAGTGCCTTGCCTTAATATGCCTGTATGGAGTAATCAATTTTTGATATAAATGAATTCTTGGTCTTGTGTTTTTTATCCCTTTAAAATAAAAACGATTGATTTTTAATGCTATTTAATGTAGTTCCAATCTTTGTTACTTAACACCTTAAAAGTCCTGAGGCTTGTTACCTCCCTTCCCCCTTCTAATTTTGTTTGAATATTCTTCTCATTGGGATGTGGTGTTTCTTTTTGATTCCTCCATCTTGCTTTACATTATTGGCACACATGTTTATCAAATGCATATTTTTCAGTAAAAAAACACTAAAGTTTATTGTACACAAACACAATATATTACCCAGTTTTTAGGTAAAATTTAAATGAGGTTGTGACGAGTAAATAGGTATCAAACAGGTAATAAAATTGTGCACTTGCGTGAAACAGCAGCAAACTTCAGTACCCAAAATTGTCCATAGGTAAAGCTTTAGAAACCTTCACAAGTTTAGAGTTAATGCACACATTTGCAAATACAGTATCTCACAAAAGTGAGTACACCCCTTACATTTTTGTAAATATTTTATTATATATTTTCATGTGACAACACTGAAGAAATGACACTTTGCTACAATGTAAAGTCATGAGTGTGCAGCTTGTATAACAGTGTAAATCTGCTATCCCCTCAAAATAACTCAACACACAGTCATTAATGTCTAAACCGCCGGCAACAAAAGTGAGTACACCCCTAAGTGAAAATGTCCAAATTGGGCCCAATTATCCATTTTCCCTCCCTGGTGTCATGTAACTCGTTAGTGTTACAAGGTCTCGGGTGTGAATAGGGAGCTGGTATGTTAAATTTGGTGTTATCGCTCTTACTCTCTCTGTCTGCATGGCTGTCGTCCCAGAAGAAATCCTCTTCTAAAGCTGATGCACAAGAAAGCCCACAAACAGTTTGCTGAAGACAAGCAGACTAAGGACATAGATTACAGGAACCATGTCCTGTGGTCTGATGAGACCAAGATAAACTTATTTGGTTTAGATGGTGTCAAGCGTGTGTGGTGGCAACCAGGTGAGGAATACAAAGACAAGTGTGTCTTGCCTACAGTCAAGCATGGTGGTGGGAGTGTCATGGTCTGGGGCTGCATGAGTACTGCTGGCACTGGGGAGCTACAGCTCATTGAGTGAACTATGAAAGCCAACATGTACCGTGACATACTGAAGCAGAGCATGATCTCCTCCCTTCAGAGACTGTACCGCAGGGCAGCATTCCAACATAACGACCCCAAACACACCTCCAAGATGACCACTGCCTTGCTAAAGAAGCTGAGGGTAAAGGTGATGGACTGGCCAAGCATGTCTCCAGAGCTAAACCCTGTTGAGCATCTGTGGGGCATCCTCAAACAGAAGGTGGAGGAGCGCAAGGTCTCTAACATCCACCAGCTCTGGTGAACTAGATGCCCAAGAGGGTTAAGGCAGTGCTGGAAAATTATGGGGGCCACACAAAATATTGACACTTTGGGCTCAATTTGGACATTTTCACTTAGGGGTGTACTCACTTTTGTTGCCAGTGGTTTAGACATTAATGGCTGTGTGCTGAGTTATTTTGAGGGGACAGCAAATTTACACTGTTATACAAGCTGTACACCCACTACTTTACATTGTAGCAAAGTGTCACTTCTTCAGTGTTGTCACATGAAAAGATATAATAAAATATTTACAAAAATGTGAGGTTTGTACTCACTTTTGTGAGATACTGTATATGCGTAAGCTGCAGAGGCCACAACATGGCACCCCAGTCTACTACAGTCCTAACTCTACACATTTTGAGTCTCCAAAGTTGGAGCACATATATAATAATGGATAGCTTAAGGGCAGGCATGACTAGAGGGAGCTCACCCCTTCTTAAAGTTATAGGGACACACTGGATACCCAGCAATAGTAGCAAAGGTATCCAGTGCATCCCCGGGCCCTCACCAATTCACCAACAGTACAAACAAATGGCAATCACCTTAACCTTTAACTGGCCTTTGCAGTAAGGAGCATATGGAAGGGTGGCGAATGTGAAAAAACACACGAAACAAAAGCAACCTGAGTCCGATCAATTTTTTTTAACATGGGGCGCTGTTCATAGATCAAAAGCTTATTGCAAGAACCTAGATACAGGCTCTCCCCACAACATTCTCTATGGATTTCTGAGGTCAATCGTACACTACCATAAGAAATAAATCTATGTTCATAGAGGATGCCCATCTAAGTATAATAAGATCTGGGACCCGTGGTTACAACTGCCCGATACTTGCACATGATGTGTAGTGGCGGCTGGTGCTCCATTTAGGGGGGTGAAAAACAAACCCCTCCACTTGCCCTCCCACCTGTACTTACGCTATCCAGGTCCCAGGCTTCCCCATATTCTCCTCTCGGCCAATCTGGTCGCTTCTCCTCCTGGCCAATCCGGTCCTAGGACACGCTTCCTGTCCTGATTGGCCGGGAGGAGAAGCAGGAAGACAATAGCAAATGTTGACTCGTTAATGTCACAAGTGGGTGGGCTCGGGGTGCAGTATTCTGCTCCCTGAGCCCAACCTTTTTGATGCCAATTAGAGCCTCAGGCTCTAATCATGTGCTTAAAAATAAAAACCCCATAGAAATCCATTCGTCCAGCTCCCTGCAAGGAGATTAGGGGCCAGTGCATAGAGATTAGGGGGGGGGGCGGCGCCCTACGCCCCTTGTAGACCGGCGGCCACTGATGATGTGACTTCAGGCTATGGGTTCTGTTTGGTAATCACATCTTTTATCTTTCTACAATAGGTTTACCTGGAATGCACTGCCTATTTTATTTGGCCTTGTGTGTGGGAAATCCATCTGACAAAACTTACAGCCCCCTCTGAAGAGATGGCAACAAAAGTGAGTACACCCCTAAGTGAAAATGTCCAAATTGGGCCCAATTAGCCATTTTCCCTCCCCGGTGTCTCATTAGTGTTACAAGGTCTCAGGTGTGAATGGGGAGAAGGTGTGTTAAATTTGGTGTTATCGCTCTCACTTTCTCATACTGGTCACTGCAAGCTCAACATGGCACCTCATGGCAAAGAACTCTCTGAGGATCTAAAAAAAAGAATTGTTGCTCTACATAAAGATGGCCTAGGCTTTAAGAAGATTGCCAAGACCGTGAAACTGAGCTGCAGCACGGGGGCCAAGACCATAGAGCGGTTTAACAGGACAGGTTCCACTCAGAACAGGCCTTGCCACGGTCGACCAAAGAAGTTGTGCACATGTGCTCAGTGTCATATCCAGATGTTGACTTTGGTTAATAGACATATGAGTGCTGCCAGCAATACTGCAGAGGTTGAAGCGGTGGGGGGGGGGGGTCAGCCTGTCAGTGCTCGAACCATACACCGCACACTGCATCAAATTGGTCTGCATGGCTGTCATCCCAGAAGGAAGATATCGCAGGGATAGATAGGGTAAAAAAGGGGGAGAGGTATGCCTGTATATCAAGAATAATGTACAAGTGAATGTGAGAGATGATATCGCTAAGGGAGCAAGGGAGGAGGTGGAATCCTTATGGGAAGAGCTCCAAAGGGAGGAAGCTAAAGGGAAAGTAATACTGGGAGTATGCTATAGGCCCCCTAACCTGGGAGAGGAGGGGGAGACGGACCTCCTATCACAATTTGGATTAGCGGCAAGGATGGGAAGTGTCGTCATAATGGGGGATTTTAATTATCCAGACATAGACTGGTCGGAAGGAACCGCACATTCGTCTAAGGCTCGCCAGTTCCTAAATGTCTTGCAGTAAAATTTCATGGGTCAGATGGTAGAAGTGCCAACTAGAAACAAAGCGTTACTAGACCTACTGATTACCAACAATACAGGCCTGATCACAGATGTGGAAATATGGGGCAATTTAGGAAACAGCAATCACAGGTCAATTAGCTTCAGTATAAATCACACAAATAGGAAATATACGAGGAAGACAATGAGTATCAAAAGAGTCAACTTTCCTAAACTACGAACCTTCCTAGAAGATATTAATTGGGATAAAATCTTAGGAACAAAGAACACAGAGGAGAGATGGGTTTGCTTTAAGAGCATATTAAATAAGGGCATTAGCCAGTGCATCCCATTGGGAAATAAATTTAAAAGAGCGAAAAAAAAGTCCTGGGTGGCTTAACTCCAATGTAAAAATGCATATTAAAGCAAAGGAGAAGGCCTTCCAAAAATACAAGGCTGAGGGATCATCATCAGCATTCAGACTTTACAAAGAATGCCACAAGAAATGTAAGGGTGCAATTAGGGCGGCTAAGATAGAACACGAAAGACACATAGCGGAGGAGAGCAAATAAAATCCCTTCTAAAGTATACAAAAAGTAAAAAAGGGAGAACAGACCATATTGGCCCCATAAAGAATGAGGAAGGGAATCTGGTTATAAGGGATGGTGAGATGGCGAAGGTATTGAATGTATTCTTCTGCTCAGTCTTCACAAGGGAATCTGGGGGCTTCAGTAACCAAAACTGCAGTGTTTTTCCTCATGACACATCAAAGGAAGCACCCTCATGGCTAACAGAGGACAGTATTAGGAATAGACTTGAAAAACTTAACATAAATCACCGGGACCAGATGACTTGCACCCTAAGGTCCTTAGGAAACTCAGTCAAGTAATTGCCAGACTATTGTTCCTAATTCTCACTGACTGGAATGGTACCAGCTGATTGGAGAAAAGCCAATGTAGCACCAATATTTAAAAAAAGGCCAAAATACATCCATGGGAATTAAAGGCCAGTTAGCCTGACATCAATAGTTTGCAAGCTCTTGGAGGGGATGATAAGGGACTATATAAAAGATTTTAGTAATGAGAATGGTATTAGCAGTAATCAGCATGGATTCATGAAGAATCGTTCTTGCCAAACCAATCTATTAACCTTCTATAAGTAGGTGAGCTGCCATCTAGATAAAGGAAGGCCCGTGGACATGGTGTATCTGGATTTTGCAAAAGCATTTGACACAGATTTCCCATAAACGTTTACTGTACAATGTAAGGTCTGCTGGTATGGACTGTAGGGTGAGTATATGGATTGAAAACTGGCTACAAGGGCAAGTTTAGAGGGTAGTGATAAATGGGGAGTACTTGGAATGGTCAGGGGTGGAAAATGGGATCCCCCAGGGTTCTGTCCTGATACCAATCCTATTTAATTTGTTCATAAACGACCTGGAGGATGGTGTGAACAGCTCAATCTCTGTATTATTGTACTAAGATAAGCAGGGCAATAACTTCTCAGCAGGATGTGGAAACCTTGCAAGTAGATCTAAACAAATTAATGGGGTGGGCAACTACATGGCAAATGAGGTTTAATGTGGAAAAATGTAAAATAATGCATTTGGGTGGCAAAAATATGAATGCAATCTACTCACTGGGGGGAGAACCTCTGGGGAAATCAAGGATGGAAGGACCTGGGGGTCCTAGTAGATGATAGGCACAGCAAGGGCCCAAGCTGCTGCTAACAAAGCAAACAGAATATTGGCATGCATTAAAAAGGGGACTAACTCAAGAGACAGCAATAATTCTCCAACTCTACAAGACCCCGGTCCAGCCTCACCTGGAGTATGCTGTCCAGTTCTGGGCACCAGTCCTCAGGAAGGATGTTCTGGAAATAGAGCGAGTACAGAGTAGGGCAACAAAACAAATAAACGGACTGGAGGATCTTAGTTATGAGGAAAGGTTACAAGCACTGAACTTATTGTCTCTGGAGAAGAGACGCTTAAGTGGGGATATGATTTCAATTTACAAATACCATACTGGTGACCCCAGAATAGGGATAAAACTTTTCAGCGGAAGAGAGTTTATTAGGACACATGGCCAATCATTAAAACTAGTAGAAAAGAGGTGCAAAAATAAAGTGCAGTATTCTAAAACAGTAATAGGTGGTTAACATCTCCACCAGCATCTGTGATCCACCACAGGTGTGCCCCAGCCTCACACCTCAAAGAAAGACCCCAATGGGTATTATGGCGCTTCAGATCACTACAGAGCATTAATAAATCCTCTCCTTGCAGTATCACATAAGGTTGCAGTATATAAAAATGACAATAGATGAAGATACAATACATGACATTGTAGGACTTAAGCCCATTTACTTAATACCATCCTACCCATACATACCCTCCCTCCAAAAACATCAGGGATGACTCGGACTAGTTTTTGGAGTAAAATGGCCTTGCGGCCTTTTATTTAAAACATATAAATTAACCTAAATATATAAATAACTGTATTTCCTTAACTAACTTGTTAAGGTAACTTACTCAGTAAGAACTGTGACTATGAACTAGGTCACTGGTACAACCTCGTTAATTTAAAACCTGCCAGTCGGAAACCCCGGACACGGCATTATAACCACATACCCCAGTGACCTGGCATATTAACTCCTGCAGGTTAACCCTTAGGGCCTGAAGGTACCAACTACAATCCCCATCCTTCCATGTATGGGTACCAGCAAAACTCCCATCATCTGGATGGGTACAATCAAACAACCCCCCATCCTTGGATGGGTACACATGTTACAACTTGTAACAGAACATTATCCTATTCCAGGAACAAACTACTGCCACAGCGCGAAAGGGGTAACCCCTTACCCTTGCGAGCACCTCCACACACTAAGCCCTCTTTGTATGCCTTCTTGCAAGCCCAAAGACCATAGGTCCGTGCCCACCTCATTGAGATGTACACCATCGCTGCGCAAATAACGCCATGTGTCAACCTCCAACTCCCTGTGACGGATGGCCAAGCCATCATTTCTTATAAAAAAACGACTCACTTCCTTATTAACCTTTATCCTGGCCCTATTCACTTTTTTATCTGATAGAGCCCAGCGCCACGATAGCCTGCCTACCATGTCAGACCACACCAAGATCATCTTGGGATAAGAGGCCTTTAAACGCAGGAAATCACACTTGATGTCCCTGATAAGGTCCCTCATGGATCTAGCTCCCATGTCATTACCACCCACGTGTAATAACAATACATCAGGGGCCCTGTCCAGGCGGGAGAATCTATACACTTCCCCCAGCACTCTATTCCACTGCATGCCCGGAACCCCAATCCACCTGATGAGGGCCTCTTGTCTGGGGATGCGAAGTTGTCTGCCGTTCGGCCGAAAGTCTGCTCTCTTGGCCCCCCAAAACACGTAGGAGTGACCGAGTATCCAAACCAGACATGCATCTTGACCTGTAGACAAATTGGATAATAATAATACAACCTCAGAACTTTAAACCCCAACGCCCACTCATCAACAACCCCAGCTAACATTACATTTGAACCATGTTAGGGCGGACATACAGTTTGAATCTGTCCGAATCCCATCTGCCAATACGTCTGATCACTTCCTGACTCAAACCTGCCCTGGCCGCCTCTGTGGCCGCCCCAATCCTAAAAGAATGTGATGAAAATTGTGAAGGGTCACATCCCACCCTGGCCACGCATTTCCTTAAAACCGTTACAAACTGATATTTTGAAAGACACAAACCGTCCACATGTATCAAGAAGGGGCCATTAACGGCAGGCCTAACCGTCATAAAAGCTCCCACAAGCCTGACCGGGCATATGTCCTGCTCTGCAATCTTCCCAAACTCCAGATATCTGCCTCTCCCTGCTTGATCCGTTTTTGACCTATGAATCCATATGCGGACTCTATCTACCCCTACTTCAACTTCCCCGTGGAAAAGACCGCCTGGAGCCGTCTTTGACGGGCTCACCAACTCACTTATTCTCAGTGCCCCAAAAAAGGCCAGCGCGAACGCTGCTTTGAATAATGCGCATTCGTACTTGGATCTGCTGACCCCTTCCAAACTAAGCATTAACTGCTTAAGCATTTCAAAAGAGACAGGGCACCTCCCATCCCTCTGTTTATAAGCTTTTCTATAGCCCTTGACTGCTTGCCGTAACCAAAATTCCTTCGTATGGTCCCGGGTTCCCTGCCATTTAAAAAGGAAGGCCAAACCTGCCAATTCACGATTGATGGCAGCTGCCGAGATACCATTTTCAAATTCCCTGATTATAAAATACAGCACTGCCTTGTCCACTTCCGGATCATCTGATCCCATGCCCAAGTCCTGCAGAAAGGCGAACCACTCCTTCCATACCTTAGAGTAGGCATTCCATGTAGCCGTACTCACGGAACGCTGAATCCAGTTTACTGCTGTTCCAAGGCAATGTTCCATATCCAGCTGGGACAGGCGACCCCCTGATGATCTGCCTCTGGTGCCAACCTCCGGAACCTGTCCCACTGAAAACAAGACAAAGCGTCAGCCAAGGTGTTCTCCGTCCCTGGTAGATGAACAGCATAAATGAACACATTCAGTTGTAAACAACGAAGTACTAGATGGCGCAAAAGCCTGACCACCGGCACTGATGCCGCGGTCAGCCGATTAACAACTTGCACCACCCCTAGATTGTCACAATTGAAACGAACCTTCCGGTTTCGCAACGACTCGCCCCATAGCTCCATGGCCACCACAATGGGGAACAGCTCTAAAAGTACCAGGTTCTTTAAGAACCCAGCCTCCCGCCAAGCCGCCGGCCACTTCTCCGCACACCAGTGGCCCTTACAAAAAGCACCAAACCCCGTTGACCCGGCGGCGTCAGTAAACAACTCTAGATCCCAGTTGCTAACTGGCCCAGACATCCATAAAGCCCTTCCATTGAAAGACTCCAAGAATACCTGCCACACCCGTAAATCCTCCCTGTGCTCTCTGGTCAGACTCACGAAATGTGTCGGCGCCCGGATCCCAGCAGTGGCGGCTGACAGCCGCCTGCAGAAAATTCGTCCCATAGGGATGATTCGGCAAGCAAAGTTTAGCTTACCTAGCAAAGATTGGAGTTGGCGAAGTTGCAATTTCCTAACTCCAATAGTCCCTCGAACTTCCTCTTTCAACTTCGACAGTTTGTCCTGCGGAATCCTGCATTCCATCCTCCCTGAATCAATCTCTATTCCGAGAAATGTGATAGTCGGCGTTGGACCTTCGGTTTTTTCCGGGGCTAGCGGTACTCCAAATCTTTCCGCTAGATACTGCAAAGTACCCAAAAGCACTGCACATATGTTGGAACCCGCTGGACCCACACATAAGAAGTCGTCCAAATAGTGGATGACTGAATTGATACCCGACACATCCCGTACCGCCCATTCCAAGAACGAGCTGAACGTTTCGAAAAGAGCACAGGATATTGAACATCCCATTGGAAGGCATCGATCTACATAGTAGGCCCCTTCCCATTTACAGCCTAGCCATCTGAAACTGTCGGGATGAACTGGCAACAGCCGAAAAGCCGATTCGATATCAGACTTGGCCATTAAAGACCCCTGCCCATATCTCCTCACCCATGAGACCGCTGCGTCAAAAGATGTGTACGTAACCGCACAATCTTCCGGGGCTATAGCATCATTCACCGACCCTCCCTTCGGGAAGGAAAGGTGATGTATGAGTCTAAACTTATTGGGCTCTCTCTTTGGTACCACGCCCAAGGGAGAGACCACTAACCCTTGTAGTGGTCTTTCCTTAAAAGGACCCGCCATGCGTCCCAATGACACCTCTTTTTTCAATTTTTCAGAGACCACTGCTGCATGCAGCAAAGCTGACCTCAAATTCTTGGCCTCAGGCGGCACCTCCGCCAAGGCACAAGGGATGTGAAAACCCTCCCTAAAACCCGCCTCTATCGTGGCGGCCGCTGTTCGGTCCGGGTACCTACTGAGGAAAGGCAGCATCCTTTCCACCCGTACTGGAGTCCTCCCTCTTACCTGGAGTATCTCCGGCGCGTCCTTTCCCTTTTCTGAAACATTTTGACAATGCATGGGATCCCCCGCAGCCGGAACACAAATGCTTGAAACGACAGTTGGCTCCAAATCTGCAAGTTCCTTCATTAAATTGCCAGCAATATCCCCATTTTTTTTCTCGGCCGGCTGTCCTGGGGTTGCTGAACCTCCGACCCCTGCCTGAAAAAACTGACTAGGGGCCCTCGCCGCTGTCATCAACCTCATCCACAAGCTGATGTCCTTGTGATCCCAGCGTAGATTCGGTCGCACCGCCATCCTCTGACGAAACTGCTCATCATAGCGTAGCCACGCCATGCCCCCGTATGTTCTGTGGGCCTCACTAATGGCCTCTAGGTACACAAACAGCGCTGAACAATGTTCTGGCGCTTTTTCACCTACCACGCTCGCCAAAATGGCGAACGCTTGTAGCCAGTTGGAGAACATTCGCAGGATCAAGCGATACCTACGCTTCTCCTCATCTTCCTTTTTTCCTTCTACCGGTTTTAACCTATCCAGATTAAATTTTTCTAGTGGTAGTAACGTGAAAATTTCCACGTACTCGCCTTTCCATATTTTTTCCTTTACCTCTGCTTTTAAATGAGCCCCCAAAGGGCCCTCAAAGCAGACATATACCTCACTCCTTGCCGCATCCGCTAGTCTAACGGAATCGGCTTGTTTCTCCGTTGTCTTCACCTGGTCCCCCGAAGACGTAGCCACCGCGGTGCCAGAGGGGGGCACCCCGACCGCTGAAACCGCTGCCTCCGGCGAAACCTGAACCTCGCCCCCAACTGATGGGGTGGTCCCTGTCTGTGAGGTATTCCTCTCTGTTGACCACGCAGTCGCCGGTGTACTTCCTGTCCCTGCTTCCACGCGTGCTACCAGTTCTTTTAGGCCAGTTAACAACACCCGCAACCCCTCGTTCCCTGCTTGGGTCGCCGCTGCGGACGGTGGAGTCGATACCGTCTCCCCCCCCTTGGCCTGACTACGCCCCCCGACCGTGAATTACTCCTCTGCACATTTTTCCCCAATAAATTATGTAAAAGAATAGTAACATTATCGGAAGGATTGCACTCACCGGGCTGCACTGGACCGCGCCCAACAGCCGCCACTCCTGGAACCAGCGATGCTTGATGTCCTTGATTGTCGCCTCCGTCAGACCCGGACAGCTCTCCTTCCGACCGATCGTCCTGTTCGTTCGTCCCGCCAATTTCCCGATGCACCCCACTTGCGGATGCAGTGGTTGCCGAGGGCCTGCGGTGCTGTGTACGGCCACTCCTCCCTTGGGTACCGCTGGGCCCGCTGGATACCCCTGGTGATGGACTCCTGCGTCTGCTGCTGCGCGGGGTGCGTGCCGACCGTCTATTACCTCCCCTCACGTTGGTACTGGCGTCCCTCTCTGACCCGCTATCCCCCTGCGGCGGACTACTGTCCATGTCGGGCGCCCGTGACCTTCCTCCACTTGCTGCGGTGCGTTCTTGTGCGTCCCGCGCCTTCCGTCCCTCTCCTGCTGACCTCTCAGGGGGCTGTAAGCATCTGCGCCTGGCTGGGGGGAAGAGCCGCGTGCGTTGCTAGGCACCCTTCCCCCAGTCCCTCCAACTTTCCTCCGATTCCCCCGGGCCTCTCCTCGTCCATCCCTCTGCCTGGCCTGTATGGTTGGTGTCTGCGCCTCTCCCGCCGCCATCCCCCGCTGTGCTGGTCTAGCTGAGCCCCTATCAGCCTCAGGGCTGTATCTCTCCGGTGGACGTGATCGCCTGGCCCTGGGAGTTGGGGACCCCCCCCGCTCACCGTCGCCCCGCCGTCCATAATCAAGCGCAGCTGCTCCTGGAGCCAGTCCGCGCCGTTCGCGGTGACCGCCGCTCTCAGCTGCTCCACAAAATCCTCCCTCGCCGCCATGCTATGTAAAATGAAGGGAAAGGTGGAGAGCGGTGAGGTGTGCTACTAATCTCGTCCACCACCGCTCTCAAACTGACGTCACTTCCCCTTCCTAACTCTTCTAACTAAAACTTCCTGCAGCTCCTCCCCTTCTCCAAAAAGGAGAAGTGTAACCCTTTCAGGGACAGGCAGATGTGCAGTCCAGCACTGTCATGCCGTCCCTGCGCTTAGGGTCCCCCCTGGCTCCGTGACTCTCTTTCCTTCTGAATAACTGAATTCTCCTTAGGCTCCTCCACTCAACATTCATAAGAAAAAGGAAACAAGATCTCCATAGTGTAGTATTTCGAATAAAACACATTTAATCATAAGTAGCAACTCACATAAAATTTCACAGTGGTCAGCATCGATCTAATCATAAATTTCCAGTCTCGGCCGCGACCAGAAGTGAAACGTCACCCCGCTCCTTCCCTAGGGCACTATAAATTCACCTGTACTGTTCAAATCTCAGCTAAAACCTTTCTGTGTCTCTGGGTATTTTGTACATTTGGCTTCTATTCAGAAATTTGCATCTAAGGTATAGGGAGAAAATATTGTTAGATGTTCATGTTGCACTGTTGCATTGCGCAAATTCCCACGTTAAAATTTTGTTGCTGTGATGCGAAACAATTTATTCTGACAGAAACCCCAAAGCACCTTGTTGATGGCTGTGTGATGCAGCCTAACGATACACTAAAGTATAATACCATACGGCACACTGCCAGAAATGATACGCCTTTATTGATGCATTCTGGTGCAATATTTCACGACATACATGATACTGTACAGAGATCACCGAGCCAGTCACTTCAGCCTCATTGGTGATGTCACCGAAAAGAAAAAAAATTCTCCTCGTCAGTTGTCACTGAGATGAAAAAAATGTGCCTAGGTTGGTGGTGTCATTCGAAGGAAAAAATGTCCCTGTGTTTGTGCTGTCACTGAGAAGAAAAAACTGCCTCTGCATTAGGGTTGCCACCTGTCCAGGATTCACCCGGACAGTCCAGGTTTTGAATCATGTGTCCGGGTTTCAGTCTGCCTAAAACCCAGACACCTGATTCAGACTGGGCTGTGGGTCCCCAAGTAACCGCGATAGTCACACACAAACCTGTTGCTGTCCTGGAGCTGCGGGTGGCTGTCTGAGGGCAGGTTGGGCATCAACTGGGGACGAGGTGATGATGTCAGCAAGAGCAGGTTGGCCACACCCACTGTCTGCTGCAGCGCGCATAGTTACTGCTCTCCCTGGGGCACCCAAAGGTATCCCAGCTTTTTTATAATCCTAATGTATACTACAGAAAAAAAACTGACCCTGTGCTGCTAAAGTATTCAGGTTTGGCTTGAAGAAAAGGTGGTAACCCTACTCTATGTTGGTGGTGTTGTAAGGAAGAAACACCACTAAAAAAGCTCCTTCCACACTACTACCTCCTCAGTACAGAGATCTTCACTGAACCCTGCCCCCCCATTACAAAGTCAAAATTTACCTGATCTATCCTATCGGGAAACTATTATACCAGATTGCCAATCCTAGGCACTGGAGAGTCATTCCTTGTCCTGTATCCGAACACCTACACACCCCTTGCATACATGTGGATTTACACGGGGAATGCCTCCATCGCCTGTGATTGGCAGTGAGCTTTGACAGCTTCCCGGTGGGATAGCTGAAGCGGCTTGTCACCTGAGTTCATTACTACTGATCACCCATCCACCCCACAATATAGATCTCCCCCAATCCCAGTACAGAGCTTTTCATAGTTATGTAGCACCCTGGGATTTAGTCAGGGAGCCCCTCACAAATTTACTTGCCAAGAGTAGTCATCTTGGCGATTGATTAGAGATCTTTTGATTTTTCCCTAAGTTTAGCCTTGTTGCACTTTTCTCTTCTACCACTAGCTGGCCGGGAACTTAACGGTACTAGATATCAGAAGGGCAACCCAAGGTCAGGTTATGGGTATATGGGGTATCTCAGCGAATGGGCAGGGATTTTCCTAAATTCCTTGGCCTGCTGGGAGAACCTATATATTCGGGTGAGGTCAGGTGATCGGTGTTCTGTGTCACCTGGACGGCTGTCTGGGTGGACGTGTGTCGTACTCCCCGGGCTGCTAGGCCGGAGATTGGGCCTATCCCGGAGGCACCTGACTGCAAGGCTGTGTGAGGGTCTATCCAGAAGTAAGAGAGCAGCACAGGGTTGGGACTGCGGCTTGCAGTCCAACCGAGAGTGACGGTTCTGTCGGCGGAGAACCTGTCAGAGGTAGAAGGGAAGCTGTCGTCACAAAGGGACAAACCACCTTTACCAGGGACCGCAGTGAGTAACTGAAGAAAGTACCAGAACCATATTCTTACCGAACGGGCACGGTGGAGAATCGGGAAACTTCAGGCGGTGATCAAGTCAGGGACCCAACCAGCAGAGGTGACGCTTGCAGAGTAGCCTTGTAAGTCAAGCTAGGGACCGAGCCAGTCAGCAGGGGTTTAGCTTGAGAAGTATCTGGAGTGCCAAGTTAGGGACCCAGCAGGGAAGCGTAGGTGATGCTTGAGGGGATTTCCCTGCTATTCTGACTCCGATTGTTGTGAAGTGATTTATCCCTTGTGGGACCTGGCCCGTATAAGATATAATCACTGAGGACAATCCTCATCAGATAGTTTGAACTCAAGAAATACTGATTTCATCCACAAAGGTGCTTTTATTCTGAACATCAGGTTACAATAGATGACAGGATACAATCAGATGAATAGGTTGTAGTATTTATGTGGTCAAAAGATGATATTGTCTGTAGCTAACAATGCAGAATACATGTGCCCTGCTACATGTGGCTTGTAGCTGCATCCATGACACAGGAAGTACAATCACAGGAAGAAGGGTGGAGCATTATATATAAAGGAAGTGTGTCATAACATCAGGGAAAAAGAACATAAGAAAACAAGTGCATTACCACAAAAGGTCACTAGATGGCAGCATGTGAACTAAATATAAGGGTCCATAGAAAATGGTTAGGAAAACAGTCTATATAAATTGTATGCCCCATTGGGGCAGCACACTCCCCATCTGGCATGGTAAATGTCACTATATACATCAGAACGGTAGTTATGCAACTGTAAATAACAAACAGTGTAATTTGCTAGATATCTTAAAGACCTGAAAGCAGGGTTGCCAACCACCAGTAAATTTACTGACAGTTCGTAAAAATAAGTTATTTTTTTACAACTGTCAGTAAATATCAGGGACTGATAATTTCATGCTGTGTTGACTTTTTAAGTGTAAATCAAGCAAATTAGTTTGTTGTAGGTATTGTCAGTGTTTCAATATCATGTTTATACTGTTCAAATATTCACTGTGTTAGTTAAATAGGAGTTCTGTAATTTCTCAGGTTGCCAGTAAAAAATGTGCTCCGCCAGTAAATTTTAGTTTTGTCAGTAAAAAATGCTGCGGGAGATTGGCAACCCTACCTGAAAGACATAAAAAGAACATGCATATAATGCAATAACAATAACTCTTAATTTAAGGGTTCACGTTATGTCAACTAAAGTTCAAGACACTTACTTCTTGAAGTCACAGTAATGCCCCGTACACACGGTTGGACTTTCAGACGGCAAATGTGCAATCGGAGCTTGTTGGAAATTCCGACCGTGTGTAGGCTCCATCGGAATTTTTCCATCGGAATTTCCGACACACAAAATTTGAGATAAGGATCGCAAATTTTCTGACAACAAAATCCGTTCTCGTAAATTCTGATCGTGTGTAGACCATTCCGACACACAAAGTGCCATGCATGCTCAGAATAAATTACGAGACGAAAGCGCTCAGTCTGGCGTTCATAATGGAGATAACACATTCATCACGCTACAATTTTTTAAATATTCGAATGCTGCGCATTCTCTTCTTCTTTATAATGCTAGAATAATGAAGTTGTTTTGCTGCTCATATTCACACAGATTTTTTTTTTTTTTTTTTTTTATCAAGATCTCCTATTTTTTTATTTATAGTGATCTCCATAATTATTTTTTTCTCGTTTTGTGTGTCAAGTTACCACAACACCATTATGATCTTGTATTTTTTAACCTCAAGGAGGTTGGTTGGTGTCCCTTGTTAATTTGACATTGTAGTTTTGAAATGTACTTGCCTACTCACAAACAAACTGTCCTTTTTGAAGTAAAACACATAGGAAAGTATTTCAGAAAAAAAATATCCATTTATTATGGGTCATAACAAAATAAAAAGGAAGGCAACGCTGGAGAAACTGCTGAAATTTGCGAAGCCTTTGTACCCCAGGGCAGCCATCAATAATTTTACAGTCAAAATTGGTGGCCTGAGGAGTCCTTATAATCGTGAGTACAATCCGGTCCAGGAGTACAAGAGATTAGAATCAGCAGCAGATGACATATTTGTCCCCAGGCTGTGGTCATACAACAGCCTGCATCTTTTGTCAGACCAGACTGAACCCAGGCCATCACTTTCTTGTCTTCCTTACACACTTCCTTCCAGGCTTCCTTTCAGGCTGTAGCTCTGGTGTTGTAGTTGTGGCAGGAGATGGAGGAGGAGGAGGACCATGGTTGAACTCACAAATGTGGCTTTGGTTTGTGAGTTTGCCCCTCAAACCCTTATTTAGGGCTTGTAAGATCAGATACTCACAGAAGAGGCGTTGACCCTCCTCCATTTCCTGCATTTTGCAGGCTGCCATGTAGGCATATTCCTCTTGATTATTGGGGGGGTTCTGAGGGCCGCAGTAGCCTTCTGAAATAGGTCAATTGCAGCCTCCTCCAGGTTACTCCTCTTCCTGGGACTTTTTGTTGGAATGCGGAGGGGAGGGATCTGGGATTCGGGCAGGCTACTGGGGCCTGGCCACCTCCTGGCTGCCACTTTCCACTGCCTGGCTGAGGCTTTCCTGTGTATGAAAAAGGGACATAGTTTTATTTTTTTGTTCAGCAATCGCACACATTTTTCAGCTCATGTCTGTTGCAAATTGAATGTTAATAAATAGAAACGACTATCATTCTGAGCCCAGCATTTTTCATTCTTGTCACAATCATTTTTGGCCACTACTGTCTATTGATATGTAAAACACTTTGTGAAATCATAAATTAGTGATCAAAAATAACATCTATTTAACATAATTAATTTGACAACCAGAAATATTTTTAAGAATGCTATACCTGACTCAAGCTGGCCTCCTCCACATGTTGCTGCCTGGAAGGCCCAGGTTGTTCGTCGGAAGCCTCAGCTGAGGGGGAAGGAAGCCTTGAAGGAAAACTGGAGAGTGCTGGCCTGGGTTCACTCTGGTCTGACAGAAAATGCAGTCTGTCATAGTACCACAGCCTGGGTACATAAGCGTCATCTGCTGCTCCTGATCTCAGGGAATCCTGGACCTTCTTGCTCTCCCTAAGATAAGTACTCCTCAGCCCACCAATTTTGGACTTTAAACACTTGATGTCTGCCATGGGGATCATCGGCTTCACAAATTCAAGCAGTTTCTCCAGCGCTGCCTGCCTCTTTGGTTATAAAAAAACAGGTGGTTCAGCTGCCACAGGCAGGGCAGCTTCCTGAACATGTCAATGAATATTGCTAGAAATTCCCTATCATTGAAGGGATCCATTTTCTCTGCAAGACACAACACAAGACAAACCCTAATGTCAGGCAAAACTCATAATCTTGACCCAATATAGGCCTCAATCTCTAAGCAGTATAGGCCACTGATGCACCAACCTAAAATTGTACCTTCGTTATCACAATCGTCACTTCCGCTACTCCTACCTCCACTCGCAGATCGTACGTACGACGCACACGTATTACGCTTTATATACATTGCGCATGCGTGAAACTCCACCCACCCCTGACGTTCTTTCTAGTGTATTCCCCGCTCCTTGTCTTTCGAAGCAGTGGTGAGAGCACATGGCGGAGACACAGCAGGTGCATGCAGACAGCAGCAGCAACGATGAAAGTCTGGAGCCACGAACGTCCCGATCCCAAAGCAGCTTTAAAGCCTCAAAAATGTGCTTTATAGAGATGGTGGAGATGGTGGACATCTTGAAGAGGGCCGACTTTGATGGGAAGCATGGACCTTACCCAAACCCAAATGTGAGAAAGGCCAAGATCATGACTAAAGTTATGAAAAGTCTGCACAGGAATTTTGGGGTACGAGGATCCAAGAATCAATTGAGGAAACGATGGTCAGACCTGAAATTGAGGGAGCAGGATCAGTACAGAAAGATCACGAGAGTTCTTCAAAAAAGTAAGTAGTTGTCATGTGTTCTTATTATTATTACTTGCATGCTGCTCCATGTGTTTTTCTTTACTGTTGTACAGTTTAAAATGGCAACTTTCATGTTCATGGGCACAGTAATTGGTCCTAGGAAACATCGTTCGTTCGGCCCACTTATTAAAATAAGTTTGTTGTCTAGATGGGTTTGTAACTACAATGAAATGGAAACTTGATTCAGTGTAAGGAGGGGACACTCAGCAGCTGTTTACACATCTGGACGCAGGAGCACTAGTGTGGGACACCAGAACAAACTTTTTAGGGTGTCCCACACAGATGCTCCAGTGGATACTAGGGGTGTCTCCATATGTGAAACGTTAACAAAAAAGGTAAGTATTCCAGCTTTAGAAAGGAAATAAAAATTTCTACAGCTTGGAACTCTGCCAAAACAGACAATTGTACGACACTTCCAAGCAATGTTTCATATTCCTATTTCTGCCATCAAATATCTGTGTGCTAAGTATACTTTTTTTTAATTCACATAGGGGAGAAAAGACTCAGGACATCTGAGGACACCAGGGACCCCCCACCTCCTAAAGAAAGAAGAGGAAATCCCAAAACCACAAGCAGAAGATGTGGAGGAAGGAGAGGTTTATAAAGTGGGCAAAATAGTCACCACAACAGGTGAGTGTCTGAGTCCACAGCTTCAGGTAATAGATGTATGCCTGCATATTTATAATACATGGTGTGTTTTTTTTATTTTAGGTGATGTGGATGTTGTGGAAGAAGAATCTCATTTCACAAGTGAAAGTGCCCAGATCCTCATCGGGGATATAATGGGGTGCAATCCTGATTTAGAAAATATAAAGGAAAACATCAATGATGTTCAACAAAAAATGAAGAACATCATTGAAGTTTTAGGCAGAATATAAAACACACAAAAATTGTACCATTTAATCGTGTATTTAAAGTATTTTAAAAGCCAAATTTTGAAGATGCACACGGTGTGTCAACATGTGCTATATGCCATCAGGAGATATCAATGTACACGTTTTGTGGGTGCAACCCCTTCCTCGCAACTCAAGTAGGTGAGAGGAAGGGGTTGCACCCCCAAAACATGTCCATTGATCCCCCATGATGGGAGCTAGCACATTTTGACATTAGGCATGGGATCAGGAGGGAAATCCCCAGTTTGAATCGCAATTTGTGTGCATCTTCAAAATTTGGCTTTTACAGGGGTGACATCACTCCATCTAATGAAGACAAGACCAACACAGTTTTAACATACTAATGTCTGATATTGCCGTCACTTTATCAAGTTGAACTTTGTAAGTTCCAGAGTTGTGTATGTTATGTTTTGAAAAATGCCTGTTTAACCAAAAAAAGGCTATTTCTAATGTGACAAAAAAAATGTTATACAATAAAGATGTTGGTTTGTTCAAGAACCCTTTTCTAACACACATGTGAATGTGCTCTGAGTAAAATGTTTTCGACTCAACAATGTGTGGCTTCTTCTTTCAATGCTCAATAGCAATTTTTGTAGTAAGTTGGTGTTTACAGTGACAATGGGGGTTATTTACTAAAGGAAAATCCACTTTGCACTGTGCAGTTTCAAGTGCACTTTTGCAGTGCACTTGGAGTGCAAAGTGGGGTTTCCTTTAGTAAATAACACCCACAGTGCTTTATAATTTGCCACAATCATGCGATTTTTGTGACTCCACTCATGGTGCTGAAAATGATGAATATTTTTATCAGTAATGCATTACATACATTAACATAAAAAAAGGTGTGTGTGTGTGTGTGTGTGTGTGTGTGGCAAACCCACAACATAATAGTTCACTGAAGAAGAGATTGTCACCTCATGTATCCAAAAACTTACGTTTGCAATATTGAACAAAAAGGGAAAAAAGAAAAGCCCATTGGATAACCTAGGAGCCAGCTAAAAGAAACACAAGCAGTAAATCAAAGTAAATATTATTTCTGTTTAAATAAAAAATTTATTTTTCACATGTTAAACATTTTGTGACATATTAATGGCCCCCCTACCCGCAAAGTACTCTAGATACTTTTCACAAACTTCACGGGCGCTTTGGGGGGGGCAAGCCAGGACAGCCAGCTTCAAGAGCCGTCAGGGTTATTGTATCCGGTAATAAGCCGGCTTCAGTCCCAACTGAGGCCACGTAGTGCGATGCATTCTTTCTTAAAAAGTTAAGTAATATGCTGCATGCCATAACGATATGATTGATTTTATATTCCGCCATGTTTATTGCAGTGAGGAATAGGTGCAACCGGCTGGCCATTATTCCAAAGGCATTTTCCACCACTCTTCTGGCTCTGGCCAGATGGTAGTTAAAAACCCCCTGCTCCGGGTTGAGGGTCCTCATCGGGAATGGCCGCATCAAGTGTTCACCCAGACCAAATGCTTCATCAGACGAACGGGAGTACTTCCACGTTCTCTTCAGCAGGTGGCAATCCCAAGCCACCATTCTGGAGGGGGGGGAGCTACACCGCTGACGTCACCCGCTGTTCGTCTGTGCTGCCATCCGCAGCTTTAATACCGTTGTTTCACAGACCATTGCTCTGAGAGTTACTTCATTTACGGACATCACTGGATGTCATCTGTTTGGACATACACCAGCTGTTACAGTGCTGTGCATCCTCATAGACCGCTGCTATTGTACACTTATTGGATATTCCATACAGATGTCACTGTTTCATGTTTACTGGCTGTTGTAGTGATTTATATCCTAACAGACTGCTGCTATTGCACTTTATGCATGATGTTTTTTAAAAAAAAAAGACTTTTATAATAAAGGACTGTCACAGTGTACACTTAGAGTGTGCCCACTTTTTCTTTCTTCATACGCGGTTTCATCCATCACTACCTCCTTCTGTGGTTGCCGTGGGTTTCTACATCTGCACCCCCTTGAGTGGGTAACAAGCGTGTTTGACCATTTAGTCCATTCAAATGGTCCATTTTCTCCGGTAAGAGCACTACACAGATGGTGGAAGGATTTCACAACATGAATTTTGGCTATCTTTAGTCTGTCACGTGGTGGAAATTTTATAGATTTCATGGACATTTATTGCGCTGCGCTGGTTTACTATATATATTGATTTTTTATAGGTTTTGTGATTTGCCTTGTAGTGTTCAGCTTGCAATTATTTATTTTATGTATGTTACCAGTGTGCGCTGATTGCCTTTTATTTTAGTACCATTCTGGAGCCGTCTGTAAAATTCGGTCTGAGCTATGATTAGTGATGAGCCGAACACCCCCCTGTTCGGTTCACACCAGAACATGTGAACAGGCAAAAAATTTGTGCGAACACCGTTAAAGTCTATGGGACTCGAACATGAATAATCAAAAGTGCTAATTTTAAAGGCTTATATGCAAGTTATTGTCCAAAAAAGTGTTTGGGGACCTGGGTCCTGCCCCAGGGGACATGTATCAATGCAAAAAAAAGTTTTAAAAACGTCCGTTTTTTCGGGAGCAGTGATTTTAATAATGCTTAAAGTGGAACAATAAAAGTGTAATATTCCTTTAAATTTCGTACCTGTGGGTGTCTATAGTATGGCTGTAAAGGGGCGCATGTTTCCCGTGTTTAGAACAGTCTGACACCAAAATGACATTTCAAAGGAAAAAAAGTATTTTTTAAACTACTTGCGGCTATTAATGAATTGTCGGTCTGACAGTACACATAAAAGTTCATTGATAAAAACGGCATGGGATTTCCCCACAGGGGCACCCCGAACTAAAATTAAAAAAAAAAATGGCATCGGGGTCCCACTAAATTCCATACCAGGCCCTTCAGGTCTGGTATGGATATTAAGGGGAACCCCGCGCCAAAATTTTAAAAAAAAATGGCGTGGGGGTCCCCCTTAAAATCCATACCAGACCCTTCAGTTCTGGTATAGATTTTGAGGGGAACCCCGCACCAAAATTAAAAAAAAAATGGCGTGGGGTCTCCCCAAAAATCCATACCAGACCCTTATCCAAGCACGCAACCTGGCAGGCAGCAGGAAAAGAGGGGGGGATGAGAGAGTGCCCCCCCTCCTAAATCGTACCAGGCCACATGCCCTCAACATTGGGAGGGTGCTTTGGGGTAGTGGCCTCCCAAAGCACCTTGTCCCCATGTTGATGAGGACAATGGCCTCATCCCTACAACCCTTGGCTGGTGGTTGTGGGGGTCTGCGGGCGGGGGGGCTTATCGGAATCTGGAAGCCCCCTTTAACAAGGGGACCCCCAGATCCCGCCCCTCCCTGTGTGAAATAGTAATGGGGTGCAAAAGTACCCCTACCATTTCACAAAAAAAGTGTCAAAAGTGTTAAAAATGACAAGAGACAGTTTTTGACAATTCCTTTATTTAAAGTCTTCTTCTTTCCATCTTCTTCAGGTCTTCTTCCTTCTTCCTTCCTTCTTCCTTCGGTTTCTTCCTCCATCTTCTTCTTCCTCTGGTTCTTCCTCCGATCCCTTGCTTTTTGCTACGGTGTTCTCGTCCAGCATCTTCCTCCGTGGTGTCTTCTTCCCCGCTTCGTTCTTGGGCCGCTCCGCATCCATGGGAGGCTTCCGCTGTGTGACACTTCTCTTCTTCTTCCGTTACGTAACCGGGTGACCCCGCCCCTCTGACGTCACAGGGAAACCCATAGGGAAGTCCCCGTCAAGTCCCCGTGCGTCAGAGGGGGGCGGGGTCACCAGGTGGCCCTGCCCTTCATTATTTAAGAAGTGTCAGAAGAAGAGAAGCGTCACACAGCGGGAGCCTCCCATGGATGTGGAGCGGCCCAAGAACGAAGCGGAGAAGAAGACGCCGCGGAGGAAGATGCCGGACGAGAACACCGGAGCAAGAAGCAGAGGATCGGAGGAAGAACCAGAGGAAGAAGATGATGAAGGAAGAAACCGAAGGAAGATAGAAGTAAGAAGACCAGAAGAAGATGGAAAGAAGAAGACTTTAAATAAAGGAATTGTCAAAAACTGTCTCTTGTCATTTTTAACATGTTTAACACTTTTTTTGTGAAATGGTAGGGGTACTTTTGTACCCCATTACCATTTCACACGGAGCGGCGGGATCTGGGGTCCCCTTGTTAAAGGGGGCTTCCAGATTCCGATAAGCCCCCCACCCGCAGACCCTCACAACCACCAGCCAAGGGTTGTGGGGATGAGGTCCTTGTTCTCATCAACATGGGGACAAGGTGCTTTGGGGGGCCGCTACCCCAAAGCACCCTCCCAATGTTGAGAGCATGTGGCCTGGTACGGTTTAGGAGGGGGGGCGCTCTCTAGTCCCCCCTCTTTTCCTGTGGCCTGCCAGGTTGCGTGCTCGGATAAGGGTCTGGTATGGATTTTTGGGGGATCCCACGCCATTTTTTTTTTTTTTTAATTTTGGCATGGGGTTCCCCTTAAAATCCATACCAGACCCTTCAGGTTGGTATGATATGGTAAATTCAGTAGTGAAGAGGCCTACACGTTTCTGAGCATGACAGATAGTGACGGATAGGTTCAGAATACGAACCTGTAGACAGCAGCGGCTCCATGACAGTTAGCTCTGACGATGGAGTTGTGGTCCCTGCCAAGGTCAAGCGTACTAGACCCCAATCTTCTTCTGCTGTTGTGGTGCAAGAACTGCAGGGCTCTCTTATGGAGCAGAGAAGTACTAGAAGTACTAGAAGTACTAGCGCCTCTATTCCTTCTGGTGAACTGGCAAGCACCAGCGGCCTAGTACACCCTGGTTGTACATCAAGCACAAGTAGTGTCCCGTTGCCACCAAGAAGACAAACACAGGCCCGTTGTGCCCATAGTGCCCTTCCTGCTGCATTCGCCATTCCTAATTGGGAACCTACCACTTCTGCAGCACCCGTACTTCCCCCATTCACTGGCCAACCCGGCATTCAGGTGGACACAGTTGATTTTACGTAACTTGATTTTTATTCGCTGTTTTTCACCGAAGATCTCTATAGATCTATTGTGGACCAAAGCAATTTGTACGCTGGTCAACACATCGGCACTATTCCCCAGTCCTCCCTTGCCAGAGATTGGAAACCAATTACGGTTTCCGAATTTAAGATCTTTCTGGGCCTTTCCCTCCTCATGGTCATAACCAAAAAGAGTGAGTTGCGGTCATATTGGTCCATATTGGTCCACTGACCCAATTCATCATATGCCTGTGTTCTCTGCTTCCATGGCCAGGATACGAGCAGATTTTGCTGTTCATGCACTTCAACAACAATGAACTCTGTCGTCCTCGTGGAGACCCTGGATACGATCGGCTCTACAAAATTCGGCCCCTCGTAAACCACTTCAACCAACGTTTTGCAGACTTGTTTACTCCCCATCAAGTTGTCTGCGTTGATAAGTCCCTGATTAAGTTTTCTGGCTGCTTGTCATTCAAACAGTACCTTCCCAGCAAGCGTGCCAGATACGGGGTCAAGATGTATAAGCTCTGTGACAGGGCCACAGGCTATACATGTAGTTTTATGGTTTACGAGGGAAGAGATAGTCACGTAGAGCCGACAAACTGCCCTGACTACATAGGAAGCACTGGCAAGATTGTGTGGGACTTGGTGTCACCCTTATTCGGAAAGGGGTACCACTTGTACGTGGACAATTATTACACGAGCGTGCCACTTTTTAGTCACTTGTTTGATCATCAGATTGGAGCATGTGGCACTGTGCGATCTAATCGCTGGGGCTTTCCCCAGCGGCTTGTAGATTCCCATCTTAGGCTGGGGTAGAGAGCCTGCTTGAAGTGTAATAACTTGCTCGCTATGAAGTGGAGGGATAATAAGAATGTTTTCATCCTTACCTCCCTTCATGCAGACACGACTGTCCAAATTACTACGGCGTAACCAAATTATGGGAGGGGTGGACCTCAACGACCAGTTGTTCTTAATTATATGAAAATATGGTGCGCTAATCTCCTATACATTAATATACAATCGTGCTATACATCAAGATAATGCCTCTTAAATTCCAAACCACTAATAAAAGTGCCAAGTGCTGTGAAATAATCAATGTATAAATGTGCTAAAATAGTGAATGGAAAAAAAACGCAAACGTGTGTGTGTGTGTGTGTGTGTGTATATAAATAAATATATCAAATGTGAATTGATTGCATACAAACAATGAATCTTTCTCATGAAGTACCAATATACTCTATAACGCAGGACGCGGGTGACGTCACGAACGTATCATATGATGTCCGGACATCACATGATACGTTCGTGATGTCACCCGCGTCCTGATGCTGATTCCCGCAGACACGCCGTGTTTATGACTGCTTTTGATCCCTAGCACTGGGGCACAGTGCTACGCTTGTGAGTTTTATTCAACTTTTAATAAACAGACATATGGTTTGAAATACAGAGAGCACTAGATATTGCTTATTTTATTACATGCATGTGCTGATTGGAGTTGAAGAGGATCTCATATCCAGACTGTCCCTCCACTGCAAGTTTTTGATGTGTGCTTACTGACCCAGCAATGGGAATGCTGTATAAGACCTGACTGATTTACTCAGGGGTCCATTACATGCTGGTGGAGGGTGTCATGGAAGTCACCATTTATTGTGTATCTCTTCACTCTCAACACTGGAACGCTGTTTTGGACTTCTTTCACAAGTTTTATGGACTTTTTCAGTTCTTTTTAGTTTTAATTACTACTAGTTTAAATTTAAGCGCTGTACTGCTTTTTATTTATTTAAATGCAGTAAGCCGGCTGCATGAGAGGCATTTTCCTTATGTCCTTCCGAGTACAGCAACAGCGTTTGCTCCCACGATACATAAAGCCGTGACTCCAGCGCTGTCGGAGGGGATTTCATCACCACAGTTAAAAAAAAAGAGCATATATGCTAAAGCATGGGGGCAGCAGGGGCGGAGGAGCGATCTGCTCCTAACTTTTGGGGCGGATGCCCCCATGCTTCGGCATATATAAATGGTGCATGTATGCCCATCATTAGAAGTGGGTGGATGAAGGGAGGAATCCTAATGGTGGGCATACCCACCGATCAATCTCTTTTTTTCGTTCAGCCACAGGCTGCATGAAAAAAAAGATTACAATATATGCCCAACAAGGACCAGCAACGTACTGGTATGTTGCTGGACTTTGAGTGGTTATACCAGAATGATGCCTGCAGGTTTAGGTATCATCTTGGTATCATTCTTTTCAGCCAGCGGTTGGCTTTCATGTAAAAGCAATCCTAGTGGCTAATTAGCCTCTAGACTGCTTTTACAAGCAGTGGGAGGGAATGTCCCCCCTTCCCACCATCTTCCATGGTTTTCTCTGGCTCTCCTGTCCCAACAGGGAACCCGAAATTAAATCCGGTGATTCAGCCAGCTGATCAGAGACCAGAATGGCTCCAATCATCTCTATGGCCAAAGAAACCGGAACCTACAAGCATTTTATGACTTAGATTTCGCCGGATGTAAACAGCGCCATTGGGAAATTGGGAAAGCATTTTTCACACCGATCTTGGTGTAGTCAGATGCTTTGAGGGCAGAGGAGAGATCTAGGGTCTAATAGAGTACCTATCACTACCTATTGCTATCATAGGGGATATTTTTCTGAGATAACAATAAAAATTATGAAAAAAAATATGAAAGGAACAGTTTAAAAATAAGAAAAAAAAGCAAAAAAATAATAAAGGAAAAAAAAAAAAAAAAAAAAAAAAGCACCCCTGTCCGCCCCTGCTCTCGTGCAAAGGCGAACACAAGTGTCGGTCTAGCGTCAAATGTAAACAACGATTTCATCATGCATGTGAGGTATCACCGCGAAGGTCAGATCGAGGGCAGTCATTTTAGCAGTAGACCTCCTCTGTAAATCTAAAGTGGTAACCTGTAAAGGCTTTTAAAGGCTTTTAAAAATGTATGTAGTTTGTCGCCACTGCACGTTTGTGCGTAATTTTAAAGCATGTCGTGTTTGGTATCCATGTACTCGGTATTCATCTTTTTTATTTCATCAAACATTTGGGCAATATAGTGTGTTTTAGTGCATTAAAATGAAAAAAGTATGTTTTTTCCCAAAAAAATGCGTTTGAAAAATCGCTGCGCAAATACTGTGTAAAAAAAAAAATTAAACATCCACCATTTTAATCTGTAGGGCCTTTGCTTTAAAAAAAGATATAATGTTTGGGGGTTCAAAGTAATTTTCTTGCAAAAAAAAAATATATTTTTTCATGTAAACAAAAAGTGTCAGAAAGGGCTTTGTCTTCAAGTGGTTAGAAGAGTGGGTGATGTGTGACATAAGCTTCTAAATGCTGTGCATAAAATGCCAGGAAAGTTCAAACCACCCCCAAATGACCCCATTTTGGAAAGTAGACACCCCAAGCTATTTGCTGAGAGGCATGTCGAGTCCATGGAATATTTTATATTGTGATGCGGGAAAAAGACAAATTTTTTTTTGCACAAAGTTGTCACTAAATGATATATTGCTCAAACATGCCATGGGCATATGTGAAATTACACCCCAAAATACATTCTGTTGCTTCTCCTGAGTACAGGGATACCACATGTGTGAGACTTTTTGGGAGCCTAGCCGCATACGGGACCCCGAAAACCAAGCACCGCCTTCAGGCTTTCTAAGGGTGTAAATTTTTGATTTCACTCCTCACTGCCTATCAGTTTCAGAGGCCATGGAATGCCCAGATGGCACAACCCCCCCCCCCCCCCCCCCAAATGACCCCATTTTGGAAAGTAGACACCCCAAGCTATTTGCTGAGAGGTATGGTGAGTATTTTGACCTCGCTTTTTGTCACAAAGTTTTGAAAATTGAATTAAAAAATACATTTTTCTTTTCTTTCTTCATTTTCAAAAACAAATGAGAGCTGCAAAATACTCACCATGCCTCTCAGCAAATAGCTTGGGGTGTCTACTTTCCAAAATGGGGTAATTTGGGGGGGGTTGTGCTATATTGGCATTTTATGGCCTTCAAAACTGTGATAGGTAGTGAGGAGTGAAATCAAAAATTTATGCCCTTAGAAATCCTGAAGGCGGTGATTGGTTTTCGGGGGCCCTGTACGCGGCTAGGCTCCCAAAAAGTCCCACACATGTGTTATCGCCGTGCTCAGGAGAAGCAGAAAATTGTATTTTGGGGTGCAATTCCACATATAACCATGGCATGTGTGAGCAATATATAATTTAGTGACAACTTTTTGTAAAATATATATTGTCATTATTCAATCACTTTGGACCAAAAAATTAAATATTCAATTTGCTCAACATGCCTCTCAGCAATTTCCTTAGGGTGTCTACTTTCCAAAATGGGATCATTGGGGGGGGGTGTTGTACTGCCCTGCCATTTTAGCACCTCAAGAAATGAGATAGGCAGTCATAAACTAAAAGCTGTGTAAATTCCTGAAAATGCTAGTTTGTAGGCTCTATAACTTTTGCGCAAACCAATTAAATATATGCTTATTGACTTTTTTTTACCAAAGACATGTGGCTGGATACATTTTGGCCTAAATGTATGACTAACACTGAGTTTATTGTTTGTTTTTTTTTTTTTATAACAAAAAGTAGAAAATATCATTTTTTTTCAAAATTTTTGGTCATTTTCCGTTTACAGCGCAAAAAATAAAAACCACAGAGGTGATCAAATACCATCAAATGAAAGCTATATTTGTGGGGAAAAAAGGAAGCAAATTTTGTTTGGGTACAGCATTGCATGACCGCGCAATTAGCAGTTAAAGCGACACAGTGCCAAATTGTAAAAAGTGCTCTGGTCAGGAAGGGGGTAAAACCTTCCGGGGCTGAAGTGGTTGATCACATTTTAGGGGGTGTTTAGGGTAAAGCACTACTATGGAGCTGCCAAAATACATTGTTAAGTGACTAGGCTAGGTGTGTATGGGCCCAGGATAGCATGCTGGGGAGGTTAGTGAAGGCAAATATGCATGAAGGACAAAAAAAGGAGTTTAAAAGCTTCCAGCATGCATGAGAACAAAGGGGACATTCACAGCATATTACAATTATGGTAATTAGGGAATGATGAAATAAATACAATACATTAGCAAACATTAAAAACATAGAATGTGATGTTAAAGGAGAAATCTTACCTTAATATAGTCCTTCTGCAGGACCTGAATGATGGCAGAACAGGTCTCTGGAATAATGATCCCCAGAGCCTGGGGGGAGATGCCTGTCGAACTTGATGTCCTGCAGACTTCTCCCCATCGCCAGGTACCGCAAGGTGGCGACTAGCCTCTGTTCAGGAGTGATGGCTTGCCGCATGCAGGTGTCCTGCCTGCTAATATAAGGGGACAGCAAAGCCAACAAACGGTGAAAAATGGGGTCCATCATCCGGAGATAATTCCTGAAATCATCAGGATTATTCACACGGATATCCCGCAACAAAGGCATGTGAAAGAATTTGTCACGCTGGAGCAACCAATTCTTTGTCCATGAACTCCTCCCCACCCTGTTCAATTCATGGACTGGGCTTGGGTCAAAGCAAGAACCCCAACACCAAGCCCCTGCACAGCACGAACTCTGTGGCGAGTATGTAACCACAACATGGCTTCAAAACGGTTGGCTGGTCAGAACGAACTAACAGAAAGCACTAAAAAACAGAAAGGCCTGAGAAGAGCAAGCTGAAAATCAGAAATGAGCAGACAAGAACGCACTGAAAATCAAATATGTACTAGAATAATAATATGCACTGACAAACAAATGCGAACTGACTACACGCACTGAAGAACAGATACAAACCCACAAGCACAAACTGAAGAGCAGTTAATGATCTGAAAAGCACGAGGCTGAAAAGCGCGAATTGTCTCTCACCAAACTTCTACTAACACGAGATAAACACGAGATTAGCAGAAGGAGCCCAAAGGGTGGCGTACTTGATTTGAAACTTCTCTTTTATAGTGCCGTCGTACGTGTTGTACATCACCGCGTTCTTGACATTCGCAATTTCTGACCAACTTTGTGTGACCGTGTGTATGCAGGACAAGTTTGAGCTAACATCCGTTGGAAAAAAAACATGGATTTTGTTGTCAGAATGTGCGATTGTGTGTACGCAGCAGTAGGATCCAGCAGCGTAGGCAAACAAGTTTATTCTCCAAAGGGTAAGAGCAGAATAAGTTCCATGATAGGTCTGATGAAAGTCTTTACAGTCCCTTGTCTTGAAACCTTCACTTCCACTTTACGTACCTTACCGTCATCACTAGGAGCGCTTTTTACAATAAGTCCCATGGGCCATTCAATTCTTTCAGCTTACTGGTCCTTAAGCAGAACAAGATCTCCAACTTGTATGTTAGGGTTCAGCCGTTGCCATTTCCTGCGTGTTTGCAGAGTAGAAAGATACTCCATCTTCCAAAGATTCCAGAAGCAATTGGCAAGGTGTTGTACTAGTTTCCACTGGTCATAGCACAGATTTCCTGTTTAATGTTTCCAGGTGGAACAGGAACAGACCCAAGCTTCTGGGTAAGAAGAGTAGCTGGGGTAAGGATAGTTGTGATCTCTGAATCTTTGGACACTGAAACAAGTGGTCTTGAATTAATTATGGCAGATGCCTCTGCCAGGAAGGTAGTTAGAATCTTGTGGGAAATTCTTGTGGAATTAAAGTCCATAAACATAGAATCCAATTTTTTACGTGTGATGCCTATCATTCTCCCCCATGAGCCACCCATGTGGGAAGAATGAGGAGGATTGAAAATCCACGTACAGCCTTTTTTAGCTAAAAAGTCTTGAATTGGCCTAGAGTTGAGCTGTAACTCTCGACAGTCTCCAACAAAATTAGTTTCACAGTCAGATATTAGTGTCTTGACTGGTCCTCTGATGGCTAGGAATCATTTTAAAGCATTGCTGAAACTTGAGGAATCCATAGATTCTATTACTTCAATGTGTACTGCACGCACACTCATGCAAGTGAACAGCACTGCCCATCGTTTGCTATTTGCTTGGCCACCTCGAGTTCTGCGGGCTGTTACCATCCATGGCCCAAAGACATCCAGACCAACATGAGTGAAAGGTGGGTCAGTACTTAACCTGTCAGCTGGTGTCAGAAACCATGAACCAGACTGAGACAGAAGCACAGTAAAATCACACTTGTTTATTAATAAAAATAAAAAGGTAAATAGAGTAAGCGTAGTCAAAGCATAGCCAGAGTCCAGTAACCAGATCGGGTAATCAGCCAAGCCAGAAGTCAGGGGTCCAAGTAGAGGAACAGCAAGCAGGATAAGGAGCCATAAGGGATGTCAGCAAAGCCAGTCTTTAAACAGGAATGCAGGAGATGGTTTCTTGTGATGTGACCAAGGCGAAGCTGGACGGCTTTAAGTAGGCAGGACTGATGAGCAGAATCAACAACAGCTGGGTAACTGTGGAGAGAGATGGGAGCTGGCAATTTGCCGACAGCTGAGCGGCCAGCTCAGAGAAGGAAGGGCTGAGCCCAACCCTGACAGCTGGCAAATTTGACATTTGCTGTTGCTGGTGTTTTCCTCTCAGTTTGCGGCACTGAACACAGCTGTGCAGTGTAGCTGTGATCTGTCTTTTTGCTCCTATAATCCAAAGGCCTGCAGCTCTTATGGCACCGTCTGTGAAGTGTCGACCTTGGTGCTTAACCCCTACACGGTAGTGCCGTATGAGCAAAGTGGTGATGTGATGGCGAGCAGGTATAATGAGAGGATTCTGTTCTTGCTCACTCAACTCAGCCTTGTTTAAACGTCCACCAACCCTTAACATACAATCACTGTCAATGAATGGATTCAGGTTGGCAATTGAACTGTTTTTTGCAATGTCCCTCTTATCACGGATACATTCAATTTCTGAGCCAAAGACACTCTGTTGTACGCTGAGTATTATGATCAGTTCACCTTCAGCAATGTCTTTTGCAGAAAGAAGCTTTTGGCACACGTGCCAACCTTGACAGTGAGCATCTGTGGGCTTTGTGTGGAAGCAATCGGCAATATGAACTAACCTTGCGATGGTGCGTACAAGCCTTCTTCACTTGGAGAAATGGTCAAAGTGTTCACAGCCCAAGACGAGTCTTTGTTCAGTTCTGGTGATGAGGGTTTTAACTTCAGGACGAATCTCTGAATCTTTGTCAGGTTCTATAAGACTGAAGACATCAGCTGTGGTTTCTTCTGGATGATCCAGCAGGAATTCAGGACCTGTTAAACCAAGAAGAATTTGCAAAGACACTTGCAGTCACTGGCCTGGTGGCATGATCTGCAGGGTTAATTTCAGATGGAACATAATGCCATTGTCCAGGTTTAGATGATTTCCTGATTCTCTCTACACGGTTGCTGACATAGACATAGAAACGTTTAGTCTGGTTGTATATGTAGCCCAGAACAACTTTGCTGTCTGTGTAGAATCTGACGTTATCTATCTATCTCACGCAGTATGAAATCTGCTATTTCTACAGCTAGCACAGTCCCACAAATTTCAAGTCTGGGAATCATGTGTTCAGGCTTAGGTTCTAACTTAGCTTTCCCATACAGAAACCCTATGTGGGCTTGATTAGAAGACTCTCTTACTTTGAGGTAAGCGACAGCTGCAATGGCCTCAGTAGATGCATCTGAGAACATGTGAAGCTCTTTCCTATGACTTGTGGCAAGGGAGGCAGAAGTGTAGCAGCGTAGTATATGGATTCCATCTAAGGCATGTAGAGATTGTTTCCAGGACTCCCACTTTGAAAGCTGGTCTATTGGTAGTGTTTGTTGAAGTAAGTTGAATCTGGATAGAGCCTGTTCATGATTGGTTGGGAGTTTAACCCTTGCAGCACAAAAGGGTAATGGTGCAACCCAGCTGTTAGACTCATCCTGGAAGAATTCTTTGTCCATTATTTTGATGAACTCTCTGTCTTCGACTGACAAGACTATTTTGTTGTCATCGCTTGTAGTACAAAACACTGTGGTACCAAGGTTGTCATCACAAAGGTTAGAAGTGACCTCAGGTACTTGGATGATGTCAAGAGGCTTCTCTTTTACTTCATGATGGTGAGGGCACTGTTCAGTTTGGTGTTTCCTAACATGTAAGTTTTGAAGGAGTGGATCTCAGATGACGTACACATTCTATCCAAGCATATGTCGCCCACGATTACCAAGCCTAGATCGAGTTTTTGTGCGTAAAGGGCATCATCAGGTCCATTGAACTGCTTACGTACTCTGTGTACTCTGTGAATGTCTCTTCCTAGCAAGATCAAGATTTCAGCATTCATGTCCATTGCAGGAATTTCATTAACAAGGTGCCTCAAGTGAGGATGGTGATATGCAGCCTCTGGAGTAGGAATTTCTTCCCTTTTTGTCTGGTATCTTGTCACACTCAACTAATGTTGGTAGGGGTATGCCCTTTCCCTCATTGATATGAGAGACCATGAACCCATTGGCCCTTCTACCGAAGGTCTCTTCAAGACCAGAACAGGTCCTGAGAGTATACGGTGATGCGTGTCCCTCTTTTCCAAAGATCTCAAAGAATTTAGGCTTAACCGGGGATCTGTTGCTCTGTTCATCTATTATGGCATACATCCTAGTAGCTTCCTCAGGTTGACCTTTTGGGTATATCTTGACTAGGCATATCTTAGCGCAGCATTTGTGATCTAAGCCTTCTACACAGTCTTCTGTGCATGAAGAAGAAACGTTAGCTGTGGGCGGATCATGACCTTGTTGCTCCCCGCCATGACTTGAGACAGGGCTGGAGGTAGGAGGCTGCTGTGAATTGTCTGAAGGTGGGCCCGGATGCATAGCTGTAACATGTCAGTCGCTACTGTATTCTGTGCACTTGATGACAACTTTACAGTCTTTAGCAAAAAGTCCATAACAAGCACAGCACCTGTAGCATATTCCAAGTTTCTGAAGAATCTCCCTGCGCTCTTGTAACGTCTTTGCCCTAAGCCCATGACATTTCTTTAGGGGGTGAGGCTTCTTGTGAATTTATCTCTGTCACCCAAATCGCTCTGGTGAGCAGGAGAGGATACGGGTGGTGAGATGTCTGTCCTTTTAACAGATATTGCTCTATTAAAGTCTTTACGTTTAGCTGCTATGTTATAATACCTTGATGAAGATAATGATGATGAAGCAGGCAAGTTGGGTTCACTGAAGCTGAGATCATTTCTCATCCAGGCTTGATCATTGATGAACCTGCAAAAATATGCGAATGGAGGAAAAGATACGTTCTAGTCTCTTTTGTACCTTGAGCCTTGTTGTGCCCATTTCTCTTGCAGGCCGTATGGCAGTTTAGACACCACTGGATTGACACTATGAGCAGTGTCCAGGAAGCTTAGTCCAGGTAGACGTGGGTGTGTCTTTGCCAACTCCAGCTCCATGAGAAGGTCACTCAGATCTTGGAACTTGCGGTAGTCTTTGTTCCCTATTTTTGGGAAGTTTTGCAGTCTCTTGAATAGAGCGCTTTCTATGGCTTCAGAGCTACCATAGGCTTGCTCAAGTCTTGCCCATGCAGCAACAAGACCTGCACCTGGGTGGTCAACATGTACTGTTGTCAGTCTTTTAACACGATCTGCAGATTCTGGCCCCATCCAGTTCCTCCTTGGTAGTAAGGTTGAGATCAGCAATGGCAGCTTTGAAGGTTGATCTCCAGGCCCTGTAGTTCTCCGGACAGTCGTCAAACCTTGAGAGAGTAGTGTTAATGAGCTTACCATATATCTGGCGAAGTCATTCAAGTCTGATCTCTCACTCTTCGGTGCCAAAGTAACTCGTGGAACCCCCGGGATGTGAAAATTTTCTGGTGAAGTAGAGTGAGGTTTACCAGGATGAAATGATGTTGCATGAGCATTTAACTGTGGTGTAGTTCCTAAGGTTTGTGCTGGCTGTGGCTTGACACTGGAAGTCACCTTGTTGTCAGCAAGAGGTGATGTGGTTTGCTGCATAGATGCACTTGTGTTGTATACTTGAAGAGGCTCAGGCATTTGGAGCTGAGAGGTCTCTGGGTGACAAATAAGTGAAATATATACAGTACAAACCAACCACAGATCCACAAACAAATGGTATATACAAATGGATGGGAAATACAGTAATCGTAACTAAAGCCGGGCCGAGGTCATACACAAGGAGGTCAGTCAGATGGGAAATGATGGGGAACCAACAGGACAGGGAAAGGATGGATAGGCTGCAGGGCAGGGATCAGGGAAACCAGGAAACCGGAGGAACAAGAAAAGGATGGGCTCAGGATAGGGATCAGGTCAGGACAAATGCAGGCTCAAGGACAAGATACAGGCAGCAAGATCAGGGCACAGGGAGAGAAATACCAAGGCAAGCATGTGAGGGCTTGCTGGGTATTTATAAGGCTGTAGTAATTGACCTCATGTTACACCTGAGCGCAGAGGGTGCTGTCTGCTCCACACTGCCGGAGTACACCCGCTGGTGGACACCGGTACTACGGCCCAAGGATGCAACAGTGCCACCAGCAGGTGAGTCCTCTTACTACAGGTCCTAGGTGTTGGAAGACACCCGCTGGTGGACACTGGTACTGCGATCTAAGAGACCGATAGCGCCACCAACGGGTAAACCTTCTCATGACAGGGTGCTCAGAGTCTTGCCTAGACATTTTTCACATTTTTGCAAAAAATGGTACTGTCTCTTTAAGAAGACTAACAGCAGCTTAGACAGGTGGGGTAACGCAGTTCAATGTAGAGAAACAGTTTTTAACATTCACATGAGGTGCAGTAAACTTGTGCGACCATGTGCTTCACAAGATGGCTGATGGCACTGAGCTTGATTGCAGATCAGGCGCACACATATACACAGCAGGCTGTGGGAATTGTATACATCTTTTGACTATTCTGACTCCGATTGTTGTGAAGTGATTTATCCCTTGTGAGACCTCTATGCCTGGCCTGTATAAAATATAATCACTGAGGACAATCCTCATCAGATAGTTTGAACTCACCAAATACTGATTCCATCCACAAAGGTGCTTTTATTCTGAACATCAGGTTACAGCAGCAGATGACAGGATACAAAACACAAAAAGATGAATAGGTTGAAGTATTTATGCGGTCAAAAGATGATATTGTCTGCAGCTTACAATGCAAAATACATGTTCCCTGCTACATGTGGCTTGTAGCTGCATCCATGACACAGGAAGTACAATCACAGGAAGAAGGTCCTGGCTGGCTCGCCAATGTAAAACTAGCGTAATATTGCAAAAGTTTTGAAATGATGATTGTGTGACAAATTTCTGAATTATGTCTGGGTCAGCTTAAATCAAACTGTGTGATTTTATTTTCACACAAAAGTTACAAAAAAGACTTACAAAAATAATACATTCATATTCATAATTAGTGTTGCTTCATATATGATCAAAAAAGTTTCAGTAATAGTTTGTTTCAAAGAAAAAGTTCTTAAAGGCATTTGAGACCCATGTGCTTCTGAAATTCAAAGATGGCCGATTAACCCTTTGTGTACTGAAGAAAGTCTGTATGCTGTAGAATTAGATGTAATGTAGATGGCAGGCAAGAAGAGAAGAGAGCTTCTTCATGACGCTTTGACTTTTTATGAACTCTGCCTTGTTAAACTTTGCGCTGAAAAATACACACTCCCTTTTCTCTCCCTACTCCTCCCATCCAATGGTGGTGGTCAAGAGAGTAGAAATATAAGATTCAACATCCGGTTTAACTTTAAACACAGGAAAGAGTGAAATTCTATTTACACAGGAAGTGGGTGAGGGGCAGCCAGACTAAACACACAACCTCTATGCTAAAATATCAGTTACATATAAATACCCTTTAAAAACATATATAAGATTTATAGTATCCATCAAATGTCTCAACAGCTTCTAGAAATTTGATAACTCAGTTCAAATGTCACCATCTGTAAACCATTAGCTCAACAGACTCGCATTCACACTATTAAAGGAGAACTCTGCAGACATAAATATTTTTTAAAACCGAATTAAATTTTAAATATTAAGAATATAACGGGTGGAGCATTACATATAAAGGAAGGGTGTCATAACATCAGGGAAAAAGAACATAAGAAAACAAGTGCATTACCACAAAAGGTCACTAGATGGCAGCATGTGAACTAAATATAAACGTCCATAGAAAATGGTTAGGAAAACAGTCTATATAAATTCTATGCCCTGTTGGGGCAGCACAACCGCCAACCTTGGAGGAGCTCAAGGAATTCAGAGTCGGTGAATCAGAGGGTCTAGTGAGACACTGGGAGCTCAGTGTTGAAGAACTACAAGAGGTAGTTGTAGTGGAGCTGAAAGAACTGTTACGTTTGAGATAGGAACTGGGGCCTTTCCCTGCACGGATGTCCTCCTATTGAAGTCTCGGAGTTTGCTAATTGAATCTATCACTACTTAAGGGTGTCCTGGCCCTAACCCTCTTTCCCCCAAAAATACAAAAAGGACTGTCAAATGAAGTAAAACCTCTTTTACATCCAAGAAGTGTCTGGCGTCCAATGACTTTCACCATCTTTGCACACACTATGCCTCCAAACCCACCACATATTGAAGGATGTCAGCTATCTTTGGCCTTTGAGGTCCTCATTAGACTGGACAAGGCCGGAGACCTTGCTACATTTGGCGCCCAACATGGAGCTAAGGAGTTGTCCTTGCAGCAGTCGCCCATAGCAACCGGCTTCAGCTCCATTGGGATTTCGTCTGGCTCTGTGGGAAGGTGGCAAGTAATATTTACCCTTCGTGTTGTCGTGTGTACTATCAATGTGGGGAAGAACCACTAAGTCTCATTGTTAGGGGGAGAGGATCAGCCTGGTCTTTTGACACTTTCCGCTATGGCTGTGAGGCATAGGCATGCGCACAGGGTGTGCCGGGTGTGCCCAGGCACACCCTAATCACCCCGTGCACATTAGTGATATTGCTCTGTGTAGCAGCAGAAACAGGGGAAAGATCTCCCTCTTACTGGCTCTGCCATAAGAGAAGTGTTTATGCTCTTCTCTTTCACTGTGCCGGCAGGGAGATCAATGTGCCGGGGTCATATATATGTAGACACCCGCACACGCATGTGTGTTTTGAGCTTAAGGGTGCACACCCTAATGCAATAGGCTGCGTACGCCTATGCTGTGAGGGTTAATACAGACTCCAAAATGGACATCATTACAGTTTTGGTGTGCCGCAGCCAGAAGAAGATGGGCACCACAGTTCCCAAATAACTTTCACACCAATCCGTTGGCAGGGGGAGGAGTTCCCACTCTGCAGAGGTGGATAAGGAAGTGCTGTCACGTGTGTCTGATTGTGGATTAGTGAAGGAGATTGCGCAGTTCGTGAGTGAGATGGCAGATTGGGGAAAGTACACTCCGGGCGTCTGCTTTGGCCTGAGTTGCAGAAAACCTGTCCTGATGGATACCGGAGTATGGTATGCACCGAATGGTCAGCTTGCCTTGTATACGGCTGGGGGCTACAAGTCCCTAGGACAGATTTGTGGAAAGTGCTCTGGCCTGACCAAGCAGTTGAGGCCTTGGATCGTTTGTGGACAATGTGGGGAGCATCTGTTTGAGGTTGTCCCTCCAACCCTACCCCCACGCATCCTACAAGTTGATTGGGACAAGGAATGTTGCTGTCCCTTCGGAGAGCGATGCCTCCAAACTGTCGGTTGCCACCCAGGTCGTGAAGAAGGCTGTTACCCCTTTCCCAACGACTACTCTAGAACCCAGCGCACCGATAGTTACTAAAGGCCGAGGTCGGGCCCAACTACTCGCACTGATGTCTGAGCCACCCGAGAGAAAAATACCAAGGTGGGGTAAGCCAGTGAGATGTGACAGTGGTGTGCCTGTGGGGGAAGTGATACTAGTGGCCGTGAGAGGGGATGTCGTGGGGGCGCCAGTCAAGGCGAAAGCCAAGCGCAACTACATGCCGCCCGAAGAGTACTCGACCATCTCGGATTCTGACATTCCGTCCGATGGTCTGTCAGAGCTCTTCTCTGACACCCTGTCCTACTCAGAAAAATGGGGAGAAAGTGATGATGAGTTAACTAGCAATGTGCAGGAGGATGAAGTACCTGCTACCACTACTGCAAGTGTACAGATTATGTTGTCAGCCAGTGCAGCACCGCTGATTAGCATTGTCAGGTCCTGTGAGGAGGAATCAATGGGTTCCCATAGTTTGGCCTATCACGCCCATGCCGAGTTCCAAAGTGGATCGTAAGCCAGAGATGGTTGCTGGGTGTTCAGTCCTGTGTGCCCCAGATGCACGCGTTCTACCTGGGTACAGAAATCCTAATGCCGCAACACACGGTCGGATTTTCCGGGAAGTGTTGAATGTGAGCTTGTTTGCTGAAAGTCCGACCGTGTGTATGCTCTATCGAACATTTGCTGTCGAACCTTCCGCCAACAAATGTTGGCTAGCAGGTTCTCAAGTTTTCCACCAACAAAATATTGTTGTCGGAAAGTCCAATCGTGTGTACAGAAGTCCGCGCACAAAAGTTCATGCATGCTCGGAATAAAGTACAAGCGGAAAGTGCTCGGTCTTATAAAACTAGCGTTCGTAATGGAGATATCACATTCGTCACAAGGCAAATTATGATATCTCTCAAGGCAGCGCATTCTCTTCTTCTTTATAATGCTATATTAATGAAGTTGGTTTGCTGCTGATATTCACAGAGTTCTGACAAACTGATTTTTTATTCTTTATAGTGATCTGTTGAATAATATTTGTTTTTGTTGTTTTACCCATGATCTCCACAATAATCTTTTTTTTTTTTTTCTAGTGATCTCCATAATTTTTTTTTCGTTTTGTGTGTCAAGTTACCACAACACCATTATTATCCTGTATTTTTTAACCTCAAAGTTACAACTTTGCTGGTGTCCCTTGTTAATCTGTCATTGCATTTCTGAAATGTACCTGCCTACTCACAAACAAACTGTCCTTTTTGAAGTAAAACACAGTAGCCAAGTATTTGTCAAAACAAAAATTTGAAATTTAATAGGGAGCACAAGGTCATAACAAAATAAAGAGGAAGGCAACGCCGGAGAAACAGTTGGAATTGGTCAAGCCTTTGTACCCCATGGCAGACATCAATTATTTGACTGTCAAAATTGGTAACCTGAGGAGTCTATTTAATAGGGAGCACAATACGGTCCAGGACTCCAAGAGATCCGAAGCAGCAGCAGATGACATATGTGTCCCGAGGCTGTGGTCTTACAACAGCCTGCGTTTTTTGCCAGATCACACCAAACCCAGGCCATCACTCTCAACACTTCCTTCCATCCTTCCTTCCATGCTACTGTGGTGGGTTGGGTGGCTGTGGTGTTGGTGGTGTTGCTGGAGGTGGTGGAGGTGTATGGGTCAACTCACACAGGTGGGTTTCAGTTTTGAGTTCGCCCCTTGCCCCTTTGTTTATGGCCTTCAAAATTATTTCTTCACAGACTGTGCATTCGCCCTCCTCCATGTGTTCTAGTTTGCTTGCAGTGTCCAAATGCCTCGTGGCCACCAGGGGTCGTGTTAAGTACCGCATTAGCCTGTTTTAAGAAAGCAGCCGCGGACTCCTCAAGATTCCTTGCCTTCCTGGTCCTTTTGGTTGGAGGGTGGTGGGGAGGAACCTGGGCTTCCATCAGGCTGCTTGCCACAACCTCCTCCTGGCTGAGACTTTCCTGTGTATGAAAATGGTATATAGTTTTAGGTTTTTGGTCATCAATCACACACAATTTTGAGCTCATGACTGTTGCAAATTGAATGTTAACAAATAGAAAAGACTATCATTCTGACCCCAGCATTTTTCATTCTTGTCCCAATCATTTTTGGCTACTACTGTCTTGATATGTAAACCACTTTGTTAAATCAGAAATTAGTGATCAATAACATCTAGTTAACAACATTCAATTTGTGACAAGAAATATATTCAACAATGCTATACTTGGGTCAAGTTGGGCTCCTCCACGTCTTCTTCCTGTGTGGAAGGCCCAGGTTGGACTTCAGGAGCCTCAGCTGATGTGGAAGGAAGTGTTGAAGGAAGCGTTGATAGTGATGGCCTGGGTTCTGTCTGGTCTGACAAAAACGCAGTCTGTCGTAGTCCCACAGCCTGGGGACATATACGTCATCTGCTGCTACTCCGGATCTCATGGAATTCTAGACCCTCTTGCACTCCCTATTATATATGCTCCTCAGGCTACCAATTTTGGCCTTCAAATATTTGATGTCTGCAGTGGGATACACAGGCTTCACCAATTCCAACAATTTATCCAGTGCTGCCTTCCTCTTTTGCTTGTTCAAATAGTCCCTGCATTGGACTTGCCAGAGACATGGCAGCTCCCTGTACTTGTCTATGAAGTTGGGCAGGAAGTCAGGGTCTGTGAATTTATCCACCATTTTATCTGCAAGACACAACACAAGACAAACCCTAATGTCAGGCTAAACTCTCCTAATCTTGTCCCAATATAGGCCTCAATCTCTAAGCAGTATAGGCCACTAACCACTGATGCCCCAAGTTACAATTGTACCTTCGTTTGAACGATCGGCGCTAGCGATCCTCCGTCCTCCACTAACAGATCATACGTACGTCGCCCGCGTGTTATGCTTTATATGCACTGCACATGCGTGAAACTCTGCCCCTGTCCTTCTTTCTAGTGTATTCCCCGCCTCTTCTCTTTCGGGGCAGTGGGAGAGCACCTGACGGAGACACAGCAGGTGTGTGCTGTTCTTAGCAACAACGAGGAAAGCGCGGAGCAAGGCAGTTCCAGATCCAGGAGGAGATATAAGGCCTCAAATATGTCCTTTGAAGAGATGTTGGAGATGGTGGACATCTTGAAGAGGAGAGACTATGATGGGAATCATGGACCTTACAGAAACCCAAATGTGAGAAAGATCATGACTAAAGTTGTGAGAAGTCTGCACAGGACTTTTGGGGTACCACAATCCAAGGAGCAATTGAGGAAACACTGGTCAGACCTGAAATTGCGGAAGCAGGATCAGTATAGAAGGATCAAGAAAGTGCTGCAAAAAGTGTTTGTCGTGTGTTCCTATTATTATTATTATTATTACTTTTGTGCTGGTACATGTGCTTTTCTTTACTGTTGTACAGTTTAAAATGCCAAGTTTGAGGTTCGTGGGCACAGTATACTCGTTCGTATTAAACATTGTTTGTTCGACCACTAATACAAAGTTTTTGGCAGATGCAGGTTAACTACATTTGTTCGCGCCTATTTAAAGTTTATTACATTGTTGTCTAGATGTGTTTGAAACTAGAATGAAATGACAACTTGATTCAGTGTAAGGAGAGGACACTCAGCAGCTGTTTACACATCTGGAAGCAGGAGCACTAGTGGGGGACACCATAACAACCTTTTTATGGTGTCCCATTCAGGTGTTCCAGTGGATATTAGGGGTCTCTCCATGTGTGAAACTTGCACAAAATAGGTAAGTATTCCAGCTTTTGAAAGGGAAAAAAATCATGTCTTCAGCTTGGAACTCTGCCAAAACAGACAATTGGACGACACTTCCAAGCAATGTTTCGTATTACTATTTCTAGCCTCAAATATCTGTCTAAGTATACCATTTTTGTATGCACATAGGGGAGAAAAGAATCGTGACATCTGAGGACACCAGGAACCCCACACCTCCTGAACTCAGCACAGAACCTGAGGATGTGGATGCAGAACCTGAGGATGTGGATGCAGAGGTTCAGGAAGTGGTCAAAATGGTGTCCACAACAGGTCGGTGTCTCAGACCACAACTTCAGGTAATAGATGTATTCCTGCATATTTATAATACATGGTGTGTTTTTTATTTTTAGGTGATGTGATTGTTGTGGAAGAAGAAACTCACTTCAACAGTGCACAAGTACTCATCAGTGAGATCATGATGTGGAATCTGGATTTAGAAAAGGTCAAGTAAAATATCAATGATGTTGTCATGAACAGGTGTGACCAGATTGTGTGGACTGCAAAGAGGAAACCAAAACACATGTAAAGTAAATAGGAATAATGTTTATTTAAGATAAGTGATATAAATAAGTAAACACCCCAAATACAAATAGTGCTTGTAACGAGCCCCTTGCTCGCTCGGTTCCACTCTCCCAAAACTCCTCTGCAGCTATAGAATCAGACTGCAGATCACAACATCTGATGGTTCGGTCATCCGATGCTCCGGGACTAGAACTACAGCTATGTGCCGTTCTAATCCAGTTGTGTAGCTCAGAACAAACACCAGGCAGGCTGTATGTAAGTTCAACCAGGAGTCTCTTTTATTGAAAAATACAGGCTCTTTTATACAATAAGAGGAGGTGCGTACCTCCGGCTCATATTACTCTGAACATACATACACCTGTGACCAGAAACCTAATTAACATGGGCTAATTAACTAATCCCTTTAGACAGCCTAGATGACTCAGACATGACCTTTAGGCCAGACTGGCTGTCTTGTAGCTCAGAAAACCCAATCAACATTATCACACTAGCAGAGTTAATTAACACAAACAATGGGGATCTAATGACTCTTAGATCCAATACTAGAGACTTATTTACAAAACACATTCTAGCAGGCAACAGACAGACAGGTGGCTGGAATTGACACCAGCACCTCCCAACAGTATTTGTCCCAGTATTATGAATCAGCCAGTATTTATAATATGGCAAATCCAGGGTCCCCAGAGTCTGTGTGTCCTGGGGGACCAGGACCCGAATCCACAGTAATACCACCTCAAGGGTCCCCAGGCACACAGCTCACAAAGAGCACTGTTCCCCCAAATGCCAGGGCCCACGATCGATCGGCAAGAGGCTAGCATTCAGTTCCCTCTAAAAGTCTCTCTCCCGGCTAGGTCTGTCACATTTCCCCCCATTCGGCAGGAGACTAACACAGGAGGAGACCCCAGACGGGTTGACTCCGAAGTTAGTCAGTAGTTCCAGTCCTCTAATGCCTGTACCCACACAGTACCCCAAACAAATTGTTCCAAACAAAGCATTACTCACCCAGCCAACCTCTGCCTCTCTCTGAGAACATATCTGCTGCTGGGGAGAGGCCTGGACTGGCCCTTCTCCCTGGAGTCCTTTCTGCCGCTGGAGAGAAGACAGGGTGTCTGGGCTCACTCCGTCATGCTGTTGGGGATCTGGGCCGACTGCCCAGCATCCCTGGGGTATACAGGTTGAGACTGAAGTCCCATCCACCTTCACAGGAAATCCATCCTCTGTTAGTTGAGTCCAGCAGTATTTGGCCCTGTTGCCAGCCCTTCTGCTGGAAACCCCACACCATCTGCTCCGGCTAACTGTTGGGGAGGGAGGCTGACTGCCCTGCCTCCCTGGAACTCTGTAGTTGATGCCGGTGCTGGGCAGAGGTTGGTAGCACTCTGCCCTGTTGCCAGCACTTCTGCTGGGGACTCCGCATCCTCCACTCCAGCTAACCGTTGGGGCAGGAGGCTGGCTTCCTCCATTCCCAAACTATGTAGCTGCCATTGGGGAGGTGAGCCGGCTGCTTCCTTTTCCATTCTCTCATCTGGATGTTGGGATGATATGTCTGTGGTACTGTCTCCCAGGTGCACGGATCTTTGCTGGGGAGGAAAGACCACTTCTTCCACCCTGGCCAACTGTTGGGGAGGGACGATGAACACCTCCTCTCCCTTCTCCCCCTGTATCCTGATCTGCTGCTGGGAAGTGACCACCTTCTTCTCACCCTGAGCTTCCGGAACCGCCACAGGTGTAGGGCAGAGATCTTGGACCCTCTGTCCGGTTGCCAGCGCTTCAGCTGGGGAAGTTCCTTGTAACTTCACAGATACTTCTGTTGGTGCTGGGCAGAGCACAGTGAAGTTTGGCCCTAATAACAGCTCTTCTTCTGCTGGAGGCTCACCAGGTTGTTCTTCCTCAGCAGAAAAGTCTATCAAATCCCCTGTCTCTGCAACTGGTGTCTGGGGATAAAGGTTCACCATCTCCTCTCTGTGGAACCCAGAAGATGCTATCAGTGCTGGGCAGAGGTTAGCAGAGCTCTGCCCTGTTGTCAGCACTTCAGGTTTGGGGACGGTAATCTTCAGATTTTCCACTGCCAATTCTCTGGCATGCTGCTGGACAGGCACATTCCTCCATCCAAGATCATCCAATGCAGAAACAGGTTCATTAAGGTCAGTCAGCACTTGCTGCATCCGCCATAAGACCTCCGCCTCCATAGCTGCGGGGGCAGGTTGGCAAAGCACACCGTTACTCTGCCACATTGTCAACTCTTCAGCCAGGATTTCAGAGTTGTCAACTGGTATTTCCTGATAGTCCCAGGCAAAGGGAGCCACACCCTGCTGCTGAGCAGAGTCTAGCAGCTGTCTGTAGGCCATCTCAAGCTCCCATTCCTGAACGGTCAGAAACTCCAAATCTTCCTGTGCCCAGTGCACTTTCGAGACATTCAGTCTTCGCTCTCTGTGCTCCATTATCTCCTCCAAACTCCACTCCCGATCACTCCCAAAGTCAGGCTCCCTGGACAGCCTCTGGTACAACAATCCCAGGCCATCGTAGTCAAAGCCTTCCTGTCATCCGCTGTCCACGGGCACACTTGGGCTACATACCACTGGAGGGCTCTGTAGCTCTCGTCCAACCGCATTTCTGCCCGGATCAGCCTGCTTAACTCGGCTGTCCACTCCTGGTTTGGCTGTTCCCCCCAATAACAGCATTCACACTTCATACTGCAACCAGAACCTTACATGGATGGAGGGGAGAACTTTTCCCTGGTTTTGCTGCTCATGGGCTAGCGCTTCCTTCCTGAGTTCGCAGCGGATTGAATCAAACCATCCTAGCAGGACCTGCTCCGATACTGGTCCTCTGTGCTGTATCTACATCTCTCGCAACCTCCTTCTGAATTCCTCTTCCATGGTGGCTGGTATCTGTACATCTCCTCTCCTGCTATCTGGACCTTGGATCCAGGTGATGGTTTGGATGTGTTCACGGCAAGGAAGCACGATCCCACCATTCCCTCCACGGCCCTCAAGTAAGTCTTTCAGCGTGGCTCTCCTGCAGGCTGGTTTGGAGTGTCCCAGTAACTGGAGAGCAAATCCCACCTCTGCCAACCAATGTAACGAGCCCCTTGCTCACTCAGTTCCACTCTCCCGACACTCCTCTGTGGCTATAGAATCAGACTGTAGATCGCAACATCTGATGGTTCGGTCATCCGATGCTCCGGGACTAGAACTACAGCTATGTGCCGTTCTAATCCAGTTGTGTAGCTCAGAACAAACATCAGGCAGGCTGTATGTAAGTTCAACCAGGAATCTCTTTTATTAAAAAATACAGGCTCTTTTATACAATAAAAGAGGAGGTGCGTACCTCCGGATCATATTACTCTGAACATACACCTGTTACCAGAAACCTAATTAACATGGGCTAATTAATCCCTTTAAACAGCCTAGATGACTCAGACATGACCTTTAGGCCAGACTGGCCGTCTTGTAGCTCAGAAAACCCAATCAACATTATCACAATAGCAGAGTTAATTAACACAAACAACAATGGGGATCTAATTGCTCTTATATCCCATACTAGAGACTTATTTACAATACACATTCTAGCAGGCAACAGACAGACAGGTGGCTGGAATTGACACCAGCACCTCCCAACAGTATTTGTCCCAGCATTATGAATCAGCCACTATTTCTAATATGGCAAATCCAGGGTCCCCAGAGTCTGTGTGTCCTGGGGGACCAGGACCCGAATCCACAGTAATACCACCTCAAGGGTACCCCAGGCACACAGCTCACAAAGAGCGCCGTTCCCCCAAATGCCAGGGCCCACGATCGATCGGCAAGAGGCTAGCATTCAGTCCCCTCCAAAAGTCTCTCTCCCGGCTAGGTCTGTCACAGTGCTCAACCAACCAACAGAAACCCACAGACAACAGATAATATATACAGCCAAAGGGAAGTACCAAAATCAAACACGTTAGCCAGGCCAGGGTCATACACAGGGGATCAGCAACTGAACAAGGGCGGGATAGGAGAGGGAGATAATGGATGGGATCGGGCTACAAGGGAATAGGAACACAGGAGAGACAGGATCAGGATGGGATCGGGTACAGGTTCAGGTGCAGGCTTAGGTTCAGATACAGGTTACAAGGTACAAGGTACAAGGTGCAGGTACAGGTCAGGGCGCAAGGAAGAAAAATACCAAGGCAAGCATGTGAGGGCTTGCTGGGTATTTATGGGACTGACAATAATTGTCTTCATGTAATACCTGAGCTCAGGGAGTGTTGTCTGCTCCATACTGCCAGGATCCATCCGCTGGTGGACGTCAGTACTGCGGCCAAAAGATGAAATAACACCAGCAGGGAAAGATTCCCCTGACAGTTCCAAACTGCCAGGAGACGCCTGCTGGTGGACCCCAGTACTGCGCACCAAATGATATATCTTACCAGCGGACTGACCCTTTTCTGACAGTACCCCCCCCAAAGGAGCGGCCTACGGACACTCTAACTAGTCTTAATTGTGCATAGTCTATAACATCGGGCAGAACGGTGGAAGAGAGTATTTCAGGCTGGTCGTCGGGCACATCCAGGCAGACAGCTGGCACATCTGGGTCATTGAGCTGGGCAGCAGGCTCCCTACTGGCAAGCTGTGTAACAGGCACTCTACTCGGCAAGCAGAGTAACCGGCATTGGTTTAACAGACTGGGGCACCAATATCAAGACAACAGGCTGGAAAGTGGGCACATCAGACTGGGAAGCGGGCATATCAGGCTGGAAAGCGGGCACATCAGGCTGGAAAGCGGGCATAAAGACATCAGGCATTGAGACAACAGGCTGGAAGGCAGGCACCGAGACAACAGGCTGGAAAGCTGGCACATCAGGCTGGAAAGCGGAGACATCAGACTGGAAGGTAGGCACCAAGACAACAGGCTGGGAGGCAGGCACCGAGACATCCGGCTGGGAGGCAAGCATCGAGACATCAGGCTGGAAAGCGGGCACATCAGACTGGGAAGCGGGCACATCAGACTGGGAAGCGGGCACATTAGACTGGAAAGCGGGCACATCAGACTGGGAAGCAGAGACATCAAGCTCGGAGGCAGGCACCGAGAGATCCGGCTGGAAGGCAAGCATCGAGACATCAGGCTGGAAAGCGGGCACATCAGACTGGGAAGCGGGCACATCAGACTGGGAAGCGGGCACATTAGACTGGAAAGCGGGCACATCAGACTGGGAAGCAGAGACATCAAGCTCGGAGGCAGGCACCGAGAGATCCGGCTGGAAGGCAAGCATCGAGACATCAGGCTGGAAGATGGGCACATCAGACTGGAAAGCGGGAACATCAGGCTGGAAGGCAGGCACATCAGGCTGGAAGGCAGGCACCAAGAGTTTGGGGCTGGAAGGCAGGCATCAAGACATCAGACTGGAAGGCAGGCACTGAGACAACAGGCTGGAAAGTGGGCACATCAGACTGGAAAGCGGGCACATCAGACTGGAAAGCGGGCACATCAGACTGGGAAGCAGAGACATCAAGCTGGGAGGCAGGCACCGAGACATCCGGCTTGGAGGCAAGCATCGAGACATTAGGCTGGAAGGTGGGCACATCAGACTGGAAAGCGAACACATCAGGCTGGAAGGCAGGTACACTACCGTTCAAAAGTTTGGGGTCACCCAAACAATTTTGTGTTTTCCATGAAAAGTCACACTTATTCACCACCATACGTTGTGAAATGAATAGAAAATAGAGTCAAGACATTGACAAGGTTAGAAATAATGATTTGTATTTGAAATAACATTGTTTTTACATCAAACTTTGCTTTCATCAAAGAATCCTCCTTTTGCAGCAATTACAGCATTGCACACCTTTGGCATTCTAGCTGTTAATTTATTGAGGTAAGCTGGAGAAATTGCACCCCACGCTTCTAGAAGCAGCTCCCACAAGTTGGATTGGTTGGATGGGCACTTCTGGCGTACCATACGGTCAAGCTGCTCCCACAACAGCTCAATGGGGTTCAGATCTGGTGACTGTGCTGGCCACTCCATTACTGATAGAATACCAGCTGCCTGCTTCTGCTGTAAATAGTTCTTGCACAATTTGGAGGTGTGTTTAGGGTCATTGTCCTGTTGTAGGATGAAATTGGCTCCAATCAAGCGCTGTCCACTGGGTATGGCATGGCGTTGCAAAATGGAGTGATAGCCTTCCTTATTCAGAATCCCTTTTACCCTGTACAAAGCTCCCACCTTACCAGCACCAAAGCAACCCCAGACCATCACATTACCTCCACCATGCTTAACAGATGGCGTCAGGCATTCTTCCAGCATCTTTTCATTTGTTCTGCGTCTCACAAACGTTCTTCTTTGTGATCCAAACACCTCAAACTTGGATTCATCCGTCCACAACACTTTTTTCCAGTCTTCCTCTGTCCAATGTCTGTGTTCTTTTGCCCATCTTAATCTTTTTCTTTTATTGGCCAGTCTCAGATATGGCTTTTTCTTTGCCACTCTGCCCTGAAGCCCAAAATCCCGCAGCCGCCTCTTCACTGTAGATGTTGACACTGGTGTTTTGCGGGTACTATTTAATGAAGATGCCAGTTGGGGACCTGTGAGGCGTCTGTTTCTCAAACTAGAGACTCTAATGTGCTTATCTTCTTGCTTAGTTGTGCAACGCGGCCTCCCACTTCTTTTTCTACTCTGGTTAGAGCCTGTTTGTGCTGTCCTCTGAAGGGAGTAGTACACACCGTTGTAGGAAATCTTCAATTTCTTTGCAATTTCTCGCATGGAATAGCCTTCATTTCTAAGAACAAGAATAGACTGTCGAGTTTCAGATGAAAGTTCTCTTTTTCTGGTCATTTTGAGCGTTTAATTGACCCCACAAATGTGAAGCTCCAGAAACTCAATCTGCTCACAGGAAGGTCAGTTTTGTAGCTTCTGGAAGGAGCTAGACTGTTTTTAGATGTGTGAACATGATTGCACAAGGGTTTGCTAATCATCAATTAGCCTTCTGAGCCAATGAGCAAACACATTGTACCATTAGAACACTGGAGTGATAGTTGCTGGAAATGGGCCTCTATACACCTATGTAGATATTGCACCAAAAACTAGACATTTGCAGTTAGAATAGTCATTTACCACATTAGCAATGTATAGAGTATATTTGTTTAAAGTTAGGACTAGTTTAAAGTTAGCTTCATTTAAAAGTACAGTGCTTTTCCTTCAAAAATAAGGACATTTCAATGTGACCCCAAACTTTTGAACGGTAGTGTACATCAGGCTGGAAGGCAGGCATCAAGACATCAGACTGGAAAGCGGGCACATCAGACTGGAAAGCGGGCACCGAGACTTCGGGCTGGAAGGCAGGCATCAGGACATCAGACTGGGAAGCAGGCACATCAGACTGGGAAGCAGGCACATCAGACTGGGAAGCAGGCACCAAGACTTTGGGCTGGAAGGCAGGCATCAGGACATCAGACTGGAAAGCAGGCACATCAGACTGGGAAACAAAGACATCAAGCTGGGAGGCAGGCACCGAGACATCCGGCTGGAAGGCAAGCACCGAGACATCTGGCTGGAAGGCAAGCATCGAGACATCCAGCTGGAAGGTGGGCACATCAGACTGGAAGGCAGGCACATCAGGCTGGACAGTAGACAGGAACACATCAGGCTGGGCAGCAGACAGGAACACATCAGGCTGGCCGGCAGGTATTAAAACATCAAAGTGGAACATGGGCACAGGAACATCAGATTGGGGCACAAGAACTTCAGGCGGAGACACTTGCTGGATAGCAGGCAGAGGTTTGGCAGAATCAGGTGGGTTATCAGGTTCAGCTGGCATGCAAGCAGACTGGAGCAGATTGGTTGGTTTGGAAGCAAGTTGGGTTATTGGCAGGATCGTGTGAGTGGGGAAGAACTTCCGTTTCTTCTTTGGCTTAACTGCTGGAGATCTGTAGGTGGCTGTAGGACTGTAGACATGAGGTGAGGCATACTGAAACGAAGGGCTGGGATATGGCAAGGAAGGGGGAACAGCGGCCAGAGGAAGTTTTTGTGGGGAAGTTGCAGGTATTAGAGAAGAGGCAGGTGGGTTAAAGGCAGGATAGATGCAGGAAGTAAAAACAGGGTATTGATACTTGGTGGGGAGCAGGGTATATTGGACTGTAGCTGAGGTTGCCAGGGGTGATGGGAGAAAGGACATCTGAGCAGGCAGGTGTTTAGTAGCGGGTCTGGGTTGTGGAGAGCTGACAGAAGCTGGGCATAACAGGTCTGACCATGCCTGAAGTACAGGTAGCACAAAAGTGGGCTAACATACCCTCTGTCTGACCAGGGACTGCACTTCATCTATACAATCTTTCAACAACTGTTTGGGACAAACCGAATAATGCTCCAAAAAGGACAGCCGTACTAAGGATGCAACCTGGTTAATGCTGAAGGGGGGAGAAAAGTCACCATAGCCCTTTGGGATACAGGGCAGGGCCAGTTCTGTACACATTTCAATCAAAGGCTGAACATCCTCAAACAGTATACTGGCCTGATCGACCACAGTGTGAGCTAAATGGATAATCTCCAGCAGCTGATCACTGGACCACCCTTTCAATGTCTGGTGGAGATATTCAGAACTCTCTGTTGCCAGCAGAGCATAATAAACAATTATATCTGAATTCATCCCAGCAACGTGAAACAGAACCGAGATGGTTCTCCTGTGCAGCCACTTCTGGTCAGAGATGGCCTTGGTATACTGTCATGAACAGGCGTGACCAGATTGTGTGGACTGCAAAGAGGAAACCAAAATGCATGTAAAGTGAATAAGAATAATGTTTATTTAAGATAAGTGATATAAATAAGTAAACACCCCAAATACAAATAGTACTCAACCAACCAACAGAAACCCACAGACAACAGATAATATATACAGCCAAAGGGAAGTACCAAAATCAAACACGTTAGCCAGGCCAGGGTCATACACAGGGGATCAGCAACTGAACAAGGGCAGGATAGGAGAGGGAGATAATGAATGGGATCAGGCTGCAAGGGAATAGTAACACAGGAGGGACAGAATCAGGATGGGATCGGGTACAGGCTCAGGTGCAGGCTCAGGTTCAGATACAGGGTACAAGGTACAGGTCAGGGCGCAAGGAAGAAAGATACCAAGGCAAGCATGTGAGGGCTTGCCGGGTATTTATGGGACTGACAATAATTGTCTTTATGTAACACCTGAGCGCAGGGAGTGTTGTCTACTCCATACTGCCAGGATCTATCCGCTGGTGGACATCAGTACTGCGGCCAAAAGATTAAATAACACCAGCAGGGAAAGATTCCCCTGACAGTTCCAAACTTCCAGGACCCCAGTATTGCATACCAAAAGATATATCTTACCAGCGGACGGACCCTTTCCTGACAGATGTTCAAAAAAGACTGACCAACATCATTGATGTTTTGGACAAAATCTAAAACCTCCAAAAAATGTAAATTTTGTTGTTATTGTTGTATGTTTTTTAAAAGTTTTAAAGTAATTGCAAAGCCAAATTTTGAAGATGCACACAGTGTGTCAACATGTATTATCTGCCATCATGGGATATCAATGTACGCGTTTTGTGGGTGCAACCCTTTCCTCCAAACCAAAGTAGGTGAGAGGAAGGGGTTGCACCCCCGAAACACGTCCATTGATCCCCCATGATGGGAGCTAGCACATGTTGACACACTGTGGCTTATTTAAAAAAAGCAAAACCACTTTGCGCTACAAGTGCCGTGCAAGTGCACTTGAAAGTGCACTTCTAGGGCAACGTGGATTGTCCTTTCTGTATTAAGGACCAGTGTGTCAACACGTAGTAGCTCCCAAAATGGGGGATCAATGGAGGTGTTTTGGGGATGCAACCCCTTCCTCTCACCTACTTTAGCTTGGAGGAAGGGGTTGCACCCACAAAACGCGTACATTGATATCCCATGATGGCAGATAGCATATGTTGACACACTGTGTATTTTGTGGCTTTAGAAAAATAGATGTAGGGAAAAGACACACATTTTAGGCATGGGATCATGAGGGAAATGCAAATGTTGAGTCACAATTTGTGGGCATCTTCAAAATTTGCCTTTTACAGGGGTGAGATTACCCCATCTGATGAAGGCAAAATTAACACAGTTTTGATATACTAATGTCTCATATGGCCTTCACTTTAGCAAAGTTGAACTTTGTAAGTTCCTGAGTTGTGGATGTGTGTGTTATGGTTTTAAACATGCCTGTTTAGTCACAAAAAATGCTATATACTGTCAAACATACATGCTTTATACCAAAGATGTTGGTTTGTTAAAAAAACCTTTTATAACTCACATGTGGATGTGCTTGGAGTAAAATGTTTTATACTCAACAATGTGTGGCTTCTTCTTTCAATGCTCAATACCATTTTTTTTTAGTAAGTTGGTGTAGTTACAGTGACAATGGGGGTTATTTACTAAAGGCAAATCCACTTTGCACTACAAGTGCACTTGTAGTGCAAAGTGGATTTGCCTTTAGTAAATAACCCCCACTGTGCTGTAAAATTTGCCAAAATCATTTTAGGTACTACAAGCAATTAATTCATGGAGTTGAAAAGGATGATTATTTTTATCATTAATGCAGCATATACATTAACTACAAAAAACATTGTGTGTGTGTGTAGCAGACCCACAGCACAACATAATAGTTAGCTGAAGAAGAGATTGTCACCTCATGTATCAAATTAGTTACGTTTGCACTATTGAAGAAAATGGCCAAAAATAAAAGGCCATTGGAGAACCTAGGAGACAAATAAGAAACACAAGCAGTAAATCAAATGAAATATGAGTTTAGTTTTTAAAAAAAAAAAATATTTTAAAGAGCTTCCAGATTCTCTGGTAAATAAATTGCCCCCCTACCCACGAAGTACTCCACATAGCTTTGCCGTACTTTGCGGGCGCTTTGGGGGGCCAAGCCAGGACGGCCAGTTTCAAGCACCGCCATTGTTTGTGCCGGTGAGTCGGCCTCAGTCCCAACTGAGGCCCGATAGTTGGCTGCATTCTTCCGTAGGAAATTATGAAGAATGTCGCAGCTCATAATGATATGGTTGAGTTTGTATTCGGCCATATTGATGGCCGTTTGAAAAAGCTGGAACCGGCTGGCCATTCCAGACCACTCTTCTGGCTCTGGCCAGCCGGTAATTAAAAACCCTCTGCTCCGGGATCAGGGTCCTCATAGGGAATGGCCTCATCAGATGGTTCCCCCAGCACAAAGGCCTCATCTGCCACAAAAACAAACTGGGGGCCCGCCATGTTTTCCGCTGGAGGTGGCAAGCCCAAGATGTCATTCTGGAGAATTTCTGTAAAACTCCATCTGTACGATCACTCCACCATCTGACATACGGCCATTCTTCCCGACGTCCAGATATAAGAACTCATAATTCGCCGTCACCACCGCCAACATCACAATACTGCTGTACCCCTTGTAATTAAAGTAGTATGACCCCGAGTTGGGGGGTGGGACGATCCGGACGTGCTTCCCATCTATTGCACCACCGCAGTTGGGAAAGTCCCACTGCTGGTCGAATTGGGAGGCCACAGTCTGTCATTCCTGTGGGTTGGAAGGAAACTGTTGAGTCAAACAAGAAAAAAAATAGTACTTTTGCACATAACATTGCAAGCAGATTAGACACATACATTCTTGGCCAACATAAGTAGAACATTTATTGAAATGAGTATTTAAAGACAAAAGTATAAGGTCCACTTATCAGATTCCTCACCCCCTCTGCTGGCCCATTGTAAAAAATTTATGGTGGGGGGAGATGTTTTGGACAGGTAACCCTCTCCACTTCATTGAGAGCTGAATGCATAAATAATGTGTGTTACTTTGGCCAGCCCCTCCTTACTTACACTATTGGCAGCCCACTGGACAGGTAAGAAGTGTCATAAACCAAAAATATGAATACACACTGTCCAAACTGAAGCACATTTTTACATTCTGCAATTACCTATCAAGATAATAGGAGAACAAAACTTTAAACAGTACCATTTGAAAGTATTCAGGCAGGCACTTGCACTGCATACTTTGGTGAATTCATCCATAAATATGAACACAAAAGAGGTAGGTATAGTGTGTATGGGTTTGGCAAAGTCCGCAGATAGAGTATTGGTATCGGTTGACTTAGCGGTTGGGGGGAGGGAGGGTTCAAAATGAGATTTGCCCCCCAAAAAAAGCCTCTTGCACTCTGCCTGAATTTAAGGACAACAATAACATTTGGCCACATTTTAGGGGGTGTTTAGGGTAAGCACTACAATGGAGCTGACAAAATAGATTATGTGACTAGGGTAGGTGTGTATGGGCCCAGGATAGCATGCTGGGGAGGCTAGTGAAGGCAAATATGCATGAAGACAAAAAAGGAAGTTTAAAAGCTTCCAGCATGCATGAGGAAAAAAGGGGACATTCACAGCATATTACAATATTATTATTATATATATATTATTTGGTAATTAGGGAATGATGAAATAAATACAATACATTAGCAAACATTAAATACATAGAATGTGATGTTAAAGGCTAAAACTTGCTTTAACCACCTAAGGACCGAGCCTCTTTTGTTGTTTATAAGTTAAAAACTGTTTTTTTTGTTAGAAAATTACTTAGAACCCCCAAACATTATACATTTTTTTCTAACACCCTAGAGAATAAAATGTCGGTTGTTACAATACTTTGTGTGTGGTTATTCGCAGACCGGATAAAAAAAGACATTAACCGTTTTGTCACGACAGTGAACACCAAGGGAGAAACCGTGATCCCTCCCAATCCCGGGTATTACTGGTAACCGTTGCAGGAAAATACCAATATCATCTCTGTGGATTACAAATGTGCAGTTGTGGGGTAAAAGGACGCTTTGCTGAAGTTACTCTATTCTTTGCACAAAGTTCTTTGTTAATGGGGAAAACCTCAGAAAGCTGTATCGCCAGGACTGTACAGGACTGAATGTTGCCGGCAGATACAGTTAGTGATACCTTGAGCCACGTTGGCTAGAACTGAAGTTGTTGGGATGTTCCACCCCGAAGAGTGATCTGTGACTTCCAGTAGACTGTGTTTGCAAATGATGAAGAGAATGCCTTTGTCTTCAGCTGTCATATGGACAGACTGGAGATGTCTTTGCAAGGTGACCTGTGTTCTGAAGTGTGATCCCTTGCATCATACTTTGGCTGCTTGTTGCATGAGATGCAGCCATGCCCTTTTGCTCGGAGTTGCCTTTGGAGGAAGAAAAGGAACTGCTGGGAAATGTAGTCCATGTGAAGTAAAGTTAATGGACGGTAACCTGTCATGAACACTGAGCATGTAGCTAGTTAGAATAGGCTGTGATAGGGAAATGATTGCCTATTTCTTCAAACGATGGACTCATATACATATATACGTCAGGACTGTTACTGATTAAAGCATCACTGAAGTTTATAGTTCTATGCTGATCAGAAAATGGGGTGGCATTCTAGATGAGAATGGGGCCTGCTTTCACAATGTAAATAATGTAGACATGTATAGCATGTTTTTGCATTTTCATGCTGCCCTCGGCTGAGGTTCAGTTCAAATCACTGTGTACATATTGCACTATATTCTTATAGGGTAGGATGCTTTTGCATTGTTTGATTTCTTTCTTTCAGGTGTTGCTGTGTCGGTGCGTCTTCCTTGGCTAAGGAGAGACAGGGATCTAGCCGGATGACAACACTTACCCTCTATATATTGTTACGACTGTATTTATTAGATAGATAGTTAAGTGATAGCATTATTGCTTACTTGCTTTAAAAATGTACATAACTATTTTTGATACTTGAATGTCATACTCAGGGCCGCCATCTGGGGGGGTACAGGCATTACACCTGTAAGGGGCCCACATGTCTCCAGGGGCCTGGCCACCCCCCCCCAATCAGCATGTTGCCGGTGAGAGGAGGAGAGAAAACATCACTATAATTTTCGCCAGCACCAATCCCCCCCCCCTTATTAGCTGGCAGCTGAAGAGAGGAGAAGGAAACACATGTGCACATGGACACAGATAGCAATAACAGTTCGGAGAGTTCAGCATGGAGGGTAAGTCACAAATATTTAATATGTGCTGCTGCTGACTGTGCTCCTGTGCTGCCTGTACATTTTAGTGGGACACCCTTAGGCTGACTAGCTGCCTATAATTGATTTACATTGTGAAAATGGATGACTCTGGGTGCAAATGAGTTACATTTTGCAGAGCCTCTTCACTATGTAACAGTCATCCTCATCCACAGTCATCCTCATCCATTTTCACAATGCAACTCAATCATCTTCATCCGCACCCAGCATCTACTCCATCGCTCCAGTCTCCACGCACGCTTCCCCACCCAGGCCGACCACCATTCATCCCTCCAGTCTCCACAACGCACGCTTCCCCACCCAGGCCGAGCACCATCCATCCCTCCAGTCTCCACAACACACGCATCCCCACCCAGGCTGACCACCATCCACCCCTCCAGTCTCCACAACGCACGCATCCCCACCCACGCCGAGCACCATCCATCCCTCCAGTCTCCACAACACACGCATCCCCACCCACGCCGAGCACCATCCATCCCTCCAGTCTCCACAACGCACGCATCCCCACCCATGCCGAGCCCCATCCATCCCTCCAGTCTCCACAACGCACGCATCCCCACCCAGGCCGAGCCCCATCCATCCCTCCAGTCTCCACAACGCACGCATCCCCACCCAGGCCGAGCACCATCCATCCCTCCAGTCTCCACAACGCACGCATCCCCACCCACGCCGAGCACCATCCATCCCTCCAGTCTCCACAACGCACACATCCCCACCCAGGCTGAGCACCATCCATCCCTCCAGTCTCCACAACGCATGCATCCCCACCCACGCCGAGCACCATCCATCCCTCCAGTCTCCACAACGCACACATCCCCACCCAGGCCGAGCACCATCCATCCCTCCAGTCTCCACAACGCACACATCCCCACCCAGGCCGACCACCATTCATCCCTCCAGTCTCCACAACGCACGCTTCCCCAGCCACACCGAGCACCATCCATCCCTCCAGTCCAGGCTGCCCTGGTCATACTTGACTATTTTCATGTGATACCAATGTTTATTCATGTGGCCGGCCACACATATGTTATTCTCCTGTTATACTGTTACCCTTTCCTGTCTCCCCACCCATCCCAGTTTTTGCCCGGCCATTCGCTCTCAAGCTTGAGGGCTGAAAAATTACTTTTTCTGCAAACTCCAAGACGTAGTTTCTTGGGCAGGGGAGAATGTAGCATCCTGGGATTTAGTCAGGGAGCTCCTCACAAATGTACTTGTCAAGAGTAATCATCTTGGTCGATTGACAGAGATCTATTGATTTCTCCCTAAGTTTGTCCTTGTTGCACTTTTCTCTTCTACCACTAGGTGGCCAGGAACTTGGTGGTATTAGATTTGAGAAGGGCAACCCAAGGTCAGGTTTTGGGTATATGGGGTATCTCAGCCAATGGGCAGGGGTTTTCTTGAATCCCTTGGCGTGCTGGGAGAACCTAATATATTCGGGTGAGGTCAGGTGATCGGTGTTCTGTGCCACCTGGATGGCTGTCTGGCCTAGCAGCCCAGGACGTACAACACACGTCGACACCCAGAGATTGGGTCTATCCTGGGGGCATCTGGCTGCCAGGCTGTGTGACGGCCTATCCAGATGTAAGAGGGCAGTACAGGGTTGGGACTGCGGCTTGCAGTCCAACCGAAAGTGATGGTTCTATCGGCCGGAGAACCTGTCAGTGGTCGGAGGTAGAAGGGAAGCTGTCGCCACAAAGGGACCTGCCACCTTTACCAGGGACCACAGTGAGTAACTGAAGAAAGTACCAGAACCATATTCTCACCGAACGGGCACTGTGGATAATCAGGAAACTTCAGGCGGTGATCCACTCGGGGACCCAACCAGCGGAGGTGATGCTTGCAGAGCTAGGGACTGAGCCGACCAGCAGGGGTGAAGCTTGAAAAAGTGTCTGGATTACCAAGATAGGGACCCCACAGGGAAGTGTGGGTGACGCTTGAGGGGATTCCACCGCTAACCTTGGAGGAGCTCAAGGGATTCAGAGTGAGTAAAAAAGAGGGTCTGTGAGAGACCGGAGCTCACTGTAGAAGAACTACAAGAGGCAGTTGTAGTGGAGCTGAAAAAACTGTTACGTTTTGAGTTAGGAACTGTTAAAGGGCTGTTACCATAGGAGACAGCATTCCAGCACGTGCAGAAGTGGTGCCTTGCTGGGGCCTTTCCCTGAACGGCTGTCCTCCTATTGAAGTCTCGGAGTCTGCTAATTGAATCTATCACTACTTAAGGGTGTCCTGGCCCTAACAATCTTTCCCCCAAAAATACAAAAATGACTGTCAAAAGAAATAAAACCTTTTTTTGCACCCACTATGCCTCACAACCCACCACATATTGAAGGATGTGAGCTATGTTTGGCCTTGGAGGTCCTCATTAGACTGGACAAGGCCGGAGACCTTGCTACAGTTACATAGTTACATCGTAGGTGAGGTTGAAAAAAGACACAAGTCCATCAAGTCCAACCTATGTGTGTGATTATATGTCAGTATTTCATTGTATATCCCTGTATGTTGTGGTCGTTCAGGTGCTTATCTAATCGTTTTTTGAAACTATAGATGCTCACTGCTGAAATCATGGCCTGTGGAAGGGAATTCCACATCCTTGCCACTCCCACAGTAAAGAACCCTCTACGCAGTTTAAGTTTAAACCTCCTTTCTTCTAATTTTAATGAGTGGCCACGTGTCTTATTAAACTCTCTTCCATGGAAAAGTTTTATCCCTATTGTGGGGTCACCAGTATGGTATTTGTAAATTGAAATCATATCCCCTTTCAAGCGTCTCTTCTCCAGAGAGAATAAGTTCAGTGCTCGTAACCTTTCTTCATAACTAATATCCTCCAGTCCCTTTATTAGTTTTGTTCCCCTTCTCTGTACTCACTCCATTTCCAGCACATGCTTCCTGAGGGTTGGTGACCAGAACTGGACAGCATACTTCAGGTGAGGCTGGACCAGAGTCTTGGGAGAGTGGGAGAATTATCGTTTTATCTCTTGAGTTAATCCCCTTTTTAATGCATGGCAATATTCTGTTTGCTTTGTTAGCAGCAGCTTGGTATTACATGCCATTGCTGAGCCTATCATCTACTAGGACCCCCAAGTCCTTTTCCATCATTGATTCCCCCAGAGGTTCTCCCCCCAGTGAGTAGATTGCATTCATATTTTTGCCACCCAAATGCATTATTTTTCATTTTTCCATATTAAATCTCATTTGCCATGTAGTTGCCCACCCCATTAATTTGTTCAGATCTACTTGCAAGGTTTCCACATCCTGTGGAGAAGTTATTGCCCTGCTTAGCTTAGTATCGTCCGCAAATACAGAGATTGAATTGTTTACCCCATCCTCCAGGTCATTTATGAACAAATTAAATAGGATTGTTCCCAGTACAGAACCCTGAGGGACCCCACTTTCCAGCCCTGACCATTCCGAGTGCTCCCTGTGAACTCACCCTTGTAGCCAGTTTTTAATCCATGTACTCACCCTATGGTCCATGCCAACAGACCTGACAGGGCTGGGCTCAGCCCTTTCTTCTCTGATCTGGCCGCTCAGCTGTCGGCTAATTGCCAGCTCCTATCTCTCAACAGTGACTCACCTGTTGATGATATCCTGCTCGTCAGTCCTGCCTACTTAAGCCGTCAAGTCCTGCCTTCGCCCTGGTCACATCTCTAGAGATGCTCTCCTGTGTTCCTGTTAAAGACTTGCTTGGCTGACATTCCTTCTGGCTCCAGATCCTGCTTGCTGTTCTACTACGCTCATCTCTGGCTCCCTGAGGTTTTGGCTTGTTTGACTATCCGTTCCGGTTCCTGAATTCTGGTTATGTTTTCACTATGTTTACTCTGTTTACCTTTTTTTATTATTATTAAACAAGTGATATTTAACTGTACTTCTGTCTCAGTCTGATTCATGGTTTCTGACAGGACCCTACTTTGTACAGTAAACGTTTATGGGGAACTGTGCCAAATTGTTTTTCAAAATCCAGATACACCACGTCCACGGGCCTCCCCTTATCTAGATGGCAGCTCACCTCCTCATAGAAGGTTAATAGCTTGGTTTGACAAGAACGATTCTTCATGAATCTATGCTGATTACTGCTGATACCGTTTTCAATATATACTACTTGTATATAGTCCCTTATCACCCCCTCCAAAAGCTTGCATACTATTGATGTTAGGCTAACTGGTCTGTAATTCCTAGGGATGTATTTTGACCCGTTTTTTTTAAATATTGGTGCTATATTGGCTTTTCTCCAATCAGCTAGTACCATGCCAATCAGTAGACTGTCAGTAAAAATTAGGAACAATGGTCTGGCAATTACTTGACTGGGTTCCCTAAGGACGGGTGCAAGCCATCTGGTCCCTGTGACTTATTAATGTTAAGTTTTCCAAGTCTATTTCTAATTCTGTCTTCTGTTGGCCATGAGGGTGCTTCCTGTGATGTGTCATGAGGATAAACACTGCAGTTTTGGATACTGAAGCCCCCCGATTCCCTTGTGAAGACTGAGAAGAATAAATTCAATACTTTTGCCATCTCACCATCCTTTGTAACCAGATTCCCTTCCCCATTATTTATGGGGCCAATATGATCTGTCCTCCCTCTTTTACTGTTTATATACTTAAAGAATTTCTTGGGATTTTTTTTGCTCTCCTCCGCTATGTGTCTTTCGTTTTTTATCTTAGCCGCCCTAATTGCACCCTTACATTTCTTGTGGCATTCTTTGTAAAGTCTGAATGCTGATGATGATTCCTCAGCCTTGTATTTTTTGAAAGTCTTCTCCTTTGCTTTTATATGCATTTTTACATTGGAGTTAAGCCATCCAGGACTTTTGTTCGCTCTTTTAATTTTATTTCCCAATGGGATGCACTGACTAATGTCCTTATTTACTATGCTCTTAAAGCAAACCCATCTCTCCTCCGTGTTCTTTGTTCCTAAGATTTTATCCCAATTAATATCTTCTAACAAGGTTTGTAGTTTAGGGAAGTTGGCTCTTTTGAAATTCAGTGTCTTTGTATTCCCCTTATGTTTCCTATTTGTGTGATTTATGCTGAAGCTAATTGATCTGTGATCGCTGTTTCCTAAATTTCCCCTTATTTCCACATCCGTGATCGGGTCTGTATTGGTGGTAATCAGTAGGTCTAGTAACGCTTTGTTTCTAGTTGGTGCATCTACCATCTGACCCATGAAATTGTCCTGCAAGACATTTAGGAACTGGCGAGCCTTAGACGAATGCGCGGTCTTATCCGCCCAGTCTATGTCTGGATAATTAAAATCCCCCATTATGATGACACCTCCCATCCTCGCCGCTAATCCAAATTGTGATAGGAGGTCCGTCTCCCCCTCCTCCTTCAGGTTAGGGGGCCTATAGCATACTTTCAGTATTACTTTCCCCTTAGTTTCACCCCTTTGGAGCTCCACCCATAAGGATTCCTCCTCCCTAGCTCCCCTAGTGATGTCATCTCTCACATTCACTTGTACTTTATTCTTGATATACAGGCATACCTCTTCCCCTTTTTTACCCTCTCTATCCCTGCGATATAGGGAATACCCTTGAATGGTTGCCAGCCAATCATGAGAGCTGTTGAACCAAGTCTCTGAAATTCCCACAAAATCTAAATCCTCCTCATACAACAGTATCCCTAGTTCTCCCATCTTGTCCGCCAGGCTCCTGGCATTGGTGAACATGCCACGTAGTTTAGATCGGTCGCATACTGTCTTCTTATTGGGTGTTCCGAAGTTGCAAATAGGACTTGTTACTATACTTACCTTGGGTTTATGTGCTTTAGTCAACTTACCATGAATGCCCCCAATATTACCCTCTGGAATATGTTCCTTGCTGATTATCTCTACCTCTGGACCCTCCCCCCTGTCACCTAGTGTTAGGATTACTCTCCTCTTGTGATTAGTCAAACTCCAGGTGTATTGAAAAGCATATAATTTATTTCAGATGTGTCACACAAATGCTTAAAAGCCAAAAGATGCAGTAAGAATCAAAGAGATGTACATCCCCCTCCTAATACCTACAATAATATAGCTATAACGCTTCTATTGGCTGAGGAAACACAGATAGCGTGCCTGGTACAAAATGGTACTTTAAAGCGGGGGTCCACCTATCTATCGTTTTTTTTTTTTTTTTTTTTTGAGTTCATTCACAAACTTTTCTTCTCAGCATTACATACTCACATATTGTGTGTAATATGTCCGCCTGTGTCAGATTTCGTCGGAAAGAATAACTTATATTATTCACTGCAGGCGGTTTCCATCTTCATTGTGGGCATTTGAAGCCCACAAGCATTTATTTCCTGGATGTGGTGAATGCTGTGCTCCCAGCATTCACCGCTCATTCCCGCACGTGCTCAGTGGCATCCTGGGAAGCCTGAGACTAGCTCCCAGGAGTCTGGGAGAGGCTAGAAACACGCCTACTCCCACGGGAGGAGAACCAGGAAGTGCAAAGAAGAATAGAAAAATAAAAGGTAATTACGGCGCTTTAAATTTTTTTAAACGGCATGTCAGCATCTAGGCAAGGAAGAGAATACATACAGATATTGTTAAAAATTTGGGTGGAACCCCGCTTTAAAGAACTCTCGTGGGGATGGTGGCGCTGTTCAAAAATGAATGGAAATAAAATACCCCAAAAAATGTACATCAAAGTATAATACTACAATATGTGGGAAAAACTGTAAATAAATGCGTAAATGGTAAACAAACAGTGTGTCATGTGCAAATGCCACATGTGTAAATCATCACATAATATTATAAAATCAAGTGCAAATAAATGTAAGTGAGGTTGAAGCATAAATGGTCCTAAAGGAATGCATACACCCAAAAATAATAATATGAATATAAACAATATATATATATATATATATGCGTGATATTAGTGCTGATTTAAAAATCCCAAAGAAAAAACACATAAAATATACCCAAAAAATTGCACAATTAGGATCAATCAGTGTGATATGGTATTGGCGTGATCGTGCACCAAGACCATCAAAAATAGGATTCACAAGATTTAAGTGTCCAAAAAATAAAGTTCTATATATGTGAAAACAGAAAAAATTTGTGAGAAGTGTCTCTGTTTTCAAAGGATCCCGTGTGGATTGTTGTGGTTGTATTGGATGCATTTTAGTGTACATATTTTTTATCTGAGTCATAGGTTTGTGCAGATTTGAACTTGGGTCCTTCTGCTTCTGTGTTGCAGCCCTGTTCACTCTGCCACTACAACGACAACAATCCACACGGGATCCTTTGAAAACAGAGACACTTCTCACAGTTTTTTTCTTTTTTCACATATATAGAACTTTATTTTTCTTTTTTCACATATATAGAACTTTATTTTTTGGACACTTAAATCTTGTGAATCCTATTTTTGATGGTCTTGGTGCACGATCACGCCAATACCTTATCACACTGATTGATCCTAATTGTGCAATTTTTTGGGTATATTTTATGCGTTTTTTCTTTGGGATTTTTAAATCAGCACTAATATCACGCATATATATATATTGTTTATATTCATATTATTATTTTTGGGTGTATGCATTCCTTTAGAACCATTTATGCTTCAACCTCACTTACATTTATTTGCACTTGATTTTATAATATTATGTGATGTTTTACACATGTGGCATTTGCACATGACACACTGTTTGTTTACCATTTACGCATTTATTTACAGTTTTTCCGACATATTGTAGTATTACACTTTGATGTACATTTTTTTTGTACATTTATTTTATTTCCATTCATTTTTGAACAGCGCCACCATCCCCACGAGAGTTCTTTAGTCTTTTTGGATTGCACCTTGGTGTTTTTCCTTTTTTTGGGGGGGCTGCAGTTCTAATACTGTCCTAAGCGCGGAGTATTTGAGTTTGCGTAAAATGGTACTTTATTTCGCTAATTAGTGTTTCCTGTACATTCTTGTTCTACCATATATGGTTAAGCCTAATCATCCTACAACTTACTATGGAGTTAGTTAAAGCAAACGATACAGCAAGTTAATACAACAATGTGCTCAGAAGTCATCTTAAGAAAAGTCTCAGGGTTATTGCTTTTCTAATAGTTTTTCCAATAGTCACACAATAAACATTTAAAACTTTTCTAACATTCCCTCCTCTTGTGTGACTATTTTATCTCAACACATTTCGATGGTAGTCCCAGTGTTATACACTTTCGGTCTGTATGTCATTAAGTTGAGTTTCAATGTCCACATAGGTCTCCTCAGAGATAGGAAGGGCTTGATACATAGTTCTTGAGACTGCGGTTTCAATCAGTTTTTGTGAAAGTCCTCGAATACAGGGAATGCAGCAGCATCCGCAAGTGACCAAAACGGCCAAAGCCACAGCAATTAAGGTCAAACATGATGTGATAAGTCCAGTCCACTTACCGGACCATCCTTCAAGCCAGTTTGTTAATGGATCATTAATACCTGAGTTTTCCGCTAAGTCATTCGATAGAGCAGTCAGTCCTTCAAAGGCTCTGGTCACGGTCCCTCCAGGAGCTGTATTGTTAGAGATAAAGGTGCAACACATGCTACCAAACCTTTTGCATACCCCTCCTCTTTCAACTAGGACCATATCTAAGGCCATTCGGTTCTGCCATGCCATTAGAGATGTGGTGGCCAACTGTTCTGTTAGGCCCTTCACAGCGTCCCTAGTATAGTTTACAAATCGTTGTTGGTTATAGTATATATATATATATATATATATATATATATATAGTTAATCCAGTCAACATTTTTATCTATAGTCACCCACCAGAGAAGAGACTCAAACCCAGCCCTGATTCCTGGCCCTAAACTCATCCAGCACCCCGCGCTCATCTATGTAGATCCGAGAGTCAAATGACCCTATGGGAGAGGTGTCCCTCCGATACCGTTGGTGACTCTTAGTCCACGGGTGTTCTGACAGGATCCTCAGGGGCATAGCCAGCTGGACCATAGAGCAATTCCCTTGGGCATTGGCCAGTATCCTAGCTCACAGTTTCTTATCCCCACACATCCACCAGACATCAGCTCTCTGAATGTCATGTTCAACCTAGTCACCATTGCCCATGTTAATCCTCTCCACACAGTAGTCATCGGGTAGTGACCCAAGATCCACCCCGCTACGGTTCCCTGGGAGTGCAAAACAAGTAAAGTTGCCTGGATAAGCAGTAACCGCTGGAGGCATCTGAGGTCTCTATACTGGGGGAACAACAAACTCAAGGCGTGACAGGTAGAATTTGTTTCAGGTTTATAGCTCTTATTATACAATCGCAACATACATTTTAAACCTTCTGGATCTGTATTGTGATCTAGAGGAAAAGGAATAGTTGCTAAATGCACTCTTGCTCTGGCACAAACTAAACAGTTTTCCTTTTTTTTTTAAAGTTTTAACCGTGTACCTCAACCATTCTAACCACTCATTTTTTTTCTTGGTAACCTGTCTCCAAAGCTATGGCATCTTCTACTGTTAGGTTAGTAAATCTTATAGTTTTACTCAGAACTTCTATTTTAGTATGGCATCACTTCCGGTCTGAGCGGCGATTGTTGTTTACACAGCGCCGGCTCTTGTTTTATCGTGAGTATATCTCCTAAACTTTTTATTAAATAAAGCCTTTTTAAACAATATCACACTATGGGCATTGCTCTTTCCCCTATGTGACATCTCGGTGGAAAAACCAGCAAAACGTTTTTCAGATTGCCCAGCAGAACTCCAGAGGGCTGCATAGTGGCTCACACTGTGAAGGCATAACACCCCTGGGGGGTAATGTCATCTGGTGAGTGCAATCACATTATCAACACGGATAATATCACCTGGCACCACTGTCACTTGAAAGGATAATCAGCACCAAATTTTGATGAAGCACTGGACACTGTATGTTTTTTTTTTTTAAGCACGTCACTTTATTTATTGTATGGACTTATCTACTAATAATTTAGTGTTTGCAATCATTTGTTTTGGTTTTGAATGTGGTCTTACTGTGGTGTAACACAGAGACGTATATTAAATTGTGCATTCACATTTTTGTTTATTATTTTTTTATTTATTTTTCACTTCTGCTTTAAGTTTATCTATTGGCATAATTGGATTTTTATTCACATACCAGATTTTTGATACAGCAGACATCCATATTTATCACTTTGCCAACTAGGGATTAGATCACTGCATTTCTACAGTTCCAGATATTGTAGATCATAGATTTTAGTTTGTGGACTCCAGAGGGTGTAGCACACCAGTTGGACACCCTATCTGAAGTTCAGCACCTTTAACACACACACTCCGATATTCATCAACAGGGGGTGTAACACTATCACTTGTATAGGTTATTTTTAATTCTTGCCCCCAGGGGGTGCAACACAAAAGTGGTTTACTGCATCAGAGGTTTAATACATAAAGTAGTTGCATTTGTTTAGATGTTTGGCACTTATATATATTTTTATTTGTTTTTTCCAAACACATTTTGAGACCAACAGACAGAGGATGTATCACAGTTCATTTTATTTGAGGCATACCTCCCCTAATATTTTACATATATATATTTTTAATTTAAAGGGAAATAGCGCCACGTCTACACTCCCATAATCTACCTTTTCCTGTTGTCTGGTTTTATTAGGTGGTAATACCTTGAGGAAAAATTTGCCTGAGGTGTCAGTTCCTGACACCCATGCTCCCATAGAGTACAACCGCTGATCTTCCTTCCTCGACTCTTTTAATGTTATCAATATTTGTTTACAGTTCTTACTTTATTCCACTCTTTTTAGGCCCTGGTAGATTATACCCCCAATCTTGATGTGCTGTGGTCCACAGGGCTTGATCATCCTTGACATCCTGCCCTATTCCAGAGCCAGCAAATGTATTTATCTGCCCATAGAAGTCCTCTAGCTCCAGTTGTATCCCCACAATCTGCAATCTGACAAAAGTCTACAGTATAGTGCTAGTTATTCCCTCTATAAAGGTTAGATTCAATGCTTTTCCTGTTCTTTCCCAACCCAAATGTTCCTCTGCTCTTCCATAACGTATAACCCCTCTTATGGATGCCTCTCCTAGAGTCACCAGTAACCCAAGGATAATTACTGTCCCTTTTATCCTAACCAGCTACAGAGTTCCAGCGGATAGGGTAGGGGAGTTGGAAGGGGAGGGAGACTTCACCGGTTTGAGACAAGTCCCACCTTGTGTGAGACCTCCCTTTGTAGCCGGACTTTCTGAACCTCTTGTAGCCAACTGGCCCTTCTCTACCTGTAAAACCTTTTTACAATGGGACTGGTGAATCCAGGTAGACCTCTCTGCAATCCTTATCGCAGTAGGGGTAGTTAGGAGGACTTTGAAAGGACCATCCCACCTTGGAGAGTACCACTGCTTTTTCTTATTACTGTTTGTTAAGACCCAATCTCCCACATGCACCTTTTCATCTTCTCGAATTGGAGCTTCTAGGACAGAACAAAAATCATAAGTACGTCTTTGTCTTAACAGCCTAGACATGTATTCTGCTAGTGTGTGTTCAGACTCCTCAGTAGGTGTTTTATTTGGTTGTAAGGGTATCTTATATGGCCTTCCATGTATCATCTCAAATGGTCTTAAACCTTCTTTTGTGGGTGTGATATGCATACTGGTCACAGCTACTGGTAGGCAGTACATCCAATTTTTACCTGTTTCTTCCATAGCTTTCCTCAGTTTGCTTTTTAGAATGCCATTATGTCTTTCCACCAATCCAGCTGATTGGGAATGATAGGCACAATGGTATTTCACTTAAATTCCCATCACTTCTGTCAAATGTTGTATAGTTTTATTTACAAAATGGGGTCCATTATCACTGTCTGTGCATCTGCACTTCCTGTCGGGAATATCTCCACTCATTTGGTCAGGGTGTCTATGATTAGCAAACAATATTTCTTACTTTCACATTTGTCCAATTCAATAAAATACATGCAAATGTGTTGGAATGGATATTGCGGTGTGGGAAACTTCCCTTTCCGTGGTCTTATGCCTCCCTAAGCACTGTATCTTGCACATATAATCCATTGAGAGGAAAAAGTTTTTTAGTAGTTAGTGAAGCCATAGGCTGTACATACCTTATTTAACATCTCAGTCATCCCCCTGTTTGACACATGTGTTACTCCATGTGTCAATACTGCTGCATACCTAAATAAGGATTTTGGCAATACCTGTTTTCAATCAGGTGACATGTAGATGTTATCTATACTTGTACAACCTTTTGTTTTCCAATATTGTTTCTTTGTCTCTAAGGACTGTAGTCTACATTATTTCATACCTTAATTTAATGTTCTAAACTCTAAAATACCTCTAAAGGTTCAATTTTGTACCCATTCATGTAATCACTAGACACCCACCCCATAAAAAGGAACTTGCCTTATTCCTCAGTTTTGTAGAAGGAGGAGGGGGGGGGGGGTGTCATATCTGCACTTGAACTGGGGCTGGGAAAATAGATGCTCTTTATCTAACATGAATGAGCGCAGAATCACAGATCAAACTACCAAAGAAAGCCTTCCTTACTTTGGAGTTGTTAAAAACATTATTCTTTCATTTATTCAAATATAAGTCCATAAGTCCACCAAGTATGCAGACATAAAATGTTTCCTAGTGACATTTACATTATTTGACATATATTCAATATATATAAAAATATTTTTCTCAGACCCCGATATTTTAGCAGAATTAAATAAAACATGAATCCCCTTTTGTATTGTTCCCCTTATTCTCCGGTCCCAAGTGAAATCCAAAGGGTCCCAAAACATTTTTTTTTATTTAACTCAAACACATATTCTGATTCAGTACTTAGCCTTTTAACTTTATAAATGTACCCAAATATAAACAGCATTGCATCATTAACACTTTACAGTTGAAAATCTGGGAGTTCTAAAAGTAACATATCCAAGAAATATTTACTTTAGGACTATTATTCGGACTTTCTTTGCCACCGAAAATCCTAATATTTTCACAGATGCACAAATTAACCTCTGTGTGCTCAAAGGGTTAATGCTGCCCTACTAGTCATCCATCATCATCTTCCTCTCTCTTCTGCTAAGTCTATCAGGCAATCTTCATTTTCTTGTTTCTGAGAAACAGCTTCTTGACCATCATTTTTGTGCTATACAAGCATCCAGTCTGTTGTATTCCCTTCTCTCCTCTCTCTGGGCCTTTAAAACTACTGCACGCTTCTCTTAGCAAAGCCCATTCAAATCCCTATTTCCTTATGGCAGTAAAATTAGCACTCAGTCACATACTGTCTCTGGACTCGACACATTTAAAGTAATCAAAACATTCTCAGCCTTTCCTTTTCTCGCATTCATCAAGCCACTTGACAACTCCACAACATTCTGTTCACTCCACAGTGTAATCCACCTTCATGTCTCCCATCTACCTCCTCAAAACCATCAACAATTTCTACCATGTGCTTCCTTTAACACCAAGGCATGCTAAAATAATAAAGCACCCTGGTGTTATCAGTGTACCTTTTTTTTTTTTTTTTTTTTTTTTTTTTTTTATGCTCAGTTTCAATATTTACAATATAACCCTTCTGTATTGTCATAGCTGGTCAAGAGTTAACTTTTTTTACAGACACAATCTCTCACACAGGAATTTTAAACGAAGGAGCAATTCACTCCCTCGTGTAATACAGGAGATTCACATGAGGGGAGGGGGTGAGAAACTGCAGGCTTTAATCCCCCTGTGATGATTTCTCGCACTTATTTATTTATTTTTTTACTCAGCCATACTTAGCTATTTTTCTGCTTCTCAAATATTTGTTAAACATTTGATCACACTTGCGTCTGGACTAATTCTTTTGCTAGACCCATCAGTGATATGGCTATTGGATCACCTTTACCTGAAGTTGCAGCTCCAACTGTTTGGTTCCTATGAGTCCAACCGAAGGTTGTCCCCGAGCAGGCGGCCCAGATGTAGCATAGTCTCCCAGACAATGTTGTCCAGTTTTACCTGAGACGGTGCAATAATCCAAGACGCCGGCTCCGGTCCAATCCCCATGGGCCATATAGTGCAATGTCACCTGGTATTTTACATATTTATCTGCTTAATACATTGGCTAGCAAGGTGTTGGCTGCCTTACAGAGCGAAGCCATAAGACAATTAAACCAAGTATCTCTTTAAGCTTTTCTAAATTTTCCTGCTTCTCTGCTAGCTCCCAATCTGTCACTGATAGGCAAACAGGCTACAACACAAATTTTACAGGCACACAGAACATGAGATGTGAATAAAGATTTTTTGCTGGTTATTTAAACTCCTATTATCAACCCATACCTTTTTTGATCTTTGGGTCCTAACAATTTAAATTTATCCATCAAATCCTGACACTTTTACAGTTAGTTTACTATTGAATCCAAACTTCCCTATAAAGCCCTGTGTCCTTAAAGAGGAGTTCCAGTCTCCCACTTGGCACATTAGGAACACAGCAGCCTCATAAGCAGGCACAAAACATTCTTTTACAGAGACTATTCCCCATTGTCAGCGCCAGACGGGTCTCTCATTTACCTATAAAACACTGGTATAGTGACCCTCAGCCCACGGTAACAATAGGAATACAAGAAGTGTAAGAATATCATCACTCCCCACACTATAGGGAGAATCAAAAAATAATTAACTTGTCTCTGCAGTACTGTTGTTTTTTTGTTTTTTTTTTTCAATAAGTTTACAGCATCAACTGAAAGGTTAAACATGAGAAAGGAGAAACTAAACACACAGAAGAAAGTTAGTCTTGTGATCTTTCTAGATCACTTAAGCGCTTACATCGTCGGGCAATCCACCTCCGACGATGACGTCAGGCATTCACCCTCTGACGTTCGGTATACCTCAAATCTTTTTTTTATCTGTCCTGGACAGCGGGTAACGCAATTTTTTACCTTAGACAACGCTCCCAAGTGTCTCTGTCTTCGCACACTGGATTATTAAGATATTATAAAATCAATACTAGTGTCGGCAATTACAACATATTGAACCAGAATCAAACAGAAAGAGAAGAAAGGACTCTTAGAGATAATTAAGAAGTTAATTAAGAAGTTAAATTATCTTACCTCTCAAACACCAGGAGGACTGGATCACGAAGTTCGAAACCAGACAGTGGATCTGGGTCTCAGGCCCCTGCCCCTATTTCACCACTAACGTTGAGTGGGGGGACTTTTAATTCTCAGTGAGCTTTGAGGTCCAATACTCACCAAAGTTTTTGTCGGGACCATCTGACCCAAAATGCACTTATTGGTTCCGGCTCGGAGGACCAAAAATGTTAGGATTACTCTCCTCTTGTGATCAGTCGAACTCCAGATGTATTGAAAAGCAGATAATTTATTTCAGATGTGTCACACAAATGGATGATGCTTAAAAGCCAAAAGATGCAGTAAGAATCAAACAGAGATGCACATCCCCCCTCCTAATACCTACTATAATATAGCTATAATGCTTCTATTGGCTGAGGAAACACAGATAGCGTGCCTGGTACAAAATGGTACTTTATTTTGCTAATTAGTGTTTCCTGTACATTCTTGTTCTACCATATATGGTTAAGCCTAATCATCCTACAACTTACTATGGAGTTAGTTAAAGCAAACGATACAGCAAGTTAATACAACAATGTGCTCAGAAGTCATCTTAAGAAAAGTCTCAGGGTTATTGTTTTTCTAATAGTTTTTCCAATAGTCACACAATAAACATTTAAAACTTTTCTAACACCTAGTTTAAAAGCCCCTCTTTTCGGCCATCTGCACTTCCAGCACCCTTCTCATTTAGGTGCAGTCCGTCCCTTCTATAGAACTGGTGACCGACTGAGAAGTCGGCCCAGTTCTCCAGGAACCCAAACCCCTCCTTACTACACCAGCTGCTCAGCCACTTGTTTACTTCCCTAATCTCCCTCTGCCTTTCTGGTGTGGCTCGAGGTACCGGGAGTATTTCTGAGAATACTACCTTGGAGGTCCTTTTCCTCAATTTAGCTCCTAAGTCCCTAAAATCGTTCTTTAGGATACTCCATCTGCCTCTGACTTTGTCATTGGTACCAACTTGCACCATGACAGCTGGGTCTTCCCCAGTCCCTCCCAGTAATCTGTCCACCAGATCCGTGATGTACCGAACCCGAGTGCCGGTAGACAGGTCTTTGTCACAGATTGACCTCTCTGTCTTTCTAAGAATTGAGTCCCCTACCACCAGAATCCGTCTTTCCTTTCCCTTCACTCCCCCCCCCACTCTCACTGGAGAAGTTCTTCCCCCGGCAGCTAGGGGAGTCCCTCAGCTCCAGCAGTGCTGCTCCCTGACTGGTTTCACCAATGTCACCCAATGGGGCGTATTTATTGGGATGTTCCAGCCCAGGATCGGCCTCCCTGGCACTTTTCCCTCTACCCTTCCTGACTGTAACCCATCTACACTTTTTTAGTGCCCACACCTTTTTGTCTCCATCCGCCTCTGTGCTGGCCCCTGCCAGCACCTTCCGGGTACGGTCCCAGCTCTCCTTTAGTATGGAGGGTCTTCTCAGTGCTGACAGTTGCTTCCCTAGATTCAGAATCTGGGCTTCCAGGGAAACAATGTGCTTACAATTTGCACAGCAGTATTCGCCCTCGATCAGATGAGCAAGGAACGCATACATGCCACAAGATGTACACCGAGCCGCATATCCACACCTGCCGGGCATCGTACCTACTAATTTAATGAGGATTAGGGATTATACCCTGTCCAAATGAACTAAAAACTAGCTTCCTGGCACTAATACTCAACAATACATTACACAGGTACTCACCGCCCACTTGTACTCACAGCCCACATGCATTCGCAGTCCACGTGCACTCGCAGCACTCATGTACTCATTGCCCACGTGCACTCACAATACACAGGTACACACAATACACAGGTACTAACGATCCACACATACTACTCAGATACACACAACACTCAGATACTCACAACACACACAAACTGACACACTCAGGTACTCACAATACACAGGTACTCACAATACCCAGGTACTCCCAACACTCAGGTACGCCCCACACTCACAATACACAGGTACTCACAATACACAGGTACTCACAATACACAGGTACTCACTATACACAGGTACTCACTATACACAGGTACTCACAAGTCTCAGAATACTCCCACAATACACAGGTACGCAACAATACACAGATACTCAACAGCTGCTCAGTCGCTTAGCAACACCCAACAGCTGCTCAGCCACACTCAGGAACTCAGTCTCCTGTCACAGTCCCCTATAGGGTTTGCCTGCACCTTTACTCTCCCCTGGTCTGCCTGTTCCGCTGCCTCTCAGACTGCCTGTTACACACACCCCCCTTTGGTCTGTGGTTTCACTTACCCGCCGCCTCTCCTGACACTCCCGGTATCCGTTCCTGCTACCTGGTTTCTGGTCCTACTGATTTACTGCCCGCCCACTTCTTGTGTCAGTCTCAATTGGTGTCACTGTCCTGGTCACCCCCGCTCATTGTTGAAATGCCGGGCTGTCTCCACTCATGGACCTGGATCTCGAGCCGTCCTTCTCGGTCCCAGTGGGGAAGGGAGGGGTGTCACTGTCCATAGTTCCCCACATTCAGCTCCCCACACTCAGCTCCCCACACCACACTGCTACCCCATCTACCCCCCGCTACTTACCCAGTCCTCAGTGCAGGAGGAGCAGCTGACAGGAGGCTGAGCTGTCATGTTGGGTGTAAGTGTTCTCTGCTATGTAGCATGACAGCCCAGCCTCCTGGCAGCAGCTCCTTCTGCACTGAGGAGGTGCTGTCACTTGGGGCATGCTGTCACTCATAAACAGAATCCTGTTTCTGCTTTTAGAACAAATGACAGTGGTAAGAGCAGGCCTAGTGTTCGAGATGGAGGTACCCAGCACTGCCACGCTCCAGCTGAAAAAAAGCTGTGCTGACAGGAATAAAACTGCAGTCACTCCTGTCAGTGAAAAGCATGGAGAAGGGAGCTGCTAGAGTGTGCCCTCTCCCTTCCGCAGCGCTCAGGGCACATGCCCTTCCTGCCCTGCCCATGTCTCAGTTCTGGTAGGAATGTTGCCACCCTTGCTTGCTCTTTAAATGGAATATGGACCTTGGGATTTGTTGTGTGTATAGAGCAGTGCAGATGACAGCAACTAACACGCATCGCTCATGCAAAAAGGCAGGCATAAAACACAGTAAGAAATTATTTAACCACTTCAGCCCCAGAAGATTTTACTCCCTTCCTGACCAGATTTGGCACTGCGTCGCTTTAATTGACAATTGCGTGGTTGTTTGACGCTGTACCCAAACAGAATTTGCGTCCTTTTTTTCCCACAAATAGAGCTTTCTTTTGGTGGTATTTGATCACCTCCTGCAGTTTTTATTTTTTGCGCTATAAACAAAAAAGAGGGACAATTTTGAAAAAAAAAAACAATATATTTTACTTTTTGCTATAATAAATATCCCCAATTAAAAAAAAAAAAACACATATTTTAGGCCAATATATATTCTTCTACATATTTTTGGTATACAAAATCGCAATAAGCGTATATTGATTGGTTTGCGCAAAAAATATAGCGTCTGCAAACTATGGGAAAGATTTATGGCATTTTTATTATTAATTTTTTTTTTTACTAGTAATGGCGGCAATCTGCGATTTTTAGGGTTACTGCGACATTGCGACAGACAGATTGGAGACATTTGACACTTTTTTGGGATCATTGGCATTTATACAGCGATCAGTGCTATAAAAATGCACTGATTACTGTGTAAATGTCACTGGCAGGGAAGGGGTTAACACTAGGGGGCGATCAAGAGGTTAATTGTGTGTTCCCTCAGTGTGTTCTAACTGTATGGTTATAAGATTGACTAGGAGAGGAGACATATAGTTTTTCCTACTTAGTAAGAACAAACGATATGGCTCCTCTCCTCTGACAGCACAGGGATTTGTGCTGTCAGAGGAGAGATACTCATACGGGATTTCGCCCAGGAGAGCCATTGTGCCGCAGTATGTCTGCATGACATAGTCAGAAATCGGCTAAAGGAGAAGTATAGCCAAAGCTCATTTGGCTGTACTTCTCCTGTGGATCACAGGAGTACAGTCTGTTTTGCACTCCTGTGACTCGTTTTCTGTCGGCTGATGTCACAGGTAAGCTAGGTAAGTATGATTCACAAAAAGAGTAAATCCCATACTTGTTATTAATGGAAAAATAGACAACAGAGTGATTTAGGGGGAGATTTACTAAAACTGGTGCACACACAATCTGGTGCAGCTGTGCATAGTAACCAATCAACTTCTAGGTTTTAGGCCTCATTCACACGAGGCGGACTCCGTTTCCACGAAGCCCGCCAGCTCAGCGGAAGATCAGTCCATTGATCTCCGCTGAGCCGGCGGATGACAGGTCCCTCTCTGCTCACTGAGCGGGGACGGGCTTGTCAGGCGCCGCTGCTGCCTATGGAGGGATCGGATGAAAACGGACAGCATGTCCGTTTTCGTCAGATCTCACCTGATCCGATCTGCCAGCGACGGATCTGGACGTAGGGCCATCCGTCTGCTTTTAGCGGATCGGACCGTGTCGGATGTCAGCGGACATGTCTCTGCTGACATCCGTCGCTCCATAGGCTAACATGGAGCGCCCGTTCAGGTCCGCCGTCAAAACTGACAGGCGGACCTGAACGGTCCGATCGTGTGAAAGGGGCCTTATTGGCAACGTTTAGTTGAACAAGCTGAAGTCAGAAGCAGATTGGTTATTACGTGCAGCTGCACCAGATTCTTTCCACTCCAGTTTTAATAAATCTCCCCCTAAGCCCCCGTTCACTTTGGGGCGATTTGACCTGTCAAATCATATGCCAAAACTCAGCCTATTGCTGGCAACAGCACTGTCTCAGTTGGTTCGACTTTGCATTTTCCAAAAGCACTACTTTTGCCAACTTCTGTGCATGAACCTGTACACGTCTTTCAAATCAGCCCTGAACTCTCACTGAAATGTGGGTTTGAAATTGTGCGAGTTCAGCTGAACTTGAATGATTTCAAACCCATGTTCAGTGTGAACGAGGGCTTAGGAAAGGATTATCTACTGAGGAAGAACCTGCCAAAAGAATCCGTTCTAATCAGATTGTGTGTACAGACATTGTGGCAGTGTGGAACCAACAACACTGTTTTTCATCTGCATGTCATCCAGAGACTGGGGAAAAAGTATATTCAGCATATGTTTGTTGCTGTAATGCCATTTACACTTTATCAATAAAATGAGCACACTATGGACTCAGAAGTATGTTCCTTTAAAGGAAGACGCATGATGGGACGGATGATGTTAACATCACGTGACACAAACCAGGAAGTAGCCTGAGTGTTTGACTGTGTGCAATGTGCAGGGACTGAGCTTGTGTGCAGGTGACTGGGGCACAACAGAACACAAATTCCCAGTGAAGTTTGCTGTATAGTCAGGACAGTAACAGATCCTGAGCGCATTATAACAGGACACTGACAGGTAGGAGAATGAAATCTCTACTGACGCCTTATTTAGACATAGTAGGTTGGCTTTGTGTTGATTTACACAGGGATAGGAACAGAACAAGGTTCACCAAAAAAAAGAGGAATTATGTATGTAAGTTTTACCAATGAACTTCTATTTGATCCCCATTAGTCTGTTAAAGTGGTTGTAAAGGCAGGACATTTTTTTACGTTAATACATTCCTTGCATTGAGGTAAAACATGTCCCAGTATTTGTATCACCCCCTCACCTCCTTTAATACTTACCTGAGGTATATCTCGATCCAGCGTTGTGCCTGAGTGCAGTACTGCTCTCTCTTCCTCTCCTCACAGGGCTCGGTGAGACCAACGGAAGCCATTGGCTCCTGCTGCTGTCAATGAAATCTTGTGAGGGGGTGGTGGCGAGCTGCTCTTTGTGTGCCTATTGATGCACACAGCCTGGCTCAGGAGCAAGTCTGCAGGTGCGACCCCATAGATAGCAGCTTCCTATGGTGGTGCGCTGAGAAGAGGAGGAGCCTAGAGCACCAGTGGGGGAACCCAGAAGAGGAGGTTTGGAGCAGCTCTAAGCGAAACCCTTTGCACAGAGCAGGTAAGTGTACTATGTTTTAAAAAAAAAAAAAATCAAGATTTACAACTGCTTTAAATGAGTAGGCCCAAAGCTCTTTAGCTAAAGTCCGCTGCTGGCTGAGACCATTCAGCTGGTCCAGACACTGGATTGATCCCTACTTTTATGTTGGGATCCACCAAGATACCTGACCTGCTGCTGGGAGACTGAACTAGTCGCTCTTGCCCCCTCCACAGCTAGAGGGGCGGAGCAGAGGGCCCGTGAATGACAATCACCAGCTCTTTTCCCACTGAAGACCGAGAACTGAGCGATCAGCGTTCATTGATTGCTCAGTTCTCAGTCTTCGAGGCAGTGGGGGATGATGCAGCATCGGACTGACGCTTCATCCACCTGGATTAGTATGTATGCTAGTTTTTTTTTCAATTCCCATACTTCTCTTTAATATATAAATATAATATCAAATATGAAATTAATTTTGTTATAGTGGCTAGATCAATTATCTTAAATGCAATAAGCCCTCTCAAGTCACCCCTGGGAAGTTCAGAACATCTCACATTATGTTATAGAGAGCAGGGATGAGCCTAAGCTAATCCACCAGGAAGCAAACAGCCAATCATAGGCAGAGGCATGCCCTGCAGCTGCACATACACATCCCTTGTATGTTTCATCCCTAAGGCTCCATTCATAGCTGCACATTGCGTGTACACAAGTTGCAATGCCATTCCTTGTTAATGGCACCCCAAATGTGGCCACCAAATGGGCAAAGCTCTACGCCTAAAAGCAGGAGCTTCTTTAGCATGTTTAGGGGAGCCCATTCAAATGATGTGCCCTATGTGTCGTGCAGAAAAAAAAAAATGCATTTATGCGACTACTAAATGTGAATGCAGCCTAATGGAGAGGGGGATGTGTTTATTTGTCCTACCACATACCTTGTTCTAGAGTGATAATGATGCTTTTCTATAGATAAAATATGGTGAGTGAGCGTTGTTACCCTAGGACAAAGTGTGTTATTGGCATGATTACTAGATGACAATACAGGTGAAAAAGCCAAAAAAAAAAAGATAGAAGTTCAGCCTAAAACTAACTCTAAATCTACTGGCAGCCACATTCTAAGACTAATCTAACTCTTTAAAGCAAAAATCACTATACATATCTTTTCTGCAGCTGATCCGGTCCCACAATGAACTGTCAGTGGCGGCTTTTCTGTGTAGGTGGGTGCAGAAGAGGCAGCTGACAATGGAAGCCCCATAGTAAGTCTATGGTGTGACGTCACTTCCCAGGCATTTCCCACCCGTTGTCGGCTGTCTCTTCCACACAGCATCTGCCGCTGGAGACTAGGGCTGTGAGATTTTCTAAAAAAAAAAAATCTGCGATGGTCCTGAGGAGCTGCGAGCAGGAGTTTTTAGGCGAAGCCGTGGCTTCGGCCTAGTCTGCGGCGTCCGGCCTCGCGGAATAGGCTGAAGCCGCGGCCTCACATAAAAACTCCTGCCCGCAGCTCCTCAGTACCGGCGCGGTGTCAGCGCTGGTTCTGGGGAGCTGCAGGCAGGAGTTGTTAGGCGAGGCTTAGGCCTAGTCTGCGGCGTCCGGCCTCTTGGACTAGGCCGAAGCCGCGGCCTCACCTAAAAACTCCTGCCCACAGCTCCTCAGTACCGGCGCGGTGTCAGCGCTGGTTCTGGGGAGCTGCAGGCAGGAGTTGTTAGGCGAGGCTTCGGCCTAGTCCACGGCGTCCGGCCTCACGGACTAGGCCGAAGCCGCGGCCTCGCCTAAAAACTCTTGCCTGCGGCTCCTCAGGACCGGTGCAGTGAAAAAAAAAAATCGATTTGCTTAAATTTTTGAACCGATTTGACCTCTCAACTCGATTCAAGATTTAAATCGCTTTTTTTCCCCAGTCCTACTGGAGACTGGACTGGATTGGTTGCAGAAAAAGTATGTATAGCGATTGTTGCTTTATATTTTTATTTTTATATTTTTGACACATTTTTGGTACCATTGGCATTCATACAGCGATCAGTGCTATAAAAATGCACTGATTACTGTATAAATGTCACTGGCAGGGAAGGGGTTAACACTAGGGGTTAACTGTGTTCCCTAGTGTGTGTTGTTTCGAACTGAAGGGGGAGGGGACTGACTAGAGTAAGTGACGGATTGTGGTTCCTAGCTAATAGGAACGCACAATCTGTCACTCCTCTCAGAACAGGGAAGTGTGTGTTTACACACACTTGTCCCTGTTCTGTCTCTCCTGCTGGTGATCGCTCATGGCCGGCGGTCATCGTGACCGTCGGCTACGAGCATCGGCACACCCGCTGTGCAGTGGGCGATCGCGTGCCTGCTATCCCGATCCTGCGAGCCAACCTATAGCTACACCGATTTGCGGGATCGTGCCGACCTGCCGCAGTAAAATGACGGCAGCCGGTCGGCAAGCGGTTAAACCATTACATCAAAAGACTGATAGGATGCAAGATCAGGGGCGGATCCAGGGGGGGGCAACAGGGCAATTGCACCCCCGAGAAAATATTGAAGACTGAGGCTGAGCGCGCCCCGGGTAACCAGATCTGCGGCCATTCTAAGCATGAATTAAGGCTTAGAAACCTCGGGACTGCACTCTCCACCCCCTGTACCTCCCCCTGCAGTTCTTCAGCCTCTCTCCTGCAGGCTGCTGTTTGAGTGGGCGGGATGGGGATGTGCCTTTTCCCCGAGATCACGCTCGTCTGGAAGAGGGAAATGTGTGCAGCTGCTGAGCAGAGAGAGCCGTGTGAAAGTTCCTGGAGGTGAGCTCTGCTGCTAGCACCACATTGTGGATTTGTTTACAGGCACCTCTATGCTGAGTCTGCTGAGTTACTGCAGCTTAGCTTAGCATAGAGGTGCTGTTAGATGACAAATGAGATCTTCATCTTCTTTTCATGACAAGTGAGAAATTGAACTCATTAAAAGATTATGACTGCCCCCTGGTGTATGCCCTCCTGATTCCCCCCCAGTGTATCTGTGTATGCCCTCCTGACCCCCCCCCCAGTGTATCAGTGTATGCCCTCCTGATCCCCCCCCCCCAGTGTATCAGTGTATGCCCTCCTGATTCCCCCCCCCCCCCCCCGTGTATCAGTGTATGCCCTCCTGATTCCCCCCCCAGTGTATCAGTGTATGCCCTCCTGATTCCCCCCCCCCCCCCAGTGTATCAGTGTATGCCCTCCTGATCCCCCCCCTCCCCAGTGTATCAGTGTACGCCCTCCTGATTCTCCCCCCCCCCCCCAGTGTATCTGTGTATGCCCTCCTGATCCCACCCCCCCAGTGTATCTGTGTATGCCCTCCTGATTCCCCCCCCCCAGTCTATCTGTGTATGCCCTCCTGATTCCCCCCCCCCAGTCTATCTGTGTATGCCCTCCTGATCCCCCCCCCCCCAGTGTATCTGTGTATGCCCTCCTGATCCCCCCCCCCAGTGTATCTGTGTACGCCCTCCTGATTCCCCCCCCCCCCCCAGTGTATCAGTGTATGCCCTCCTGATCCCCCCCCATCTGTGTATGCCCTCCTGATCCCCCCCCCCCCGGTGTATCTGTGTATGCCCTCCTGTCCCCCCCCCCCCAGTGTATCTGTGTATGCCCTCCTGATTCTCCCCCCCAGTGTATCAGTGTATGCCCTCCTGATTCTCCCCCCCAGTGTATCAGTGTATGCCCTCCTGATTCTCCCCCCCAGTGTATCTGTGTATGCCCTCCTGATCCCCCCCCCCCCCCAATGTATCAGTGTACGCCCTCCTGATTCTCCCCCCCCCCCAGTGTATCTGTGTATGCCCTCCTGATTCCCCCCCCCCCAGTGTATCAGTGTATGCCCTCCTGATTTCCCCCCCCAGTGTATCAGTGTATGCCCTCCTGATCCCCCCCAGTGTATCTGTGTATTCCCTCCTGATCCCCCCCCCCCCCCAGTGTATCTGTGTATTCCCTCCTGATCCCACCCCCCCCAGTGTATCTGTGTATTCCCTCCTGATCCCCCCCCCCCCCCCCAGTGTATCTGTGTATGCCCTCCTGATCCCCCCCAGTGTATCTGTGTATGCCCTCCTGATTCCCCCCCCCCCAGTGTATCTGTGTATGCCCTCCTGATTCCCCCCCCGCCCCCAGTGTATCAGTGTACGCCCTCCTGATCCCCTCCCCCAGTGTATCTGTGTACGCCCTCCTGATCCCCCTCCCCCAGTGTATCTGTGTATGCCCTCCTGATTCCCCCTCCCCCAGTGTATCTGTGTATGCCTTCCTGATCCCCCCCAGTGTATCTGTGTATGCCTTCCTGATCCCCCCCCCCCCCAGTGTATCTGTGTATGCCCTCCTCATCCCCCCCCCCCATGTATCAGTGTACGCCCTCCTGATTCCCCCCCCCACCCAGTGTATCTGTGTATGCCCTCCTGATCCCCTCCCCCCCCAGTGTATCTGTGTATGCCCTCCTGATTCTCCCCCCCCCCCCCAGTGTATCTGTGTATGCCCTCCTGATTCTCCCCCCCAGTGTATCAGTGTATGCCCTCCTGATTCTCCCCCCCAGTGTATCAGTGTATGCCCTCCTGATTCTCCCCCCCAGTGTATCTGTGTATGCCCTCCTGATCCCCCCCCCCCCCAATGTATCAGTGTATGCCCTCCTGATTCCCCCCCCCCCAGTGTATCTGTGTATGCCCTCCTGATTCCCCCCCCCCCAGTGTATCAGTGTATGCCCTCCTGATTTCCCCCCCCCAGTGTATCAGTGTATGCCCTCCTGATCCCCCCCAGTGTATCTGTGTATTCCCTCCTGATCCCCCCCCCCCAGTGTATCTGTGTATTCCCTCCTGATCCCACCCCCCCCCAGTGTATCTGTGTATTCCCTCCTGATCCCCCCCCCCCAGTGTATCTGTGTATGCCCTCCTGATCCCCCCCAGTGTATCTGTGTATGCCCTCCTGATTCCCCCCCCCCAGTGTATCTGTGTATGCCCTCCTGATTCCCCCCCACCCCCAGTGTATCAGTGTACGCCCTCCTGATCCCCTCCCCCAGTGTATCTGTGTACGCCCTCCTGATCCCCCTCCCCCAGTGTATCTGTGTATGCCCTCCTGATTCCCCCTCCCCCAGTGTATCTGTGTATGCCTTCCTGATCCCCCCCAGTGTATCTGTGTATGCCTTCCTGATCCCCCCCCCCCAGTGTATCTGTGTATGCCCTCCTCATCCCCCCCCCCCATGTATCAGTGTACGCCCTCCTGATTCCCCCCCCCACCCAGTGTATCTGTGTATGCCCTCCTGATCCCCTCCCCCCCCAGTGTATCTGTGTATGCCCTCCTGATTCTCCCCCCCCCCCAGTGTATCAGTGTATGCCCTCCTGATTCCCCCCAGTGTATCAGTGTATGCCCTCCTGATCCCCCCCCCCCCCCAGTGTATCAGTGTATGCCCTCCTGATCCCCCCCCCAGTGTATCAGTGTATGCCCTCCTGATCCCCCCCCCAGTGTATCAGTGTATGCCCTCCTGATCCACCCCCCCCCCCCCAGTGTATCAGTGTGTGCCCTCCTGATTCCCCCCCCCCCCCCCCCAGTGTATCTGTGTATGCCCTCCTGATCCCCCCCCCCCAGTGTATCTGTGTATGCCCCCCTGATTCCCCCCCCCCCCAGTGTATCTGTGTATGCCCTCCTGATTCCCCCCCCCCCCAGTGTATCTGTGTATGCCCTCCTGATCCCCCCCCCCCAGTGTATCTGTGTATGCCCTCCTGACCTTTAACCACTTCAGCCCCAGAAGGATTTGCCCCCTTCCTGACCAGGCCATTTTTTGCAGTACTTCACTGCATCGCTTTAACTGACAATTGCATGGTCGTGTAATGTGGTACCCAAACAAAATGTATGTCCTTTTTTCCCACAAATAGAGCTTTCTTTTGGTGGCATTTGATCACCCCTGCGGTTTTTATTTCTTATGCTATAAACAAAAAGAATGACAATTTTTGAAAAAAAAACATAATATTTTGTACTTTTTGCTATAATATCCCCCCAAAAAAGTAAACAAATTTCTTCATTAATTTAGGCCAATATGTATTCTTCTACATATTTTTGGTAAAAAAAACCCCGCAATAGGCATATATTGATTGGTTTGAGCAAAAGTTATAGCGTCTACAAAATAGGGAATCTATTTATGTCATTTTTATTATTATTTTTTTTTTACTAGTAATGGCGGTGATTGCGAGATTGCGGCGGACAGATCAGACACTTTTGACACTATTTTGGAACCATTGACATTTATACAGCGATCAGAGCTAAAAGTAACCACTGATTACTGTATAAATGTCACTGGCGGGGAAGGGGTTAACACTAGGGGACGATCAAGGGGTTAACTGTGTTCCCTAGGTGTGTTCTAACTGTAGGGGGGATGGGACTGACATGGGGAGGAGACCAATCGGTGTTCATATTTAGTATAAACACACGATCTGTTGCCTCTCCCCTGAGAGAACCGGGATTTGTGTGTTTACACACACACATCCCCATTCTTGGATTGTGACGAGCTATCGCCGGTGCCCAGTGGACATCGCGCCCGCCGGGCACAATCAACGGCTCCGGGGACACGCTGTGGGTGCGCGCCTGCTATGGCGTCTTAAAGAGCCGACATATAGCTATGGCGATTTGTGCAGCTGTGCCAACCTGCCGCAGTATAACTGCGGCGACTGGTCGACAAGCGGTTAAAATTAAATGGTCCCTGGGCAAACATTTTTCAAAATTAGTTTACTGCGGCAGATCAGACAGTGATTGTGATTGGCAGTCAGAGTTTACAGCACACATTATGGCTCACTGATTATTTGCTAGAGATTACAGTGAATCATTTCTGCTTGCCGATTGGTTGCCAGAGGTTACGGCTCACTGATTAGTTGCTAGAGGTTACAGCTCATCATTTCTGCTTGCTGAGTGGTTGCTAGAGGTTACTACACATCATTACTGCTCACTGATTCGTTGCTAGAGGTTATTGCACATTATTACTGTTCACTGATTGGTAGTTATAGATTACTGCTTATCATTACCGCTTACTGATTGGTTGCTAGAGATTACAGCAGTGTGAAAAAATACCAGCCATCCTGGGATACAGATGAAGAAAAAAATCTGTTAGGCGTGCTGGGAGAGTAGTGGGCATGACCAGATTGAGTATAAGAATGGCTAAGCCCCCATTCACATTGACGCAACTTGTTGACCTGTCACATGACAAGTCGCACCCTATTGCCAGCAATGGCCATGTTCAAATGCCGCACCTATCTGAAAGAGTTCCTGCACATCTTTTGGTAATTTCAGGTGCAACTTGCATAGACATCTGTACATGAAGCCGCACTGATATCTTTCAAGCCACACCTGAAATTTTAATTGTGCGATTTCTGATGAAGTTGCATGCTTTAAAAGCCGCAGTCAATCTGAATGGAGATGATTAAACAGAACCAACCCTTTACCACCTACCTCTGAATGAATATAGCAGCTGCATCATTGACTACACATTGCCCTGACATCAATGCTTGGCTTCACGTCCCCGTTAAACTTTCCCATTGATGTCACAGTTGCCGCAGCCACAAGCCAAATGCACTGTCAGAGACTGCAGATGGATTACAGGAGATAATCAAAGACTGCGGATAGATTACAGGAGACAACCAATGACTGTGGATAGATAAGAGGAAATAATCAGAGAATGCGGATAGATTTAAGCAGATAACCAGTGACTGCGGATGGATTACAGGAGATAAGCAGAGACTGCGAATGGACTACAGGAGATAAGCAGAGACTGCGGATGGACTAAAGGAGATAAGCAGAGATTGCGGATGGACTACAAGAGATAAGCAGAGACTGCAGATGGACTACAGGAGATGAGCAGAGACTGCGGATGGACTACAGGAGATGAGCAGAGACTGCGGATGGACTACAGGAGATGAGCAGAGACTGCGGATGGACTACAGGAGATGAGCAGAGACTGCGGATGGACTACAGGAGATGAGCAGAGACTGCGGATGGACTACAGGAGATGAGCAGAGACTGCGGATGGACTACAGGAGATGAGCAGAGACTGCGGATGGACTACAGGAGATGAGCAGAGACTGCGGATGGACTACAGGAGATGAGCAGAGACTGCGGATGGACTACAGGAGATGAGCAGAGACTGCGGATGGACTACAGGAGATGAGCAGAGACTGCGGATGGACTACAGGAGATGAGCAGAGACTGCGGATGGACTACAGGAGATGAGCAGAGACTGCGGATGGACTACAGGAGATGAGCAGAGACTGCGGATGGACTACAGGAGATGAGCAGAGACTGCGGATGGACTACAGGAGATGATCAAGTAGCTATTTTTAAAATGTTACCTTTTCAGCAATGCACAGCTATACGGGGGGGGGGGGCTTAAACGACAATGTAAGGGAGGGTTTAGCATAACAGTGAATCTACAGGCACTTTATATGGGAGGAAACACCTACCTGGCCAGCCAGGCTCACCTCCTGCTCCCAGTGGGCTGGGGGAGGCGGTCCCACTGGGTTTCTCTGCTCCGAGCCTCCGAGCACATACAGGCTGCATGGGGTGGGGCGGGGCAGGGCAGGCTCAGAGCATCAGTGGAGCTCCCGGCCCCGCCTCTCCCTCCTGACAGAACCTCCTGACAGAGCCTCCCTCAGCCTAATCCGAGCCAAATAGCCTGGGCCAGCGTGCCCCAGTGGTTGGACGGTGTAATAGCATGCCAGGCTCAGGCAGCACACAACAGTGTGTCTGTGAGTTAGTGCCGAGTGCGGCGATGGCGGCGCAACTGGTGTCACTAGTTAGAGCACACATAGCTACTTCTTCTGCAATCTGCACTGACGCTCTGGGGGGGTTCAACCCCCAGCCCTCCCCCTTATCTACGTCCCTGCCAACAGGTAAGCCTTATTATAGGCTTACCTGTAGGTAAAAGTGGTGTGTAAGAGTTTACAACCATTTTAAGTGTAAATGTGAGATCTGAGGTCTCTTTGACCCCAGATCTCACATTTAAGAGGTTCTGTCATGCTTTTTTTCTATTACCGGGGATGTTTACATTCCTTTTAATAGGAATAAAAGTGACCCAAATTTTTTTTTTTTGAAATGGACAGTGTAAAAAAAAAAGTAAAATAAATAAGATAAAATTATTTTTAAAGCGCCCTGTCCCGTCGAGTTTGTGCGCAGAGGCGAACGCATACATATGTCGCACCCGCATTTGAAAACGGTGTTCAAACCACACATGTGAGGTACCACCGTGATTGTTAGAGTGAGAGCAATAATTTTAGCAAAAGACTTCCTCTGTAACTCAAAACTGGTAACCTGTAGAATTTTTTAAACATTGCCTATGAAGATTTTTAAGGGTCAAAGTTTGTCGCTATTCCGCGAAGAGACGCAAATTTGAAGCATGACATGTTGGGTATCAGTTTACTCGGCGTAACATCATATTTTACATTTAAAAAAAAAAATGGGCTAACTTTACTGTTTTCTTATTTTTTCTTAACAGTGTGTATGTTCTAAGGAATTTTCTAGCAAAAAAACTGATTTAAACAACGGATCTCAAAAAGAGGCTTGGTCTATAAGTAGTTAAAGTGATTGTAAGGGTTTTTTTTTTTTTAAATAACAAACATATACTTACCTCCACTGTGCAGCTCGTTTTGCGCAGAGTGGCCCCAAACCTCGTCTTCTGGGGTCCTCCGGCGGCTCTCGCGGCTCCCCCCCACATCAGATAACCCCTAGGAGAGGTGCACTCCCAGGGGGTTACCTTGCGGGCACGCACCCGAGTCCAGCATTTGCATCCGTAGACACGAATGCCGGACTCGGCCCCGCCCCCCAGCGCTCGCGTCATTGGATTTGATTGACAGCAGTGGGAGCCAATGGATGCACTGCTATCAAGCTATCCAATCAAGAGCCGGGACCCTCTGGAGAGGGGAAGAGCACGTCTCCGCCGAGGGAATTACAGGGCTCAGGTAAGTAAAATGGGGCTGGGGGGCTGGTCACTGCCCGGTGTTTTTTCACCTTAATGCACAGGATGCATTAGGGTGAAAAAATAGGAGAGTTTACAACCACTTTAAGGATGTTAAGACAGAAAGAAAATGTGCTAAAACTCAGATTAGGCTATCCATCCAAAATTTCGGACTTAAGCCTGCCATACATGGATCGAAGTTCCGCAGGGACCGGACGAAATTCGATCCATGTATGAGTGGGATGACATATCAAATTGGGTACAAGCAGCCTATATTTTCTTTTACCTTCAATTACTGACATCGGCTATATCCACTAGCAGCAATCATTGTGTTCTACTGGCCCGGAAGGCTCCTAGTGCCCCCCCAACTCAACACTGTGGTGGAAGGAAAGAAAATCAAATCATCTATGAGCTGCCTTAAATGATGCAGTGTACGATGGGTGACATTTATAACTAATTTGTGCACTTATGCATAAAAAAAAGGTTTACCTTCATTTTTGTGATATCAATATATCTGCTAATAATTCTTTGTTTTGCAGATTTTGAATTGCTAAAATTAATTGTGTATCTGGAAACATCAACTGTGCTTCATCACCACATCACCGCTAAAAAAGATACACTTGAAAAATAGAAATATAATGTCCTTGGGGTTTGGTAAACATCTCATTAAACCATCAGTTATCTTCTTGAAGACTGAATTGTCCTTTGCCTTTGTGAATAGAAAGCCAGTGGTACCTGGGCATGTACTGGTTTGTCCCCTACGACCTGCAGAACGTTTTAGGGACCTGTGGCCTGAAGAAGTTGGTGACCTTTTTAACTCGGTACAAAGAGTTTCGAATGTCGTGGAGACCCACTTTGGTGGCACCTCTTTAACCATTTCAATCCAGGATGGTCCAGATGCCGGACAGACTGTCAATCATGTTCATGTGCACATTCTACCCAGAAAACCTGGAGATTTTGAAAGAAATGATAAAGTTTATGAAATTTTGCAAGAACATGACAAGGAAAGAGAGGACTGCCCAGACAAATGGAGAACAGAAGAAGACATGGAAAGAGAGGCTGCATCACTTAGAAAATATTTTTAAGCCTTTTAGGCATATTCCTGTTCTAAACTTAAAAAAAACGTGAGAGAGGTAGTGGTGGGATAGGTAGATTTTCTTTTTTTATAAAATGGTGTAGCGCTTGATGTATCAATATTATAAATGCATGTGCAAACCAAAATTTCAAATAAAACACTTTGTCCCACTCCCGCTCTTATTCGTCATACTGATTATAATGCATGTGTCCAACCTTAATTATAAACGCATGTGCAAACCAAAATATAAAAATAAAATTGTGAAATATTTAATCCCACACTCTCATGTGCTCTTTCGCACTGTACCCATAATACGACCTCAAAACTTCAAAAGTTGAATCATAAGTGCATGTAAATCAAATAAAAATTTAGAGTCTCTTAATTTCAAACTCTGTGTGAAAACACTAAACTCCCAGTCCAATTGAAATCTCAAAACACCCAGTGTCCTTCTTTATAGGGAACTTCCAAGATTATTAATCCTTATATATGTGCTGTGTTCCCCATCAGAGGTGCTCTCACCTTACTTGTAGGACCCTACATATTATGTATGGTTAAATGCACTTTGTGTCCTTTTTTAGACAAAATGATAGACCTCTAATCTCTTCCAGATATTCAGCTGAAGGGTGTAACAATCATTTGATTAATATTCTTGGAAGTTCCTTATAATTGGGGCGGCACAGTGGTGTAGTGAGTAGCACTCTCGCCTAGCAGTAAGAAGGGTCGCTGGTTCGAATCCCGACCACGACCCTACCTGCCTGGAGCTTGCAGGTTCTCCCAGTGTCTGCGTGGGTTTCCTCCGGGTACTCCAGCTTCCCCCCACACTCCAAAGACATGCTGATAGGTTAATTGGATCCTGTCCAAATTGGCCCTAGTATGTATGAATGTGACTTAGGGACCTTAGACTGTAAGCTCCTTGAGGGTGTAGGGACTGATGTGAATGTATAATGTATATGTATAGCGCTGCGTAAATTGACAGCACTATATAAGTACCTGAAATAAATAAAATAAAAATAAAGTAAGACACAAAGTGGGTCTCCGCGACATTTGAAATTGTCTGTAAAAATTCACAATTTTATTTTCATATTTTGGTTTGCACATGCGTTTATAATGATTGTGGTTGTGCACATGCATTTATAGTGAGATTGACATAAGTGCAGGTGTGGGACAAAGTGTTTCACTATTTTATTTCAAATTTTGGTTTGCACATGTGTTTATAATATTGATACATAAAGCGATACACCATTTTATAAATAACTTGTTTGTTACACGCTGTTTATGAGAGTGTGGGAAAGACAAGCCACAAGGGTACTGCTGCTCTCTACAAATCCTTGGGGTGGCAGGAACACATCTAGACAAAAACGCAAAAAAGAGAGCGCAAAGCCACTCCAGTGTAACTCCGCTTTATTAAGGTAGCAGTAAAAACACTTCAATGGTCAAACACATTTTGTATGAAGAGTGATTCAGCATAAAAACACTCCACTGTAGCTGTAACAAGGGAGGGGAGCCGTGGACGTGTTGTCATGTCAACCTTGTGGCGCCAGCTCTCCTCCCGTCTCCCACTCGTGTGGGTTAGTGTATGGAGCGCAGTGCTGGTGTTCTGCCAAAACAGCCAATTCGCTAAAATATCCAAACACGTCACTTGCAGCATTAATTGCAGATTTTGACGACTTGACAGCGTATACACTACGGTACACAATATAATGAGTGGACATTGTTAGTCCGCCCGTTAGTATAACCAACATGGCTGCCTCCAATGCAGTGACAACCTTTTACTCCTTAGCTGTCAAAACAACCAACTTGTCATGTACTGAAGTGTATACGCTGCCGGTGTTCTGTGAAAACAGCCAAGTCGTCAAAACCTGCAATTACTGCTGCTGGAGAGTCACCGGAAGTGACGTGGTTGGAGATTTTGGCGAGTTGGCTGTTTTGGCAGAACACGGGCCGGATCAGACGCATGCGCGGTAGGATCCACACGCCATGTGTGGTTGTCAGCAGTCTCGGATGTGCTGCCAGGATCCGGGCAGCCAGTATAAGCATCCACGGCTCCCCTCCCTTGTCGGAATCTTACGGTGGTGGTCAGGAGAGCGGCCACAGTGGAGTTTGACCATTGAAGTGTTTTTATTGCTACCTTAATAAAGCCGAGTTTGTGTTTTTTTTGTCTATTTGATATCATAGCAGCTAACAATTTTTTGTATAGGTAGATGTTCACTTTGTTCTTTCAGTAAGTAACATGTTGATACATTTTAACCAATTGCCGACCAGCCGCCGTCATTATACAGCGGCAGGTCGGCTCGTTCCGGAGAATCGCAGTACTAGTACGTCAGCTTCTTTAAGAGTCATAGCAGGCACGTGCACACATGAGGAAACACAGTTAACCCCTTGCTTGCCCCCTAATGTTAACCCCTTCCCTGCCAGTGACATTTACACAGTAATCTGTGCATTTTTATAGCACTGATTGCTGTATAATTGTCAGTATCCCCAAAAAAGTGTCCGATCTGTCCGCCGCAATGTCGAAGTCCCGCTAAAAATCGAAGATCTCTCCCATTACTAAAAAAAAAAATAACAATCCCATATTTTGTAGACGCTATATTTTTTGCACAAACCAATAAATATACGCTTATTGCGATTTTTATTTTATTTGTTTTACCAAAAATATGTAGAAAAATACATATTGGCTTAAACTGATGAAGAAATTTTGTGTTTTTTTTTTTTAATTTTTTTGGATATTTATTATAGTAAAAAATATTGTGTTTTTTTCAAAATTGTCGCTCTTTTTTTGTTTATAGTGCAAAAAATAAAAACCGCAGAGGTGATCATATACCACCAAAAGAAAGCTCTTTTTGTGGGGGAAAAAAAGGACTTTTTTTTTGTTTGGGGAAACGTTGCAAGACCGGGCAATTGTCAGTTAAAGCAACGCAGTGCCGTATCGCAAAAAACGGCCCGATCATTAAGGGAGCAAATCCTTCCAGTCCTTAAGTGGTTAAAGACCTTTTTTTAAAGACCAATTTTAGTTTTTTGTGCCTTTTATGCTTTCTTTGAATTATTAAGGTAACACGGTAAGGTTTGATTATTGGATCATTAGGTAGAACAGTCTCAATAAACATTAAAGATAAACCCTGCTAGGCTTGGGTTAAATAATGCTACCTGGCTTATTTTTACAGTCCATTACATTGCTCTCTACAGTGGTCATTGCCGAGACTGTTCGTTTAGCTGTAGATCTTTGTTATATGTTCCGTATAGCTATGCGATAGGCCATGTATGTAATTTGATGCTTTGTTGTCTGGCAATAAAAATTCTTAAAAGGGGGAAAATAATAGACCCCACTGTCCTTGTGTTCTTTTTTTTAGGATGCTGCCTGTATATTCATCAGAAGTGTTATGGCTTAACAAACACACATCAGCACTGTGCAAAAGTTTTAGGCTGGTGTGAAGTAGAGCTGCACGATTAATCATTAAGAATCGTAATCGCGATCTTTTTCCCTTCTCGATCCTCAAAACAGAATGTCACGATTCTTTCTAACAAGTGCAGAGAATTCTCACAGCTGGAAAAAATAAAATAAAAATCCAGGCAGCCTGCCAACTTTAATCATAACACGCCTGCCAAGTTTAACCATTTAAAGACCAAACCTTTTCTGACATTTGCTGCTTGCAAGTAAAAATCTTTTTCTGCTAGAAAATTACTTGGCGCACCCAAACATGATATATTCTTTTTAGCAGAGACCCTAGAGAATGGTGGTTGTTGCAATATTTTATGTCACACCGTATTTGCGCAGCAGTCTTTTAAACGCAATTGCAAAAAATACACTTTAATCAATTAAAAAAAAATCTAAACAGTAAAGTTATCCCAATTTTTTGTACACTGCGAGAATCGTGAGCTTTATTTTAAGCAAAAAAATTGTGATTCTCATTTTAGCCAAAATCGTGCAGTTCTAGTGTGAAGGAATGCTGTAAAGTAAGAATGCTTTAAAAAAATTATAGTATAATTGTTTCTATAATTTTACAAAATGCAAAGGGAGTGAACAGAAGAAAAATCTAAATCAAATCAATATTTGGTGTGACTACCCTTCTTACACCTGACTCAAATCCTACACAATCCCTGACTTTGTGCAAGTGTACAAAGTGTGCAGGTGTATGATTAACCAAATTTACCAAGCAGGTGCCAATGATCATCAATTTCTTGAGTGGGTTGGAACACAGTCATTACCTGAAACAAACAAATGCTGTATAGGTTGCTTAAAATTGGGCGAGGAACAGCCAAACTCTGCTGCTAAGGGGAGGTTGTGGAAGACAGTTTCATGTCACAGGTCAAACACCATGGCAAGACTGAGCAGAGCAACAAGACACAAGGTAGTTCTACTGCATCAGTAAATTCTCTCCCAGGTAAAGCTTTCAATGCAGATTGGGGATTCAATATGTGCTGTTTAAGCTCTTGTGAAGAAGCACAAAGAGACCGACAACATTGAGGACCATAAATACAGTGAAAGCCCATGGCTGATTCGTGTTGTTGACATCATCGCAGCTCTGGCCAATCACAGCGCCAGAGCCCGCGATACCCGGAAATAATTCTGGGAGACATGTCGCCGGGCAGAGCAGTGTGCCGAGACTGCTGCGGGGGCTTCGATCTAAAGTGACTTCTTTATAATGAGCTACTATGCAATGCATACTAGCCCATTATGCCTTTGTCTTGCAGGTGTTTTTTTTTGTTTTATTTATTTATTTTTTTTTCTAGGGTTTACAACCACTTTAATGTTAATTGAGAGCATTTAGTTCCACTTTAACATACATTCATATTTCTACAACACCAACCGGAACATTTACACAGTAATGGAAGGAATTTCCGACAACAAATGTTCGATGGGAGCTTGTTGTCGGAAATTCCGACCGTGTGTGGGCTCCATCGGACATTTTCTGTCGGAATTTCCGCCAAACAAAATTTGAGATCTGGATCTTAAATTTTCCGACAACAAAATCCGTTCTCGTAAATTCCAATCGTGTGTTTACAATTCCGATGCACAAAGTTCCACGCATGCTCTGAATCAATTACGAGATGGAAGTGCTCGGTCTGGTAAAACTAGCATTCATAATGGAGATAGCACATTCGTCACGCTGCAAATTTTTTAATCTTTTAAATGCAGCGCATTCTTTTCTTCTTTAGAATGCTAGAATAATGAAGTTGTTTTGCTGCTGATAGAGGTCTGAAAAAATTATTTCTTTATTATTTCTTGTGATCTCATGAATAATTTTTTTTTTGTCAGATCCCTATAATAATGTTTAGAATTTTTGTTTATAGTGTTTTTTTTATATCCAGATCTTTTTTTTTTTTTTTTTTGTGATCTCCATAATTTTTTTTCGTTTTGTGTCAAGTTACCACAACACTATTATTATCTTGTATTTTTGAACCTCAAAGAGGTTGGTTGGTGTTGGTGTCCCTTGTTAATTTGACATTGTATTTTTGAAACGTACCTGCCTACTCGCAAACAAACTGTCCTTTTTGAAGTAAAACACATAGGCACGTATCTGTGAAAAAGAAATAACCATTTATTGTAAAGAAATCGTGTCGTCGGACGGGATGAGTGAGCGTGTGTGAGTGAGTGCTCCACCCCCCTCCGTGTTCCCAGGCTGATCTCACAAGCAATCAGCTGAACTGCAGACCAGCGCGTGTGTGCTCTACCCCCTCGCTGTTCCCGGGCTGAGTTCACAAGCAACCAGCTGAACTACCGACCAGTGTGTATGAGGGAGTGCTCCACCATCCTCCTCGTTCCCGGCCTGATTCCACAAGCAACCAGCTGAGCGGCTGCCCAGCTGAATATGACAACTCACAGACAAGCCGCACTACAGCCAGCAGGAAGGGGACGGAGCTCAATGGATGGCATCCGAGCCTACTTGTCACGCCATACCCCCGAGCACGGAGAGGGACGACAAGCAGGGAGACAGGACGCAAGGAAGCGCAGTGGAGCTAACGCCACCGGTGGCATGGAGAGAATGAAGCGGGGGATCCTGACGAAGAAACCTGATACCCAGGCGACAGGAGAAGGTCCCGCAGTGTACGGTAGGAGACCGTACACTGCTCCCCGGGTGGTGGACGGAGCCCCAGGAAGAATGGGGAGGAAGTGGGGGCCAAGGAACAGGGTCAATTAAACCCCGGAGTAGGAAACCCATTAGCGGACATTGACAAACAGGATTCACCAACACAGGACCAAGGTGTATTGGACCATTTGGAGGCTAATGGGGGGACATTAGAGGCCATACAAGATACAGAGACTTTGTTGGCGACAGGAGGGGAAGCTCCAGCTTCTAATATAGATTAAATTCCAAACAGCAGCAGAAGCGGACCCCGGTCAGAGCCTGCCTGAATATAATCAGGCTTTAATGTTTTACCAGATGAGCCTCAAAAACGGGGACAGGAGGTCTCAGGGATCGAATGGACAGAAGGCGGACTCGGAGAGGGACATCTGGGAACTATTGAGGGCCCTCCCCACCAAAAATGACATTCAACAACTAATTAACGCAGTGGAACAGTCATGCTTGCAAGCAGTGGAAAGTTTAAAGGAGGACATTAGGGATCTGGGGCATAGAGTAGAGAAAGTGGAAAACGAACAAGAGACCATAGTACATGCAGTGGCGGACGTTCAAGACACCATTAAAAAGTATGAGGAGATATTAAATTCTTACAGGGATCAGTTGGATGATTACGAAAACAGGGACAGAAGACAGAACATTCGTATAAAAGGACTGCCTGAATCAATTCCAACATTAGAATTAGTCCCAATAATACAAAAAATTTTCAGACAGATTATGGGGGACCAAGCACCGGAAGCCATAGATATAGACCGGATACACCGGGTTCCATCCCACAGTACAAAGGCTGAGACATCTTCCAAAAAATTTCTTCCAGTATTAGTAATACCACTCTGTAGCTATTTCAATTCAATTAATGCTTCTAATCCACTATCGCCAGAAGCCCTTTTGGCGTACATAACGGTATTGCCAAAAGGGGGGAAAGACCCCCAAATCTGTGAAAACTACAGGCCTATCTCTCTACTCAACTCGGATATCAAACTGTTAGCAAAGATCCTGGCCTTGAGGCTTCAAGAGTATATTGGAGACTTAGTTCATCCGGACCAGACGGGGTTCATGAAGGGACGTGAGGCGAGGGATAACACTATTTGTGCGCTTCACGTTCTCCATTGGACGTGGTCTGGCCCGGATAGGGCCCCGAGGATCATGCTGTCAATGGATGCCGAAAAGGCGTTTGACAGGGTGATTTGGGGCTTATGAGAGAAGTATTGAGGAGGGTAGGCCTGGGGGAAACGAATGATGGGATGGATTATGTCTTTGTATGCAGAACCAAGAGCAAGGATCAAGGTAAACGGCACATTGTCAGACTGCTTCAACATACGAAATGGCACGAGGCAAGGGTGCCCGTTATCTCCTTTAATATTTGCGATAACAATGGAGCCATTCTTACGTAAAATTAGGAATAATAGAGAGATAACTGGGACGTGCATTGGCCCTGTGGAACATAAGGTAGCAGCATATGCGGACAATCTCCTTTTTTTTTTCTCTTCGCTCCACAGACTCCTATAGCTGCACTTATGGTGGAAGTACAAAAATTTGGTACTGTATCTAATTTTAAAATTAATTTTAAGAAGTCGATTATCCTTCCTAGTCATGTTCCGGCAGCAATGGAAAGGTCATTGAGACATACATACCCATTTGTCTGGAACAGAGAGTCTTTGGTGTACTTGGGGGTACATATTAGCGCAGACCAGAAACTATTATATGAACTTAACTACAGCTCACTACTGAAAGAGATAACAGAAGATTTAAAAAAATGGAAGGGCCAATATTTAACTTGGTTTGGGAGAATTAGTGCCATAAAAATGAGTATATTACCCAGAATAATTTATATACTGCATACTGTACCAATTAAGATATCGGAGACCCTCTTCAAACAAATGCGTAGGTTGTTCATGGCCTTTGTATGGAATGATAAAAGACCTAGATTGGCCTATGATATCTTGCGAAGGAATAAGGATGAGGGGGGCCTGGGACTACCAGATATTATATATACATTATACTATAAGGCCATGACCCTAGTTCGGATTCTGAATTGGTGCCATGACGCACAGAAAAATGGGTTCAAGTAGAAATGTCAATGGCAGGGAGAAATCTGGCAGGAGCACCTTAGATTCAAAGCTCACTAAGAGGGCTTTCCCAGTGGGCATCACCGTTAACACTGAACTCGCTGGAAATGTGGGATAGGTTTAATAGGAGAGGTAAATATGCTCCCCAGGTATCCCCTCTGGCTCCTCTGGAGGGATTCCTTTGGTTCCCTCCGGGGGAGGAGACGGGGTATCTGGGGGCATGGGGTCTGGATGGGGACACCACGTGTGGCAAGTTTGCCCCGTGTGGAGTCCTATTACCTTTGACAGAAATGGTGTCAAGACTTGGGACGATACATCTGGCAGAGTGGAAATATCAAATGATGAGTTTTTTTAATAAAATAAAGCCCTTATTAAGATCTACAAATTCACTCACTATGTTTGAAAGGCAATGTGTACAAATGTCAGTATCTAAACACATGCTATCACAAATGTATAGAGTGATTCCCAGTGGGCAGGAAGGGACATTTCCATATTTTGTAAGGGAATGGGAGAGGGAACTGGACCAGGTATTGACAAACACATTAAAAAGATGATCTTATTAACGTTTACCACATCCATAAGTTCAAAGGTGCAAGAAATGGCATATAAGTTTCTGGCAAGATGGTACAGGACTCCAATTAAACTAGCACAAATGTTTCCAACAATAAGTGATAGGTGCTGGAGAGGTTGTGGACAGAGGGGTACATTTATCCATTTTGTGGTGGACATGCCCAGTAATTAAATCATTTTGGGAGTCAGTGGCCCCATGGATCGAGAAACTGACCGTCGGGCCCTTGGAGTTTAAACCGCTACAGTACTTATTTCATGGGATGCCCGGGTCCACTAAAACTTATCGGAAAAGTATAACCCTGCACTTATTAAATGCAGCGAAAAAAATTATACCGAAGTATTGGAGGCAAGTCCAAGGCCCTACAGTAATAGAGTGGAGAAATGAAGTCAATTTAATAATGGAAGCAGAGAGATGGGTTCATGTAGTGAAGGACCAACAAGAAAAATTTGAAAAGACATGGGCGGGATGGGAATACTGTGCTAAGGAGATGGAAGAAGAGAGTAACATTGCTGAATAGGAGAGAGAGGACATGGTATAGTCATTATGAACATGTATAATAATAGAGATTGACCTTGAAAATGAAGCACTATATTTATATATTTATATTATATATATATATATATAATATATATATTTTTTTTTTCCTCTCTGCGAGTGGGATAGATGGGGGTAATTGTGAAATGATGTAATGTAATGGTGTAGTCTTTGTGGTTTGGATGAATGTAGGGTTATATAATGATGTATAGATTGTTGTATTTATAAAATTGGAAATAAAAAATTTTGATTATAAAAAAAAAAAAAAATAAAGAAATAGTGTTGCCCCCTGTATGCAATTAGATTGCTAGTAAACCCACATCCCTAGTGAAATAGAAAAGGTCACTCAGAAAGAGTGTGGATCCTCTGATGGGACTTTAAATTGGGTTACTACCACTTGATATTAGTACAAAGATAAAGAAAGATATTCATTAAAAATACGTTATATTTATTGTAGAAAAATATAAAATGATGCAATGGATGTTGGATTTAAACATGAGACATTAACCAATTCTATTGAAAAAATATTAATAATACACAATAGAAATAACCCAAGGTTTCGAGGTAATTGATGGCAAACCTTCTCTTCAGGGCTAGTAGGTTTGGTCACAACAAATTTGACGTCTATAGTTAGAGTGAAATAAAGAGCGAGAAGGACAACATTTATAAGCATATACAGTACAAAAAAGTTGTATCTTCAGCAAGCATAGGCTTGTTGATAAAGTACATAACAATCATATTGTACAATAACATATATGTACAGGTACTGACCATGTATGTTATAGGTAGGCTCTCCAAAACATCCACAGCATCCAATGACAAACCCTAATTTCAAGCTAACCTCTCCTAATCTTGTCCCAATATAGGCCTCAATCTAGAAGCAGTATAGGCCACTGATGCACCAAGTTAAAATTGTACCTTCGTTAGAACAATTAGCGCTTCCGCTACTCCTTCCTCCGCTCACAGATCATACGTACAACGCACGTGTGTTACGCTTTATATACACTGCGCATGCGTGAAACTCCGCCCGCCCCAGGTGTTCTTTCAATTCTATTCCCCGTCCCTTGTCTTTCGGCGCAGTGGGAGAGCACATGGCAGAGAAAGAGCAAGTGCATGCAGACAGCAGCAGCAACGAAAGCCCGGAGCCACAAACGTCCCGATACCCCAAGAGGAGAGTTAAGGCCTCAAATATGTCCTTTATAGAGATGGTGGACATCTTAAAGAGGGCCGACTATGATGGGAAGCATGGACCTTACCCAAACCCAAATGTGCGAAAGGCCAAGATCATGACTAAAGTTGTGAAAAAGTCTGCACAGGAATTTTGGGGTACGACGATCCAAGGATCAATTGAGTAAACGCTGGTTAGACCTGAAATTGAGGGAGCACGATCAGTACAGAAAGATCAAGAGAGTTCTTCAAAAAGTAAGTAGTTGTCGTGTGTTCCTATTATTATTATTATTATTATTATTACTTGCATGTTGCTCCATGTGCTTTTCTTTACTGTTGTACAGTTTAAAATGGCAACTTTCAGGTTCATGTGCGCAGTAATCGTTCGTAGTAAACATCGTTCGCCCACTAATACAATGTTTTTGGCAGATCCAGGTTAACTACATTTGTTCAGGCCTGTTTGTATTAAAAGAAGTTTAGTACACTGTTGTCTAGATGGGTTTGTAACTAGAATGAAATGCAAACTTGATTTAGTGTAAGAAGAGGACGCTCATCAGCTGTTTACACATCTGGACGCAGGAGCACTACTGTGGGACACCAGAACAAACTTTTTAGGGTGTCCCACACAGGTGCTCCAGTGGATACTAGGGGTGTCTCCATGTTTGAAAATTGTACAAAAAAGGTACGTATTCCAGCTTTAAAAAGGTAAAAAAAAATGTCTTTAACTTGGAACTCTGCACAAAAAGACAATTGTACGACACTTCCAAGCAATGTTTCAGTTTCTTATTTCTGCCCTCAAATATCTGTGTGCTAAGTACAGTATACCTTTTTTTTATTCACATAGGGGAGAAAAGACTCAGGACATCAGAGGACACCAGGGGCCCCCAACCTCCTAAAGAAGGGGAAATACTAACACCACAAACAGAGGATGTTGAGGAAGGAGAGGTTTATGAAGTGAAATAGTAACCACAACAGGTGAGTGTCTGAGACCACAGCTTCAGGTAATAGATGTATGCCTGCATATTTATAATACATAGTGTGTTTTTTTATTTTAGGTGATGTGGATGTTGTGGAAGAAGAAACTAATTTCGCAAGTGCACACGTCCTCATCGGAGGGATCATGGTGTTACGTACCTGGATCGTGAGCCTGACGTGTAGAGGAGAGCCTCTCTTGCCGCACCGGCTTGTGGGCCCCTGAGGTTGAGACAGCAGCCACAGATGAACGGTGACGCAGGAGTGCCTAGGATCAGTCCAGTATCGGTGTGGCTGGATGCTGATGGCTGGAGATGCAGCGGGCAGACCGGTAGAGCTGGGTAGACCAGAACTGTGGTAGACTGGATCGCAGAAGAATCAGGAACTGGTGTGATTCGCAGGGCAGAACTGCAGCAGGCTGGAGGAGTGGATGCAAAGTCAGGCAGGCCGGGTCGGTATTGTTTTGGTGAATCAGGCAAAGCAGCAGACAGGGTTAGTAAGAGCAAGCGGGTCTAAGATCAGAGGTCAGCACGGATAACAGGTTTCAGGAAACACAGAAGCTGCAAACCAAACGGCAAGGAGTCTTTGGTGCACTCACTTTAAATAGCCCCTTTGGCGCCAACGTTGGTGACAGGCGAATGTAGGTGCACGAGGGTGCGCACCGACCCGCTGCACGGCCATGCCTTTCCTGACATTGCCCCTCTCCTACGGGCAACCTCCAGGTGCCCAACTGGTTCCTCTTCAAGGGATGGTTATGGAAAAAAGTGCGAACCAAGTCCGCAGCGTGCACATTACTACTGGGCTGCCAAGAGTTTTCCTCTGGACCATAACCTCTCCATTTAATTAGGTACTGAGTTTGTCCCCTTCTTTTCCTGCAGTCTAAGATGGACTCCACTTCGTATTCCTCGTCTCCATTAACAGTAACAGGTTCTGGGGGTCCTGAACTATGACTAGGGAATGGATCTGGTACTGCCGGCTTTAACAGGGACACATGGAATACGGTATGTACTTTAAGGGACTCAGGTAAAATTAACTCATAAGACACATCATTAATTTTTCTCCTTACCGGAAAGGGTCCCAAGAATTTCGGTGCCAACTTCTTGGATGGGCAAGTCATCCTTAAGTTTGTTGTGGCGAGATATACCTGATCCCCTGGTTGCAGCAACTGTTCCCCTCTTCTCTTCCTAGCAAAGATTCTCTTGTTGTCCTCCTGGACTTTCTTGACCGTCTCCTGTAACAACAAGTTGTTAGAAGAAAAAAAATCCAGAGTGCTCTGGACAGCAGGAACATAAGTTTCAGGAATCAAGTCAGGTAAAAAGGTTGGGTGGAATCCATCATTTGAGAAAAATGGGGATTGTTTGGTGGCAGAGTGGCTGGCGTTATTATACACAAACTCCGCCAAAGGCAGAAGAGATACCCAGTCATCTTGGGCGAAGGATGTAAAACATTGGATAGATTGCTCCAGGGTTTGATTGGTCCGTTTTGCCTACCGTTGGTCTGGGGATGATATGCTGATGAGAAGGATAGCTCAATCTTTAGGGATCCACATAATTCCTTCTAGAATCTTGAAGTGAACTGGACTCCACGGTCAGATACAATGTTCATTGGAATGCCGTGGAGTCTAATAACCTCTTTGATAAAGACCTGAGCGGTCATGGCTGCAAGCGGAGTTCCTTTCAGGGGTAGGAAGTGCGCCATCTTTGATAAGCGATCCACCACCACAAAAATAGCAGAACAGTCTTCAGAAGGTGGAAGCTCAACAACAAAGTCCATGGCGATCATCTTCCAAGGCCGCCATCAGGTATGGGTAAGGGTCTGAGTAGATCCCAAGCTTTATTTCGGGTACTCTTGTTCTGGGTGCAGGTAATACATGATTTGACATAGGCCTTGCAGTCCTTCTCCAGCCTAGGCCACCAAAATGTACGCTGGACCAATTCTATGGTCTTGTGGGTTTCAAAATGGCCTGCTAACGGGTGGTCATGACAGAGTCCTAGGACAGCCACTCTAGCAGTTTCTGGTACAAAAATGTGTCCCTCTTTCCATAATAGGCCATTCCTTGCCTGCAAAGTGACCCCTGGAGGACTGGTTGTGCCTGCTGAGGCTTGCTGCAATTGGGGTAATAGGCCTGATTGTAACAGGAGGAAGTTCCCAGCTGGTAGGATGGTGTCTGGTGGAGGTATGTCCTTTTGGATCCTCAAACATGCGCAATAGCGTGCCGGGTTTAGTATTTCTTGATCCGAGTCTGTAAGTAATATGAAAAAGAGAGCCCAACAGGCCTGACGTGGCCTCAGACGTTTTGCAGTCCTTAAATATTCAAGGTTTTTATGGTCTGTGAAGATTAATATCGGATGAGTGGCTCCTTCTAGAAGGTTCCTCCTCTAATGTAGTTTTGATTGCTAGAAGCTCCCTATCTCCCACATCGTAATGCCTTTCTGGCTGGGTAAGTTTCCAAGAAAAGAATGCGACTGGATGAATCACATCCTTGGGGCCCTGGCACTGCGACAAGACTGCTCCAACTGCACTTTCTGACGCATCCACTTCCAAGATGTAGGACAGGGCAGAATCTGGTTGGCTTAGAATGGGAGCAGTGGTAAAAACGTTCTTTCAGGGTTTCCAGTGCAGCTTGTGCCTCTGTGGACCAGTGGAAACGGATGCTTTGCTTGGTAAGTTGAGTGAACGGGGAATGGCTGAGAAGTTCCTGATGAATTTACGGTAAAAATTGGCAAAGCCTATGAAACGTTGGATTCCCTTCTTATCGGTAGGGGGCCAGCCAATCCAGAATAGCGGACACTTTCTCGGGATCCATCCTGATTCCCTCAGTGGAAATTATTAATCCAAGGAACTGGATGCTCTGCTGCTCGCACTTTTCCGCTTTGGCGTAGAGCCCGTGCTGGCGGAGTCAGAGAAGTATGCTCTTGACATGTCCTCGGTGAATCTCTAATGAGATGGAGAATATCAGGATGTCGTCTAAGTATACCACGACAAAGATATCAAGGAAATCTCTGAAGATGTCGATGAAATGCTAAACGGTGGCTGGAGCATTACATGAGCCGAACGGCATGACCAGGTACTCATAGTGACCAAAGCGGGTACGGAAGGTGGTCTTCCACTCATTGCTTTCCCTAATCCGGACCAGGTTGTAGGCTCCTCGGAGATCAAGTTTGGTGAATACCCTGGCAGACTTGAGTCTCTGAAAGAGTTCTGGGACTAAGGGCAGGGGGTATCAATTCTTTACTGTGAACTTGTTTATGTCATGGTAATCTACACGTCGAATAGTCTGGTCCTTTTTTCTATGAAAAATATACCTGCTCCTGCCGGTGAGGTGGGGGGCGGATTAGCCCTTTCTACAGGTTCTCCTCAACATAGTTTTTTAGAACTTGCAACTCACGTTCAGACAGTGGAAAGATGCGTCCAAAGGGAATATCTGCCCCCGGAAGGTACGGCCTGTGTGGAGGAAGGGTATCTGCGCCCCGTTTACAGAATACATCCAGGAATTCATGATAGCACTTGGGAACTACCTGCCACAATTTGGCATGCGATTCCAAGCAAAGTAAAGAGGCAGGAAGCTGAGGCGGTGCTGGACAGCACTGTTTCTGACAATAAGAAGAAAGAATCTCTATTCTTCCAGATTCCCAGTCTATAGGCGGGTTGTGAGCCTGCAACCAAGGGAGGCCCAAGATAACGGGAAGAGGGGTGAAGAAATCGCATCCAAGCAAAGTAGTTCTTGGTGATTGGTGTTGGTGATAGTTAGAAGCGGGAGAGTCTCTTGGGTCACAAGTCCTGATTTGATGCAGGATCCATCTGCCAGGAACACAGAGAGCCCTTGGTCCTTGGGTTGCAGTGGAATGTGATGCTGGGCTGCAAAGGACAGATCAATAAAACAGCTGCAGGCACCCAAATCAGTAATTGCAGTTACTGGCACAGTTTTTCCCGGGAGCTGGAATGATATAGGCACAACTACATGGGCTGAATTAGCAGGTATGTTGGTTTGTTTAGCTGGAGGAGGAGAACACTTATGGCGTTTGCAGTTGCATATGTAGTGACCGGGCTCCCCGCAGTAAAGACAGAGGTTGTTTGTCCGCCGACGTTGGCGTTCCTTGAAGGTAAGTGACGAACGGATCAAACCCAACTGCCTTGGATTGGGTGCCTCTGGAATAGCGTGAGCAGGTTTTCCAGACACGGAATCAGCAAACTTGAAGGGCTTTGGAAATGTCCATATTGGTCCGAACTGCTGGGAAGATTTCTCAGACCTTCGCTCACGTAATCGGCGATCGAAAGTGTGATCAGAGTCTCTAGTGTACTGGGTATTCCTACCCGGGCCAGCTCATCCTTGAGTCCTTCTGAGAGACCTAAACGGAACCGGTGACGCAGGGCTGCATCGTTCCAGTTGACATCCACACTCCATCGTCTAAAATCTGTGACGTAGTCTTCAACTGGTCTGTAGCCTTGCTGCAGGTTGTGTAGGGCCGATTCAGCAGTAGCGGTCCATTGCGGGTCATTGTACAGCTGAGACATGGCTGTGAAGAATAGTGTAATAGAGTATTTAGCTGTATGTTCTTTTCCTCCAATAGGGGATGAGCCCAGGACTGAGGTTCTCCTCGAAGCAAAGAAATGGTAAATCATACCTTTGTGGTTTCCAGAGAGAATGTCCTTGGCTGCAGATCAAAGAGCTGACGGGCATTCCGGGAAGGCTCTGAACTGGCTTTGATCACCGAAGAAACTCTCGAAGGTTGAAACTCGAGGTTTGGGGGGTGCCAACATTACTGGAAGGCAGGCAGAGACCCCAGTGGATGTAGCCGGCAAGGGTATGGTGGAGGAAGCAGCAGAAGTAGCCAGTCCCTGGACTCGATCCTCTAGCCTAGTGTAGTCCTCCTGCAGGGATGTCATCGCTTGAGAGAGAGAAGCGAGATGCTGGCAGATTTCACCCAATGGAGAGGATCCTTCTGCAGGCTCAGTCATGGCTGTTTGGTACTGTCACATACCTGGATCGTGAGCCTGACGTGTAGAGGAGATCCTCTCTTGCCGCACCGGCTTGTGGGCCCCTGAGGTTGAGACAGCAGCCACAGAAGCACGGTAACGCAGGAGTGCCTTGGATCAGTCCAGTATCGGTGTGGCTGGATGCTGGTGGCTGGAGATGCAGCAGGCAGACCAGTAGAGCTGGGTAGACCCGAACTGTGGTAGACTGGATCGCAGAAGAATAAGGAACTGGTGCGATTCGCAGGGCAGAACTGCAGCAGGCTGGAGGAGTGGATGCAGAGTCAGGCAGGCTGAGTCGGTAACATTCTGGTGAATCGGGCAAAGCAGCAGGCAGAAGAGAAGTCCAAAAAACAAGCCAAAGTCAGGGTATCAAGCAGACAGGGTTAGTAAGAGAAAGCCGGGTCAAAGATCAGAGGTCAGTACGGATAACAGGTTTCAGGACACACAGAAGCTGGAGACCAAACAGCAAGGAGTCTTTGGTGCACTCACTTTAAATAGCCCCTTTGGCGCCAACGTTGGTGACAGGCACACGTTTGCATGCAGGTTCACGTGTGTGAGCGTGCGCACATGTGGGCGCCTGCTGTGCAATTCCTGCTGCACGGCCATGCCTTTCCTGTCACATGGTGTGCAATCGGGATTTACAGAAGATCAAGGAAGACATCAATGATGTTGAAAAAAGATTCAAAAACATCAATGATGTTTTAGGCAGAATCTAAAACACTCCTAAATTCTTCCATTTGTTGATATATTTAACATTTTTTTAATCTTTTTGGAAGTATATTGAAAGCCAAATTTTGAAGATGCACACAGTGTGTCAACATGTGCTATCCGCCATCATGGGATATCAATGTACGCGTTTTGTGGGTGCAACCCCTTCCTCGCAGCTCAAGTAGGTGATAGGAAGGGGTTGCACCCCCAAAACACATCCATTGATCCCCCATGATGGGAGCTAGCACGTTGACATTAGACATGGGATCAGGAGGGAAATCCCCATTTTGACTCTCAATTTGTGTGCATCTTCAAAATTTGGCTTTCACAGGGGTGACATCACTCCATCTGATGAAGGCAATATCAACACAGTTTAGACATACTAATGTCTGATATTGCCTTCAAATTCTCAAAGTTGAACGTTGTAAGTTCCTGAGTTGTGTATTGTTTTATAGTTTTAAACATGCCTGTTTACCACTAAAAAGGCTATTTTGTAATGTTAAACGCCAAAATGTTATTACAAAAATATGTTGGTTTGTCCAGAAACCCTTTTCTAACACCCTTTTCTAACACACATGTGAATGTGCACAGAGTAAAAATTTTTCCAAATCAACAATGTGTGGCTTCTTCTTTCAATGCTAAATAGCATTTTTGTAAGTAAGTTGGTGTTTACAGTGATGATGGGGGTTATTTACTAAAGGCACATCCACTTTGCACTACAAGAGCACTTTCAGTGCAGTTTCAGGTGCAGTTTTGCAGTGCACTTGTAGTGCAAAGTGGATTTGCCTTTAGTAAATAACTCCCACAGTGCTTTAAAATTTGCCACAATCAGGCCATTTTCGTGGCTCCCAAAAATTAATTCATGGTGGTGAAAATGATGAATATTTTTTATCATTAATGCATTACATACATTAACAACAAAAACAAGGTGTGTGTGTAGCAGACCCACAACATAATGAAGAAGAGATTGTCACCTCATGTATCAAATAAATTACGTTTCCGCTGTTGAAGAAAATGGCCAAAAAGAAATGCCCATTGGATAACCAGAGAAACACAAGCAGGAAATTAAAGGAAATCTTATTTCAGTTTAACTAAAAAATTTTTTGGGACAAGGTTTATGAAAGATTTTCGGGCATATCAATGGCCCCCCTACCCGCAAAGTACTCCATATATTTCATACGGACCTTGCGGGCGCTTTGGGGAGGCAAGCCAGGACAGCCAGCTTCAAGCGCCGTCAGGGTTTGTTCGTTAAGTCCGGCCTCAGGCCCAACTCAGGCAACATAGTTCATTGAATATCTCCTTAAATAGTTGTGGAGAATGCAGCATGCAAGGATTATATGGTTAAGTTTATATTCCGCCATGTTGATTGCCGTAAGAAATAGGCAGAACCGGCTGGCCATTATCTCCGAAGCATTCTTCACCACTCTTCTGGCTCTGGTCAGCCGGTAGTTAAAAACCCTCTGGTCCGGGGTGAGGGTCCTCATGGGTAATGGCCGCATCAGGTGATCACCCAGCCCAAATGCTTCATCAGTAACAAAGACAAACCGGAGTCCTTCCACGTTCCCTTCAGCAGGTGGCAATCCCAAGCCACCATTCTGGAGCCATGTGTTGAACTCTGGGCGATGACTCCACCATCCGACATCTGGCCATTCTTCCCCACGTCCACATAGAGAAACTCATATGTCGCCGACACCACCGCCAACATCACAATACTATTAAACCCCTTATAGTTGTAATAGTATGACCCCGAGTTGGGACGTGGGACTATGTGGACGTGTTTCCCATCAATTGCTCCTCCACAGTTGGGAAAGTCCCACCGCTGGGCAAATCGGGAAGCCACAGTCTGCCATTCCTGTGGCGTTGAAGGAAACTGTGGAATCAAACAAGAAAAAAGAAAAGATACATTTTGCACATAAACACTGCAAGCAGATTAGACACAAACATTCTTGGCCAACATCAGTATGACATTTATTTTAAGGAGTATTTAAAGACGAAAATAAAAGATACACTTATCAGATTCCTCACCCTTTCTGATAGCCCATTGTAAACAATTGGGGGGGGGGGTATGTTTTGGACAGGTCACCCTCTCCACTTTATTGAGAGCTTAATGCATAAATAATGTGTTTTACACCCCTCCTTACTGTCATGAGAAGGTCTACCCGTTGGTGGCGCTATCGGTCTCTTGGATCGCAGTACCAGTGTCCATCAGCAGGTGTCTTCCAACACCTAGGACCTGCAGTAAGAGGTCTTTCCTGCTGGTGGCACTGTTGCATCCTCGGGCCGTAGTACCGGCGTCAACCAGCGGGTACACTCTGGCAGTGTGGAGCAAACAGCTCACACTGCGCTCAGCTGTGACATGAGGTCAATTACCACAGCCTTACAAATACCCGGCAAGCCCTCATAGGCTTGCCTTGGTATCTCTCTCTCCCTGCGTTCTGACCTTGCTGCCTGTTTGACCTTGAGCCTGCTATCTGCCTTGTCCTGATCTGATCCAATCCCTATCCTGAGGCCTTCCTAGTCCTGTCCCTTCTGTTCCTGGCTCCCTTGGATCCCTGCCCTGTACCCCATCCATCCATCCTCTCCTTGTCCTGTTCAGTTCCCGTCCTTACCCATCTGCTGACTTCCCTGTGTATGACCTTGGCTTGGCTTGTTTACGATTACGGTATCTCCATTTACTTATATATATATATTGTTGTTTGTAGTGGGTTGTTGTGTGGGTTTTGCACTGTTTTCCTTTTACTTATCACTTGTTAAACAGCATTTCACTTACATGTGTTTCTGGTCTCCTCTGTGCAGTCCACACAGTCTGGTCAATTAGATACTCTGACAGTATACCAAGGCCATCCCTGACCAGACGTGGCTGCACTGAGAAACCGTCCTGTTACGGTGGGCGCGCAAAATGGACTTTGATGAAATTGTCTATTATTCTCTGCTGGCGGCAGAGGATAATGAATATTGTTGTCAGACTCTTAAAGATTGGACCCGAGACCAACTGCTGGAAACGATACAAACCACCCATTTACTTGTAGATCGAGGTCATATGTTATTTGAGGATGTTCAGCCTTTGATCCAATTATGTACAAAGTCAGCTTTGTCATGCATTCCCGAAGGTAGTGACGATTTCTCCCCTCCTTTCAGTTGTGACCAGGTTGAATCCCTGATATGGTTGTTAGAGGATGATCCGGCTTCCTTTGATTAACATTATTCCGCTTGTTCCCAGCAGGTGTTATCTGATTGCATTTATTCAGTACAATCTTTGGTTAGTCAGGCTGTGTGTAAATCAGCGTTTGTTCAACCTTTGCTGCAGGCATGGTCAGATCTCCTGTCTTTAGCTAAACCACAATATTCCAGCCCTGCCATTAATCATCTACCTTCCAAAAAATCTATCTCCCCGTCACTCATGGCAACCTCAGCTACTACCCAGTTTAACCAGCTCCCTACCCAATACTACCACCCAGTCTCCAAGTGTCGCACCTATCCTGCCTTCAATTCACCTGTCTCTTCTCCTTGAACTGTAACAGTCCCACAAAACCCCTCTCTAGCTACAGTTCCTTGGTCTTCCTTCTGCCCAGCTACTTTCTTTTCTTACAGCCCTGCACCTACATACAAGACTGCACGGGCTAAACCAAAAAAGAAACAAAAATTCTTCCCGACCCACACCATCTTGCCAGTAACCCAACCCGCTCCCACTTTACAGTCTGATGTGCCTGCCTCCCAGTCTGTTGTCCCGATGCCTGCCTTCCAGCTCGATGTCCCTGCCTTCCAGCCGGATGTCTTGAAGCTGGCCTTCCAGCCTGAAGTCCCGGTGCCTGCTTTTCAGCCTGTGCCCGCTCTCCAGTCCAGCTTTCCAGTCTGATGTTCCAGCTTTGCAGTCTGATGTTCCAGCTTTCCAGTCTGATGTTCCAGCTTTGCAGTCTGATGTTCCAGCTTTGCAGTCTGATGTTCCAGCTTTGCAGTCTGATGTTCCAGCTTTCCAGTCTGATGTTCCAGCCTTCCAGTCTGATGTTCCAGCTTTGCAGTCTGATGTTCCAGCTTTACAGTCTGATGTGCCTGCCTCCCAGTCTGTCGTCCCGATGCCTGCCTTCCAGCTCGATGTCCCTGCCTTCCAGCCGGATGTCTTGCAGCTTGCCTTCCAGCCCGATGTCTTGATGCCTACCTACCAGTCTGATGTGCCAGCTTCCCAGATTGATGTGCCAGCTTCCCAGATTGATGTGCCAGCTTCCCAGATTGATGTGCCAGCTTCCCAGTTTGCTGTACCAGCTTCCCAGCCTGATGCCTTGCAGCTTGTCTTCCAGCCTGATGTCTTGATGCCTACCTACCAGTCTGATGTGCCAGCTTCCCAGTCTGATGTGCCAGCTTCCCAGTCTGATGTGCCAGCTTCCCAGATTGATGTGCCAGCTTCCCAGATTGATGTGCCAGCTTCCCAGCCTGATGCCTTGCAGCTTGTCTTCCAGCCTGATGTCTTGATGCCTACCTACCAGTCTGATGTGCCAGCTTCCCAGATTGATGTGCCAGCTTCCCAGATTGATGTGCCAGCTTCCCAGATTGATGTGCCAGCTTCCCAGATTGATGTGCCAGCTTCCCAGTTTGCGGTACCAGCTTCCCAGCCTGATGTCTTGCAGCTTGCCTTCCAGCCTGATGTCTCGAAGATTGCTTCCCAGTCTGATGTGCCAGCTTCTCAGTCTGATGTGCCAGCTTCCAAGTCGGATGTTCCAGCTTTCCAGTCTGATGTTCCAGCCCTCCAGCCTGATGTTCGGGTGTCTACCCTCCAGCTCAAGCGGTTCCTGTCGTCTGCTGCCCAGCTCAAGCGGTTCCTGTCGTCTGCTGCCCAGCTCAAGCGGTTCCTGCCGTCTGCTGCCCAGCTCAAGCGGTTCCTGTCGTCTGCTGCCCAGCTCAAGCGGTTCCTGTCGCCTGCTGCCCAGCTCAAGCGGTTCCTGTCGCCTGCTGCCCAGCTCAAGTGGTTCCTGTCGCCTGCTGCCCAGCTCAAGTGGTTCCTGTCGCCTGCTGCCCAGCTCAAGTGGTTCCTGTCGCCTGCTGCCCAGCTCAAGTGGTTCCTGTCGTCTGCTGCCCAGCTCAAGTGGTTCCTGTCGTCTGCTGCCCAGCTCAAGTGGTTCCTGTCGTCTGCTGCCCAGCTCAAGTGGTTCCTGTCGTCTGCTGCCCAGCTCAAGTGGTTCCTGTCGTCTGCTGCCCAGCTCAAGTGTTTCCTGTCGTCTGCTGCCCAGCTCAAGTGTTTCCTGTCGTCTGCTGCCCAGCTCAAGTGTTTCCTGTCGTCTGCTGCCCAGCTCAAGTGGTTCCTGCCGTCTGCTGCCCAGCTCAAGTGGTTCCTGTCGTCTGCTGCCCAGCTCAAGTGGTTCCTGCCGTCTGCTGCCCAGCTCAAGTGGTTCCTGCCGTCTGCTGCCCAGCTCAAGTGGTTCCTGCCGTCTGCTGCCCAGCTCAAGTGGTTCCTGCCGTCTGCTGCCCAGCTCAAGTGGTTCCTGCCGTCTGCTGCCCAGCTCAAGTGGTTCCTGCCGTCTGCTGCCCAGCTCAAGTGGTTCCTGTCGTCTGCTGCCCAGCTTAATGACTCTGACATGCCAGCAGTACCCACTGTCCAGGTTGATGTACCCGATGCCCGGCCTGATGTGCCCTCATCTGTTCAGTTGGAGGCCATGAACTTTGAACAGATGCACCTTGTTGGAGCGTCCGGAGGCCGCTCCTTTAGGGGGGGGGGTACTGTCATGAGAAGGTCTACCCGTTGGTGGCGCTATCGGTCTCTTGGATCGCAGTACCAGTGTCCATCAGCAGGTGTCTTCCAACACCTAGGACCTGCAGTAAGAGGTCTTTCCTGCTGGTGGCACTGTTGCATCCTCGGGCCGTAGTACCGGCGTCAACCAGCGGGTACACTCTGGCAGTGTGGAGCAAACAGCTCACACTGCGCTCAGCTGTGACATGAGGTCAATTACCACAGCCTTACAAATACCCGGCAAGCCCTCATAGGCTTGCCTTGGTATCTCTCTCTCCCTGCGTTCTGACCTTGCTGCCTGTTTGACCTTGAGCCTGCTATCTGCCTTGTCCTGATCTGATCCAGTCCCTATCCTGAGGTCTTCCTAGTCCTGTCCCTTCTGTTCCTGGCTCCCTTGGATCCCTGCCCTGTACCCCATCCATCCATCCTCTCCTTGTCCTGTTCAGTTCCCGTCCTTACCCATCTGCTGACTTCCCTGTGTATGACCTTGGCTTGGCTTGTTTACGATTACGGTATCTCCATTTACTTATATATATATATTGTTGTTTGTAGTGGGTTGTTGTGTGGGTTTTGCACTGTTTTCCTTTTACTTATCACTTGTTAAACACCATTTCACTTACATGTGTTTCTGGTCTCCTCTGCAGTCCACACAGTCTGGTCAATTAGATACTCTGACACTTACACTGTTGGAAGCCCACTGGACAGGTAAGAAGTTTCATAATACAAAAATATGAATACATACTGTACAAATTGAAGCACTTTTATACATTCTGCAATTAACTATCAAGATAATAGGAGAAAAAAACTTTAAACAGTACCATTTGAAAGTATTCTGGCAGACCCTTTTACTACATGCTTTGGGGAATTCATCCATAAATCTGATCACAAAAGAGGTAGGTATAGTGTGTATGGGTTTGGCAAAGTCAGCAGATAGAGGATTGGTATCGGTTGACTTAGCGGTTGGGGGGGGAGGAAGGGTTCCAAATGATTTTGGGACCCCCAAAAAAAGCCTCTAGCACTCTGCATGAATTTAAGGACACAAATAACATTTGGACACATTTTAGGGGGTGTTTAGGGTAAAGCACTACTATGGAGCTGACAAAATACATGTGACTAGGCTAGGTGTGTATGGGCCCAGGATAGCATGCTGGGGAGGTTAGTGAAGGCAAATATGCATGAAGGACAAAAAAGGAAGTTTAAAAACTTCAAGCATGCATGAGGACAAAGGGGACATTCACAGCATATTACAATCATGGTAATTAAGGAATGATGAAAGAAATACAATACATTAGTGAACATTAAATACATAGAATGTGAGGTTAAAGGAGAAAACTTACCCTAATATAGTCCTTCTGCAGGACCTGAATGATGGCAGAACAGGTCTCTGGAATAATGATCCCCAGAGCCTGGGGGGAGATGCCTGTCGAGAACTTGATGTCCTGCAGACTTCTCCCTGTCGCCAAGTACCACAACGTGGCGACTAGCCTCTGCTCGGGAGTGATGGCTTGCCGCATGCAGGTGTCCTGCTTGGTAATATAATGGGACAGCAAAGCCAACAGACGGTGAAAAACTGGGTCCATCATCTGGAGATAATTCCTGAAATCATCAGGATTATTCTCACGGATCTCCCACAACAAAGGCATATGACAGAATTGTTCACGGTGGAGTAACCAATTCTTGGTCCATGAACTCCTCCCCGCCCTTTTCATGGACTGGGCTTGGGTCAAAGTAAGAACCCCAACACTAAGCCCCTGCACAGCACGAACTCTACGACGAGTACGTACACGCAACATGGCTTCAAAACGGTCGGCTGGTCAGAACGAACTAACAGAACGCTCTGAAAATCAGAAAGGCCTGAGAAGAGCGAGCTGAAAATCAGAAACGAGCGGACAAGAACGCACTGAAAATCAAATACGTACTATAATAATACACACTGAAAAACAAATGCGAACTGACTACACACACTGAAAACCAGATACAAACCCACAAGCACAAACTAAAGAGCAGTAAGGATCGGAAAATCACGAGGCTGAAAAATGCAAATCGTCTCTCACCAAATTTCTACTAACACGAGATTAGCAGAAGGAGCCCAAAGGGTAGTGCACTAGCTATTGAACTTCCCTTTTCTAGTGCCGTCGTACGTGTTTCACGTCAGCGTGTTCTTGATGTTCGGAACTTCCGACAAGGTTTGTGTGACTGTGTGTATGCAAGACAAGTTTGAGCCAACATCCATCGGAAAAAAAAACCATGGATTTTGTTGTCGGAATGTGCGATCGTGTGTACGTGGCATAAGACTTTGGCCAAAAGCAAAGATACAGCAACATCAACCAGGTAAAATATTGTTAAAAGATGGATCATAATAGGCAGGGCATGGAGCTAATCCTCAAACCAGTGTCTGCCTTTTCTGACCTTTATTTAAGCATAGCAGTGTATCCCAAGACTAAATCTAATAGGCATGGAAGAGAGGGTAGTAGTACAAATGACAGGATACGAAGTGGATGGGGAAAAACAGGATCAGTGTCGGTGTCAGGACCCTTGCTTTTTAATATATTTATTAATGCTATAGCGTCTGGGATTAAAAGTACCATTTTAGTCTTTGTAGATGACTTCAAGCTATGCAGTGGAATAACATCTTTACAGGATGTCTCCAACTTACAAGTCGACCTTAATGCACTGTTTAGTTGGGCAACTATGTGGCAGATGAGGTTTAATGTTGATAAGTGTAAACTTATGCACTTGAGGGCTAAGAATATGCATGCATCATACATACTAGGGGCAGTACAATGGGGGGAATCGGTGGTGGAGAAGGATCTGTGTGTTCTGGTAAATCAAGCTTAATAATAGAATGCAATGCCAAGATGCGGTTTCCAAAGCGAGCAAAATCCTTTCTTGTATTAACAGAGATATAGACTCCAAAGAGAGGCCTAATTTTTACCCCTGTACAAATCATGTGTAAATACATCAGTGGTCCATATATTCACTTTAAGGTCATCACAGAGGAAAAGGGGCACGCTTTACGTCTAGAGGAAAAGAGATTTAATCTTCAAATATGGAAAGGTTTTGTTACAGTAAGAGCTTTGAAAATGTGGAATAGACTCCCTCAAGAGCTGGTTCTGTCCAAAAATCCAAGGATTTTTTCTTGTGCAGGAAATGCATATGTTGCAGAACGATAAAAGTGAGCAACAGGGGCATGACCAAAATTACAAAAATTGATAATGAAACCTTTGAAGTAAAGGAATTCATTACATGTAACTCTTCATATGTTGTGTATCTCTTGTGGTGCCCATGTGGATTATTTTACGTGGGACGCACCAAAAGGCTTTTAAAGGTTCGGATTGCAGAACACTTAGCAAATATAAAAAAGGGTTTTAAATATCACAGCGTGTCTCTTCATCTCAAGAAAAAACATAATCAAGACCCAAGTGTACTGCAGTTTTGTGGAATAGATTGGGTGTACTCATCTTGGAGAGGGTCAAACCGGGTGAGGGATTTATCCCAGAGGGAAACCCGGTGGATTTTTTTGCTTGAATGTCTCTTTCCCAGAGGGTTGAATATTGAAGTAGACCTTTATTGTTCTATTAATAATTTTTGATTTTATCAATTTGTCAGGTTATGGATTTGCTCTAGTTTACCTTAATAGGCATTGAGTGTGTGTGTGTGTATATGTATATGTATATATATATATATATATATATATATATATATATATATATATATATATATATATATATAATATATGGGCTGCATCGCACACTTACAGTTTGCTGTCAGCAGACTTACATATGTATACTATTTTAGTAATATAGTAAAACATTTTTTGAAAATTTGGGCAGGATGAGGGGTGGAGATAGATGGATCATTTGGGGTGCTGACCAGTGGAAACTAAGCAATATGACCCTGACTCATCTGCCTGTTGTAATTTTGATGTATAGATAGGATTCTAATTAGAAGTGGTTTTATTATGTATGTTTTCAACCATTCATTTTAGTTTATTTCAGATCACTCCACTTGAGCAGGTTATGTCACACTTAGTGATGATTAGGAAATGAGTGCGGATATAGGATAATATATGGCAGGTTTTGCTGGTTATGCTGGTTTGACATAACAGACGGGGTTATCTATAATAATGTTAACGATTTTTATAAATAGTTGATTTCATATTGTGTGTATGTACCCACTGTATAAAGATGTAATGTCGGTGTATTGCGGGGACATAAGGAGTGCGCTTGCGCAGTTGATTCATTTCTGCCCGTAATTGGCACAAAGTGAATACAAGGATTGATTGCCGTGCCGTACAGCCAATCCCATGATTAAGTCTGTGTGACGAAACATGTCGGGGTGTGGCTGTACGGCAATCATCAACATGCTGTGACGTGATACGCTGCACCAGGAAGTGGAAGCTCGGGTCTAAGGAGTGGGTGAGATTGTTATCAGCTACCGCACACCTTGGGTCCGCTGTGACCGCAATACATTGCTTCAAAACTGCATGGAGGTTCTTTGCTGTGACAGTATTTTGCTTGATTTGAATTTGATTTATGTGAGTGTAATGGTGGAAGATTACGGAATATTTTACTAAACTGGTTTTACAGTATCACACTATTGGAGCACTTCTTTATCATTTACATGTGAAGAGATCCTTGGTTTACACGGCTGGAGTTCGAAGATTACTTTTAACCCCTTTTTTGTGTGGTTTAAGGCGATTAGTGTGTGAGGCAAATTAAGTTGGTGAGTGCGTGTCTTGAGGGGAGTGGAATCACTTGCACAGAGGTGTGGTGGATGAATAGAAGAACAGTGCACTGGAATCACTTCATTGGATTGTTTTTTCCCCGTTGTTTATGGACTTTTTAATACAGAGTATATGTTCACCAAAAGAAAGCCTTTTTTTTTAGCTTTTTATTCACTTGTCACAGGGTGATAAGGATAGTAATATCACTCATTATTGTCTAAAAATTATTAGTGTTTTTCACTTGTCATAAGGTGATATAAACATTTGTAACACAGTTCTTATTTTATTCACTGTTTTTTTTATTGAGATAGATCACTTCTATTTCATTTAGCACTTCTACTTTAAGTGCCACTATTTATTTCACTATTTTGGGTTTGCTAGAATAGAGGATAAAATACTGTTCACATAATTGTTTATTTCAAGTGGCAGCTCTAGGTATCACAGTGTATTTATCCAGGAGCGCAGTGGTAGGACTACAAGTGTGGGCGGGTTGAACTTGTTTTCCATCAGTTTAAAATTTACAGAACATGCCCACAACTTTGAAGATGTGTTTTTTTTTTATTATTGTGAAGCAAACAAAAAATAGGACAAAATAACAGAAAAAGTCAATGTGCATAACTATTCACCCCCCTAAAGTCAATACTTTGTAGAGCCACCTTTTGCGACTATCACAGCTCCAAGTTGCTTTGGATAAGTCTCTATGAGCTTGCCACATCTTACCACTGGGAGTTTTTCCCATTCCACCTTGCAAAACTGCTCCAGCTCCTTCAAGTTGAATGGTTGCGCTTGTAAACAGCAATCTTTAAGGCTGACCACAGATTTTCTATTGGATTGAGGTCTGGGCTTTGTTTCCCCTTAAACCACTCAAGTGTTGCTTTAGCAGTGTGTTTGGGGTCATTGTCTTGCTGGAAGGTGAACCTCCGTCCTAGCCTCAAATCACGCACAGAGTGGTACAGGTTTTGCTCAAGAATATCCCTGTATTTAGCACCATCCATCTTTCCCTCCACCCTGACCGGTTTCCCAGTCCTGACTGCGGAAAAACGTGAGTTTGTGAAAAGGCATGTGGGAGACTTCCAAAATGTATGGAGGAAGGTGCTCTGGTCTGATGAGACTAAAATTTAACTATTTGGCCATCAAAGAAAACGCTATGTCTGGCGCAAACCCAACACATCACATCACCCAAAGAACACCATCCCCACAGCATGATGCTGCCACCACCATGTTTCACTGTGCGGATGGTGTTCTTTGGGTGATGTGATGTGTTGGGTTTGCTCCAGACATAGCGTTTTCTTTGATGGCCAAAAAGTTCATGTCTGGTGTGTGGCTGTCTCTTGGCAGGTTTTCTGTTGTGCCATGTTCTTTTCATTTGGTTATGATGGATTTGATAGTGCTCCTAGGGATCATCAAAGATTTGGATATTTTTTTATAACCTAACCCTGACTTGTACTTCTCAACAACATTGTCCCTTACTTGTTTGGAGAGTTCTTAATGACAGTGTTTGGTTAGTGGTGCCTCTTGCTTAGGTGTTGCAGCCTCTGGGGTCTTTCAAAAAGGTGTGTATATGTAATGACAGATCATGTGACACTTAGATTGCACACAGGTGGACATCATTTCACTAATTATGTGACTTGTGAAGATAATTGGTTGCACCAGAGCTTTTTATGGGCTTCATAAGGGGGTGAATACATACGCACATGCCACTTATTGGTTTTTAATTTCTGAAAAATAGTTTTATGTATATATTTTTCTAATTTTACTTCACCAACTTAGACTATTGTGTTCTGATCCATCACATATAATTCAGATTAAAAAACATTGAACTAAAGGCTGTAATGTAACAAAATAGGTAAAAAGCCAAGGGGGGAGAATACTTTTGCAAGGCACTGTATATATACTGTTCTTTCTGCCCGGAAACTGGAGATTGTCCATGGAAACCAAAAAGTGTCCCTTTACGTGAAAAGTGGTTTTAGACCATCTAGAAAATAGCGATCATAAATTAGTCATCAAACACTGAAAGTGACAACAGCGACAATTCAGCAACTGATTTTTTTATTATTATATTATCATTTGTTATTATTTATAGTTATTTATTATATTATAATTTTATGATTTCGTGTTTCAAACTTTCATACCCGGATGTCTACTAGACTCTTGTTTGGACAGATTTAAGTGAGTTATTCCTAAGAATTACAGGCCTACAATATAAAACGCCAAATTTCCATGTGAAACAATGTCCTGCTTTCAGCATTAAAAATCTGACATCATACCGCCAGGGAGGGTTAACCTTTGCTTCAGCATTTACAGCAGAAGGGGCATTAGTTACTGCTGGTTGTTTCCCTTTTGCCTTCCATTCCCGTACAAGGACAAGTCATATTCGTTCCCTACCTCAGATGGAGAAGCATTGCTTAAACGTCTGGGCTTTATCTCCACTTCACCGCCAGCATCGCCAGGCTCCCACACCTCCTCTACTTCTGGACAATGTCGAGGCGATATCATTAGTTCCCTCTCCAGAGAAGTTTCTCTGTTGCCTTTCTCCTGGGTCCCTCAAACTTAATTGTAGAACGCATTTTTTTGTTGCTATGGTTTTTCCCTTTTGGTAATGATTCAAGGTTCATAGACTGCTTTTTTTTTTTTTTTTTTTTTTTTTTTTTTAGGCTTGTTATGGACACAACCTTAAACTTTACCACGGAATGAGTATTCCTTCAACATTAATATTAAAGCTATTGGTTAGGTCGGGTTTAGTGAGCAATACGCCTCACCCAAATTCCAACTTCTCTTCCTCCTGTATAACTGTGGCTTTGGAAGTCTTAAGCCCCTATCTGAGGCCTGCTATCATTTGTTGCTTATTTGATATCTTAGACAAGTTAATTGTCTTCATTTGTGTAATGCGTTTGATATTGATACCTATATTTTATACTAAGGATCTCTCTTTTTGGTCCTTCTCTCAGGTCCTTGCCCTCCTATGGGCTCCTAATGTTCTTATGGCTCCTAATGTTCTTTTTGTCTTTTGCTTTTTCTCTATACTTTCTGTGCACCATATGGATATCCTCAAAGGTCAACCTCCAAGGGATCGTGTAATCGGTACTATCCTGGATCCTCATCCCACTGCATATGGCTAGCCCACATACACAGAAGCCAATCAAACTCCTATGTGCAGGGCCTCAATTCACCTGTAAAGTGGCATAAGCCTTCAACTATTTCCATATAGTGGGGGACAAGATGGTGTTCCTCCAAGAAACCCACTTTTTATCCTCTTACAAACCCAATTACATTCACAAACACTATCCAACCTTCTTTTTCGCAAACCCACCAGATAAGACGAGGGGAGTGGATATCTGTTGCTAAGAGCCAAGCTTTCTCACGTTCACAGGTAATCACTGACCCAGGTGGCCATTTTCTTCTGGTTAAAGGTGATCTGGAAGTCACCCTAGCGACACTTCTTACCCATTCTAGTCCAAATAAGGACCAGATGTCCTTTTTTCAAAATTTACTCAAACAACTATCCCCCCTCTTCGAGGGCACACTCTTAATGGGTGAGAATTCTAATATCACCCTGGACTCGTCTTTGGATAAGACTCGTCCACTGGAATCTCAAATTTTGAAGCCCACAAAACTAAAATTACCAAAATTATTAAATTTGCTAAATCGCTGCATGACAATCATTAGGTGGACATTTGCAGGGAATTTAAAGCTATAAAACGTGACCATACTTATTACTTCATCGTCCATTTGACGTACTCATGGATAGACCATGTTTTCACATCTGCCACGTCTTTACCTCTCTGCATTTCTTCTGTGATCTTAGAGACCCCCTGGTCTGACCATTCCCCGGTAGTGGTCCTACTCTTTTCTTTGCGAAGCTCCATAGCCTCCTGCACCTGGCGCCTGAATGATTCCCACATTAGCAATCCGATCACTTGCCTTGACATTGAAATTGCATTGAAGGAGTACTTCTCTCTGAATGACCCGGCACATACCTCTCCAATGTGCACCTGGGCAGCTAACAATGCCACGATCAAGGATATTTTGATTCAGACAGCCACTAGGTATAAGAGACACTATAATGCTTTGTTGAAACAAAAATAGGATGACTTAGTTGCTCTACTCAAAGAGCACAAACGTAACCCCCAGCTAGACTTACGTAGTCGGATTGAGGCCGCTCATTTGGAATTAAATGTTTGTTACCACAAAGGCAGAAAAACAATTACGCTGGACGCTGCCTAGGTTCAATTCCCAAGTGGACAAACCGGGTAAACTTTTGCCGACAAGGTAGCCCCTAGATGCCCCCCTCATGCTCCTAAGAATAGGAAACCTGATAGCACTTTAACCCAAGACCCTAAAACCCTAATTTTTTAGGAATTCTAACCTGATTATAAGAATTTACAGTATATGACCACAGGAATGTTAGTGGTCAGCTAGAGTTTGATTATTTTGTTGACCAACTTCCCATCCCAACCTTAATAAATGAACATAGAGACCTTTTAGGTAAGGAAATTGCAGTGGAGGAGGTATTGGCGGCAATTAAACAGGCCCTACTGGGCAAAGCATCGGGCCCTGGTGGGTTTACAACCCTATACTAGAAAATATTTGCTCCTTTATTGGCCCCCTCCTTAAAACAATCTTTTAAAGTCATCCAACTGGATGGTCCAGTAGATGTAGATTCTAATAGAGCATTTATCACTCATCTCTAAATCCCACAAAGATTACAATGATGTAGCTAACTATCGTCCTATATCCTTAATTAAGAATGACCTGAAATTATCCACCAAAATTCTGGCAAATAGGTTGTTGCTGTTTCTGGCTGGCTACATACACTCTGACCAGGTGGGCTTTCCGCCACATAGACAAGCAGCCTATAAGGTCTGCAGAGCAATTGACCGCATATCTATACTTCATTCCTCATGGGATGGTGGAACGAATAGGACTGAGATGTTGTCTATTGATAGCCACAAAGCATTTGATTCTCTCCCGTGGCCCTTCCTTTTTCGAGTGTTGTCGAGATGGAAGAAGGCCAGAACTTGTTCACTAAGCTATAGGAGGACTTGAGGACATGGTCTGATGTGAGTTTGTCATGGATGGGTAGAATTACCTCATGACCGTCCTACCTAGGTAACTATTTTTTTTTAACTTTGCCTATCCAGGTCCCTATTAATGTCACATGGCAGTTTCAGTTTAAAAAATTTCCATTTTATCTGGGGTATTGAATGCTCCAGAATACCACGGGCCATGATGTATGCTCCTAAGGATATGGGCGGACTAGGTATGCCTGACTTTGAGAAATATTACGTGGCTGCACAGCTTGCCCAACTAAGCCAACTCCATAACTGACGTTATCGACCAGACTGGGTTTCAATAGAGGCCCAAGCATGCTTCCTACTGGCAATGGATCTCATCCTTTTGGATTCCTCCGAAACATCGCAAAGCCATAATGAGCCTACGCTCTACATTACATGTGTGGGACATGAGCTGCAGGAGTTGGCCTCTGCATTCTGCACATATGCCAGCGGCTCCCATTTTCAGCAACCCCCTATTTCCACCTGGTGTGCAACCCGATAGATTTAGCTGGTGGTTGAATAAAGGATTGTACCGCATAGGCGATTATTTTGACCATAAAGATATACACCTCCCCTCACAATTTATGGAAAGTTTGGAGATGCCCCCCACAGAGAGCTTCCACTTGCAACAAATTTATCACTTTCTCAAATCTCTACAGGACAGCTCTGACTTGACAGTTTAAACAGTGTTCCCAAACACGTGCATGCAGGATGCTGCTCTGCGGGGGGGGGGGGGGGGGCGTCTCTATGCTATACAAGTTGTTTATCAATTCTAATGCTAGATTATCTTACCAGGTGGCATGAGAAAGGGATCTGTCCATAGTCCCTGAGGTGGAGGAGGCGTAAGTGGAGCACACAAATTCATAAAGGTATCCTTAATGTTGCCTTGATTGAAGCAGGCTATAAAGTTTACGCCAGATGGTATCTAGTGCCGGAGCGTCTGTCAAAAACGTATCCGGGCACATCAGCCTCCTGTTTCAGGGTTCGTGACCAGATAGGCACACCGATGCATGTGTGGTGGACATGCCCTAAGGTTCATTGATTTTGGATGAGGGTCCAATCATTTATTTTCTTAAAAAATTGTTAGACTCATGCAAGTTGGCGTGTAAATTGCTATCATCCCTGTATATATAAAAATGTGCATACCACTGAGTGGGATTTTTAAGGCAATTTTCAAAAAATGGGAAGTGTGTGTGTGTGTGTGTATATATATATATAATATATATAATATATACCGGTATTCAAAAAATAGAAATTTATTAATACAAAATTTGGAACATGATTAAAAGATTCCCAAATGGGAAACCAGGACAGAAAAACACCTGTACATGTATCATAATATTACACAAGAATTATATCACAAGTGGTATCGCCCCACTACACATACACATACACTATACTCAATTCTGAATTTTAAACATGTATATACCTATACATATTTCGAATTCAGAATTGAATGTATCTTTACAGACATATTCCTTTCTTTGTTTTTTCAGTTGGAAATTTTGGGTCTTCCCCCATCTCTGTTTTTGGTGCCCTTATGGGATTCTATCCAGTGGTCCCTTTATGTGATTATAGGCTTGTTTCTGCAGAGTTCTATGATGGTCATCGGTGTTGAGGGAATGCTCTATCCAATAATATAAATGATATGTAAGTCTGTTATTTTGAAAATATTTTTCATGTTCCATATGATATTTATTTGGATTCTAAAATGTATCTATACTTTACTCTATATTTTCAGAAGTGGTATCAGTCCCTGAAGAATAATATAATTTATACACATTTTGAAACACGTTGGATATTTCCACTACTCATCATCATCTGTAATCTGTATGGATGGTATATCTATGTGTAGTGGGGCAATACTACTTGTGATATCATTCTTGTGTAATATTATGATACATGTACATGTGTTTTTCTGTCTTGGTTTCCCATTTGGGAATCTTTTAATCACGTTCCAAATTTTGTATTAATAAACTTCTTTTTTTTGAATATATACAGTATCTCACAAAAGTGAGTAAACCCCTCACATTTTAAAAAATATTTTATTATATCTTTTCATGTGACAACACTAAAGAAATGACACTTTGCTACAATGTACAGTAGTGAGTGTACAGCTTGTATAACAGTGTAAATTTGCTGTCCCTTCAAAATAACTCAACATTCAGCCATTAATGTCTAAACCACTGGCAACAAAAGTGAGTACACCCCTAAGTGAAAATGTACAAATCGAGCCCAATTAACCATTTTCCCTCCCCGTGTCATGTGACTCGTTAGTGTTACAAGGTCTCAGGTGTGAATGGAGAGCAGGTGTGTTAAATTTGGTGTTATCGCTCTCGCTCTCTCATACTGGTCACTGGAAGTTCAACATGGCACCTCATGGCAAAGAACTCTCTGGCAATCTGAAAAAAATAATTGTTACTCTACATAAAGATGGCATAGGCTATAAGAAGATTGCCAAGACCCTGAAACTGAGCTGCAGCATGGTGGCCAAGACCATACAGTGGTTTAACAGGACAAGTTCCACTCAGAACAGGCCTCGCCATGGTCGACAAAAGAAGTTGAGTGCACATGCTCAGCGTCATATCCAGAGGTTGTCTTTGGGAAATAGATGTATGAGTGCTGCCAGCATTGCTGCAGAGGTTGAAGGGGTGGGAGGTGAGCCTGTCAGAGCTCAGACCATATACCGCACACTGCATCAAATTGGTCTGCATGGCTGTCATCCCAGAAGGAAGCCTCTTATAAAGATAGTGCACAAGAAAGTCCGCAAACAGTTTGCTGAAAACAAGCAGACTATAGACATGGATTACTGGAACCATGTCCTGTGGTCTGATGAGACCAAGATAAACTTATTTGGTTCAGATGGTGTCAAGCGTGTTTGGCGGCAACCAGGTGAGGAGTACAAAGACAAGTGTGTCTTGCCTACAGTTAAGCATGGTGATGGAAGTGTCATGGTCTGGGGCTGCATGAGTGCTGCCGGCACTGGGGAGCTGCAGTTCATTGAGGGAACCATGAATGCCAACATGTACTGTGACATACTGAAGCAGAGCATGATCCCCTCCCTTCGGAGACTGGGCTGCAGGGCAGTACTCCAACATGACAACAACCCCAAACACACCTCCAAGATAACCAATGCCTTGCTAAAGAAGCTGAGGGTAAAGGTGATGGACTGGCCAAGCACGTCTCCAAATCTAAACCCTATTGAGCATCTGTGGGGCATCTTCAAAGGGAAGGTGGAGGAGTGCAAGGCCTCTAACATCCACCAGCTCTGTGATGTCGTCATGGAGGTGTGGAAGAGGACTCCAGTGGCAACCTGTGAAGCTCTGGTGAACTCCATGCCCAAAAAGGTTAAGGCAGTGCTGGAAAATAATGGTGGCCACACAAAATATTGACACTTTGGGCCCAAATTGGACATTTTCACTTAGAGGTGTACTCACTTTTGTTGCCAGCGTTTTAGACATTAATGGACATATGTTGAGTTATTTTGAGGGGACAGCAAATTTACACTGTTATACATACTGTACACTCACTACTTTAAATTGTAGCAAAGTGTAATTTCCTCAGTGTTGTCACATGAAAAGATATAATAAAATATTTACAAAAATGTGAGGGGTGTACTCACTTTACTGTATATACTTTCCATTTTTTGAAAATTGCCTTAAAAATCCCACTCAGAGGTATTCACATTTTTATCATTTATTTTCTTAGTCACAATGGTTAATATCACTAAGGATGCAAGTATCCCCCTACTAAATAAGCCAGTTGAAAATGTCCCACGAAATACCCAGACCTTAATTTACTTTATGTTCCTGGCGGCCAAAATCACTATTGCGACAGCGTGGAAAAGCCCTATTATAGACATGGCATTAATGATGCGTAAACTCATGTGGATCATGTTAAATGAATAAATTGTGAATGTCCTATGAGATAAACAATCCATCTTTGACGAAATATGGTCCCCCTTGCTTCCTTATTTACAGATCCCAGATGTACGAAACTGACTTTACGGATGGTCGATCCCTAGGCGGATTCACCTCTCTTTTTCCTTCTCTCCTTACTACTTCTATTGTTCCCCTGATTCTTGCCAGCCTTAGCATCATGCTCTTACAGCGTTCTTTCTCTTTTCTTAATTAAGTTACTTATGTTTACATCAGGGGGAATGGAGTCCTTCATCTGGGTTAGTTATGCTGTTTGGCAATGGGAAGTATTTTGGAAGTTATAACCACAGGATAAAGGCTTTATCATTTTGAAAGCCTTTTTACAGTGATTATGCTTTAGTGAGGTCTAGACCTCAGGGTCTTTATGTTTAAATTTTTATCTATTTTTTGTTTCATATTTTGTTTAACTGGGCAGTAGTTTGGATGGCTACCTCCCGGTGTTCACAATGTTCTTAATGCTTCATATTCAGTTTATCACTAAATGTTTGTTTTCTCTTTTACATGTTTAGCAATAACTCTCGGCGGAGCTGCTGGTTTAAAGCGGGCTTGTTACCTTCACTTTCCTTCCCTCTGTTTCACCGGCACCGGGTCTAGGGTTCCGTTGAGTTTACCTCCAGACGATACAAGCACCAACACTTGAGTATGTTTTCAATGCTTTATTGAACAATTAACAAAGGAAGTAGCAGGAAAGAGGCAGAAGGTAAACTGCAGGGAAAGCTCAAATACCTTTCTGTAGGATTCTTGACAAATGTCCTTTAGGGTTGAATATTACAGTAGAATGCGCTCCCCTCGTGGGACACACTCTTTGCTCGCCTGGATAGGCCTCTCTCACTTGCCTAGCAGCCAGTACGTAGCACGAACAAAAGTCTCTGCCACAGACTTGCTTGGGATGAACCCGTACGATCCTCTGGCACAGGATGTATTGGTTTTGTGGTGAATGTCAGTCACAGTGCTTGAACCTTTAAGCCAAACCGGGCAACACTATGCTGTAAAATTATTTTAGGATGCGTCCTCCAACCGAGTCACCAGGCCCCTCTCCAGACCAGCACTCTGCGTGATCCTTCCATGACGGGTCCCCCCTGGGATCTCCTCGGTTGTCCAGCTTCTTCACTCTGGATAGACAGCTCAGGACCATTCCTCGGCTGCTGTCGTAGGCCCCAGACAAGCTTCTGGGCCCACCCATGCGCCGCAGTGACGCGGGCCTCCAGAACGGAGGACCACGAGGTAGCACTCTAACGCATACCTGTCGGCCAGGAGGGCCAGCAGGTGGCTGTAAGACGACCCTAAAACATGGCGTCTGTCCCATAAATACCCTCTCCCAGAATCCCACTCGGAGGACCACCTCCACCGAGTTGTCTCCGGGACAGAAGAGCATCCATACGCTTTGACACGTTGCCTTTCCAACACTAGCCAATAGTAACGACGACACCCACCGTCCCAGTATGGAAACACATGCAACGTCAGTCAAGCTGGAACAGAGGCAAAACTAAGTTCCCCTAACGAGCAATTTACTAAATTTACCTATCAGATGGTAGATCGCAAATCTACCAGCGCTACACATGTGTTTGCGTCCATATGCTTACCTGAGGCCTTATGGAAGACCTAACCCAATGTCCAAGGTCTTCTTTTGTTCCCTCCCACCCCCCATCCATTTATGTACCAACATGTACAGAGCATGCAAGGGTTGTTCGCTTCTCTGCCAAGTGATCTTTTACTCTTTGCTATTCTCAAAATATTAATAAACAAATGATTGAAATGGAAAAAACCTTGCGCCTGGTTGTGATTACACTAAGACTGCTGCACCTTAAAAAACTGAATACCATATTTAAAGCAATATATGGCAAAAAGAAAAAAGTGTGCTGTCTCTTTAACCACTAGCCGACCAGCTGCCCGGTGGGCACAATGACCGCTGGGCACCTGCGATCGTTCGTGACAGAGCGAGAACCGGGATCTGTGTGTGTAAACACACAATTCCCAGTTCTCTCAGGAGAGAGGAGACCGATCGTGTGTTCATACCAAGTATGAACACCGATCGGTCTCCTCCCCTAGTCAGTCCTATCCCCCCTACAGTTAGAACACACCCAGGGAACACAGTTAACCCCTTGATCGCCCCCTAGTTAACCCCTTCTCTGCCAGTGACATTTATAGAGTAATCAGTGGCTATTTTTAGCTCTGATCGCTGTATAAATGTCAATGGTCCCAAAATAGTTTCAAAAGTGTCTGACAAAAACAATAAAAATTGCAGATCGCTGCCATTATTAGTAAAAAAAAAAAATAATAAAAATGACAAATCTATCCCCTGTTTTGAAGACACTTTTTTTTTTTTTTTTAATAACTTTTTAGCAAACCAATCAACATACGCTTATTTCTTAATATATATCGGCCTAAACTGAGGAAAACATTTGTTGTTTTTTTTAATTTTGGATATTTACTATAGCAAAAAGTACAAATTATTGTTTTTTTATTGTTTTTTTTTTTTAAATTATCGAATTTTTGGTTTATAGCGCAAAAAAAAAAAAAACTGCAGAGGTGATCAAATACCACCAAAAGACAGCTCTGTTTGTGGGGAAAAAAATGACCTAGATTTTGTTTGGGTACAACGTCGCACGGCTGCACAATTGTCAGTTAAAGCGACGCAGCGCATTATCGCAAAAAATGGCCTGGTAAGGAAGGGGGCAAATCCTTCCGGGCTGAAGTGGTTAAATGACCACCAACTCATGAAAGATTAAATTAACTTCACAAATGAACATTTGATAAATAGCAAATTTAATTAGTATGTATATATATATATATATATATATATATATATATATCAATAAATAAAAAGACAATTCCTAAATTACTATTTATTAATACAACACACCAAAATGTGCAAAATTCTGAATCAAATTATTATGTAAAATTTAATCTAATTATATGAATGACAAAAAAAAAACAGTTCATAAATCATTCTTGATCAAAAATCAATAGTTGATCATACAAAGCTCCAGCCATGTGCATATAAAAGTGCTCTGTGTTCCAATGATAAAAGTGCACCAGTGCTCAAAGTGCGTGTAAGACCGGACCACAATGATCTCAAACAACAGAGATCATTTGCGCTTTATCTGTATCGCATAGAGGAGCCAACGCTCTCACCCTCCAATTTCCGAACAGCTCAGTCACCCTATGGACCAGATTCAGTGGCAGAGTCCCCAACATGAAAGGGAAAGCTTTAGCCTACACTCCATCGACAAGCTCAGACAAAAGTATGCATAAAATATAAAAAGGTCTCATAGCGCAATACTGTTAAAACACCTAGTTTATTAAATAAAATATTGCACTTACAAGGATTAGAAATAACAAGCATTTTAACAAACTTCTACAGCTTGGCCGCGGTGTTATCCAGTGAGCCTCTGCGTGATGACATCACAGTACTAGCTCCGCCTAATACGTATCTTCGTGTAGCGCCCTCCTAGGTAGGTGCTAGAGTGAATGTATATAGTTTTTGGTTTCTCTGCTTAACAGGGAGACAAATGAATGTGTTGTCTGCTTAAAGTGGAGTTCCACCCCAAAAAAAAAAAAAAATTAGTAATGTGCTTAAAAACATTTGTAGAAAATTTTTTTTTTTACTCACCTCTAAATGCCTGTTGCTAGGGGGTCCCTCATAGTCTGCCTCCTTCGGTGCCTGGGCTCCTGACATCACTTCCCTCGGCGCAGGAAGGGAGATCGCCTCTACACCCTCCCTCTTGTCAATCATCTGGGACACGTGACCGGTCCCAGATGATTGCGGAGCCAGTGACGGCACGCGGTGCGGCTCGAGCATGTGCAGTGGGTGCCCGGCTGTGAAGCCACAGCCGGGGGCCCACAGTTAAAATGCCGGCGCCGCCGAGCGGAGGGGGGGAACGAGCGGGGCTTCGATCCCCTGCATCGCTGGACCCTGGGACAGGTAAGTGTCCAATTAAAAGTCAGCAGCTGCAGTATTTGTAGCTGCTGACTTTAATTTTTTTTTTTAAAATGGGTACCCCAATTTAACAGAGAGCTGTGATTGATTGATAGTCTGCTCAGTGTGCTCTGGTGCTGCTCATGCTGTCTTGAAAGTTTCACACTGATCCAATAGCTATAGAGTATATTGGACAGTGGGTGGAAACCTGGCAGATGAGAGCATGGATATCTTTACAGCCCTGGCCAATTAGAAGCGGATGTGCCCCAAGGCATGCTGGGTAACTGTATTTATATCTGAAGAGCACATGGGCTTTGGGTCTTCCTCTACAGAGAGAATTCCAGGTGGGGAGGGGGCTGCTGCCTTTTCCCAGCACAGGGTGCCATGCGACCTCAGGTGGTCGACCTGAGGGTCTGAAACAATGAAGTTGCAACCCATGGTTTTTGTGAGAGCTGACTAAGGGAGGATGTCCGCGGATCCTGTCTGCTGAAGAAGGCTGCCATGTGTGCTTCAGAAGTCTTGTGAGTACAGACTCCTCACAGGGGATCCCTGGGACTTGTGCTGTTAGATCCCCTTCTGGGTGATAGAAGTCAACTACGGGGTGCAAGCTAAAGGGGACACTGACTAGTGTCTTGAAGAGACAACGTTCACTGAGTTCCTTATGCTACAAAAGGAACTTGTTCATTCCATACAGGCGCTGTATGGTCCTACAGATAACTGCTACACAGTTCTATTGAGAGAGTTGCCCTCACATGTGAATAGTTAAATTGGAGTGTCCTACTAAATCCCTTCTCCTCCTATCCAAGTTTTCCAAATAAAATACAAAAATAAATCCCCTAGACTGGTCATTGAAGATAACGAGCAGAAGAGTGTGTGCGCCTTGCTGCTTGAAAATACCCTGTAACTGGCTGTGGATTCATCAGTGGGAGGCCCGGGAAAACCAATATCCAAGTGGCTCCTGCGGGGGTACCCCTACACGTGGGGACTCTTAGTCCAGGATTATCCCCTGAAGCAACCGAAGAGAAACTTGTGTTGTGCTATGGAAGGGGAATGTCTGCTCTACAGTTACCAGTGCAAGTGCATTTCCAAGTGATGGCTGTTTTCTTTAAGTTTTCTTTAATCCAATATTTATCAATAACATTCCTAACATATGAATGAACGGGTTAGATCTTTATAGTAGGATTGAGTTGTATATATTTATGTCTTCTAGATATGGAAAAGTGAAATATATAGACTTTTATACTTATGTGAAAATATACATTTTGTTATAATTCCATAAGCATTCCTATGGAGAGCCAACATGTGGTAGTAGTTAAGGTTGAGCTGGTTTCATTCACTGTCCCCCATGGCAAATGAGATGAGATAAGATTACACGTTTTTTGAAGAAAGAGTTTTGTATATATATGAGAATATAAGTTCTTTATACTACAATATTTCTTGGTTAGGATATTAACCATTTCAACCACAGAAGATTTTACCCCCTTCCTCACCAGAACACTTTTTACAATTTGGCACTGCGTCGCTTTAACTGACATTTGCACGGTCATGCAATGCTGGTCCCAAACAAAATTTGCTTCCTTTTTTTCCCACAAATAATTTTTGCTATAATAAATATCCCCCAATTTAAAAAAAAAAAAAACAAATTTCTTCATCAGCTTAGGCCAATACATATGTATTCTACATATTTTTGGTAAAAAAATAATAAAACATGGTTTGCGAAAAAGTTATAGCGTCTACAAACTATGGGAAACGTTTATGGTTGTTAGGTACCTGGTAGTAGAGCCTGACTGGTAGAAGAAAACCTCTGGTTCAAGAGCCACTAGAGTGAGGACAATGGTCTTGTGAGCACAGCGGGGTAGGAGTGCCTTGTGAAGTTGCAGCAGCTGGTACTGTAGCAGGATGGAGATCCTCCAGGGATGGCTGGAACTGCAGAAGACAGCTGAGAGAGTAGCAGGTCAGCAACCCGAAGAGCTGGTGGATGCAGGAGCAGCGGCAACTGGAACTGGATGAGACAAGCCAGAAGATACGGTACACACACGCAGAGTAAGGCAGCAGAGAGGTCAGACAAGCCGGGTCTAGCAGGGTCAGATAACAGGCAGAGGTTGGCAACGGGTATCAAGCAGAAGTCCATAAAAAGAGTCAGGCAAGCTGGGATTGGGATAGAAGAGAGCAGAGAGGTCAAACGGGAGCCAGGTCAGTAGATAAGATCAGCAAGCAGGTTTCAGGTTACTAGGGCACGGAGCTACAGACGAAACAGCGCTGCACAAGTGCAGATGTGATTCTTTTAAAGGCCCCTTGTCGCCAAATGGCGCTATCGCGAATGCACGTGTGCCCGCTGTGCACGTACATGCATCCACTACGCACGCGCACCTGAGGCGCGTGCTGATGCACACAAGGATACAGGCGCTGATGCTCAAACCGGCCAGGGGCGCGCGTGCGCGCACGCATGTTCGCCCATTCTGTGCTGGCAGGCCCTTGACATTGCCCCATCCTAAGGGGCAGCCTTCGGCTGCCCAACAAGTCCTTTTTTTCAGGGTGGGAAGAAAAAAAGCACGGATCAACCTTTTAGCATGGATGTTGCTGTCGGGTTCCCAGGAGTTGTTCTCTGGACCGTACCCTTTCCATTTGATTAGAAATTGTCTTTGCCCTTGCCTCCTTCTACAATCAAGAACGGCCTCCACCTCGTACTTTTCACTTCCATCGATTAAAAAAGGCTCAGGAGGGCTGGCTCCTCTATCAGGGAAGGGATCAGGCACAGAAGGTTTTAGCAGTGAAACCTGAAACACTGGGTGAATCTTAAGAGAGTCGGGTAAGGATAGCTCGTAAGAAACTTCATTATTTTTTTTTTTTACTGGAAAAGGTCCCATAAATTTGGGTGCAAGTTTCTTTAAAGGACAAGCTAACTTAAGATTATTAGTAGAAAGCCAAACCTGATTGCCAATCTGTAAGACCAATTCTCCTCTTCTCTTTTGGTCAAAGGCTCTTTTGCTGTCTGCCTGGGCCTTGGACACCGCCTCCTGCAATACCCGATTATTGCGGCTGAGGAAATTCATGTATCCTGGACTGCTGGAACTGGAGACTCTGGAAGAAGATCAGGTAGAAATGATAAATGGAAGCCATAATTGGCAAAAAGGGGGACTATCCTGTGGCTGAATGACTAGCATTATTATAGGCTAATTCCGCTAGGGGCAGCAGGGACACCCAATCGTCCTGTACAAAGGACGTAAAACATCTAATGTACTGTTCTAGAGTCTGGTTAGTTCTCTCTGTTTGCCCATTAGTTTGGGGATGATAAGCTGATGACAGGGCTAGTTTAATCTTTAGAATTTCACACAGGGCCCTCCAGAAACGTGAAGTGAACTGACACTATATTTGCAGGAACCCCATGCAGTCTAACAGTTTCCTTGATAAATACACGGGTGGTCTCTATAGCGGATGGGGTCCCCTTTAAGGGTAGGAAATGGGCCATCTTAGATAGTCGGTCTACGACCACAAAAATAGCTGTACATCCCTCAGAACATGGAAGCTTGACTATAAAGTGCATGGTGATCATCTTCCATGGTCTATCAGGTGCAGGTAGGGGTTTTAGTAGCCCCCAAGCCCGGTTTCTTGTAGTCTTGTTCTGGATGCAGACAGGACATGAACTGACATATTTCTTGCTGAATTCTCCTAGACCAGGCCACCAAAGCGTGCGTTGCACAAGTTCCAGGGTCTTGCGGACCCCAAAGTGTCCTGCCAGCAGGTGATCATGGAGAAGTGTTAGTAGTTTGACTCGGATGACTTCGGGAACAAAGATTTGACTCCCCCTCCAAAAAAGACCATCTCTGGATGTTAATGTGATTCCAGGGGGTTTTGAAGAGTTTGTGGATGCTTCCTTGATCCGGGAGAGAAGATCTGTCTGTAAGAGCAGAAAGTTGCCTGCGGGTAGAATAGTGTCTGGAATGGATCCTTGGGATTGTCATACATGCGCGAAAGCGTGTCTGATTTCACATTTTTTGATCCTGGCCAGTAAGTGATGTGGAAACAGAAACGTGAGGAAAATAAAGCCCAACGAGCTTGCTGAGGTTTCAGCCGCTTGGCAGATCTTAGATATTCTAAGTTTTTGTGGTTGGTGTATATCAATACTGGGTGAACTGCACCCTCTAACAGGTATCTCCATCCTTCCAATGCAGTTTTAATGGCAAGTAACTCGTGATCACCAACATCATAGTTTTATTCCACAGGAGAGAGTTTCCGAGAGAAGAACCCCACAGGGTGCATCAAATCCTTACTGCTCCTACAGCTATTTCAGAAGCATCTACTTCCAGGATGTATGGTAGTGATGGATCTGGATGGCTGAGGATTGGGGCTGAGGTGAAGAGTCCCTGGAGTCTCTCGAAGGCGTTTTGAGCCTCCGGACCCCAGTGAAAGTGTGAGTTTTGTTTGGTCAGTTGTGTGATGGGAGTGATTATGGCGGAAAATCCTTTAATAAATTTTCTGTAAAAGTTTGCAAAGCCTACAAAACGTTGTACCCCCTTCTTATCAAAGGGTACAGGCCAGTCAAATATAGCGGACACTTTTTGGGGATCCATTTTGATGCCTGTTGGAGAGATCACCAGCCCAAGAAACTGAATGTTCTGCTGTTCAGATTCGCACTTTTCCGCCTTCGCATACAGTCCATGCTGATGAAGTCGGCATAAAACCCTGCAAACATGTTCCCGGTGCTGGTAAAGTGATCCAGAGAAGATATCATCCAGGTAGACAATTACAAAAATGTCCAAAAAATCCCTAAACACATCATTGATGAGGTGCTGGAAGGTAGCAGGGGCGTTGCAGAGGCCGAAGGGCATGACCAAATACTCGTAGTGGCCGAATTGAGTCTGGAAGGCCGTCTTCCACTCATCCCCGTCCAGAATGCGGACCAGGTTGTAGGCCCCCCTCAAGTCCAACTTGGTAAAAATAATGGCAGATCTTAGTTTCTGGAAGAGCTCTGGTTTCAGGGGCAAAGGATAGCGGTTCTTGACCGTGATTTTATTTAGTTCACGATAGTCCACACATGGGCGAAGAGTCTGATCTTTCTTGGTGACAAAGAATATTCCAGCGCCTGCTGGGGAGGTAGAAGGGTGGATAAACCCCTTGCCCAAGTTCTCATTAATGTAGATCTTCAATGCCTCCTGCTCTTTCTGACAAAGGAAAGATACGCCCGAAAGGGATCTTGGCCCCCCGGGAGAAGTTTGATCGGACAGTCATAGGGGCGGTGAGGCAGAAGGGAGTCTGCTCCCCGCTTACTGACGACATCGAGGAAACCATGGTATGGCTTAGGCACAGATTGGCATAGGTTCTGATCAATGTCCAAACACAGTAAGGGAAGCGAACGGATCGGAGGGTTTAAGTAGGCAATGCTTTTGGCAGTAGGAAGACTGGAACCTCACCTCTCCAGTGACCCAATTGATGTGGGGGTTGTGAGCCTGGAGCCAGGTTATGCCCAGGATCACTGGAAACAGTGGAGAGGAGATGGCATCAAGGGTCAGAAGTTCCTTATATTGGGAGAGGGTGGTGGCAGACAGAGGAAGGGTCTCCTGGATCACTCACCCTGATTTTATGCGAGAACCATCGGCCAGGTAAACCGAAAGTCCATGTGTCTTCAACTGCAGGGGAATGGCTTGTTGGCTGGCAAAGGTGGCATCAATAAAGCAACTGCATGCTCCGGAATCAGTGATGGCATTGACTGGAATTGTCTTTCCCTGGAACTGTAAAGAGAGAGGGAGAGCAAGATGGGTTGTGTTGGCAAATAAGGTTGAAGGACTGGCAGGAACAGAGGATAGACACTTACGCATCTTGATGCAGTTGTTCACGTAGTGACCTGATCCACCACAGTAAAGACATAGGTTCAACTGATGGCGTCGTGCTCGTTCTTCCGGAGGCAAGGTTGGTCGCATCAGTCTTAGCTGCATAGGCTCGGAAGTGTCAGGAGCTGAACTGGCAGGATTCAAACAAGGCCAAATCAGGTAATGGGAAGCAGGAACTGGAGCCTTGGCAGTCATCCAAACCGGGCGGCTTTGTTGGGAAGAATGTTCAGAGTCGACGGTCTATTTCGATAGCCAAGGTAATCAGGTCCTCGAGAGTTTAGGGTATGCCAACACGAGCAAGCTCATCTTTCAGTCCTTCAGAAAGGTCCATGCGGAACTGGTGTCGTAGGGCCGCGTCATTCCATTGGGTGTCTGCGCCCCAGCGCCTAAAGTCCGTGACATAGTCCTCGGCCGCTCTGCGACCTTACTGGAGCGCAAAAAAAGCAGTCCGCTGGGGGTCCTCATAAAGCTGGGCCATAGCTTTGAAAAAAGATAGCAGGGAATGAGTCTGAGCACAGTTCCCCTCAATAAGCCGGTGGGCCCAGGTCTGGGGTTCCCCTTGTAGCAGAGATATCACGAATCCCACCTTCATAGCTTCCAGAGAGAAGGTCCGGGGTTGGAGGGCAAAATAGAGCTGGCAAGCATTGTGGAAGGCTCGGAACTTTGCTTGGTCCCCAGAGAACCTCTCGGGGATGGGAACTCTAGGTTCAGGCGGGAGCATCACAACTGAAGGTTGGGAGACAGTCTGTGCAGGTGTGGCAGAGGATGCAGAAGCCATGTTACCGGAAACAGAGAGATTCTGAACCTGTCCTTCCAGCTTGACATAGCCATCCTGTAGGGATTTCACGGCTTGTGTGAGGGCCGCCAGATGCGTGCAGATCTCCTTCATGGCAGAGGTTTCTCCTGCAGGCTCAATCATGGCTGTTTCCTGACTAGTAGAAGAAGACCTCTCTTACAACTCTCTGGTTCAAGAGCCACTGGAGTGAGGACAGTGGTCTCGTGAGCACAGCTGGGTAGGAGTGCCTGGTGAAGTTGCAGCAGCTGGTACTGTAGCAGGATGGAGATCCTCCAGGGATGGCTGGAACTGCAGAAGACAGCTGAGACAGTAGCAGGTCAGCGACCCAAAGAACTGGTGGATGCAGGAGCAGCGGCAACTGGAACTGGATGAGACAAGCCAGAAGATATGGCACACACACAGAGCAAGGCAGCAGAGAGGTCAGACAAGCCTGGTCAAACGAGTAATCAGGCAGGCAGATTCAGCAGGCTTTAGCAGGGTCAGATAACAGGCAGAGGTTGGCAACTAGTATCAAGCAGAAGTCCATAAACAGAGTCAGGCAAGCTGGGATTGGGATAGGAGAGAGCAGAGAGGTCAAACAGGAGCCGGGTCAGTAGATAAGATCAGCAAGCAGGTTTCAAGTTACTAGGGCAGGGAGCTGCAGACGAAACAGCACTGCACAAGTGCAGCTGCAATTCTTTTAAAGGCCCCCTCGGCGACAAACGGCGCAAGCACGCGTGTGCCTGCTGTGCGTGTTCACGCACCTGCCGCGCATGCATATGCACCTGAGACGCGCGCTGAAGCACACAAGTATACAGGTGCTGATGTTCAAAACGGCCAGGGGCGCGCATGCACAGGTGTGCGCGCAAGTTCGCCCGTTCTGATAGGCCCCTGACAATGGCGTTTTTATTTATTTTTCTTTTTTTACTAATAATAGCGGTGATCTGCAATTTTTAGCGGTATTGCGACATTGCAATGGACAGATCGTTGACTTTTGACAAATTTTTGGGACCAGTGCTATAAATATGCACAGATTACTGTATAAATGTCACTGGCAGGGAAGGGGTTAACACTAGGGGGCAATCAAGGGGTTAACTGTGTGTTCCCTCACTGTGTTCTAACTGTGTTCTAACTGTGTGGGGATGGGATTAACTAGGAGAGATGACAGATCGCTGTCCCTACTTTGAAGAAACACACAATCTGTCTTCTCTCCTCTGACAGTGGGGGCAGGAGATGGTGGGGGCAGGAGATGGTGGGGGCAGGAGATGGTGGGGGCAAGAGGTAGTGGGGGCAGGAAGTGATGGTGGCAAGAGCTGGCAGGAGGTGATGGTGGTGGGGGAAGGAGCTGGTGGCAGGAGCAGGAGGTGATGGGGAACAGAAACCGATGGACTATTATTATATCGAAAATAACAGAAATATGTTTTTTTTTTACCTTAATATGTACCTTAAATCGCATTCCTATTTGCATAGTGTACTTGTTTGTAGCCTAAATACTGAAATTTGCACTTAAAACTGTAATTTTGTAAAATGGCAGCAAAAATTTGCCTGTGCCAGTAAATTTTGGGTGTTGTGCCAGTAAATTTCAATCTGATAGGTTGGCAACACTGCTCAGTGAGGTGACGTGAGCAGTGAGAGACAGCACTGAGCAGGGCAGGCTCTGGCAGCCAGACACACTATGGACCAAAAATAAAAAGGCAACTCAATATGAACCCTCCCTGCCTGACTTGTCAGCAAAAAAGTAACTGTGTATGTGTGTGGATATATATATATATATATAAATAAATATATATATATATATATATATATATATATCCACACACGTGGGTGTTCGAGTTTTGGGGTGCACACCCTAATCCAATAGGCTGCACACGCCTGTGCTAATGTTTACATTGGAGAGCCCTCCCCTTCTTCTCACAACGGTGAAGCAGGGCAATGTAGAACAGAGAGAGGCTACAGCAGAGAAACTCTTCATTCAATGTGGGGGTGTGCCACTGACTACCCAAAGTTGTATGATTGTTTCGGGGGGATTTAAAGTGCCATCAGCCACCGGTGATGGTAAGGGTTTGTTTTAAATTGCTGTTGACCCGGGGGATTGTTTTTTGGGAAGAAGGGGGGTTAAAATGTTAGTGTTTTGCATTTATCTGTGACATGTACTAGCCACAATGCAAATTCACGCTCTAGGGAACTTTCTTCCACTCATAACAGTAGACTTGCACTCGGCTTCAGTGGATGATTTTCAAATGCAAAGCGCATCTTTACTACCTCAATATCAGCATGTTTCTTCATCCCCAAATAATAAGAGCACTTTAGAGCACCCACTTTAAAAAAAGGATAATTTTGGGGATGTGTGTCCTGGCATTTATTTGATGTTTTCTTACAAAAAGTAAGTAACTGTTTTTTTTTCACAATTTTATATATTAAAAAATAAAAAAAGTTTATTAACCACTTGCCATACTTAAGCCATTTTAAAATATCCTGGACTTCAAGTGGTTAAAGCAAGCTCATGGCTGAAACTTCAAGTATGTGCTTGGTATAGTGTTTTTTCAGCCAGCAATAGGCTTTTTACAGTAGTGAGAAAGACAGACAGTACACGATATGTGCTTGATTAGCTGCAGAGGAGACTTCAGGGGTCTAGTAGACCTCAATGTTTTCATAACGAGAACGTGTCGCCTGAATATCCTATCGCATAAGGGGCTTTATAGCCGATTGTGATAGCAATAAAGTTAAACAAAAAAAATATATATATATAAAATAAAAAAAGCATTTTTTAAAGCATCCCCATACACACAAATGCATGCGTAGGGCCTGCATATACTGCGCAGGCTCAAAAGTTGCTCAAGAGTTTGCATACCTTGGCAGAAATCATGAAATGATGGCATTGATGTCTACAATATGATTGATCATGCCAAAAAACTAAGCTGTTCAATATCACATAGTTTAACTCCTTTTTAAATTATAATGATAACAGAAATCATAAAAAGTTTACATACCTTGGAATGTTTGGCCTTGGTACAGACACACAAGGTGACACACACAGGTTAAAATGGCAATTAAAAGTTAATTTCCCACATCTGTGGCTTTTTAAATTGCAATTAGTGTCTGTGTATAAATAGTCAATTAATTTGTAAGTTCTCACTGAGCAGGATATATACTAAGCCATGGGGAGCAGAAAAGAACTGTCAAAAGGCCTGTGTAACAAGGTAGTGGAACTTGATAAAGATGGAAAAGGATATAGAAGCCTTGAATATGCCAGTCAGCACTGTTCAATCACCTAGTAAGAAGTGGAAAATTTAGGGATCTCTTGATACCAAAGAAAATAAGTGCAGCGCTATGATTGCAAGAAAAGGGAAAAATTGTATGTGATTCAAACATATGTGACAAAATGACACAAACTCTAACATAATAGATGTGAATGGATATTAAGCAATGTGCTAATATAGTCACTGCACTATACACAAATGTCCAAATTGAATGAAATGATGAAATACAGTCCAACAGGAAGGGTATCATGTAATAGAAAAAGGGGGCTGACATAGCGTGATACCGTTTAAAAAGAAGGTGGTTCAGGGCTGCCCCTTATCCCTCCTGTTGTTCGCACTCACAATTGAACCTCTAGCAGCCCTGATTAGATCTAACCCTGATATTCGAGGCTTGGAAGTAGCGTCAGTTTCTCATAAATTGTGTCTCTTTGCTGACGACGCACTAATGTTTATTACATCACCCCACACTACACTACCAAACCTTATGAGCACCTTAGGTAAATTTTCTCGCATATCTGGACTTGAAGTCAACCAATCCAAGTCTAAGGCCCTCGATGTGTCTCTGCCACAAACTGATTTTGAAACATTACGTAAAAATTTTCCCTTCCACTGGTCCTCCTCATCTATTCCCTATTTAGGGATCAAGCTAACTAAAGTCCCATCCAATCTGTTCCAATCTAACTACCTTCCAATGCTTACCCAGCTATCTTCTCTACTTAATTCATGGCTACCTCTATGCGTCTCATGGTTGGGGCGTATCGCAGCTGTGAAAATGTCCCTATTGCCAAAGCTTCTGTACTTATACAGAGTGCTCCCTATCACAGTCCCACCCTATTACCATAGGATCATACAAAACAAAGTTTTCAAATACATTTGGGGCCCTATTAGGCCCAGAGTGGCGAGACCGATTCTCCTCCGTAACAAGCTCTGTGGCGGCCTAGGCATTCCCAACTTCTCGCATTATTATCATGCAGCCCGTCTAGCCCAGTCAATATTATACCACGCTAAAACTGAGACACCACTTTGGGTTGCCCTCGAGGCCATTGACTTACACCTGATTAATGTAGCGAATTTACTATGGCTCCCTACATCAGCACGAGGACTCATAACCAATCCATTAACACAACACATGCTTAAGCTATGGGACAGACTGAAAACCCCTTTTAAATTAATCTCTCCACACTCCCCACTTCTATCTTATTTAGGCCACCCCCAATTTTACCCAGCTCGACAGAGCCAGCTTCATTCCATGCCTGGGTCCAGGCGGGCCTGACTCGCATTTGCGATCTAGTTAGTGGAGACTCTGTAAAAACATTCCCAAATATCCAGGAGCAAGCACAGCTCCCCCACAGAGAATGCTTCTGCTACCTTCAAATTAAACACTTTGCTCAAACAATCATAAAATCTAACTCTGGGCTAAATACTCTAACTGAGTTTGAGCATATGTGCGACTCAGACCCGCATGCCCCAGGTATTATCTCCCGTCTATACTCCCACCTTACATTACCGCCCCCGGATCTCCCCACCTATGCACAGCAATGGTTAGGGACTTAGACATTAGCCTTGAAATGGATGACTGGACGACCATATGGTCTAACACAAAAAACTAATCCCAAAATGTTGTTGCTTCAGAAGCAAACTATAAAGTGTTAATGCGCTGGTATCTTGTCCCAGCTAGAATCGCTAAATTTCTACCTGAGTCCTCTCCAAGCTGTTTCAGAGGGTGTGGAGACAGGGGTACACACCTACATATCTGGTGGACATGCCCCCTGGTGCAATGCTTCTGGGCAACAGTATTCCGGATGGCATCCACCCTCCACCAAGTTACCTTATCTCCTAGCCCAACAATGGCCCTCCTTAATCATTTTTCGCAAGATTACACCAGATCACAACTCCGTCTCCTCCTTCATTTATTTACCGCAGCCAAACAGACGATTGCTAAGGCCTGGAAAATGCCCACTCTTAACATACTCCAAATGAAGAATAGGATCACCCAAGCAATGATACATAGCAAAATTGAAGCGAAAATTCTTGATAAAGTCCCTCAACACTCCAGAACCTGGCAACCCTGGGTTGAACATTTTTTACCCGCTGATATTGACGAAAGCCTCTTGTTACTTTAGGTGGGTCTCAGTACCACCTGGAGACTATGAAGTGGTTCTTGTGCCCGCGTGGGCCGACCGGTGCTTTTCTCCCCTCTGCTTCTGTCATCCACATCTCCTTCTCTTAGACTCCCCCTTTACTACTACTTTTCCTTCTTTTACTCTTATACCCTAACCTACCCACCAAAGTTAAATACTGGTAATGTACTCTGTTACATGTGATAGTTTCGGTGGCCTCCCCACCACTGTTTTTGGGGAATGGCCAACACTTTATTGTAGTAAAACGGGGAACGTAGCTCCCTTTAACCATTCATGTATCTAGTTACACTGATCCAGAATGTTGCTTGATTAAGAATGTACCCGTTGTTATATTATTCAGTTTTCTATATGCTCATGTTCTTTTACCTTATTTTTATATACACTGTCAATTATTCGTATAGTACTATGTATTGAGCTTAATGTAACAGTTGTATGTGAAATTACCAATAAAATATTTGAAAAAAAAAAAGAAGGTGGTTTATTAAAAATGTATATTCAACACTCACATTTGGAAGAAATTGATACAGCATGTAAAAGCATGAGGCAATGTTAGCAGAAGGTCCACCCAACGCGTTTCGACTGCACAGTCGTCATCTGGGGTGTGGACCCCCCGGAAAAATTGCTTAAATGGAGATAGTGACCCCAGAGTTTGCTTGACACCGGAAGTGATCCCAAATTACATCACTTCCTGTCTCCATGTCTGAATCCAAAACACAAAATCAAGGAACAGTTTGTACATACGAATAGATTGCATGATAGCGATAGCCAGCACCTCTGAATGGCATAACGAAATGCTTCTCACAGTGCGCTATGCAACAAAACACTCGGTCTGTAAACCAAGCCTCGTTGTGAAATCGATTCATGGTTGTCTGGCTGCCATCTCAAACTAAACAAGACTCGTTTTGAAACTGAGGCTTGGATAAGTGACTTCCTCTTTGTATATCTTTACTTTGTGTATTGCAGCATCAGGTCTATTAGCCAAACCTTGCTATGAAGTCGAGGCGTGGCTATAATGGCTTCCATCACAACCAAGCCTCATTATGGGACTGAATTGTGGATTGGTGACTTCCGCCCTGCAAACCTACTAAGCCTCCCTCCAGAGACGAAGCCCGGTATAACAATCAGATATAGCATGATAAACATAGAGGACATGTCACATAATAAACACGGGTCGCATGCCCATCCACAGATAGGTAAATACAAAATACAATACAAGAGAATATAAAAAATAAAAAATAAGCCCGCCCCACATAGTGGGGATGGCAGAAACTGAAATCTGTAGTGCATGAACCTGTGTTAACAAAAAAGAAAAGTTGCAATCCATTCTATGGACACGGCTAGAGCAAGGTCTGGGGTGTACATTAATTGTAAGCAGTGCTTCGAATGAAGGCACAGCAATGGCTCCAATCTGTGTAGAATATAGCAAAAGCTAATAATATACATAGATATCCATATTGGATTGGAAACAATGTATCAAAAATAATATATGCGAATAGACATTAAAAATAAACATAAAAAAGGGACTAAAAAAGACAAAAAGGACCAAATAATGTAGCAATTAGGCTCTATTTATAAAAGAGTTAATGTCTCACTCCACGTTGATCCGCTGTGGATGGTGAGTCTGTAATTCATAAATCCAGAAGGTTTAGAGTCTGGATACCCCTCTGGTTTTAGCTCCACCCCTCCATGGGGCAATGTATCTGTCTATAATGAGAAATTGAGTACCTTTTGGGTCCCGTGCATGGTGTTGTCGATAGTGACGGGGAACTGTATGTTAAATACTACCCAATTTTATTAAATTAATGTGTTCAGTGACCCTAGCAGTGAATGAGCGAATGGTTCTACCAATATATTGCTTCCCACAAGGGCAAGTCAATAAATATACCACATGAGTTGTGGCACAGGTGCAGAATTGTTTAATGGTATAGACTCGACCAGTCACAGTCGAATGAAATTCCTTAGTGGTTCTGCGTCCACTGATATTATGTTGACAGACAGAACATTTTTTACAAGGATAGTATCCTACCCAATTGTGGAAGAATGAAGGCCTGATGGGAGGATTGATGATAGAAGGGGCAATCTTATTTGTGAGTGAAGGTGCACCTCGGTATACCACCTTGGGTCTCTCTGGTATGATGGACCCAAGTACTCTATCATTCCTCAAAATTCCCCAGTGTCGTTCGAAAATGTCCTTAATCTGTTTGTGCTGTATTGAAAACCCAGTAAGAAATGACCATTTAAAATTATCATCGCCCTCTCGCTGTGGTTTATCAGCCAACAGAGGAGCTCGGTCAGCATTTAGTACCGTGATGAGTTCCCTATTGACATCAGCCTGATTATATCCTTTGTCGAGGAATCTTTCTCTCGGAATGTTAGCTTGGGATCTAAAGGTGGAGATGTCAGTACAATTCCTGCGTAAACTCAGGAATTGGCTTTTAGGAACCGAACTCAGCCATGACTTGTGATGGCAGCTGTCCGTGGGTATAAACTCATTCCTGTTGGTAGCCTTAAAATGGGTACTCAATATAAATTGTTGCTCTGACCTTTCAATTAGAAGATCTAGAAAATTGATCTTGGAAGGACTGGACTGGTAAGTTAGGACAATCCCGCGATCATTATCATTGAGTGTTAGGAAAAATTTCTCCAATGATTCCGAAGTACCAGCCCAAAGGAGAAGGACGTCGTCTATGTACCTGGCCCACAGTTTCAACTGTGGGTGATCCAAGGCGTAGACAACGTCCTCCTCCCACTTGGCCATAAAGAGGTTGGCCAGACTTGGAGCGAATTTGGCTCCCATCGCCACACCTTTAAGCTGTAAATAAAAACGTCCATCAAACCAAAAATAGTTATGATGGGTGGCAAAATCCAAAAGTTCTAAAATGAATTCAACCTGTGGTGTGGCAAGAGTGATGTCTCTATTCAGAAATTCTTGTGCTGCCTCCATTCCTCTCTGTGGGATCCAGGTATACAAGGATGCGACGTCAGCTGTGACCATAATAGGGTCACCTTCAATACTAAATTCTGTTAGACGATTAATCACATCCTTGGTATCCTTGAGGTAGGATGGGTTCTTTCTGACTAATGGTTGTAAGAAGAAATCAATGTATTTGCCAATTCTAGAAGTGATAGAATCTATCCCACTTATAATGGGATGTCCAGGGGTGTGAAGGGGGTCCTTATGAATTTTGGGCAAATAATAGATGATGGGGATGTGTGGAGCCAACGGGACAAGAAATTATTTTTCTTTATGGTTTAAAATCAAAGAATCAAAACCTTTACAAATAAGACTGGTCAGTTTTCTTTTGTATATATTAGTGGGGTCATTATATAATTCTTTATAAGTGGAATGATCACTTAGAATATTGTACATATCCCCCATATAGTCAGCTTTATTTAAAAGTACAATGCCTCCACCTTTGTCGAAGGGGCGAATAACCGTATTTATCGGCGTATAACACGCACTTTTTTCCCCTTAAAATCAGGGGGAAATGGCGGGTGCGTGTTATACGCCGATCCCCTGCAATCCTGAGCTGCCAGATCTTCAAAATCGCCGACCGCGATTTGAAAATGGCGCCGCCAGCGCCGAAATACACAGAGCCGGTCCTCGGCTCTTCTCGGACACTTTCGGCTTCACTCGAGCGCCGCCCGAACCTAGCCGAGTCTACTCGGCTAGGTTCGGATAGCTCCACTCACAGTCACGCCCATCCCGGGCGGGACTACGAGTGGAGCCGAAAGTGAACGAGAGCCGCCGAGAAGAGCCGAGGACCGGCTCTGTGTATTTCGGCGCCGGCGGCGCCATTTTCAAATCGCAGTCGGTGATTTTAAAGTCCAGGATGGCAGGGGATCACAGGATCGAAGGGGGCACTGGGGCAAGGCTGCACTGGGGAAGGCTGCACTGGGGCAAGGCTGCACTGGGGCAAGGCTGCACTGGGGAAGGCTGCACTGACAAGGCTGCACTGACAAGGCTGCACTGACAAGGCTGCACTGACAAGGCTGCACTGACATGGCTGCACTGACATGGCTGCACTGACATGGCTGCACTGAGAAGGCGGCAATGATGGGCATTTAAATGTAAGTTTTTTTCCCTTCAACTTCCCTCCTAAAAGTTTTTTCTCCTTAAAAATACGGTAAAAAATTACCTTAAATACGGTAAGTCTTTGTTATCACACAAAGACTTAAGGCCTGACTCCGGTAGGGGATTGTGGGTCCATTTGGATGGTAATTTGGCTAGATCTTTGAGTAGAAGTTCTTTAAACATATTCAGAGCCGGGGCCAGCTGGGTAGGGGGATTGAAAAGGGAAGGGTTAGATAACCCTGAATGAACCGTCCCTGATGTAACCGCCCTTGATACCAAGCCACGATCAAGTAGACCAAGAAAGATTGCAGCCACAACTGAAAAAGAATTGTTTGGGATATAAAGAAAAACCCACAGGTAACCTCAAATACAGGCTGCTCTGGAAAAAGATGATGTGATTTTTTCAAGGAGCACAATGATGATACTTGAACAAAAATGAGCTGCATGGTTGAGATGCCAGAAAGAAGCCTTTAGTGGTTAATCCCTTCACTGCCTGTCACATTTGTACAGTAATCAATGCAATTTTATAGCATTGATCACTGTATAAATGTGAATGGTCCCAAAAATGTGTCAAAAGTGTCCGATGTGTCCGCCATAATGTCGCAGTTATGAAAAAAAAAATCGCGATCGCCGCTATTACTAGTAAAAAAAATAAATAAATATTTTTTTTTTAAAAATGCCATAAATCTATCCTGTATTTTGTAGACGCTATAACTTTTGCGCAAACCAATCAATATACGCTTATTGCGATTTTTTTTTTTTTTTACCAAAAATATGTAGAAGAATACGTATCGGCCCAAACTGAGGAAAAAATTTGTTTTTTAAAAAAAAAATTGGGATATTTATTATAGCAAAAAGTTAAAAATATTGTGTTTTTTTCAAAATTGTCGCTCTTCTTTTGTTTATAGCGCAAAAAATAAAAACCGCAGAGGTGATCAAATACTACCAAAAGAAAGCTCTATTTGTGGGGGGAAAAAGGACATCAATTTTTTTTGGGTACAACGTCGCACGACCGCGCATTTGTCGTTTAAAGTGCGACAGCGCTGAAAACTAAAAATTGGCCTGGGAAGGAAAGGGGTGAAACTGCCCTGTATTGAACCGGTTAATAAACAGCTGCACAAATATCATGTGACGTAAAAAAAAAAACTTCCTCCATTTAATTCTACAGGACCTCTGCTTTCAGAAAATATACAATGTTTGGGCAGTTTAAATGAATTTTCTAGCAAAAAATGCTGATTTTAACATGCAAATGAGACAATAAAAAATTGCCCTGAATGCAAAATGAAATATGTGGTTAAATGCAGCCAAAAGAGAGCACTCTGTCTCAATGATATAAAGTTCACTTGGTTACAGTGTTGCATCACAGCACTGAAAAATTGGCTGGGATGGAAGAAGGTGTAATACAGATGCTGTTATTTTGGCAATTAAATCTGGTAAAAGTAATTTAATCACATGCTGCACAATCACGTATATATATATATATATATATATACGTGATTGTGTTCAAGTGGTTATACTGGGGTCATGGCTGCAGCTACCATTGCCTGTATCTGTCTGACCCTTTTGACAATAAAGATGACATTGAGATAATTTGGAGTTCCAGTGTGCGACCAATTCCTTGTTTTGTTCGTCTTCCGCGGTGGTGAGCCGAGGTCTGCACCTGTGATCCATCCTGCACCTGATTTTGCCTGGAGCGGTGTGCTTCTCATTGTTCTTTGCCATGGCTGCAGCTATCAGCCCTGATACTAAAATTTGCAGGCGACAATTCTCTTTCCACTTTCCGGCACGATTCTCTGGTTTCCTGGCTTTGCTCGTCTTATTTCGTAATTTTTTTTTTTTTGGAAAGCATGAGATCAATGTTTTGTTTTTGATCTCATTTATAGACCACAGATGTTTCCATTAAGAGGACCTGTCATGCTTTATTGCTATCATAGGGGGTGTTTATATTTCTTGTGACAGCAATAAAAGTGATTAAAAAAATATATAGGTACAGTGTACAAATAATTATTTTAAATTAAAATAATTAAATATTTTTTTTAAGCGCCCCTGTCCCCCCGTGCTTGCATGCAGAGGTACCAACATACTTAGGTCATGCACACATATTGGTGTTCACACCACACATGTGAGGTATCGACACAAACGTTATAGCAAGAGCAAGAATTCTAGCCATAGACCTGCTTTGTAACTCCAAACTGGTAACCTGTAAAAAAATGTAAAGCATCACCTGCAGAGATTTTCCAGTATTGTAGTTTGTTGCTGTTGAACGAGCGTTCACAATTTTAAATCATGACAAGAAATACAAAATAACCATCAATCACCCTCGGTCTGGAGCTCCATGCAAGATTTTGCCTCATAGGATAAGGATGTTCATGAGAAAAGTGAGGAAACCCAGAACTACATAGGAGGAGCTTGTGAATGATCTCAAGACAATTTAGACCAAAGTCACCTAACAAACCATTGGTAACACAATATGCCGTAATGGATTGAAATCCTGCAGAGCCCGCAAGGTCCCCCTCCTCAAGAAGGCATATGTACAGGGCCATCTGAAGTTTGCCAATGAACATCTAAATGATTCAGAGAAGGATTGGGAGAAAGTGCTGTGGTCAGATAAGACCAATATTGAGCTCTTTGGCATTAACTCGATGTGCCGTGTTTGGAGGAAGAAAAATGCTGACTATGACCCTAAGAACATCATCCCTACAGTCAAGCATGGAGGTGGAAATATTATGCTTTGGGGCTGTTTCTCTGCCAAAAGTACAGGCCGACTTTGCCGCATTGAGGCGCAATGAACGGGGCCATGTATTGTAAAGGGTCTTCCATCATGACAATGACCCAAAACATAAAACCAAGGCAACAAAGGAGGAGTGGCTCAAAAAGATGCACAATAAGGTCATGGGGTGGCCTAGACAGTCTCCAGACCTTAATCCTATAGAAAATTTATGAAGGGAGCTGAAACTTCAAGTTGCCTAGCAACAACCAAGAAACCTTAAATATTTTGAGAAGATCTGTAAAGAAGAGTGGACCAAAATCCCTCCTGAGATGTGTGCAAACCTGGTAAACAACTACAAGAAACGTCTCCCTGCTGTGCTTGCCAAAAAGGGTTTCTCCACCAAGTACTAAGTCATGTTTTGTTTGCGGATCAAATACTTATAAATTGAGTCGCAGTTCAGTGAGTATAATAATATTTTTATCATGTGTTTTTTCTGGGATTTGGTTTATATGCTGTCTCTATTATTTAAAACACACCTATGATAAAAATTATAGAACCTGCATTTCTTTGTAAGTGGGCAAACTTACAAAATCTGCAGGGGATCAAATAATTATTTTTCCCACTGTGATATATATATATATATATATATATATACACACACACACACACACACTGTATATAATGATGTTGGTGGGTTCTAAACAATTTTCTAGCAACTAATACAGATTTTTAAATGTAAACAAAGAGTGTCAGAATAGGCACTGCTATCAGAATAGGCACTGCTAAGTTAATATCATAACATGCTTGTATGCATTGCATGCTACTGTAGCACATTATAAAAAAGACTTCCTTCCGGGTTCACGGGCCATGGCCGTTTGAATAACCGAGCCGTGATGATGTCACTCCCACGCATGCACACGGGAGTCACAGCTGAGGCACAAATCTCTGGATTGGTGGCACATTCACTGTGCCCTCAATTCAGAGTGCAGTACACATGCACTGATGACATCACCGGCTGTAAAACATGCAAATATCTCCTAAATGGTACATGTTTAGGAGATATTAATTTTTCCTACAGGTAAGGTTTATTATAAGCTTACCTCTAGGTAAAAGTAACAAAGCGGAGTTTACTACCGGTTTTAACTGGCTTTAAAGCCTGAAGGTTTTTTTTTTTTCTTTTACCTGTTTATTATGTAAAATAAAGAAAAACAAATGTTACAATCGCTTTAAAAAAATTGATTTTTGACTTACCTTCTTACTAGTACATCAATGCACACAGAGCAGCTCTATTATTCCCTACTCACGTGTGCCACCTAAAGGTGATTGGACGCTAGCAAAAAGACAGGAAGTTTTCTCCTTTATAAACTCTCCCATACATGAAGTACCTCAATTTTGTGGCAAGCCATACATCCCAACATAGATGGGAGGGATCTCTGTGTCCTATGATGTACTCCAAGAAATGGATTTTACAGGTAAGTCAAAAATCTAGTTTTATTTATCGGACATCATGGGGACACATAGCAACTCTATTAATCCTTAATCACAGGGATGTCCTAAAGCAATGCCCATGAGGGGACAGAGACAAGGAAACCACTGACAGGCCAAAAAGAACCTAAACAGCAGCTTGCAAAACAATGCAATCATAAGTTGCGTCCTCAGCAGCTCTTACATCCACCTGGTAAAATCTTGCAAAGGAGGGGCGTGGCTACGCAGAGCATGTAGACGGTCGCACTTCTCTGCTCCGCCGAGAATCCGAGCATTAATCCTCTAAATGACCCATCCTAGCCGGCAACAAGCCCACACCGAACCGCAACGGCCCCACAACCCTAGCGACCAGTCTTACCGCTCAGTGATCGGCCGGGAACCATGCCAAAACCGGATAAAGAGAACGGAGGCCTCCATGATGATCCGATCCAAGATGGCACCTTACCACAGCGCTCGTCTAAAGAAAAGTACAAGGAGGCAGCCCAGAGACTTCTGTATGGTAATAAAGCCTCAAAAGAGCTGCAGTCCTCCCCGTCTGATTCAGGTGAAGCAGTGGGGGGCCAGTCGGATGCAGATGACAGTCCCATTGGAGGATGCCGACGGATCATCCCCAGACTGGAACGCAGTGAGTACACCCAGGGAATTGTTCGCTGGGCTCCAGTCCACCTCCCCACCATCAGACAGCGCGGAACCCACCCTGAGGGATATTTTCTCAGCAGCAATGAAAGGGATCAAAGCTGAGAGTTCATTTGTGAGACAGGACATGCAAAAACTGAGAGAACGAATGGCTGCCATAGAGGGTAGGGTGAGTGCGATCGAGGATGACATTGCCCCCATGCAGAGGGATCTACAATATAATTGTCACCTCACTGACCAGCATGCAGCTCGGATCGATGATTTAGAAAACCGCATGAGGCTTAATAATATTCGTGCCCTGGGCATCCCTGAACGAGTGGAGGGTAAAAACCCGGTCACATTCATCGAAAATTGGCTGATTGCTACCTTCGGCAAAGAAGCCTTTTCCCCACACTTCGCAGTTGAACGGGCGCACAGGGTCCCATCCTGGCTGCTACCTCCTGGTAACCACCCCCGTGCATTCCTCTTTAAATTACTTAATTACAAGGGCAGAGATGCCATCCTATCTAAAGCCAGAACCATGGGAGGTACAATGGCCATAGACAACTCCAAGATATCCATATTCCCTAAATTTTCTGCTGAGCTGCAGAAGCAATGCACAAAGTTCAATGATGTAAAGAAGAGATTGAGGGAATTCAACTTGCCATATGCTATGCTGAATCCCACCTGACTTCGGGTGGTTGCACTTGGGGAAACCCACTTTTTTGACTGCCCTGCCTCCGCGGCACAATGGTTGGATCGGGAGGAGAGGATACTTAAAGCTAATAGGCGGCAACGGGGTGCTCCGGCCTGAGAGTTGATTCACATGCTGTTTACAAGTTGCCCCTGTTTGGCCTCTTCATTGTTGCTGGCCTAAAATTTGGGCCACCGGATCCTTTTCTGTATGCTTTATTAACGGCTGACTGTTCAGTTAATTGTATCTATAGTCAAGGCGGCTGAAGGAGAACAATTGAACTACTTCCTACCTACATAGTGGGGTGCCCTACACCCGCTGCAGATGTGAAACCCCTGTACGAACTAACCGCTAGGTTTATCGGGAGTTTCCACTGTCTTCCCCCCCATAGCAGTTGCATGGGGACAGATTGTTATACTGCCAACCTGGCGGGGAGCCCAGTTGGCTTCTCAAGTTATTTTATATGGAATGATCAACTCTAATTTTAAGGTTTACTGTCATAGATGTCTTTACATTGACCCATTAGAACTTCATTCTTTGCCATCCATGAAGCTGGACTGTGTACAACTCACCACTTATATACTTGTCATGTTCAAGCCTTTATTCTCTGACCCACCGGACCTCCGGCCATGGACTTCCATGACCACGGGTATTGTCACTACACTTATAAATGATACAGGACTGCGCTCATGTTCTTTCCCACCCTAAAAGGTGGAAAACTGAAAATAGTGTCCTGGAACGTGAGAGGACTTAGCAACCCTGTGAAAAGACTTGCAGTCCTCAGACATCTCAAATCTACAGGGGCTAACATAGTGTGCCTGCAGGAGACTCATTTTTCATCAGACCCTGCACCTAGCTTAAGCCCTTGGGCGTACTGTCCACAATTTCATTCCACCCACTCAGCTTATTCCAGGGGAGTGAGTGTCCTGATACGTTGGGACACTCAGTTCTACTGTGCCCGAAAGCTTGTGGACCGGGAGGGTAGATATATTTTTATGTTATGTCTCAGGTTTGTCTTGTATAATAGCTGCAATATATATAGTGGGGACGGAAAGTATTCAGGCCCCCTTACATTTTTCAATCTTTGTTATATTGCAGCCATTTGCTAAAATCATTTAAGTTCATTTTTTTCCTCATTAATGTACACATAGCACCCCATATTGACAGAAAAACACAGAATTGTTGACATTTTTGCAGATTTATTAAAAAAGAAAAACTAAAATATCACATGGTCCTAAGTATTCAGACCCTTTGCTCAGTATTTAGTAGAAGCACCCTTTTGATCTAATACAGCCATGAGTCTTTTTGGGAAAGATGCAATAAGTTTTTCACACCTGGATTTGGGGATCCTCTGCCATTCCTCCTTGCAGATCCTCTCAAGTTCTGTCAGGTTGGATAGTAAATGTTGGTGGACAGCCATTTTTAGGTCTCTCCAGAGATGCTCAATTGGGTTTAAGTCAGGGCTCTGGCTGGGCCATTCAAGAACAGTCACGGAGTTGTTGTGAAGCCACTCCTTCGTTATTTTAGCTGTGTGCTTATTGTCATTGTCTTGTTGGAAGGTAAACCTTCGGCCCAGTCTGAGGTCCTGAGCACTCTGGAGAAGGTTTTCGTCCAGGATATCCCTGTACTTGGCCACATTCATATTTCCCTCGATTGCAAACAGTCGTCCTGTCCCTGCAGCTGAAAAACACCCCCACAGCATGATGCTGCCACCACCATGCTTCACTGTTGGGACTGTATTGGACAGGTGATGAGCAGTGCCTGGTTTTCTCCACACATACCGCTTAGAATTAAGGCCAACAAGTTCTATCTTGGTCTCATCAGACCAAAGAATCTTATATCTCACCATCTTGGAGTCCTTCAGGTGTTTTCTTAGCAAACTCCATGCGGGCTTTCATGTGTCTTGCACTGAGGAGAGGCTTTCGTCGGGCCACTCTGCCATAAAGCCCCGACTGGTGGAGGACTGCAGTGATGGTTGACTTTCTACAACTTTCTCCCATCTCCCGACTGCATCTCTGGAGCACAGCCACAGTGATCTTTGGGTTCTTATTTACCTCTCTCACCAAGGCTCTTCTCCCCCGATAGCTCATTTTGGCCGGACGGCCAGCTCTAGGAAGGGTTCTGGTCATCCCAAACATCTTCCATTTAAGGATTATGGAGGCCACTGTGCTCTTAAAAACTTTAAGTGCAGCAGAAATTTTTTTGTAACCTTGGCCAGATCTGTGCCTTGCCACAATTCTGTCTCTGAGCTCTTCAGGCAGTTCCTTTGACCTCATGATTCTCATTTGCTCTGACATGCACTGTGAGCTGTAAGGTCTTATATAGACAGGTGTGTGGCTTTCCTAATCAAGTCCAATCAGTATAATCAAACACAGCTGGACTCCAATGAAGGTGTAGAACCATCTCAAGGATGATCAGAAGAAATGGACAGCACCTGAGTTAAATAATTGAGTGTCACAGCAAAGGGTCTGAATACTTAGGACCATGTGATATTTCAGTTTTTCTTTTTTAATAAATCTGCAAAAATGTCAACAATTCTGTGTTTTTCTGTCAATATGGGATGCTGTGTGTACATTAATGAGGAAAAAAATGAACTTAAATGATTTTAGCAAATGGCTGCAATATAACAGAGTGAAAAATTTAAGGGGGTCTGAATATTTCCGTCCCCACTGTATACCGCCGCCCTATTCATCCGAGGTCCTCAGGTGCCTAGCAAATTTCATGGCCCAGTTCCCTAATGTACCACTTTTAGCAGTGGGTGATTATAACAATTATATTAATCATCGGCTGGATAAATTTCCGGTTCCCCTTAATTTGCCCTCAAGTAAAGAGGGAAAGACACCCTTTGCTGGCCTGCTTGAGGAGCTCGGATTGACAGATGTTTGGAGATTAAGACATCCTTTAACGAAACACTACTCATGCTGTTCAACCTCATATGGGAGCTTGTCAAGGATAGACCTGGGCCTGGGTAACAGTTGTATCATCCCATTATTGGTAGAATCCGGGTATAATGATAGACATGTCTCCGATCATTCTTCACTATGGGTAACGATATCTCTGCCCAGTGTAGCCAAATGCAAAAGTTGGAAACTTAACCCTTTCTGGCTCTCCCAGTTTCCTGAGCCAGATCCCATAGGAGAACGATTGAAACTTTTTATTCAGGATAATGTTCATTCAGCTCACTTAAATGTGGTATGGGATGCAGCTAAGGCATATATAAGAGGGCAGTTTATTACCACAATTAATCAGATCAAAACTAACACAAAAGCATGGGAGACGGAGGTTTGCAAAACGCTTAAAGATTCTGAAGGTAAATATATTGCCAATCCCACAGAGGATAGCAAAAGAGTTTGGTTGGGTGCTCAATCTATGTCCAGACAACTGGCATTACAGTTTTTTTTTTTTTAAATAGTTTTTATTTGTTTTGATAGAAAGTAGTTTACAGGTTCAGATAGTACAATTGCATCCATAAACAAATCTCTTTTACAGAATATAAAAGAAAGTGCAATAGCCCAACAGGGGGCCAACTATTATAGTCATACATCATATTTAAGAAATTCCTCAACGGAGGAATGGGCTATACCACTGGTCATGTAAGGGTAATGAGTGTGGACCTCATAGGGCCCCACAACCTAAAATCTCAATGCTATATACAGTAGGGATATTTCCGTTAACACAACATGCACACCAAACACTCACCCGTCTACTCTCTTCCATACAAAAAGGCAAACTTTGTCCAGCCCTGCCACCTCCACACCCTCCCTCCAGGCACACAAATGGCCCACCATCAGAGGTCACAGCCTCGCCTAGATGCCAAAATTTATCAAGGGGAGGCTGGAGACAGTTATTGTTGTGAGAGCGGAGTGTCCTTCCAAAAGGAGTTGGCTATATAAAGCCAGGGCTGCCAGATCTTAGAAATTTTTTTTGGGCAGGCCCTACCCTTATACACCAGTTTAAAAATTGGTATAACTTTATTCATCATACGGTACAAAACTTGTATATCTGGGGCAGTTGCAGTCTTCCATTGCATCAAAATTAATTTTCTGGCATAAAGCAGTATTGTACGGACAAGAGTTTGAGTATAAGTCCTGTGTATGAAATCATTCAGCACCCCCAATAGTCCAATCTCCGGGGTGCAGGGCACCTTTATTTGTAGTGTGTTTTCAAAAAAGGAAAATAAGTCCCTCCAAAAGATGGACAGGACAGGACCAAAACATATGCATGTAGCCAGCCTCTGGGAAGCCACACCTAACACAGGAAGCTGCAGAGTCATATCCCATATGGGCCAGCCTGGGAGGAGTGTAATGCATCTGATGTATAAATTTAAATTGTACATATTGGTCGTTTGATCCAATAAGGTCCAGAAAGCACACCTCTGAGGCCTCCTCCCACCCCTCCTCTGACAACCCGGGAATTTCCCTTTGCCATTTCCGCTGAGCAATCTGAAAGGGTTTATCCCCCGCCACTTGCAAGCGAGAATATATAGTAGTGACAATTTTCCCAATATCCGGATATGACAATAACACCTCTAGAGGTGATTCAGTGAGCTCCAGGGACAAACCAGAAAATTGTGCCCTGATGGCATGGCGCAGTGAAAGGTACCTAAAATAAAACCTGTTTGTTACACCACACTTAGCCTTCAGATCCTCAAATGAGAAAAAAGAGTCGTTTGAGTAAATCTGAGAGACATGGGTAACTGGCATTACAGTTAGCCGAGAACAAATGCTTTTTCTTGCAACAAACCCATTTTGAAGAGGGGGAATCTACTGAGCACATGCTGGCTATTCTAGCGCGTGCAGAGAGCTCCATGTCTATGATCTTGGCCATATGTGATGAGCAGGGTGTCACCCACACACAAACTTCCGAAATAATACCAATCTTCAGGAAATTTTATATAGATATTTACTCATCTAAAGTGCAACCTACAGAAACTGAAATAGAGCACTTTTTGGAAAAATGTACATTACCTCATTTGTCGGCCTCGGACAGGGCCTTACTTAATTGCCCAATAACGGAGGAAGAATTAGCCACGGCAATAGCACAAACCCATAACAACATATTTCCAGGGGCTGATGGCCTTCTGTCCGAGGTCTACAAAAAATATGCAGGCACATTACTACCTACACTACTGAAGGTATATAACGAGGCACTACAGGCAGGGACATTGCCCGATTCTATGAATGAGGCTATCATTATTCTACTACTGAAACCAGGCAAGGAAGCTACATTACCCGACTCATACAGGCCCATTTCTCTTCTCACGACTGATGTCAAGCTATTGGCCCAGGTGCTGGCCAATAGATTGGCACAAGTGATACACAAACTTGTACACAGGGACCAATCAGGGTTCATACCAACCAGGTCCACGGCTCAAAATATCAGGAGACTTTTTCTATATTTACAGATTCCTGTTAAAAACACGGGAAATAGAGCGATCTTCTCACTGGACGCAGCTAAGGCCTTCGACAGTGTCGAGTGGCTTTACCTGTGCAAGGTGTTGGATCATTTAGGACTGGGCACCAACTTTATTAACTGGGTTAAATTGCTGTACGCCCAACCATCAGCGAAGGGTGAATGGGGAGTCCTTTCCACTGTTCCGGGGCACCAGACGGGTGCCCATTATCACCCCTGCTGTTTGCCCTGGCTTTGGAACCTCTCGCATCAAGAATAAGAGGGGATAGTGACATAGTGGGATTCCAGCATGCCTCGGGTACTGATTTAGTGTCATTATATGCTGATGACACCTTGCTATACTTAGGTGACACGCAGAACTCATTGAGTGCTGTGATGACTCTCATTAAGGCTTTCAGGAGCATTATCTGGCTTCCATTAATTGGAATAAGTCTGTACTAATGCCAATAGACCCCATTACAAGCCCCCTTCCGGAGTGCTCAGCAATGGTGCAGGTAGTGTCCTCCTTTCGCTATCTAGGTATTCAAATATCTCCGGATGTTTCTCAATACATATCCCTTAACTTACTTCCTCTGCTTGCTAAATTTCAGGATAAATCTAATGCATGGTGTAAACTGCCTTTATCCGTAGTAGGTAGAATCAATCTAATAAAGATGGTATGGGCCCCCCAATTACTGTACATTTTTAATAACGCCCCAATCTGGATCCCCCGATGCTGGTTTGATAGAATAGACTCCCAGTTCAGAAAACTTGTATGGCGTATAAAAACGGCAAGAATCAGCTTATCGACACTATAATATACTAAAGAAGAAGGGGGGTTAGTGGCACCTCACTCTAGAGTTTATTACTTTGCTTCCCAGCTGCAACAACTGGGAGGCTGGGGACTAATAGACACGTCAGATCCAATATGCAGGCTCCTCCACCCCACAACTGATGATAATATCACAGCGTTGATGTGCCTGGAGGCGGGTTATCCACATTTAAATACTGGGGCTCCGACGGTACTCCTTTTAAAAACTCTGTGGTCCTACATTAAAAAGATGCTAGGGATAAAGGGCTATTTGTCCCATACTCCCATATGGCGAAACCTAAACTTTAAGGAGCTATACAAACTTCAAGGCTTCGGGAATTGGGAAAGGGCAGGCATAAGGTACATTGCACAAATGTTCAAGGGGACTATCCTTAGATCATTTATGGAGCTACAAGCGGAATTTGACATACCACGTACTAATTTTTACAAGTATCTGCAGCTGCGACATGCACTACAGACACAGTCAAGACAAACAGAACTCAGGTTGATAGACCACCCGCTAATACAAGGGATCCTAATGGAAGGAGAAAAGAAGGCCATGATCTCTAGATGTTATAATATGCTTCTTAACACAATTCAAGACCCAGCCAATTTACCATGTAGACACAAATGGGAGGAGGATGTGGGAGCCACGGATGGGGAGACCTGGAACCTTTGCCTCGCATCTACTTCCATGGTCTTGGTATCTGCCTCTCAAAAGCTTTCCCACCTCTATTTGTTACACAGGGCATACAGGACTCCGGTACGTCTCTACAAATGGGGAGTGCGTGACTCACCTCTATGTCCAAAATGTCAGAGGGACAATGGTGACCTTTTGCATATGCTCTGGAAGTGCCCCAAACTTTTTCGCTATTGGACGGAAGTCCTGGATACAATTTCTCAGGTTTATGCTTTTTTTTTTTTTTTTTTCAAATTCTTTATTTGCAAAGAGATAGGATAACAGCATTAAACAAACATCAATACAGCGGGCACATCAATTTTTCCAGACTGTAAATACATATCCACCGAGTAAACCCTGTAAATCAAACAATAATGCCTGACTGTTTGTAAAAGCCTAAACAGTCCTGAACTGGGTTACCGGTCTTTAATTGAAAGAGGCTCGCTGTGCACCGTTTAATATTAGGTTCTACCCCTTATTTTCTTTTCTTTTTTTTTTTTTATATACAGTAGAGTGAGAGTAAAAAAAAAAAAAAAAAAAAACAATAAGGAAAGTATTGAGAAAGAGGGGAAAAAGCGTATGGGGGCAAGGTAAGAAAAAGGGGGGGGCCTCCTCCTCCAGCCCCACCTTCAGTTTCTCAGTGTTCATCCCTGATTTCCAAATGACCAAATACTTAAGCCACCAGCCCTGCGTACTCCTCGGAATAGAAACATTTGGGCCAATAGAACCACTTCTTGGAAAACTGTTCTCCAAGTCCCTTGTCGGTTGTTACAAGGTCCTCCATTTTGTAAATATCAGCTATCCTCTTCAACCATACCGCTATACCCGGGGGCTCCGTCCGTTTCCAGAACAGGGGGATGCAACTTTTCGCTGCTGTGACCAAAGAGGGCAGAACTGATTTCCTGTATGCCCTGCTCGGTATTTCATGATGATGTAGTAAAAAGAACTCAGGAGTCTTGGGCAGCTCCTGTTCTGTGAACTTCTGTGTAATGCGGTGTACCTCCGACCAGAAGGGAGCCAAGAGTCTGCAAGACCAGAACATGTGAAGAAGAGTGCCCACCTCCTCTCCACATCTCCAGCATACGTCCGTGCTCTGAGGAAACATCCGGTGCAACCGTTCTGGTGTGTAGTACCAATGTGACAAAACCTTGAACCCTGCCTCCTGTTGGGCGGCACAGATCGAAGTCTTATACGTAAAGAGAAAAATTCTCTCTGCCTGTCTCTCGTTTATCCTTAGTCCCAATTCTCGTTCCCATTTGGCTAAGTAGGGAGGTCTAAATCCTTTGGGGGGTGCGATCAGGAGTTGATAAGATTGTGAAATGACATGATGCACCGGATCCTGCTCTGTACAGAGCAGCTCAAAAGCTGTCAATGCTCTCATGAAAGGCGCCGGTGAAGGCTGTGATCCCAGAAAGTGAGCTAATTGGAGCTTTTGCCAGAAGGAGAGGCTCGACAAAAGTGGGTCATCAATGATGTCCTCCCTGGCCATGCACTGCCTATTCCTGATGAAGTGGCAAAGTTGATATCTGTCACTCTCCTTTAGATCTTGGAATCTGGGTTCATTCACTCCTGGGCTAAAGGCAGGATTCCCAATCACCGAGGTAAGTGGTGAAGGGGTGAGCGCGATCGAGTGCTCGCGAACGATTTTTTGGGCCAGTCGCCATGTCTCTCCTACTGTAGGATGGTCCTTTATACGGGCTGATAGGTTCTTTTGACACCAAGGCAATCCCTCCAAGTCTACTCCCGTCATACATCGCTCTATTTGGACCCATTGTTTTAGTGTCCCATGGCGACACCAATCAATGATTCTCGTCAAGTGGCAGGCTGAATGATAGAGGGCCACATCTGGGAGAGCTATTCCACCAAGCATTTTTGGTAAACGCAAAATTAACTGGGCCAGCCGCGGGGGTTTCCGAGCCCAAATGAACATGACCAATGCTCGATTCGCTGCTCTAAGGAACGCGTTCGGAATCCTGACGGGGAGGGTCTGAAGGTAGTATAATAGTCGGGGCATGACGTTCATTTTTACTATACTACATCTTCCAAACCAGGAAAACATGTCCGTCTGCCACTGCTGCATGTCCTTTTTAATATCTCCTAACAGAGGGGGAAAGTTGAGAGGGAAGACATCTTCCACCCTCTTTGGTAGACGGATGCCCAAATATTTGATGCAGGAGGTCGCCCACTTAAAGGGGAAATCTGCTTGCAATAGTTTGTCCAATGAGTTCGTCATGGAGACATTTAAAGCCTCAGACTTTTGGAAGTTGACCCTGAAGTTAGACAGCCTACCATATTCCCGTAGTTCTGCCATCAGATTAGGTATGGAAACCAGGGGGTTAGATATAAAAAAAAAGCAGGTCATCCGCGAAGGCTGCTATTTTGGGAGACAGGGAGTCATTCAGAGAAATCCCCGATATGTTAGGGTTGTCCCTCACCATACGGAGAAAAGGTTCCAAGGATATGATGAATATCAAAGGGGACAGGGGGCAACCCTGCCTTGTCCCGTTGGCAATAGCAAAGGGGGAGGAGAGCTGGCCATTTACCTTCACCTGAGCCAAGGGTCTAGAGTATACAGCTAACATCCAGCACATCATCCGCTGGCCTAACCCTATGTGACAAAGGGTCTCGACCAGAAAGGGCCAGTTCATCCTATCGAACGCCTTTTCGGCGTCGGTTGAAAGAAGTAGCATCGGGGTTCCCTGCGTATTGGCTGCGTGAATAAGGTTAATTGCTTTCGTGGTGTTGTCCCTTGCTTTCTGGAGGGCACAAAACCGACCTGATCTGAATGGATGAGCGATGGGATCCACTCTGATAGCCGCATGGCGAGGACCTTGGTAAAGATCTTTAAATCTACATTAAGGAGGGATATAGGCCTATAGTTTTGGCAGAGCAAAGGGTCTTTCTCCTCCTTGGGTATCACAGAAATAAAGGCCCGTAGTGAGTCTTGTGTAAGACTCGCCCCCTCTCCTGCGTCGTTATAGGCCGCTAGAAAGTGCGGTATCAGGATATTGCTGAATGTCTTGTAGTATGTCAACGAATACCCATCTGGGCCCGGGGCTTTGCCATTTTGCATATGGGCCATGGCCAGTGCTACCTCCTCCCCCGATAGTGGTTCCTCCATAGTTTCTAAAGCCTCATCAGGCAGCTGGGGAAGGCCAGATTTCCTGATATACTCCCGTATGTCCTCCCTTACTATTAACGTTTCCCTCTCTGACGATTGGTGCGGAAGATTGTACAATGAGGTGTAATACTTGCGGAACTGATCCACAATCCTCTGTAGTATGTACCTTGGAACCACCCTTACCCATGAGCTCAGGAATGAACGTTTGTGCTCTCTGGGCTCTCAAGGCTCTTGCTAACAATTTCCCACATTTATTGCTATGTTCATAGAAAGTACGTTTACATTTTGCGATCACTGCCTTAGCTCTGAACAACGCCAAGGATCTAAGTTGGTTTCTCAGGGTTGTGAGTTCCAAAAGTGTTCGGGATGCCAGGGATTGCTTATGCTTGGACTCTAATACCCTAATTTTGTCTAAAAGGTCAAGAGTTTGCTGAAACCTTGCCTTCTTGAGACGGGTGCCAATTTTTATTAGAATTCCTCTAATAGTGCACTTGTGTGCCTCCCAGACCATCTGGGGTGCACTGCCCGAGCCCACATTGGAGGAAAAAAAGTTGCTCAGTTCCCTAGAGACCTCCTCTGCCACTTCAGGAGCTTGAAGTAGTGTGTCATTAGGCTTCCACTGCCATTGTTTAGATGCTTGTGGTAGAATATCTATGTCAACAAAGACCGGGGCATGGTCCGAAAAAGTGATGGACCCTATAGAAGCAGACCTCACCCTAGAAAGTAAAGACTGGGGTAGCATGAGAAGATTGATTCTAGTATAAGGATCATGAGGGTGTGAATAGAATGTGTAGTCCCCCTGTGTCGGGTTCAGAACCCTCCAGACATCTACCAGATGGAACGCATAGAAATTATTCTTTAGGCGCTTGAGTGCTGCATAGGAGATTTGGGAAGTTTGCCTAGAAGAGTCTAAGGAGGGGTCCATAGTAAAATTGAGGTCCCCCCCCAGAACCACCGCCCCCTCAGCGAAATCTTGTAACTTCGTCAGGGTCAATTCAAGAAATCTAATCTGACCAGTGTTGGGGAGGTACAGGTTCACCAGAATCACCAAGGAGCTGCCCAGAGTCCCCTTCACAAATAGGGCCCGCCCCTCATTGTCATTCCACTGGTCTCGCAGCGTCCACGGTGTCGCGGAACGTATCAATATGCTAACCCCCTTGGATTTAGATTCGGACGAACACCCATGATACGCAGTTGGGAAGTAGCGGTCATGGAGTCTCGGTATTCCATCAGCTCGAAAATGGGTTTCCTGTAGGAAGCATATATGGGCTTTTGCTTGTCTCAAGTTGGATAGCACCATGGAACGTTTCTCAGGGGTGTTGAGTCCCTTCACATTAATGGACATTAGTCTGAGAGTGTCCGTTGAGCTCATGTTTTAAGCTAGGCTGGAGGAAGAGGCGATCAGGGAAAAGAAGAAGGAAAAGAAGGAGAGAAAAAAGAAAAGGGGGGGAGGGAGGGGGGGTGAAAGGGATTTAGAAAAGATGTGTGAGAGGGGGTGAGGTAGAGAGGAGCGCAGGAGGAAAGTAAAAGGAGGGGGGAAAGGCGAGTAGGGAAGAGCAGATAGGATAGGTGGAAAATTAGAGAGAGGGTCACTGGAGTAGCAGTGTACCCAGGAAGCTAAAACGCCTAAGGCGTTTGAGAGACTTAGTCTCAAGACACCCTTAGGACTCCTGTTCTGAGCCCCAGAGGGGTGTTATCCTAGTTGGGGTAGTGACTAGACACAACGGGGGTCACGAGCTCCCTAACCAGACCCAAACTATTGAAACTGAAAAAAGAAAAATTACCATAAACCAGCATATAAGCATACGTATCTTAAACCTTAATCCGGATATCTATGAGGCAAAGTACAAATTGAAAATTATGACGTAGGTTGAGTTCTTCTGTCGCCTGCTACACACCACTTCTTGCAATCAGTTAATTACATTCATGTCTCACTGGGAATCCCTTGTGTCTGTCTAACTATATGGGTGTGCAACAGGCGAGATTCAACACCTTTTGGAGCAATGATGAAGCAAAACAGTGTAATAACAAGCATAACTTCGAGCATGTCTGTGCAATAGGGACCATACATTTATAACAGTAACAATCAAATCCCCCCCCCCCCCCCGGGTGCCATTTGCTGGTATCCTTGGTGCAAATAGAATCTGATGTACAGCCCCGCACCAGCCATCCTTTTGAGCGTGCTCCATTCCCCTGCGTAACTCCCACCGGAAGGGCACATCATCTCTGACCGTGGCGGCACAGGGGCCCCCCATTAACAGACAGGCCCCCGCGCCACCCCAAGATTCACTAAGAGTCAGTGCCGGGCTGCACGTCTATAACAAAAGAGCATCCTGTTCCCCACTTCCCGCTATGTTCTAGATCCCCCTCGTCCCTCCCCCCAAGCGCCTCCACCTCCTGAACACAAAGTACCTTCTACATATCTATTCCTAGATGTCGAGAAGGGGCTAGACTCCTCTCAATTTGCTGTGTGAAAAAATTGTTAGTGGTTTCCCTCTTGACCTGTATCGTGCATTTTCAAACAGTTGCGATAGTTCATAGCCCATGTTGTCCCAGGATAGCCAGGCCACCCCATAAGGCAGCTGCCCCCTCTCTGCTGGAGTTTCCTATCTACTTGATGGTGACATGGTTGTGCACCGGGTGGTATAGCCCGTGGCATACCCTGGGAAAAGGGGGAGTGCAATCTTCCTAAAGTTGCCACACATCACAGTCCTGGAGAGGAGGTGGGATCGGCATTAGTAATCTCCTGTTCATGAAAGATTAATGTAAGGGGTAGAGGGGGGACACCACTGGGGTCTGAGCGGAGCCCCATGAGAAGTCGGGGGGAGGGGGAAAATTCAACACCCCTGAGTCTTTTGATTGGCATGAAAACAGTTTGAGTCCCGTAACACAGTCACCTCACGCTGCCTGTCACTTACATGTATGAGATCTCTGGTCTCATGGCTCCGGGTCCCCTCTTCCTATCGGAGTGTGCTCTCTTTGTCTGCGCCTGGTTGATTGATGAGGGAGACCCAAGGAAGCGCTCTGGGGAGCCGGACGGAGATCCCTGCTCGGTAGGGGACCCAGCCAGTCCCGCAGCGAAACCGGTTCCATCCCCAGGAAGGCAAATAGATCAGGGAGTTCGGCATGTCGGCGTAGAGTAAATGAGTCACTTCCTTTCCGGACGGTCAGTTGAATAGGGAATCCCCATCGGTATGATAGTCCCGCACAGCCTAATCTCTCCAGCAATGGCTTCAGCATCGCTCTCCTCAGGAGGGTCGCTCGGGACACGTCTGGATACACTGAGATTTGTGCCCCGTCAAACTCCACCGGGCCCTTGAGCCGTGCTGCGCGCATGATCTGTTCCTTGTGATTGTACCAATGGAGACGGCATAACACATCGCGGGGACGTTCCATGTCCGCATGTTTCGGGCCAAGCGCCCTGTGTACCCTGTCAAACTCCAGGGAGGCTGGAAGGTCACCATCTAGTATTGTGTATATTAGTGCCCGCACTGTTTCTATTAGATTCTCTGGGCCGGTAGCTTCTGGTATGCCCCTAAACCGTATGTTTTGGCGCCGGCTGCGGTTCTCTAAGTCCTCGGCATGCAGCTGCACTTCCGCTAGCTGTTCCTGGTATCTCTGCTGCGTTCTCTTCAGTAGTGTCACTCGAGTCTCCAGAGCCCCCACCGAGGCCTCCTCTTTAGTCAGCCGCTCATCAATCTTTTGGACCTCTGCCCGAACCTCCTGCAGATTGCGGCGGTGCTGTTCCTCTACTCTCAGGACAAGTGCCTCCATGTCTGCCTTGGTGGGGAGAGCTTCCATGTCTGCTTTAGTGGGTAGGGCCCTCAGCAATGCTCTTATATCGGAATCATCGCCGGGTAGCTGCACAGAAGGACCTGTTACCGGCTGGCTGCTCAGCGATGGGTTTAGCAGATTCGGGATCCCTGTCAGGGGTTGTGAGCTCGTACTCTGTGAAGCCGCCATGCCGTCAGGAGACGCAGATGGTGAGCAGTCCTCGCCACGTGTTATCCCAGTGTGGACCTCCGGACTCGATCTGGACTTTTCTTTTAGGTATCGGTCGATTTGTGCCGCCGGATTCAGCTTGAGAGATCCCTTGTACTTGCTTCTCTTGCGATAGCTCATGGCCAGGTAGAGAAAAGCTGGTTAAATGGCATAACAGCCTCGTTCACTGGGTCTGGAGTCGGGAGCTCAAGCACCAAGCGACTTCACACCGCCATGTCCAGGCCACGCCCCCAGGTTTATGCTTTTACTATTTCGCGAGACCCTACGAAATGCCTACTGGGTGCCCTGGATGAAGAGCTGTTGTCCCCTTCCGTACACACAGCGATTCTTTGCTTGTTATATATGGCTCGCAAACTAATTGCACAACTTTGGATAACTTCCAGGGTCCCCACTAGGCGTCAATGGGTTTAGCAAGTCAATAACATGTTAGTCAGAGAGAAACTGACATACTAGCATAGAAATGCACCCCGTAAATTTTTTACAATGTGGCAGGCCTGGCTGGAGGTTCCTGGGTTAGCATCGCATCAATTAGTCAAGGATAGACTTTTACAGGGCTAACATTTTCAAAAGGTTTAAAAAAAAAAAAAAAAAAAGAACTGACATAATTTTGAAATGTGACAATAGTCATAACTCTGGTGGGTTGAGTAGAATGTTGTGGAACGGCTTGCCTACAGGGTCCTGGAGGCATGCAGAACCCGGTCAAGCTGTTTGACAGTTTTATTTTTCCTTGCACTAAATCTTTAATGGTTTAATTGGTTTGTTTCTTTACACTCATTATACCTTGTCTCAGGTATCATTATATATTATGTGTAAGTTTTGCCATATGTTTGATTTGCATGTTTTGAAAAAATCTGACAGTATAACATGTCAATTACTGCTTCATTTCATGCTTTGTACTACTCTGTATGATGTATATTTGACTCAATGAACAATCAAAATAAACAACTTTTTTCTTTGACTAAAAAAAAAATTAAACTTGCAAAGGTGTGAACCGAAGACCAGGTTGCTAACAAATGGACACCCCAGGATGCACCAAAACTCCTGGTAATCAGGTATCAGCAGGTAAACATCCAGTCTTATTAGCCCATACAGACTATTCACGAATAATTGCTTCATGCTTACAGTATCTCACAAAAGTGAGTACACCCCTCACATTTTTGTAAATATTTTATTATATCTTTTTATGTGACAACACTGAAAAAAATGACACTTTGCTACAATGTAAAGTAGTGAGTGTACAGCTTGCATAACAGTGTAAATTTGCTGTCCACTCAAAATAACTTAACACACAGCCATTAATGTCTAAATCGCTGGCAACAAAAGTGAGTACATCCCTAAGTGAAACTGTCCAAATTGGGCCCAATTAGCCATTTTCCCTCCCCAGTGTCATGTGACTCGTTAGTGTCACAAGGTCTCAGGTGTGAATGGGGAGCAGGTGTGTTAAATATGGTATTATCGCTCTCACTCTCTCATACTGGTCACTGGAAGTTCAACATGGCACCTCATGGCAAAGAATTCTCTGAGGATCTGAAAAAGATAATTGTTGCTCTACATAAAGATGGTCTAGGCTATAAGAAGATTTCCAAGACCCTGAAACTGAGCTGCATCACAGTGGCCAATACTATACAGTAGTTTACCAGGACAGGTTACACTCAGAACAGGCCTTGCCATGGTCAACCAAAGAAGTTGCGTGCACGTGCTCAGCGTCATATCCAGAGGTTGTCTTTGGGAAGTAGACGTATGAGTGCTGCCAGCATTGCTACGGAGGTTGAAAGGGTGGGGGGGTCAGCCTGTCAGTGCTCAGACCATACACCGCACACTGCATCAAATTGGTCTGCATGGCTGTCACCCCAGAAGGAAGCCTCTTCTAAAGATGATGCACAAGAAAGCCCGCAAACAGTGTATTGAAGACAAGCAGACTAAGGACATGGATTACTGGAACCATGTCCTGTGGTCTGATGAGACCAAGATAAACGTATTTGGTTCAGATGGTGTCAAGCGTGTGTGGCGTCAACCAGGTGAGGCATACAAAGACAGATATGTCTTGCCTACAATCAAGCATGGTGGTGGGAGTGTCATGGTCTAGGGCTGCATGAGTGCTGCCGGAACTGGGGAGCTACAGTTCATTGAGGGAACCATGAATGCCAACATGTACTGTGACATACTGAAGCAGAGCATGATCCCCTCCCTTCTGAGACTGGGCCGCAGGGCAGTATTCCAACATGATAACAACCCCAATCACACCTCCAAGATGACCATTGCCTTGCTAAAGAAACTGAGGGTAAAGGTGATGGACTGGCCAAGCATGTCTCCAGACCTAAACCCTATTGAGCATCTGTGGGGCATCCTCAAATGGAAGGTGGAGGAGTGCAAGGTCTCTAACATTCACCAGCTCTGTGATGTCGTCATGGAGGAGTGCAAGAGGACTCCAGTGACAACCTGGGAAGCTCTGGTGAACTTCATGCCCAAGAGGGTTAAGGCAGCACTGGAAAATAATGGTGGCCACACAAAATATTGACACTTTGGGCCAAATTTTTGTTGGCGGTTTAGACATTAATGGCTGTGTGTTGAGTTATTTTGAGGGGACAGCAAATTTAAACTGTTATACAAGCTGTACACTCACTACTTTACATTGTAACAAAGTGTCATTTCTTCAGTGTTGTCACATGAAAAGATAGGATAAAATATTTACATAAATGTGAGGGGTGTACTCACGTTTGTAAGATACTGTATATACATATACAGTATCTCACAAAAGTGAGTACACCCCTCACATTTGTGTAAATATTTTATTTTATATTTTCATGTGACAACACTGAAGAAATTACACTTTGCTACAATGTAAAGTAGTGAGTGTACAGCTTGTATAACAGTGTAAATTTGCTGTCCCCTCAAAATAACTCCACACAATAACTCCGCCATCAATGTCTAAACCGCTGGCAACAAAAGTGAGTACACCCCTAAGTGAAAATGTCCAAATTGGGCCCAATTAGCCATTTCCCCTCCCTGGTGTCATATGACTCGTTAGTGTTACAAGGTCTCAGGTGTGAATGGGAAAAGATGTGTTAAATTTGGTGTTATCGCTCTCACTTTCTTGTACTGGTCACTGCACCTCATGGCAAAGAACTCTCTGAGGATCTGAAAAAAAAAGAATTGCTGCTCTACATAAAGATGGCCTAGGCCAGTGATGGCGAACCTTGGCACCCCAGATGTTTTGGAACTACATTTTCCATAATGCTCTTGCACTCTGCAGTGTCGTTGAGCATCATGGGAAATGTAGTTCCAAAACATCTGGGGTGCCAAGGTTCTCCATCACTGGCCTAGGCTATAAGAAGATTTCCAAGACCCTGAAACTGAGCTGCAGAACAGTGGCCAATACCATACAGTAGTTTACCAGGACAGTTTACACTGAGAACAGGCCTTTCCATGGTCGACCAAAGAAGATGAGTGCGCGTGCAGAGGTTGTCTTTGGGAAGTAGACGAATTAGTGCTGCCAGCAATGCTGCAGAGGTTGAAAGGTTGGGGGTTCAGCCTGTCAGTGCTCAGACCATACGCCGCACGCTGCATCAAATTGGTCTGCACGGCTGTCATCCCAAAAGGAAGACTCTTCTAATGATGATGCACAAGAAAGCCCGCAAACAGTTTATTGAAGACAAGCAGACTAATGACATGGATTACTGGAGCCATGTTCTGTGGTCTGATGAGACCAAGATAAATTTATTTGGTTCAGATGGTGTCAAGCTTGTGTGGCGGCAACCAAGTGAGGCATACAAAGACAGGTATGTCTTGCCTACAATCAAGCATGGTGGTGGGAGTGTCATGGTCTAGGGCTGCATGAGTGCTGCCCGGAACTGGGGAGCTACAGTTCATTGAGGGAACCATGAATGCCAACATGTACTGTGGCATACTGAAGCAGAGCATGATCCCCTCCCTTTGGAGACTGGGCCGCAGGGCAGTATTCCAACATGATAAAGATCCCAATCACACCTCCAAGATGACCACTGCCTTGCTAAAGAAGCTGAGGGTAAAGGTGATGGACTGGCCAAGCATGTCTCCAGACCTAAACCCTATTAAGCATCTGTGGGGCATCCTCAAATGGAAGGTGGCGGAGCACAAGGTCTCTAACATCAACCAGCTCTGTGATGTCGTCATGGAGGAGTGGAAGTGGACTCCAGTGGCAACCTGTGAAGCTCTGGTGAACTCCATGCCCAAGAGAGTTAAGGCAGTGCTGGAAAATAATGGTGGCCACAGAAAATATTGACACTTTGGGCCCAAATTGGACATTTTCACTTAGGGGTGTACTCACTTTTGTTGCCAGCGGTTTAGACATTAATGGCTGTGTGTTGAGTTATTTTGGGGGGACAACTATTTTACACTGTTATACAAGCTGTACACTTACTACTTTACATTGAAGTGTCATTTCTTCAGTGTTGTCACGTGAAAAGAGATAATAAAATATTCACAAAAATGTGAGGGGTGTACTCACTTTCGTGAGATACTGTATGTATTCACATACATAGATTTATTAGCCCTGGCTATAATGTGCTCCCATGCTCACCCATGTTGTTCTTTTGTGGCGCTCCTTGTTGCTACACGCTGGCTATATATGGTTTTTGGGGTGAGTTTTTCCTCTTTCACGCCATTCTGTTTAAGCAATGTGTAATTACAGGTATAAAGTATATGCCTGCTATACTGTTTGCTATATTTTCGTATATTTATTTTATAAATTCATGCATCTTTATTTATGTTCTAGTGTTATCCCCTCTGTAATTTCCTGAAGAAGCGGGCAAACCGCAAAACATGTTTAGAATTTGAAGGCCCATACCTACATTAATTCACAATCGACTTCTCAGTTAGAGGTGGCTCTCCTGGTGGGGGTGTAGGAACCATCCAATGTATTGTATTTTCTATACAGTCTTAGTATCTTTATGGACTGTTTTTACCTGTATATGTTTTTAATAAAAAAAATTGTTTTTAACATGATCTAAAGTGTCAATGTCCTTTGACGGTGCCAATAAAATCCCGCTGACCCATTGCATTCCAAATATTCTAAAACTCCTGGTAAAATGAGCCATCACTGGAAAATGTGGAGCCCTGCCTTTCAAGCCACAGGCTTAAGAAATAAGCTGATGAATCCTATGTGAAACTTGGAAGGCGCATGACCCTTCTTTGGTCCTTTTGGAGGGACAAGTAGAGCCTGACTGAGGCAGTCATTTTCAGATATGTCCTGAGTGTGTAGGGCCTTGTGCAAAGAAGGTAAAACAATATCCTGGTTGATATGTAAGAATGAAACCACCTTCAGCAAAAACAACAGCTAAGGTTGAAGAACCACCTTGTCACTGTGATGTACCAGAAACAGCTCTATGCAAGAAACAGTCACTGCCCTGACACCCTTCATGCCAAAATAATGGCAACCAGGAACACAACCTTCCACATGAGGACTAGAATAAGGTCCCACATCGGCTCAAATGGCAGTTTCCTTAACACCTACAGCACCTACTTGAGATACCACAGATTCAAAGGTGACAAGACCGGATGCACAAAATTTGTGATAGCCTGTAAAAAAGCATGGACCAAGGAATTAACAGCAACTGGCCTTTGAAAAAAGACTGCCAAAGTCGCATATCAACCCCCAATTGTAGAGAAGCCAAAATACGGCCTACAACATACTTGCGAGGATAAAACCTCCTAGCCTTACAAAGTTTTACATTGTTACATTAAGATAATCATATTACAGGAAAGTATATTACTTGTCATAAATTACACCATAAAATTGTATAGTTAAAGATGGAAACAAAACATAACCACGCAGTAGATAAATACTAATCTTAGCTAAGTAAAAGTCTACCTTATATTTCCATTTTATGTGTGATCGCTAGTATAACTGGAATACATTAAATAGGAAAATATTATAGATTAATCTGATGTGGGGTCCATTATCGGCATATTATTATGGTATGTCAACCTACTTTAGTGGATTTTACCTCAAATTTAAAATGTAGTTTGAAGAAGGAGAGGGGGAAGGGTTCACAATAATGAGAGAGAAAACAGGTAGGAGGAAAAGGAGATAGGGGGTCCCCGAAGGTAGGTTACTCCCAGAGGGTAATTGTATATCTACACGTTATAACGTCGACTACCATGGTAAAAGTACTTGATCTTCAAAGTCCGGTGGTAGACAGTGTTTAATCCATGGTTTCCATAGACTATTAAACTTAGGTAAACAGTTTTTATCTAAAGCTTCCATCTTTGCGTGTAACAGGGATTGGTTCATTCTATGTTTGGTTTTGGCTATATTCAGGGTAGGCATTTTCCAAGCTTTAGCTATAGTTTGTTTAGTGGCTGTTAAGAGCTGTATTATTATTTTAAACTGTTTCCTTTGTATAAATTCCGGCCTTAGGCTTAGAAGGGCCAAAGCTTGGTCTGGAGAAATAGTGCTTTCGAACATAGATGAGGCAAGCCTAAAAATAGATTTCCAAAATTCTTGAACCACTGGGCATTTCCACCAAATATGAAAATGTGTGCCCAGCTCTGAACAGCCACGGAAACAAGAAGCCAAATATTCCGTAACATATTTAGAAATTCTAGCGGGGATTAAGTACCAATGTGTAAGTACTTTATATACCGTCTCTACTGCTGTTACATTCGGTAAAGAAGATTTCGTGATTGACCATATTTCGGACCATTTTACTGTATCAGTAGTACTAACCAAATCATTCTCCCATTTGGCCACATATGAGGGTGGGGGTGGATCTGGTTTATTGAGCAATTGGGAATAGAGTGTTGAGATCCTTTCCCTACAATGTGGATCTTTAAAGCAATAGTTTTCAAAAACTAATAGGTTTGTCAAAGCAATCTTTGTATTAAGAAAGGGGGTGTATAAATTTTTAAATTGTCAGTAACGAAATAATTCAGACTGGGGAAGCCCATATTAACTTCATAGATCTAGAAAGGGTAAAAATGATGAATCAAAAACTAAATTATGTAGGCATGAAATTCAAGCCTTTGACCAAGCTTGAAATTTCATGGGGGAAGTCCATGCCGGATAAAAAGCCGGATTTTTGAGGAATGAAAGGAGTGGGTTATGTGGAGATTGTAACCGTACATAGTTTTGTGTCTATCCCATATTGATAAAGAATGCTTAGTGATGGGGTTCAAAGGAGTCTTGCGATCCTTTGGATGTAACCATAATAAATTTGATATCGGGAAGGGGTCACGATCCATTGCTTCTATTGCAACCCAAAGAGGGGTTTCAGTAGTAGCTTGAAATTTTGACAGTTGTGCCACTTGAGCAGCCTTATAGTATGTCAAAGAATTAGGAAAACCTAAGCCGCCTCTTGATTTCGGAAGACATAAGGTATCTTTCGGCAGTCTTGGTTTAATCTGTAAAGAGTTCAAAGAAAGGAACTCCGCTCCAGGTGAGCCATCACTGCAGTCCGGGTGTGCTGGGTGCAAGCCACAGCTCGCCACCAATGATCAATTAGAAAGAAAAAAAGGCTGCACAACAACAGAAATGAACCAAGGCAATGACACAGGACCCAGGAGGTAACTTTCTTTTAAAATTGAGAAAGGCTTACTGCGATGAAAATCAATAAGTACACCACGCTGTTTGGATGCAACGGAGGCTGTAAATACTTGTAGATATAATGCACTAAAGAATTTAGGAGTGGATTGAGTTGTAAAATGTGTTTCTTGAAGGCATAAAACTGAAATCTTTGGTACGTTTTTGTGGAAGTCCCTGTACATTCAAGGATAATATATTTAATAATATATATAATTTATTTTAGAGAAAGATAGAAAGAAGGAGCATAGCAATATCATATGGGGAAAAAGGAACAAAGATATCAGATACATTCGATTAATCATATATATATATCCATATAACCTGGTCGCTTGGGGGAGAAGAAATTACTCACCAAGGAAACATTTGTCACCTTCGGTTGTCCACTATTAGTATGGACTAACCAAGGGTAGCAAGTGGGGGACACAAGGAGCTATCCCAGAGGATAAGGAAAGCCTGAATCCATATAATTACAAGGGTATAAGATAAAACTTGAATATACCGTAATTGCCCAAACTAAAACTGTAAATCCTAATAATCCAATGTTGGATTACTAGGGAAAATTCCAAATAGAACTATATTAACCAAACATTTATGAGAAATGGTAACGTTGTGGGAACTGAATTTTAAAATCAGTGGGAATCAAGAAAAATATTGAGGCTTTTCAAAAGTGTTACAGGGCGACCAATGAATACATTCACTGTACAATTGCTCTTGATTGCAGGTTGGAGTTCCAAAGTTTTCCCACTCTGTAATTTATGCTTTCAAACATTTCTATGAATCCAGAAAATAAGATTGTGACAAAAGTAATGTAGCGCTACCTCCAATGGTTCTGTACACTGCCTCAACCCCAAGAACAGTCCCAACCCCTCTGGCACACCTAATATGCAATATTAGGGCAAAACACAGCAGTAGAAAGAACACAAACTGTGGTAGATCATAAAGTATGTTTACTGATATAATAAAGGCACTTAAAGGTGAACAACATAAACTTACACTTTGACTTTGTGGGAACTGAATTTTAAAATCAGTGGGAATCAAGGAAAATATTGAGGCAAAAGGAGCTAAGAAAAGGAAAAAAATATATTTTTATGCCTCGTTCAAATGTAAAGTGAAGAAAAAAAATGTACAATTAGCAAAAAAGATAAAAATGTGGCCCCAATCGTCCATTTCTGGGATGTTTTTATGGGAACATCTGTTTGGGCCAGATTTAGATAACTATATCCAGAGGATTCCTGGGGGGTAAGAGTTCACTTTTACTACTTGGGAAGAGAAGTAAATGCTCGACGAAGAGGGTGACTGTGCCATCTACTTCAATGCTGATTCCATAAGGCAGGCCTTTCACTGCTGTCAGGCTTCATTCTCAAGAGCAAAGCATCAAGCTCAGCTCTGTAAGAAAATCTGGTCCTCCAAGCCAGCAAAACTGGACTCAGTCTCCCTTTCAATGAAGGGGCACCCTCAATCGCTCAGGAGGATGGACATTTACAGGCTTTTTCAAAAGTGTTACAGGGGGAGGTAACCAATGAATACATTCACTGTACAATTGCTCTTGATTGCAGGTTGGAGTTCCAAAGTTTTCCCACTCTGTAATTTGTGCTTTCAAACATTTCTATGAATCCAGAAAATAAGATTGTTACAAAAGTAATGCAGCGCTTCCCCCGATGGTTCCGTACACTGCCTCAACCCCAAGAACAGTCCCAACCCCTCTGGCACACCTAATATGCAATAGCACAAAACACAGCAGTAGAAAGAACACCAACTGTGGTAGATCATAAAGTATGTTTGAAAAATAAAATAAAAGGATTTCCGCGCTCACGGACTTAGGTGTGCAGCCTCCCCTTAGACAACCCTTCTAGAGGGTGGCTAATGGTATAGAGAATTATTTAAAAAAATATAGGGGTAAGTGGCGCTACCTCTATTGGAGTATCTAATGTAAAAAATTGTGCTAAATGTGTAATTTAAGAGCACCCACTCAAAAGAATAAAAATAAAAAACTTTTATACATGAATGTGTCCCCACCTCTGTGTGAAAAGGGATCTAGTCTATAGAGGTCCCCTCTATGATTTGTGTAGTGAGCCAGTTAATTAATCATTACATAACAAATGAGGGCTCATAGAGCCAAAAAGCATATGTTTAATACCTTCCATCCATCCAAAAACGTTTTATGTGGTGATGGGAGGTGTATTAAATAATAAATCAACACTCCATATATTATGGGTATTAGTGAACAAATAATAAAAAACCTTAAGGACGTGAAGGTCCAAATTCCACATATGAAGAAAAAAATAAAAAATATATATACGGATAGTTCCAGCAAAAAAATCTATATACAGTTCCAGCAAAAATATATATATATATATATAGTAATGTTTGGGGGACCAGCTAGATCGCAGGACACAGGCTTTTCACTCAAAAGGAGATTTATTGAATTTAAATAGCTTTACAGCAGCAAAACAAAAGAAAAAGGTTTTAGTCTCACCGACTTGCAAAGTCCAGAACTGCTATCGCAGTTAAACAGTCCTTAATTTCTGTTGCAGCTAGCTTCCCCTGGCAGGAGACTTCCAGGCAGGACACTGCTATTCACTTTTGTTGCTGCACAACAAACACCATCCACCATCCACATTCTCCTTTACACTCCTCCACACCCTCTCCAACTTCCTGTCTTGTTTTAAACCCACTTCCTCTGACAGGTGAGTTAACCCTTTTTGTTCCCTTAAAGGGACCACAGTCCAAACAGAGGGGAAACATAGCGTCCTTCCAGGACCCAGCCACGGCGTCCTGTACATATCCCCCCCCTGTGCCCCAACGCCATGGAGGTGGAGGCAACAGTGGAGCTCAAACAATGGACTCGGGAGAGGGCATCTGCATTTTGATGCAGTCTCCCGGGCCTATGCTCCACTACAAATTTAAATTCCTGGAGTGCCAGGAACCACCGAGTAACCCTGGCATTATTCCCTTTACCCTGTCTCAACCATGTTAAAGGGGCATGGTCAGAAATCAGCCTAAACTTCCTCCCCAAAAAGGTAATATCTGAGGGATTCCAGAGCCCACTTAATGGCCAGACACTCTCGTTCAATTATAGCGTAGTTTTTTTTCCGCTGGTGTTAACTTCCTACTGAGGAAGACTACCGGGTGCTCCTCTCCATTAATAACCTGTGACAACACCGCTCCCAATCCTACATCAGAAGCATCAGTTTGGACAACAAACTCTTTTGAAAAATTGGGTGCTACCAGGACAGGGTGTTGGCACAGTGCCGACTTGAGCTCCAAAAAGGCCTTCTCAGCGTCTGCATTCCACTCCACCATGACCGATTTCCGACCCTTAGTCAGATCGGTCAATGGAGCCGCCAACGTGGCAAAGTTGGGTACAAACCTCCTGTAGTATCCCACCATGCCCAAGAATGCACGTGCCTGCTTTTTTGTGAGGGGACGGGGCCAACTCTGTATAGCCTCTACCTTGCTGACCTGAGGTTTCACCACCCCTCTACCCACGATATAGCCCAGGTATTTCACCTCCTCCATTCCCAAAGCACATTTTTCAGGGTTTATTGTAAACCCCTCCTTCCAAAGAGAGTCCAGCACTGCCTGGACTTTGGGCAAGTGTGATTCCCAGTCTCTGCTAAAAATGACTATGTCGTCCAAGTACACTGAGGCATATTTCTGGTGAGGTCGTAAAATCCTATCCATTGCTCGCTGGAATGTGGCTGGAGCAGTTTGCAATCCAAAAGGCATCCTTTTGTACTGAAAACTCCCCTCTGGGGTAGAAAAAGCAGTTTTCTCTCTAGCAGCCTTAGTCAACGGGATTTGCCACTATCCCTTGGTAAGGTCTAATGTAGTGATATACCTGGCTGGACCTAGTCTCTCAATAAGCTCATCTACCCGGGGCATGGGGTAGGCATCAAACCGTGAAACTTCATTTAGTTTCCGAAAATCATTGCAGAATCGCAGAGTCCCGTTGGGCTTCGGTACCAACACAATCGGGCTCGACCACTCACTCTGCGATTCCTCAATAATCTCCAGGTCTAACATCTTCTTCACTTCCTCTGAAACAGCCTTCCTTTGGGCCTCTGGGATGCGGTAGGGCCGGACAAAAACTTTGACTCCTGGTTCCGTGATGATATCATGCTCTATGGTACTCGTGAGCCCTGGCAAGTCTGAAAATTTTTCTTTATTTCTCTGCAAGAACTCCTTTGCCTGCTGGCTTTGGGTTTTAGACAGGGTATTTGCTACTTGGACACTCTCCACCCCAACCCGAGGCTCCAATCTTGCACTAGCCAGGGAGGTCACTGGTTCCCTCTCTGTCCAGGGCTTTAACAAGTTTACATGATATATTTGATAGGGTTTCCTCTTACCCGGTTGGTGGATTTTATAATTCACCTCTCCCACTTTTTCTACAACTTCAAAGGGGCCTTGCCACCTGGCTAAGAATTTACTTTCCACAGTGGGAATCAACACCGCTACTCGATCCCCCACTTGGAAATTCCTTATTTTAGCAGCCCTATTATAGACTCGTCGTTGAGCCTCCTGAGCTTTTTGTAAATGTTCCTTGACTAGTGGCAACACAGTTCGGATCCTCTCCTGCATTTGGGAAACATATTCAAGAAGACTCTTATGCTGACTAGGTTCACTTTCCCATTCCTCCTTAACAAAATCCAGTAGTCCGCGAGGTCTCCGCCCATATACCAACTCGAAGGGCGAAAACCCAGTGGAGGCCTGGGGCACTTCCCGGATAGCAAACAGGAGAGCTGGTAACAGACAGTCCCAGTCTTTCCCATCCCTTTGTACAACTCTCTTAAGCATAGATTTAAGGGTCTTATTAAAGCGTTCCACTAACCCATCCGTTTGGGGATGGTAGACCGATGTGCGCAGCTGTTTAATCCGGAAGAGCTTACACACGTCGGCCATAACTCTCGACATAAACGGGGTGCCCTGGTCCGTTAGTATTTCCTTGGGAAAACCAGTCCGTGTAAACAACTGGAATAATTCCCGGGCAATAGCCTTAGAGGAGGTATTTCGCAGGGGTAGCGCCTCAGGATATCGGGTGGCATAGTCGAGAATCACCAGTATGTAGGAGTGACCTCGAGCCGACTTCACCAAGGGACCTACTATATCCATGGCTATCCTTTCAAATGGGACCTCAATTATGGGCAGAGGGACCAAAGGATTCCGGAAGTGGGTCACCGGAGCGGTCAACTGACAGGTGGGACAAGAGGTACAGTATCTCCTTACCTCTGCTTTCAGACCTGGCCAGTAAAACCGGTCGGTGATCCGTGCCTCCGTCTTTTCAACTCCCAGGTGTCCCCCTAAAACATCATCATGGGCCAGGTCCAGGACCTTGCGTCTATACTGTTGGGGTACCAATAATTGCTCTACCACATTTTCTCTCACTTTGGTAACCCGATAAAGCAATTCATTACATATTGCAAAGTGTGGCCACCGCTCATTCGCACCTGGCTCTTGGGGAACCCCATTTAATACTACCACCTGTTCCCGTGCATGGGCCAAAGTGGGGTCCTGCATCTGGGCAGTACCAAATGCCCCCTGCGGAACACCCAAATCCGGCAGGGCAGGGGTAACGGCCACTTCCTCATCCTCTTCCCCCAGCATTACCTGAAGTGGGAAAGGTTCCCCCCCCTCTTCAGTGTTCAGGTAGGTCTGTGAACCACACATCTTGACACCCTTAATAACATCAGCACTACTTTCATCACCATTAACCAAATCATTAGCATTTTCAAGAACATTCGGCATTTCAGGGTTATTTCTCTCAACCGCAGGAACAGAGGGACTAGTTTCTCCCCAGTCTCTAAACCGTTCAGGTAGTTCTCCTTGTCCCCACAGTTTTGCAAATAACGGACAGTCTCGTCCTATGATCACATCATGTACCAAGTTTTTTACCACCCCCACCTCTTGAGTACCAGTGCCACATGCTGCGGAGATGGTCACCGAGATGAGAGGGTACTCTCTAGTGTCCCCGTGAATGCACACCACCCGTAAAGTTTTTCTTACCGGACCGAACTTCCCAATCACTCTAGGATGGATCAGGGTTACCATGCTTCCGGAGTCCAGCAAAGCCCGGGCAGGGAGGTGGTTCACTTGGATTTCACACTCGAATTTCTCTTCTCCAAGATCGATATGTGTTGTACATGCTTTATGGGCATAAAAAGACCCCCTCCGAAGAACCCCGCATTCCATGGGCTCCTCTTGCAGTGGGCAGTGGGCCCGGGTATGGCCCCAGGAATGACATCGCCAACATTGTACATCCCCTCCTCTCCGAACAGGAACAGGTCGCTGAGAAGGTATCGGGAGTGACTCTTGACCTTCTGGGGTGTTGGTTCCAGGGCTCCGGGGAACGTCCTTTCGAAGGGCAGCAGTCGAACGAATAGGCCGTGGCAGACTGGGTCCTTGGCGCTTGGTAGGGCCAAGCAGATCCTCCACCACTGTGTATCGTTCTACCATCTCGACAAGGAGGTTCACTGTTTTGGGGTCTCCATGGCTGACCCACCGTTGAAGGTCGTCTGGCAGTGACCTTAGGTATCGGTCCAGCACGACCCGCTCCACGATTTGGAGGCCAGACAACATTTCGGGCTGCAGCCATTTTTTTACCAGTTGCACCAGGTCATGCATTTGAGACCGTGGTGGACGATCTGGACGATACTTCCATTGGTGCACTCGTTGGGCCCGAACAGCTGTAGTTACCCCCAAACGAGCCAATATTTCTGCCTTTAATTTTTGATAGTCTTTAGCGTGATCTGGTGGCAGGTCGAAGTAGGCTTTTTGCGGATCTCCAGTTAGGAAAGGAGCAATTAGGCCGGCCCACTGGTCCTGGGGCCACCCTTCTCTCTCTGCCGTCCTCTCAAATGTAGCAAGAAATGCCTCTACATCATCACTCAGGGACAATTTCTGCAAAAAATGGCTTGCCCTCACGGTCACCTGGTTGCCAGGGGCAACAGCCGCTTGCTCACGGCCCTGAGAAAGCTGCTGCACTACTTCTTTTAAGGCAGTCACTTGAGCCTGCATAACCTCTTGCTGGGTCGCTTGCTGGGCTGCCAACTGGGCCACCAACAGGCGAGTGTTTTCTTGCTGTACCTCATGGCGAGTCTGCGCTTGTATATTAGCCAAGGACAGCTGTTTAATTAGCTCCTCCATTGCTTCAGCTTTCAGGGTTTGTGCTGCTTTAACCCAGGACATAAATCCACTGTACTGTCCCTTTAAATGTCAGTTTTAAGTCCAATACACAAAAAAAAAAAAAACAGCAAGAAAAATGCCTGTTACTCTGTCTTGCCCGCATTCGAGCACCACTTGTAATGTTTGGGGGACCAGCTAGATCGCAGGACACAGGCTTTTCACTCAAAAGGAGATTTATTGAACTTAAATAGCTTTACAGCAGCAAAACAAAAGAAAAAGGTTTTAGTCTCACCGACTTGCAAAGTCCAGAACTGCTATCGCAGTTAAACAGTCCTTAATTTCTGTTGCAGCTAGCTTCCCCTGGCAGGAGACTTCCAGGCAGGACACTGCTATTCACTTTTGTTGCTGCACAACAAACACCATCCACCATCCACATTCTCCTTTACACTCCTCCACACCCTCTCCAACTTCCTGTCTTGTTTTAAACCCACTTCCTCTGACAGGTGAGTTAACCCTTTTTGTTCCCTTAAAGGGACCACAGTCCAAACAGAGGGGAAACATAGCGTCCTTCCAGGACCCAGCCACGGCGTCCTGTACAATATATAAAGTTCCAGCAAAAAGGTGTATATATAGTGTGTTCCAACGGTGTTCCAGCAGTGTTCTTTATAATTAGTGACTTTTGTGCAGGCAACCAGCTAATATTCAGTGACTTGCGGTGCTCCCCCTCAAGGATCCCCACTCACCAGCTCCCTGCACCCCTGCAGGGGTAGTAGGCATGTAGTGTTAAGCTTTGGTATGGTGTCCTAGATTCCAGTGAGGTTGTTCCTGGGTCCTCCCGCTCCAGACACAGAACCCATCCGTAGTATGGCAAGATCTCAAGAAATTGCTGCTTTTTGTAAAGGCCTGAATCTTGACATCCAGGAGCACAACGCTCACCTCGCGACTAATCCTCAATATCACTTCTTCACAGGTAAATGTATGCCCAAGCGGGGTAACCAAGGCTTCTTGAAACTCATGTATACCTGTGAGGTTGTGCTCTTTTTCCTGAATGTAAATTTTAATGTGCCCCAGGGAAAAAGAACTGTCCTTCTTGTTCTGTCTCCATGTATTCCTCTCTAGGATGTCAAGATTCAGGCCTTTACAAAAAGCAGCAATTTCTTGAGAGATTGCCATACTACGGATGGGTTCTGTGTCTGGAGCGGGAGGACCCAGGAACAACCTCACTGGAATCTAGGACACCATACCAAAGCTTAACACTACATGCCTACTACCCCTGCAGGGGTGCAGGGAGCTGGTGAGTGGGGATCCTTGAGGGGGAGCACCGCAAGTCACTGGATATTAGCTGGTTGCCTGCACAAAAGTCACTAATTATAAAGAACACTGCTGGAACACCGTTGGAACACACTATATATACACCTTTTTGCTGGAACTTTATATATATATATTTTTTTGCTGGAACTGTATATATATTTTTTTGCTGGAACTATCTGTATATATATTTTTTATTTTTTTCTTCATATGTGGAATTTGGACCTTCACGTCCTAAAGGTTTTTTATTATTTGTTCACTAATACCCATAATATATGGAGTGTTGATTTATTATTTAATACACCTCCTATCACCACATAAAACGTTTTTGGATGGATGGAGGGTATTAAACATATGCTTTTTGGCTCTATGAGCCCTCATTTGTTATGTAATGATTAATTAACTGGCTCACTACACAAATCATAGAGGGGACCTCTATAGACTAGATCCCTTTTCACACAGAGGTGGGGACACATTCATGTATAAAAGTTTTTTATTTTTATCCTTTTGAGCGGGTGCTCTTAAATTACACATTTAGCACAATTTTTTACATTAGATACCCCAATAGAGGTAGCGCCACTTACCCCTATATTTTTTTAAATAATTCTCTATACCATAAAGTATGTTTACTGATATGATAAAGACACTTAAAGGTGAACAACATAAACTTACACTTTAGAATAATATTTCAGGTTGAGTTTCACCAATAGTAAAATGGCAACCACCATGGAAGAATATGAAATGATCAAATATAATGAATACCTGAACATAAACAGCTCTTATACACACATATGCATATACATGGCCTATGTGAACAGGCAGCAGAAGGGCAGAGGAATGGCTTTCAGCTATGTCAGTCCACTCCCTTCTGTTCATCAACATGCAGGCGCAAACATTAAATGCAAAAAAATCAGAAACCTTTAATAATAGTCAACTGTAATGGAATTTACCCTGTGCTTTCAGAGAGTTCTAGGTAAATTCAAGCTCAATGAGCATAGTTAAGATAATCCCTGCAGTGGGTAGGGAGGTTTAAAGTAGTCATGTAATGTAAAGAAGCAATCCTTTGGTCTTCAGCTAGCTTTGTGGAAATTGTGAAGTGAAGAATTCCTGAATAGCAGAGCAAAGCATCTTGACTGACTTGGATGTAATAATTAAAGAACAGATTCTTTCTGTGTTAGCAAGATGCAAATGAAACCACAGTGACTGCTGGTTCAAAAGTGCTGTATCCTGTAGAAATACAAGTAACAGTGGGGTGAATGAAGATAGTGATGTCTGTATACAGTGTCTATTTGGATGGAATCTTCAGCACCACAAGCGACAGGTAGTGAACAGAGACAATGGTGTCTGTATACAGTGTCTATTACAACAGAATGGGCTGATGCCTGCTCACCAATCCAGGGATGAGGATGATGACTTGGCAAGCTCTCCCTCGGGAACCTGGCTCAAGGGATGGCATCTGGCCTCTGCCACACCGCACTACGACTCATACAAATCTGATGTAAATGCAGGACAGAAGTAACAGGAGTGGCCACCAGGCTGCCGCCAGACAGGGAAGGGGGTGCTGTCTGCAGGTGTCCCTCTGTATTTCTGCTGGGTGATTCCTCTTTTGCTGTGACTCAGCTGCAACACACACAGTCAGGGAATCTCTGCTCACAGATCCAGGCTGGGGTCCCAAGAGAGCGATCTAAGCCTAGACCAGTCCTTTTATATCCTCTCCCAGCAGTCTGTTCTTTTCTCCTCAGCAGGCTGGAAGTTGTAGTCCTAAAACAGTGAAATCTCTATGTAAAACTTGAGTCCAGGAACTACAATTCCTTGTATGCTTTGCTTCCTGGTGTTAATCACTCTGCTGGCAGGATATGATGACACAGTCTTTGCTGCCACCAGAGGGTAACACACTCTCACTGCAGCAATGTTGCAGAGTGTCTTCTGATACTGCAGGTAAAATAGCCAGCTCCCTGCTACAGTAAAAACACGGCAAATACACAGTATCTCCTACCAGAGCACCAGTTAGCTAACAGACATGCACTGTCTCTTATCCGAGACAAACAGCCCCTAATGGAGAACCATGGAAGGACACTCTAATACAGGCAGCTTAACCACTTGCCGACCACCTCACGCAGATATACTGTGGCAGAATGGCACGGGCAGGCAAAGTAACGTATGGGTACGTTACTTGCCTCCCGCGGGCGGGGGTCCGACCGGACCCCCCTCCCTTTGCCCGAGGCGGTCGGCATTTGTCCCCGAGCGATCAGAGGTGAGGGAGAGGCCATACATTCGTGGCCACCCCCTCGCGATCGCTCCCAGCCAATGACAACCTTCCTCAGTTGCTGTATAGTAAACAGCGGCAGAGGAAGTGATGTCATCTCTCCTCGGCTCGGTATTTTCCTTTCCGGCGCCGAGGAGAGAAGACATCTGAGTAAGTGCACACACTTACACACACACACTTACACACACACTTACATTAAAACACACCAGGCACACTTTACACCCCCATCACCACCCGATCACCCCTGATCACCCCCTAATCACCCCCCCCCCCCGTCACAGTGACACCAAGCAGTTTTTTTTCTGATTACTGCATTGGTGTCAGTTTGTGACAGTTAGAGGTGGTAGGGCAGTTAGTGTTAGCCCCCTTTAGGTCTAGGATACCCCCCTAACCCCCCAATAAAGTTTTTTTTTTTCCAAATAACAGTTTTTATTATTGTTATCATTCTCAGTTGCAATACAGGGTAAAGAAGCATGGAAAGTTGTAAATATTATCCATCATATCTTATCCACTATTAAACATATATTTGCGAAATAAGGGTGTTAAATTCGTGTTAAGTTTCAAAGATTTCTCATCGTTTAACTTATAGTAGTTCCTTTTGTAGATAGAGGATGTTAATTCAGTTACATTGTTGTAGCATAAAGTCTATGAGAACTCAAATATTTTAAAATCTGTATTATAGAAGGATGAATAGGGAGAGAGAAAGAAAGAGAAAAGGGAAGAGAGAGGGAGATATACAGTAGGCCATCTGAGTAGGGTTGGTACCTGGTCATGGTGGGTCCTCCCGGAGATGCCACAGTTCCCAAACCCCGTTGTGAGCCTCCAGTCTGTCCTGCATCCTAGCCGTCATTTTCTCCATCAGTTCAATATCTTTAATTCTTGAGTAAAGATCTTCAGGAGAGGGTGGGGAACGGCGTTTCCAATTTAGTGCTACTAGGCATCTGGCTGCTGTGAGTATGTGTCTTACTAATTTCTTATATGGTTTGCGGAGTTTGAGTGGTGATAATCCCAGTAAGAAGAACTTTGGGGATGCTTGGACCTGCATTTCCAAGAGATGGGACAGTAGAAGTTGGACCTTGTCCCAAAAGGGGGTAATCAACGGGCACTCCCAATAGATATGTATGAGAGTGCCTTTTCTTCCCTGACATCGCCAGCAACGATCTGAGCTAGTGGGGAAAATTGCATGGAGCACATCTGGGGTCATATACCAGAAGAATAAAATTTTGTATGCGTTTTCCTTATAGAGAGTGCATAATGAGCTCTTTGCTGTTTGGTTCCATATCGCCTGCCACTGTGCTATAGGGAGTTCCTCATCAAGGATTTTCTCCCATTTAAGCATGTAGGAGTGCTTTCCCTGCTCCTCTAGGGAGATGGTATTTAAAATCTTGTAAATTCCCGATATGATTCCCTTCTGAGCATTCCCCTCCAATATTATAGTTTCAAAGGGGGTTGGGGGAGAGAACTGCAGGTTCGGGGTTATAGTTAGTGCATAGTGTCGGATTTGTAAGTATCCGTAGAATGCCTGTTTCGGCAAATCATGTTTTGCTTGTAATTCAGAGAAAGGTAATAATTTACGGGTTCTGGGTTCCACTATACTCCCAAAATGGAATAGGTTCCTAGAGGACCAAGGGTGGGACATCTGATGTGTTAGACTATCTGGCACTTTGGGATTGCAGATAAAAGAGGTCATTGGTGATTTCTCTGATGATAGTTTATGAGGTCGGGCCAGTGTGCGCCAAGTCCGACGTAGCAGAGACATGGGGCCCAGCATCCGACCGGGTGGCACCTCCGCATTCGCACTCCATAGCAGGTTGTTCGGGTGTATTGGAGCTAGCCATAGCTTTTCGATTTCAGTCCATTTGTTATATGATTTATGAGTAAACCATGAGGCAATCGCTTTTAATTGCGCAGCCTGGTAATATTTAATAATATCCGGGAAAGCTAGACCTCCCTCGTTACGTGACGCCAGCATTACTGTCCTCGGTATCCTATGCCTTTTATAGTTCCAAACAAATTGGAGTAAGTCCGCCTGGAGCTTTTTCAAGTGTTTGAGTGGTATAGGGATAGGGAGGGTCTGGAAGAAATATAGGAGCTTCGGGAGAATGGTCATCTTAATAGAGGCTATGCGACCCAGAAGGGAAATATGGTGTTTTTTCCACTGAGCCAGTAACGCTCTGATGGAGCGAAAGAGGGGTGGGAAGTTTTCTTGGTATAGGGTGTCGTATTTTGGAGTAATAAGGGTCCCTAGATATTTCAGAGCTGTAGTTTTCCAGCTATACTGGAAATTGGCTTTTAATAGTGCGAGTTCAGCATCAGGGATATGTATAGGGAGGGCTTCTGATTTTGATGCATTGATTTTATACCCTGAGAGAGCTCTAAAGTTATCTAATTCCCTATGTAGAACTGGGAGGGTGGTATGGGGTTGGGTCAGTGTAAGGATGATGTCATCGGCAAATAGGGAGATCTTAAATTCCCTATCTCTAACCATTATCCCCTTTATGTCCTGGTTATTCCGGATCGTGGCGGCCAAGGGCTCCACACATAGTGCAAATAGCAGGGGTGACAGTGGGCACCCCTGCCTGGTGCCATTTGCCACCGAAAATGGTGTGGAGAGAGCAAAGGGGGTTCTGACCTGTGAGGAGGGATTGGAGTAAAGGTGCCTGATTGCTCGCATAAAAGGTCCACGAAAACCCATGTGGGTCAGCGTGGCGAACAGGAAGGGCCACCCCAAACGGTCAAAAGCCTTTTCGGCGTCGAGGCTCAGTAGCATGGAGGTGAGTCCCCCCCTGCCCGCCACGTCCACCAGATCAATCACCCTTCTGGTGTTGTCACCTGCTTGCCGCAATGGGACAAACCCCACCTGATCCTTGTGGACCAGCGACGGAAGGATTGTATTTAGGCGGTTGGATAAGAGCTTAGTGAAAATTTTTAGGTCGGAGTTCAGGAGAGCAATGGGTCTATAATTGGCGCATAGGGATGGGTCTTTGTCTGGTTTTGGGAATTAGGGTGATATAGGATCGCTGCATATCTAGGGGGATGGGGGTGTCACGGAGGAAGGTATTAAACAGCCTACACATATGGGGGAGCAACTGATGGAGGAATGCCTTATAATATTCATAGGGAAAACCATCCGGGCCAGGGGCTTTATGGGATGGTAGGTTTTTGATCGTCAGTTCTAATTCTTCCTCCGAGATCTGTGCATTAAGCGATTGCAGGTCGGATAGTTGGAGTTTTGGAATACCGCTTTGTTCTAAATATTCTCGCATCTTTTGAGATATATCTGGGGAGGGAGGGTTACTGGGTATGTCAGGGCTGTTGTACAGATTTTTGTAGAAATCTGCAAAGGTGTGAGCAATATCCACTGGGTGAGATAGTACCTGGCCTGATTTGTTTTTAATCTGGTTCGGGGATTGCATGTGGGTGCGTTCACGGAGCTTGTTAGCCAAAAGAGAATGGGCCTTATTGCCTTTGTCATAAAACATTTGTTTCAGTCTGGTCAAGGCCTTCTCTACCTGACCTAGGGCCAGATCCCGAAGAGTCATACGAAGGCTAGTTATTTTTTTAAGCAGAGGTACTGTGGGGTTAGTTTGGAGCTTGTGTTCCAGTGCTTTAGAAAAATGGGAAAAGGTCCCCCGAGCGGGGTTTTAAGGCAGCTAACCATAGATATGAACAAGGCATTAAATAAAATATTAAAGTGCTTTATTGAAGGGTAATGAATGAATGTAACAACATATAAATATAGATTGGGAGCTCCAGTGGGAAAATACCCATACCAAATACATATAATAGCAAACATAGGTTATACACAGCATATGATAAGGTTATTGCATAACAATCCTGACGCGTTTCGACCCATGAATTTTGGGGTCTCTTCAGAGGATGAGTTTGCTACAGAAAAAAGAAAAATTTATAACAGTATATCCAGCTTATTTAAAAGAATTACAGCATAGGCAAGTTTGTTTAGCAACACTTTGCACATAATTACCACTGAGTTTGGATGTACCCCTCGATCAGAGCCTCCCCACACAGCAGCCAGACCATCCAGTGTGCCCGCACGTAGCAGCACCCCAGGAAGAAGGGGGAACAGGAATCCACTTGATATGGCTTGCAAGGAGTCACACGTATAATTGCCCCCCCACCAACACACCACTGGGGGGTGGGGCCGGAACCTACGAAAATTGTCAGAGCATTAGCTCCTGAATATACCCATATAGGTTAGTAGTTAGATTTAACTGTTGGGCGGTCAGAAAGTGTTGTAATAATCTATTACAGCTTGAATTGATCATGTGAAGGATAATAAAATGAGTAAAGTGACTATATTGGTATAACTAATATAGAATATGTCAGGGATGACCTTGTTCTTAAATGCTGACAATGGCAGTGATAGGAAGAGAAGTGAAGGATGTGCACAGTGAATAATGACATGTAAAATATGTGTGACAACAGGAATGTGCATGAAAATGATGCGAGTGAGTGTTTAAAACAGGGAAAAAAAACAAAAAAAACAAATGAGTGTATGTGTAATGTGTGAATTTGAGGAAAAAGTGCATGATATTGCCAAGTATCTAAGTCTATGTGAAAAAAAGAATGTGCATGAAAATGATGCAAGTGAGTGTTTGAACAGCAGAGAAACAAAAAATAAATAAATAAATGAATAAAATAAAAACCAACACAAAACAAAAAAGAGTGTATGTGTGATGTGTGAATTTGAAGAAAAAGTGCATGATATTGCTAAGTATCTAAGTCTACGGCATCCAGAGCTGGTGTGCACATAAATCAAAATTAAATATGAGTAAAATATTATTCTATGGGGTCTGACAAAGCATTGATAATCAGATGTATCATAAGTTCTTACTCACTCCTACTGTTGACGAAAAGAGTCTGGCCGTCCAAGGAGGAAGTGGAGGGATCACACCCAAATCCACCCTCATTAAATAGTGTCCTTAATTAGTACTGAAATTAACAACAGGTATCGTTTCTTCCGCCCCTTAACCCCGGAGTGTAGAGGGAGACTGTGGCCGCCATTGGCAGGCCTCGTGTGGCTCCCTCGGCATCCATCAAGGCGAAGCCCCGACATCTGTCGTCACCTTCGCCGTAAAATACGTGACATCATGAGGCCGCACGCACATGCGAACCGCACATGCGCGCACACCGCACGCAATGTCCGAAGGTGATGAGGGATGCCGCCAGCAGGGTAATCACGCCCGTGGGCGGCCGACCCGGGAGTCCGGCCATCCAAGGGGAGAGACAAGGGGAGCGCAGGTGACTGAGCTCCCCACCCTGCCGGGAAGACACATCAAGGAACATGATCCCCGACCCAGGGAGCATGCGACAGTGCAGGCATCACAGGGGCCCCGATGGCGCAAGCTGCAAGCGGGGAGGCGCCGATCGAGAGGCACACAAACGAGCTCACATATGCGATTTGTGAAAAACAACAACTAACAAAAGTTTTCTACATAATTACTTATTGATAATACAAGGTAAACATTAGAAACTGCGCACTGACAATTCTAACAATATTCCCAAAAGTGTGTAGGAACCACAACAACCCAGAAATGGCAACATAATTTCAACGTTTAAATAGATTTGTTTGAAAGGACATAACTCTCAAATACACAAAAATATCTCCCAGATACACAAAATAGTAAATGTATAACAACCCAGATAAGGAAATTTGCATCGGATCCAGTGGATCCCTCATTGCTCACGGTTGCGATGCGATTTTACTCTATTCGCAACCACGAACAAGGCTATGGATTATAGACTCGATTAAGTATAATAATAATACAGACTCACAATACAAGAGCGTAACTGATTTAGTAAGCTCAAGGGAAGAAATATAATTCCAATTTAGTCCTCTTATTGAGAGTCTACTTAAAATCCTAATGTGCATCGCATCATTTTCATGCACATTCCTGTTTTCACACATATTTTACATGTCATTATTCACTGTGCACATCCTTCACTTCTCTTCCTATCACTGCCATTGTCAGCATTTAAGGACAAGGTCATCCCTGACATATTCTATATTAGTTATACCAATATAGTCACTTTACTCATTTTATTATCCTTCACATGATCAATTCAAGCTGTAATAGATTATTACAACACTTTCTGACCGCCCAACAGTTAAATCTAACTACTAACCTATATGGGTATATTCAGGAGCTAACGCTCTGACAATTTTCGTAGGTTCCGGCCCCACCCCCCAGTGGTGTGTTGGTGGGGGGGCAATTATACGTGTTACTCCTTGCAAGCCATATCAAGTGGATTCCTGTTCCCCCTTCTTCCTGGGGTGCTGCTACGTGCGGGCACACTGGATGGTCTGGCTGCTGTGTGGGGAGGCTCTGATCGAGGGGTACATCCAAACTCAGTGGTAATTATGTGCAAAGTGTTGCTAAACAAACTTGCCTATGCTGTAATTCTTTTAAATAAGCTGGATATACTGTTATAAATTTTTCTTTTTTCTGTAGCAAACTCATCCTCTGAAGAGACCCCAAAATTCATGGGTCGAAACGCGTTAGGATTGTTATGCAATAGCCTTATCATATGCTGTGTATAACCTATGTTTGCTATTATATGTATTTGGTATGGGTATTTTCCCACTGGAGCTCCCAATCTATATTTATATGTTGTTACATTCATTCATTACCCTTCAATAAAGCACTTTAATATTTTATTTAATGCCTTGTTCATATCTATGGTTAGCTGCCTTAAAACCCCGCTCGGGGGACCTTTTCCCATTTTTCTTGTCCATATTGGGGTGAGCAGCATTGACTCCTTAATGTGTCTTCCCTCTGTGTTCCAGTGCTTTGAGTTCTCTTTCCGCTTTCACTTTTGCGGCTTGGGCATCTTTTTTTAGTGCTGCGGAGAGTGCTATACATTTGCCTCGGAGGACCGCCTTATGGGCTTCCCAAAGCGTGGTGGATGAGACTTCCTGATTATTATTCTCTTTAAAATAGAGCTGGAGTGTGGAAGTTAATTCTGCCTGAGAGGGCTGGTGTTGGAGGAGGAAAGTGTTAAGCTTCCAATTATAAGGTCTACGGAAGGCGGTGTCTAGGTCTATGGTGAGTAAGATAGGGGCATGGTCAGACCATGAAATCGGGAGTATTTGAGCCTTGCGGGTGAGTTGTAAGGTGTGGTTATTGACAAAAAAGTAGTCTATCCTGGAGTGGGTGCGGTGTGGGGCCGAGTAGAACGTATATTGCCGATCGCCTGGGCGGAGAGCCCTCCACGCATCAAAGAGCGCATATCGTCTGGAGATTTGTCTGAATAGTCTCGAGTCTCTAAGGACTCTGGGTGATGCTGCTTGGGGGCCCACTGTCTGGCGATCAGCATAGGATGAATGGGTAAGGTTGAAGTCGCCCCCTATTACCAGAACCCTTGGTGTGACTTTAAAGAGGCGGGCGTACACCTTGGATAGGAAGCTGTGTGGTTTGGCGTTCGGTGCATACAGAGTACATAGGGTAATTTCCTGTGATTGCCATAGTCCCTGTAGGATTATAAAGTGGCCATGAGGGTCACAGTGCTGGGTCACGCAAGCAAAGGGAGCTCCCCTCTTAACAAGTATGGCCACTCCTGCCCTTTTATGGGTACCTGAGGCTATATAGATCTGGGAGTAGTATCTGGAGGCGAATGCAAAGGAGCCCCCCCTATCATAATGAGTCTCCTGGATCATAATGATATCTGCCCCTGACTGTCTGAATTCCCTCAGCGCCAGATGCCGTTTTTTATTGGAGTTTAATCCGTGTACATTTAATGAGAGAATCTTAGCCATGGCAGTGTGTGTGGTAGATGATGAGACGCTCACCTGGTGTTAATGCACCTGCATTCAAGACTGGGGCTCGGGGCGGACCCTCCCCGGGAGGAGACCACGAAGTTGCTCGAAGATGGTTGGGTAGGTTTGGTGATGGTTGGATAGGAAGGGGAAGAGAAAGGTCAGAGAGAAAGAAGAACACTGTTAGAGTGCAAAAAACATGGAAAACGTACATTCCTAATAAACCTGTATAGGCCAACAGGCCTAGGTCTGGACGGAGTCCCCTGGGCCCCCCACCCCAAAAAAGAGGAGTGGAAAGGGGCACCGGGGAGCCCGTAGCCAGCCAAAAACAACAATTCTACAGCACATAGTGTGCAACCCTGCGCTGATATCTATCAAACTATCTAGGGGGGGGTGATAGGGAGCGGAAGCTATACCCATCTCTCCTGAGCTCATCTGAATTAAGCCCTAGGTGATAAAGTAAAATTCAGCATGGGGGGGCAATCTCGGGGGTCCTAAACTGGAGTTGCATTACACAAACTAAAATAAACTGCAGTCTAACTTAGCTTATATATTGAGCCTAAGTGCTCAGGTCCTTTAGTTATCTAGAGTCACAGTGTTTGCATCTCAGCGATTCTTTTGTTTGGTGGGCTTGCGTTGCGGGTCAGAGTCCCGGGATCGATTGGAGGAAGACACTCTCTGCCAGATCGTAGGCGGTGGTGGTGGGGTTGCGACAATGTCCCAGTCCGGTAACTTTGGTGCCGGAATTTCAAGGATGTTGCAGAAAGTACGCAGGTCCTCTGGATATCTCAGTACAGCAGATTTGCCCTGATGCTTTGCAGTGAGGCTAAAGGGAAAACCCCAACGATAGGTGATGTTCTCCTTCTGCAATAACTGTAGTAGAGGTTGGAGGAGTCTGCGTTTTTGCAGGGTGATCCAGGAGAGGTCTGGATACAGTTGTATCTGGACATCATCAAAAGTCACTTTACGCGCCAAGCGTGCCCGCTTCATGATTTCTTCCTTGATGGGGTAGGAGCTGACTCTACATATAATATCTCTCGGTTTGGAGGTGGCGCCTTTAGGGCGAAGCGCTCTGTGGGCTCTGTCCATGTCAATGTGCTTATTGGGCGGCTCCCCAATTAAATTGTTGAAAACAGATTGCAAGATTGTTTGTAGGTCCTCGGGACCCTCCGCCTCCGGGATGCCCCTCACTCGGATGTTGTTGCGGCGCCCCCGGTTGTCCAAGTCTTCCACGTGTCTTTGCATATCTCTCAGCATTTCTCTGTGGTCTGCTCCCTGCAGTTGTGTTCTATGGACTGCTAGTTTGGTTTCTTGTATCTCTTCCTCAGCCATTTCCATCCTGTCCGCCAGGTGTTTGAGTCCTGTCTGGAGTACTTGGATTTCTGTTCGGCAGGTAGATTTCACATCCTCAATGAGCTGTCTGAAATCTTCCTTTGTAGGTATAGCTTGTAAGTATGCTTGCCACTGAGGATGTAAGGGTGGGTCCATTGTGGTGCCATGATGCTGGTTAGGTGATGACCTGCCCGACGATGTGGCTTTGGGGTGTGTGGTACCCCTCTCTTGGTGTAGTTGTGCACCAGTTGCTGGGGAGTCCCATGGGTCTGTCCAGGTTTCAGCTTGTCGCTGCTGGGGGGGACTTGTAGAGCTATCCCTTGCTGGGAGTGGGATCAGAGCTCCTGCCTTCTGCGCGTATGAAGGTGTAGGGAGCAGTTGGTATCTGGAGGTGCTGGAGTCTCTAGAGCGAGAGAGCCTCTGTGCCTTAGGCGGAGGGGATGTGACTGTGATGGCCCAGGTTCCATCTTGTGTTCCCTCAGGGAGCTGGTGCCCTCTGGCTGAAGGGCCTGCGGGGCTAGGTAAAGGTGGATAATCCTGGGAGAGATCTGAGGAGAGCGGGGACATCGAGGTTGTGTGGTCCTGGCTCTGAATCTGAGGGTCAGAAGCCGTTCTCAGTAGTCTCGGGAATGCTGCTGAGCACTGAGTATATGGCGGGGCGGGGGTAGGCAGCATGGCCAATGGCGGCCCGCATGGCTGTTCCCTCTGAACGGCGGGTTGCGGGGGAGAACTCACCGCTCCGGTATAGAGGTAGCGCTCCTGGAGGTTCACTTCTACCAGTGGTTGAGCCTCTGAGTGCTGGGGAAGATCTGGAGCAGGTTGTGAGGCCTGAGTGGAGCTCCGGTGCTGAGGCGCGGAAGTGACCGGCGCCATGTTGGTCTCTTCACTCCGGGATGCGTCCGGCTGTGTAAAGAAGGAGCGGAGGTCTGTGGATGCACCCGGAGGGGGTTGTGATGATCCCCTGTGCTTAGAGGAGCGGGTGGTTCGTGACTTGCCCATAAAGCTGTGGATGGTTGCCCCCTAGATTGCCTTTCTCGCTGCGGGCTTAGAGAGCAGGGAGATGAGGCTTCCATCTTGCTCGGCTTCCGGTCACGCCCCTCCCCAATAAAGTTTTAACCCCTTGATCACCCCCCGTCGCCAGTGTCACTAAGCGATCGTTTTTCGGATCGCTGTATTAGTGTCACTGGTGACGCTAGTTAGGGAGGTAAATATATAGTTTTGCCGTCAGTGTTTTATAGCGTCAGGGACCCCCATATACTACCTAATAAAGGTTTGAACCCCTTGATTGCCCCCTAGTTAACCCTTTCACCAGTGATCACCGTATAACTGTTACGGGTGACGCTGGTTAGTTAGTTTATTTTTTATAGTGTCAGGGCACCCGCCGGTTATTACCTAATAAAGGTTTAGCCCCCTGATCGCCCGGCGGTGATATAACGTAGGTTTTAGGGTCAGATAGGGTCTGCGTCGCCCCAGGCAGCGTCAGGTTAGTGCCAGTAGCGCTAACACCCACGCACGCACCTCCCTTAGTGGTATAGTATCTGAACGGATCAATATCTGATCCGATCAGATCTATACTAGCGTCCCCAGCAGTTTAGGGTTCACAAAAACGTAGTGTTAGCGGGATCAGCCCAGATCCCTCCTAGCACCTGTGTTTTGCCCCTCCTACCAGCCCAGCCCAGCTCACCCAAGTGCAGTATGGATCCATCACTGTCACTTACAAAACACTAAACACATAACTGCAGCATTCGCAGAGTCAGGCTTGATCCCTGCGATCGCTAACAGTTTTTTTGGTAGCGTTTTGGTGAACTGGCAAGCACCAGTGGCCTAGTACACCCCGGTCGTAGTCAAACCAGCACTGCAGTAACACTTGGTGAGGTGGCGAGTCCCATAAGTGCAGTTCAAGCTGGTGAAGTGGCAAGCACAAGTAGTGTCCCGCTGCCACCAAGAAGAAGACAAACACAGGCCCATCGTGCCTATAATGCCCTTCACATCCCCAACCAAATGAGAGGCATTTTCTTTATGTCCTCCCGAGTACCCCTACCCAACGAACCCCCCCAAAAAAGATGTCGTGTCTGCAGCAAGCGCGGATATAGGCGTGACACCCGCTATTATTGTCCCTCCTGTCCTGACAATCCTGGTCTTTGCATTGGTGAATGTTTTGAACGCTACCATACACTAGTTGAGTATTAGCTTAGGGTACAGCATTGCACAGACTAGGCACACTTTCACAGGGTCTCCCAAGATGCCATCGCATTTTGAGAGACCTGAACCTGGAACCGGTTACAGTTATAAAAGTTACAGTTACAAAAAAAGTCTAAATAAAAAAAAAAAAAAAAAAAAAATATATAAAATAAAATAAAAATAGTTGTTGTTTTATTGTTCTCTCTCTCTCTATTGTTCTGCTCTTTTTTACTGTATTCTATTCTGCAATGTTTTATTGTTATTATGTTTTATCATGTTTGCTTTTCAGGTATGCAATTTTTTATACTTTACTGTTTACTGTGTTTTATTGTTAACCATTTTTTTGTCTTCAGGTACGCCATTCAGCTGCAGCGCAAATTTATTTATCTTGACAGCAACAGCGTTTGCTCCCACGATATATAAAGCCATGACTCCAGCGGAGGTGATATATGCCGAAGCATGGGGGCAGCAGGGGCGAAGGAGCGATTTGCTCCTAACTTTTGGGGCAGATGCCCCCATGCTTCGGCATATATAAATGGTGCATGTATGCCCATCATTAGAAGTGGGTAGATGAAGGGAGGTATTCTAATGGTGGGCATACCCACCGATCAATCTCTTTTTTTCGTTCAGCCCACAGGCTGTATGAAAAAAAAAAGATTACAATATATGCCCAACAAGGACCAGCAACGTACTGGTATGTTGCTGGACTTTGAGTGGGTATACCAGAATGATGCCTGCAGGTTTAGGTATCATCTTGGTATCATTCTTTTCAGCCAGCGGTCGGCTTTCATGTAAAAGCAATCCTTGTGGCTAAAAAGCTACGAAAACCCCCTATCGGGGCTTTAAAGCAGCCAATAAGATTCAGTAAGAGTAGTCAAAAAAGATTGATTTTATTGGTACAAAAATTCGTATAAAAATAAATAAATAAATTCTGACGATTCAAGTCAGGACATGAACTGAATACAGCATAAAAATTGCAACGGACAATACTCGTGGTTAGAAGCAATGCAAATTACAATGTGTTATGAGACAACCAAGGTTTCTTTAAGTGTTAAATCCTTATAATATTGCAACGAACAGGGCTTGTGAATAGGAGCAATGTACAATACAATATATGGGACAACAAGAATAGTATATATAAATCCTGACGCGTTTCGACCCTCACTGGGTCTTCTTCAGAGGATGGGTTGTCCACTGTGGAAATGCAAACATATATCGAACACAGCATAAGACTCAATAATAGCAAACCCATGTGTATACAATGTAACACATCTGCATAAATTCCATAATTACCTATCACAGGGTTCCTGGCAGTACAGAGTATTTAAGGAAATGTGGTTCCTCCTATGTTCTCTGTCTCCCCCGTGTCGGGCCAACTCCCCAGAGGGCGGGTGGAGGACCAAATGTGCCTTGCGAGGGATCACGTCTACATGCCCCCACATATGCAGGGGAGGGAAGGGACTGCGAGTGGCCAAAAGCTGCACCCAGATAAATTCACGTTGGTACTAGAGACAAAGTAAAAGGCGAGGGGTCAGTTAAATCCTCCAAATGGTTAAAAGTTTCCCTATCGTGGGGCAATATAATGGGTCCATGGGTATACAGGGAAACAAATGCGGAGAAAAGGAAAAGGAGAAGAGACTGAAGGGGAAAGGGAAGAAGGGAAGAAGGGAAATGAAGGAGGGGGGAAAAAAAAAAAAAAAGGAGGAGGGAGAAAAAAAGGGGGGGGGGGAAGGAGGGGGAGGATGGTGTGGGGAAAGAATGAGTGAGTGTTAATGCAAGAAAAGTGAACCACGCAGTGTAAAGAGATTGTGAAAGTGTGTAGCGAGAATAGACAGACAAACAGCAAAAGCCCTGCCGCCCATCAAGGACCATATGGCAGTAGGAATATTGGATGGAAAACAATGGGGTAGCAGCTCCAACAAACCACCAGTGTTAGTGACCAATAATGGGGAAAGGACCAACCGAGGTTGGATGGAAAGGGGGGGGAAGGGAGGGGGGGGGGAAGGACGGGAAAAGGAGAAAGGGAGAAAGGGAGGGGGGGAAGGGGGGGGAGGGGGGAGAGGGAAGGGAAAGGGGGGGAGGTGGGGAAAATGGGGACGGGGAGTGATGTGCAGACAGGGTGGGAAAGGGGTGCACGGTGAATGTGGGGGAAGGGAATAGGAAGTGTTGGGCTTGGGAGTGAAAACACAAGATATGCACGAACCTCCACCAACCAAGACAATGCGTGAAAAAACCATGATAAAGTGCATTAGGTGGTAGCGGAACTGTTTACCCAATTAAACGAACCAGAGTAATTAGATAAAATGTTCCAGGTTCTGAAAAGTTGGAGTACAAATAAAAAGTCATTAATAGAGTAAGATTACAGAGGAAAGATGCTGGGAAGCGTATCGAATGTACTTACCAATCTCTCAGATCGGTGGGTGCCTAGCCAGGCATCGCATGGTTTGAAAGGATTCAATAACCCTCCTCTGAGACTTGATGCATTTATAGGGAGTGTCAATTGACTAACTCCCATCAGGTGCAGACATACTGACACATTCGCCCCTCCCCCCCCCCACTGGGGGGAAAGAGCAGCACAGCTGTGCACTCAAACGTGACCCCCCCGGTGTTCCGGAGGAGTGTATGCTCTCAGGCACCCCCGTCACCTCCGCCGCAACTGCGTAGGCGCCATTACGTCACGCGCACTAGGTTGCACGCGCGTGAGCACGGCGTCCGGAAGGGATCCGGGACGCCGCTGGCAGGCAAGAGGTGCCCAAGACCAGGTGCTGCCACCTGGTGGGTGTGTACAGGAGACGCAGGGCCCAAGCGTCTCCCCTCTTGTCCTGCCAGGAAGGCATAAGTGGTGTGCTCCCGCCTCCTAGAGGAAAACACCGGCATTGAAGGGGAGACAAATAGGACACAGAAACAGGCAACAATTGGACATGCACATTGTAATATTGAGACGTGACTCAGCCAATTTTCGTCACTTACTCACTGGGTAGTATACATGGGATCTCTGTGACTAAAGTTAACCCTTAGCCGACCATAATCAGTACATTGTACTCTACATGCCATTATCACCTAAAAATTGGCCTTGTTTTGGTGCAATTTGATAATCAGATAGCACATTTAACAGAAAAGAAAAAAAGGAAAACAAATTCCATGGTGCAAAAGTAGACCTATGAGGGTATATAAAGAACTATGAACTGTTTTCAGGCTGAATTCATCTGAGAATAGGATATTTAGAGGTATAAAGCATATTTGTTGTGTTCCATTTCCCACGCACAAAGTTGTACATCATATACAGAAATTTGTTGGAAGTGATCGTGATTAGCGATTTTGGTCGCATGAAGCGAAATCCAGGCAGGAATGGGTGTTAGAAAGTGGAAATGCAGATTAAAGTATGTATTATGAGAGGCGCTCCTCTGATCTACCTAGAGGAGAAAAAAGGGGAAGAAAAGACAGGGATGGGATGGAAAAAAGGGTAAGGGTTAAGTCACGTCTCAATATTACAATGTGCATGTCCAATTGTTGCCTGTTTCTGTGTCCTATTTGTCTCCCCTTCAATGCCGGTGTTTTCCTCTAGGGGGCGGGAGCACACCACTTATGCCTTCCTGGCAGGACAAGAGGGGAGACGCTTGGGCCCTGCGTCTCCAGTACACGCCCACCAGGTGGCAGCACCTGGTCTTGGGCACCTCTTGCCTGCCAGCGGCGTCCCGGATCCCTTCCGGACGCCGTGCTCACGCGTGCGCGACCTAGTGCGCGTGCGCGTGACGTAACGGCGCCTGCGCAGTTGCGGTGGAGGTGACGGGGGTGCCCGAGAGCATACACTCCTCCGGAACGCCGGGGGGGTCACGTTTAAGCGCACAGCTGTGCTGCTCTTTCCCCCCAGTGGGGGGGAGGAGGAACGAATGTGTCAGTATGTCTGCACCTGATGGGAGTTAGTCAATTGACACTCCCTATAAATGCATCAAATCTCAGAGGAGGGTTATTGAATCCTTTCAAACCATGCGATACCTGGCTAGGCACCCACCGATCTGAGAGATTGGTAAGTACATTCGATACGCTTCCCAGCATCTTTCCTCTGTAATCTTATTCTATTAATGACTTTTTATTTGTACTCCAACTTTTCAGAACCTGGAACATTTTATCTAATCACTCTGGTTCGTTTAATTGGGTAAACAGTTCCGCTACCACCTAATGCACTTTATCATGGTTTTTTCACGCATTGTCTTGGTTGGTGGAGGTTCGTGCATATCTTGTGTTTTCACTCCCAAGCCCAACACTTCCTATTCCCTTCCCCCACATTCACCGTGCACCCCTTTCCCACCCTGTCTGCACACCACTCCCCATCCCCATTTTCCCCACCTCCCCCCTTTCCCTTCCCTCTCCCCCTTCCCCCCCCTCCCTCCCTTCCCCCCCTCCCTTTCTCCCTTTCTCCTTTTCCCGTCCTTCCCCCCCCCTCCCTTCCCCCCCCCTTCCATCCAACCTCGGTTGGTCCTTTCCCCATTATTGGTCACTAACACTGGTGGTTTGTTGGAGCTGCTACCCCATTGTTTTCCATCCAATATTCCTACTGCCATATGGTCCTTGATGGGCGGCAGGGCTTTTGCTGTATGTCTGTCTATTCTCGCTACACACTTTCACAATCTCTTTACACTGCGTGGTTCACTTTTCTTGCATTAACACTCACTCATTCTTTCCCCACACCATCCTCTCCCCCCCCCTTTTTTTCTTTCTCCCCCCCTCCTTTTTTTTTTTTTCCCCCCTCCTTCCCTTCCCTTCTTCCCTTCTTCCCTCTCCCCTTCAGTCTCCTCTCCTTTTCCTTTTCTCCACATTTGTTTCCCTGTATACCCATGGACCCATTATATTGCCCCGCGATAGGGAAACTTTTAACCATTTGGAGGAGTTAACTGACCCCTCGCCTTTTACTTTGTCTCTAGTACCAATGTGAATTTATCTGGGTGCAGCTTTTGGCCACCCACAGTCCCTTCCCTCCCCTGCATATGTGGGGGCATGTAGACGTGATCCCTCGCAAGCCACATTTGGTCCTCCACCCGCCCTCTGGGGAGTTGGCCCGACATGGGGGAGACAGAGAACATAGGAGGAACCACATTTCCTTAAATACTCTGTACTGCCAGGAACCCTGTGATAGGTAATTATGGAATTTATGCAGATGTGTTACATTGTATACACATGGGTTTGCTATTATTGAGTCTTATGCTGTGTTCGATATATGTTTGCATTTCCACAGTGGACAACCCATCCTCTGAAGAAGACCCAGTGAGGGTCGAAACGCGTCAGGATTTATATATACTATTTTTGTTGTCCCATATATTGTATTGTACATTGCTCCTATTCACAGGCCCTGTTCGTTGCAATATTATAAGGATTTAACACTTAAAGAAACCTTGGTTGTCTCATAACACATTGTAATTTGCATTGCTTCTAACCACGAGTATTGTCCGTTGCAATTTTTATGCTGTATTCAGTTCATGTCCTGACTTGAATCGTCAGAATTTATTTATTTATTTTTATACGAATTTTTGTACCAATAAAATCAATCTTTTTTGACTACTCTTACTGAATCTTATTGGCTGCTTTAAAGCCCCGACAGGGGGTTTTCGTAGTTTTTTTATACACTTTATGGGGTGCGCAGCCCATTTATCTACACTCATGTGAGTGTCCTTCATTGTCCATGCAATCCTTGTGGCTAATTAGCCTCTAGACTGCTTTTACAAGCAGTGGGAGGGAATGCCCCCCATCGTTTTTCTCTGGCTCTCCTGTCCCAACAGGGAACCTGAGAATGCAGCCGGTGATTCATAGAGCTGAGAGACCAGAGTGACGCCAAACATCTCTATGGCCTAAGAAACCAGAAGCTACAAGCATTTCATGACTTAGATTTTGCTGGATGTAAACAGCGCCATTGGGAAATTGGGAAAACATTTTATCACACCGATCTTGGTGTGGTCAGATGCTCTGAGGGCAGAGGACAGATCTAGGGTCTAATCGACCCCAATTTTTTCAAAAAAGAGTACCTGTCACTACCTTTTGCTATTATGGGGGATATTTACATTCCCTGAGATAACAATAAAAAAAAATGAAAGGAACAGTTTAAAAATAAGATAAAAAAACAAAAAAAAAAGCACCCCTGTCCCCCCCCCCTGCTCTCACGCAAAGGCGAACGCAAGCGTCGGTCTGGCGTCAAATGTAAACAGCAATTGCACCATGCATGTGAGGTATCACCACGAAGGTCAGATAGAGGGCAGTAATTTTAGCAGTAGACCTCCTCTATAAATCTAAAGTGGTAACCTGTAAAGGCTTTTAAAGGCTTTTAAAAATGTATTTAGTTTGTCGCCACTGCACGTTTGTGCACAATTTTAAAGCATGTCATGTTTGGTATCCATGTACTCGGCCTAAGATCATCTTTTTTATTCCATCAAACATTTGGGCAATATATTGTATTTTAGTGCATTAAAATTTAAAAAAGTGTGATTTTTTTTTCCCCAAAAAAAGCGTTTGAAAAATCGCTGCGCAAATACTGTGTGAAAAAAAAAATGAAACACCCACCATTTTAATCTGTAGGGCATTTGCTTTAAAAAAAATATATAATGTTTGGGGGTTCAAAGTCATTTTCTTGCAAAAAAAAAATAATTTTTTCATGTAAACAAAAAGTGTCAGAAAGGGCTTTGTATTCAAGTGGTTAGAAGAGTGGGTGATGCGTGACATAAGCTTCTAAATGTTGTGCATAAAATGCCAGGACAGTTCAAAACCCCCCCAAATGACCCCATTTTGGAAAGTAGACACCCCAAGCTATTTGCTGAGAGGCATGTCGAGTCCATGGAATATTTTATATTGTGACACAAGTGCGGGAAAAAGACAAATTTTGTTTTTTTTCACAAAATTGTCACTAAATGATATATTGCTCAAACATGGCATGGAAATATGTGAAATTACACCCCAAAATACATTCCGTTGCTTCTCCTGAGTACGGAGATACCACATGTGTGAGACTTTTTGGGAGCCTAGCCGCGTACGGGACCCCGAAAACCAAGCACCTCCTTCAGGCTTTCTAAGGGCGTAAATTTTTGATTTCACTCCTTACTGCCTATCACAGTTTCGGAGGCCATGGAATGCCCAGGTGGCTCAAAACCCCCCCAAATGACCCTATTTTGGAAAGTAGACACCCCAAGCTATTTGCTGAGAGGTATAGTGAGTATTTTGCAGACCTCACTTTTTGTCACAAAGTTTTGAAAATTGGAAAAAAAAAATTTTTTCTTGTCTTTCTTCATTTTCAAAAACAAATGAGAGCTGCAAAATACTCACCATGCCTCTCAGCAAATAGCTTGGGGTGTCTACTTTCCAAAATGGGGTCGTTTGGGGGTGGTTTGTGCTATCTTGGCATTTTATGGCCTTCGAAACTGTGATAGGTAGTGAGGAGTGAATCAAAAATTTACGCTCTTAGAAATCCTGAAGGCGGTGATTGGTTTTCGGGGCCCCGTATGCAGCTAGGCTCCCAAAAAGTATCCCCGTACTCAGGAGAAGCAGCAGAATGTATTTTGGGGTGTAATTCTACATATGCCCATGGCATGTTTGAGCAGTATATCATTTAGTGACAACTTTGTGCAAAAAAAAAAATTGTCACTTGCCCGCAACTTGTGTCAAAATATCAAATATTCCATGGACTCAACATGCCTCTCAGCAAATAGCTTGGGGTGTCTACTTTCCAAAATGGGGTAATTTGGGGGGGGGGGGGTTGTGCCATCTGGGCATTTTATGGCCTTCAAAACTGTGATAGGTAGTGAGTAGTGAAATCAAAAATTTACTCCCTTAGAAATCCTGAAGGCGGTGAATGGTTTTCGGGGCCCCGAACGCGGCTAGGCTCCCAAAAAGTCCCACACATGTGGTATCCCCATACTCAGGAGAAGCAGCTAAATGTATTTCTGGGTGCAATTCCACATATGCCCATGGCCTGTGTGAGCAATATATCATTTAGTGACAACTTTTTGTAATTTTTTTTTTTTTGTCATTATTCAATCCCTTGGAACAAAAAATTAATATTCAATGTGCTCAACATGCCTCTCAGCAATTTCCTTGGGGTGTCTACTTTCCAAAATGGGGTCATTTGGGGGGGGGGGGGTTGTACTGCCCTGCCATTTTAGCAACTCAAGAAATGACATAGGCAGTCATAAACTAAAAGCTGTGTAAATTCCAGAAAATGTACCCTAGTTTGTAGACGCTATAACTTTTGCGCAAACCAATAAATATACGCTTATTGACATTTTTTTTACCAAAGACATGTGGCCGAATACATTTTGGCCTAAATGTACGACTAAAATTGAGTTTATTGGATTCTTTTTATAACAAAAAGTAGAAAATATCATTTTTTTCAAAATTTTCGGTCTTTTTCCATTTATAGCGCAAAAAAATGAAATCCGCAGAGGTGATCAAATACCATCAAAAGAAAGCTCTATTTGTGGGAAGAAAAGGATGCAAATTTCGTTTGGGTACAGCATTGCATGACCGTGCAATTAGCAGTTAAAGCGACGCAGTTCCAAATTGTAAAAAGTGCTCTGGTCAGGAAGGGGGTAAATCTTTCCGGGGCTGAAGTGGTTAAACAAACAGTCTATTACAGACACCAGCTGGTTACCTAGACACTGACCATTCTTGTCAGAGGATCCATCCTTTTAAAAATAGGCAAAGTCTCACAGGACCTTCAGGGACTTAACCCCACCCCGTCTTGAGTACACTGCCCTGGACCTGTATAGCACCCTGCCAAAAATTTCTTAGTTATTACTGTGCTGTGTTTTGTATGTGCAGGGTCCAACACCGACTGGTCATATTACAGGCAATCCCTGCGTTTATCTTCTTCCATTGGTGCAGGGTTTGGTTACCATCTTTTGAAGCAGTTAAAGCTATAGTAATGGAATCAGATATCACCAGTCTGCTGAACTGTTGAGAATCTGGTAACTTTTGTAGAGAGTTGCACAGCAGTGACCATGACCTTTAGACACTGGCAAAAAAACAGAGGTACTTCCTGTATGGTAGGGGTTATATAGGAGAACACTTATTTTCTGTTTGCCAGTGTCCATTCATCTTTAGGAGGCATATGACCCTATGAAAAAGGATCAATAGTGCTGCTCTGTGTCCAGTGATGTGTTCAAAGAAATGGATTTCCAGGTAAGTCAAAAATCTAAATTTTTTTTTAAACCACTCTAACCAGACTTGTTAAAATAACATCATGTTTGTTACACCTCCTTCCATTCCAGTGCTGTGATAGTTTAACTAATTGGTAAGGACTTAGGTATCTGTTTATGAAGCAGTGGAATTGATCCACTGCTCTATTCTCCAGCATTCACAGCATTATCACCCCTGATACTGTAATCTCATGAGACATAGCGAGATTACTGTACCAGAAATTCACTGAAACACAGAGGTGTCCGTTTATTAAGCAGTGATCAATTATCACTGCTCAGTACATGGACATTCTCATAGGAATCACACAATATATATAAATCTACACAATATATACAGTATCTCACAAAAGTGAGTACACCCCTCACATTTCTGTAAATATTTTATTATATCTTTTCATGTGACAATACTGAAGAAATTACACGTTGCTGCAATGTAAAGTAGTGAGTGTACAGCTTGTATAACTGTAAATTTGCTGTCCCCTCAAAATAACTCAACACAGCCATTAATGTCTAAACTGCTGGCAACAAAATTTAGTACACCCCTAAGTGAAAATGTCCAAATTGGGCCCAATTTGCCATTTTCCCTCCCTGGTGTCATGTGACTCACTAGTGTTACAAGGTCTCACGTGTCAATGGGGGGTGGGTGTGTTAAATTTGGTGTTATTGCTCTCACTCTCTCATACTGGTCACTGGAAGTTCAACATGACACCTCATGGCAAAGAAGTCTGAGAATGTGAAAAAAAGAATTGTTGCTCTACATAAAGATGGCCTGGGCTATAAGAAGATTTCCAAGACCCTGAAACTGAGCTGCAGCACGGTGGCCAAGACCATATAGCAGTTTAACAGGACAGGTTCCACTCAGAATAGGCCTTGCCATGGTCGACCAAAGAAGTTGAGTGCACATGCTCAGCGTCATATCCAGAGGTTGTCTTTGGGAAATAGATGTATGAGTGCTGCCCGCATATGCCGCACACTGCACCAAACTGGTCTGCATGGCTTTTGTCACAGAAGGAAGCCTCTTCTAAAGATGATGCACAAGAAAGCTCGCAAACAGTTTGCTGAAGACAAGCAGACTATGGACCTGGATTACTGGAACCATGTCCTGTGGTCTGATGAGACCAAGATAAACGTATTTGGTTCAGATGGTGTCAAGCGTGTGTCGCAGCAACCAGGCGAGGAGTACAAAGACAAGGGTGTCTTGCCTACAGTCAAGCATGGAGGTGGGAGTGGTCTGGGGCTGCATGAGTGCTACCGGCACTAGGAAGCTACAGTTCATTGAGAGAACCATGAATGCCAACATGTACTGTGACATACTGAAGCAGAGCATGATCCTCTTCCTTCAGAGACTGGGACGCAGGGCAGTATTCCAACATGATAACGACCCCAAACACACCTCCAATATGACCACTGCCTTGCTAAAGAAGCTGAGGGTAAAGGTGATGGACTGGCCAAGCATGTCTCCAGACCTAAACCCTATTGAGCATCTGTGGAGCATCCTCAAATGGAAGGTGGAGGAGCGCAAGGTCTCTAACATCCACCAGCTCTGTGATGTCGTCATGGAGGAGTGGAAAAGGACTTTTGTTGCCAGCGGTTTAGACATTAATGGCTGTGTGTTGAATTATTTTGAGGAGACAGCAAATTCACACTATTATACAAGCTGTGCACTCACTACTTTACAGTGTAGCAAAGTGTAATTTTTTCAGTGTTGTCACATGAAAAGATATAATAAAATATTTACAAAAATGTGAGGGGTGTACTCACTTTTGTGAGATACTGTATATGTATCTCACAAAAGTGAGTACACCCCTCACATTTTTGTAAATATTTTATTATATCTGTTCATGTGACAACACTAAAGAAATGACACTTTGCTACAATGTAAGCATGACAGTCCCACCACCATGCTTGACTGTAGGCAAGACACACTTGTCTTTGTACTGCTCACCTGGTTGCAGCCACACATGCTTGACACCATCTAAACCAAACAAGTTTATCCTGGTCTTATCAGACCACAGGACATGGTTCCGGTAATCCATGTCCTTAGTCTGCTTGTCTTTGGCAAACTGTTTGCAGGCTTTCTTGTGCATCATCTTTAGAAGAGGCTTCCTTCTGGGACGACAGCCATTCAGACCAATTTGATGCAGTTTGCGGTGTATGGTTTGAGCACTCACAGGCTGACCCCCCACCCCTTCAACCTCTGCAGCAATGCGGGCAGCACTCATACGTCTATTTCCTAAAGACAACCTCTGGATATGACGCTGAGCACGTGCACTCAATTTCTTTGGTCGATCATGGCCAGGCCTGTTCTGAGTGTAACCTGTCCTGTTAAACCACTGTATGGTCTTGGCCACCGTGCTGTAGCTCAGATTCAGGGTCTTGGCAATCTTCCTATAGCCTAGGCAATCTTTATGTATAGCAACAATTCTTTTTTTCAGATCCTCAGAGAGTTCTTTGCCATAAGGTGCCATGTTGAACTTCCAGAGACCAGAATGAGAGAGTGAGAGCGATAACACCAAATTTAACACACCTGCCCCCCCATTGACACCTGAGACCTTGTAACACTAATGAAACACATGACATCGGGGAGGGAAAATGGCTAATTGGGGTCTATTTGGACATTTTCACTTAGGGGTGTACTCACTTTTGTTGCCAGCAGTTTAGACATTAATGGCTGTGCATTGAGTTATTTTGAGGGACAGCAAATTTACACTGTTATACAAGCTGTACACTCACTACTTGACATTGTAGCAAATTTCTTCAGTGTTGTCACATGAAAAGATATAACAAAATATTTACAAAAATGTGAGGGGTGTACTCACTTTTGTGAGATACTGTGTGTGTGTGTGTATGTATGTATGTATGTATGTATGTATATATATATATATATACATACAGTTTTGCTTTAGGCATTTTACTATAATGTCATATCCAAACAAACCTGGGAATTTATTATAGTAGGTTTCCCCAGAGAAGCCACATTCTACGCTCTACCTAAGCTGCACAAGCATTCCACCAACCCCCCAGGTAGACCAATCATATCTGGATGTGGCAACTTAACCCTTTGTAATAGGCATGCCATCCTATGTACGTGATACTATTCACTTTTTACAAATCATTTAAGACATGCATGTTGATGACAACACCCAGTTGGCAGCATTGATGTTGAGGCCTTGTATAGTACCATCCCTCATGACAAAGGTCTTACAGTGGTATGCCATTCAGCATGAATCACAAAACAATGAATTCATTTTAGCATCCCTTGAATTCATACTTTAACATAATGCCTTTTCCTTCAATGGCTCCCATTTCCTCCAGGTACAGGGGGTGGCTATGGGGACATGTTGTGCTCCCTCATATGCCAACCTGTACCTGGGGAGTGGGAGTGTTTGTTGTTAGCCGATGACACGTTGTCTATGTATATGGGCCATGTACTTGCATGGCACCGTTACGTCGACGATGTGTTTCTCATTTGGGATGGATCGAAAAGAACTATTACATGAATTTATGGCCTGTATCAATATCAATGAATTTAACCTAAGTTTCACCATGTCACATAGTATAACTGAGACTACCTTTCTAGATGTCCTTGTCCAGAAACAGACAGATGGCAGCTTATCTAGCAAACTGTACTGCAAACCCACAGCGGGTTAATCGCTACTACATGCATCAAGTTTTCACCCGAAACCTTTACTTGCATCAATCCCCTATAGTCAGTACTTGAGGGCTAGTAACTGCTCAGATGATACCTGATTCAAAAATGAGGCCTATATTCTGCAGATTAGACTTCTTGAGAGAGGATAGTCTGGTACCTGTCTCAAGAAAGCCTATAGAAAGACATTAAATTTATCTCGCCGAGAATTACTATCTTAGTTACATAGTAGGTGAGGCTGAAAAAGGACACAAGTCCATCAAGTCCAACCTATGTGTGTGATTATAATGTCAGTATTACATTGTATATCCCTGTATGTTGCAGTCATTCAGGTGCTTATCTAATAGTTTTTTTAAACTATCAATGCCCCCTGCTGAAACCACCGCCTGTGGAAGGGAATTCCACATCCTTGCTGCTCTTACAGTAAAGAACCCTCTACGCAGTTAAAGGTTAAACCTCTTTTCCTCTAATTTTTGTGAGTGGCCACGTGTCTTATTAAACTCCCTTCCGCGACAAAGTTTTGTCCCTATTGTGGGGTCACCAGTATGGTATTTGTAAATCTAAATCATATCCCCTCTTAAGCGTCTCTTCCCCAGAGAGAATAAGTTCAGTGCTCGCAACCGCAACCTTTCATAACTAATATCCTTCAGACCCTTTATTAGCTTTGTTGCCCTTCTTTGTACTTGCTCCATTTCCAGTACATCCTTCCTGAAGACTGGTGCCCAGAACTGGAGAGCATACACCAGGTGAGGCCGGACCAAAGTCTTGTAGAGTGGTAGAATTATCGCTTTATCCCTGGAGTTAATCCACTTTTTAATGCATGCCAATATTCTGTTTGCTTTGTTAGCAGCAGCTTGGCATTGCATGCCATTACTGAGCCTATCATCTACTAGGACCCCAGGTCCTTTTCCATCCTAAATTCCCCCAGAGGTTCTACCCCTTGTGAGTATATTGCATTCGTATCTTTGCCACCTAATTTGTCAGGGCTGGGCTCAGCCTTTCCTTCTCTGAGCTGGCCGCTTAGCTGTCGGCTAATTGCCAGCTCCCATCTCTCTCCACAGTTAATCAGCTGTTGATGATATCCTGCTCGTCAGTCCTGCCTACTTAAGCCGTCAAGTCCAGAGGATCTCTGCCTTTGCCTTGGTCAACATCACAGAAACTATCTCCTGCGATCCTGTTCAAGACTTGCTTTGCTGACATCCCTTCTGGCTCCAGATCCTGCTTGCTGTTCCACTACATTGATTCCTGACTTCTGGCTTGGCTGACTATCCGTTCCAGTTACTGAACTTTGGCTATGTTTTGACTACGTTTGTTACTTTTATTATTAAACAAGTGTGAATTAACTGTACTTCTGTCTCGGCCTGATTTCATGGTTTCTGACACAAATGCATTATTTTACATTTTTCTACATTAAAACTCATTTGCCATGTAGTTGCCCACCCCATTAATTTGTTCAGATCTTCTTTCAAGGTTTCCACATCCTGCGGTCAAGTTATTGCCCTGCATAGCTTAGTGTCGTCCCCAAATACAGAGATTGAGCTGTTTACCCCATCCTCCAGGTCGTTTATGAACAAATTAAACAGGATTGGTCCCAGCAGAGAACCCTGGGGGGATTCCACTTCCCACCCCTGATCATTCTGAGTATTCCCCATTTATCAACACCCTCTGAACTCGCCCTTGTAGCCAGTTTTCAATTCATGTACTCACCCTATGGTCCATGCCAACGGACCTCACTATCTAAATGGCAGTTCACCTCCTCATAGAAGGTTAATAGATTGGTTTGGCAAGAATGATTCTTCATGAATCCATGCTAATTACTGCTAATGATACCGTTTTCATTACTAAAATCTTGTATATAGTCCCTTATCATCCCCTCCAAGAGCTTGCATACTATTGATGTTAGGCTAACTGGTCTGTAATTTCCAGGGATGTATTTTGGCCCTTTTTTAGATATTGGTGCTACATTGGCTTTTCCCCAATCAGCTGGTACCATTCCAGTCAGTAGACTGTCAGTAAAAATTAGGAACAATGGTCTGGCAATTACTTGACTGAGTTCCCTAAGTACCCTCGGGTGCAAGCTATCTGGTCCCAGTGATTTATTAATGTTGAGTTTCCCAAGTCTATTTCTAATTCTGTCCTCTGTTAGCCATAAGGGTGCTTCCTGTGATGTGTCATGAGGACAAGCACTGCAGTTTTGGTTACTGAAGCCCCCCGATTCCCCTGTGAAGACTGAGGAGAAGAATAAATTCAATACCTTCGCCATCACTGCATCCATTGTAACCAGATGTCCTTCCTCATTCTTTATGGGGCCAATATGGTCTGTCCTCCTTTTTTAATGTTTATATACATAAAGAATTTTTGGGGATTTTATTTGATCTCCTCCGCTAAGAGTCTTTTGTGTTCTATCTTAGCCGCCCTAATTGCACCCTTACATATCTTGTTGCATTCTTTGTAAAGTCTGAATGCTGATAAAGTTCCCTCAGCCTTGTATTTTTGGAAGGCCTTCTCCTTTGCTTTTATATGCATTTTTACATTATAGTTAAGCCATCCAGGACTTTTGTTCGCTCTTTTAAATTTGTTACCCCATGGGATGCACTGGCTAATGCTCTTATTCAATATGCTCTTAAAGCAAACCCATCTCTCCTTTGTGTTCTATGATTCTAAGATTTTATCCCAATTTATATCTTCTAGCAAGGTTCGTAGTTTAGAGAAGTTGGCTCTTTTGAAATTCAGTGTCTTTGTGTTCCCTTTGTGTTTCCTATTTGTGTGATTTATACTGAAGCCTGTGATCGCTGTTTCCTAAATTGCCCCGTATTTCCACATCCATGATCAGGTCTGTATTGTTGGCCCCATAAAGAATGAGGAAGGAAATCTGGTTACAAAGGATGGGGAGATGGCGAAGGTATTGAATTTATTCTTCTCCTCAGTCTTCTTGAGGGAATCAGGGGCTTCAGTAACCAAAACTGCAGTGTTTATCCTCATGACACATCACAGGAAGCGCCCTCATGGCTAATGGAGGACTGAATTAGAAATAGACTTGGAAAACTTAACATTAATAAGTCACTGGGACCAGATGGCTTGTACCCGAGGGTCCTTAGGGAACTCAGTCAAGTAATTGCCAGATCATTGTTCCTAATTTTTACTGACTAGAATGGTACCAGCTGATTGGAGAAAAGCCAATGTAGCACCAATATTTAAAAAAGGGCCAACATACATCCCTAGGAATTACAGACCAGTTAGCCTAACATCCATAGTATGCAAGCTCTTGGAGGGGATGATAAGGGACTATATACAAGATTTTAGTAATGAAAACGGTATCATTAGCAGTAATCAGCATGGATTCATGAAGAATCGTTCTTGCCAAACCAATCTATTAACCTTCTATAAATGAGGTGAGCTGCCATCTAGATAAAGGAAAGCCTGTAGACGTGGTGTATCTGGATTTTGCAAAAGCATTTGACACAGTTCCCCATAAACGTTTACTGTATGAAGTAAGGTCTGTTGGCATGGATCATAGGGTGAGTACATGGATTGAAAACTGGCTACAAGGGTGAGTTCAGAGGGTGGTGATAAATGGGGAGTACTTGGAATGGTCAGGGGTGGAAAGTGGGGTCCCCCAGGGTTCTGTGCTGGGACCAATCCTATTTAATTTGTTCATAAACGACCTGGAGGATGAGGTAAACAGTTCAATCTCTGTATTTGCGGACGATACTAAGCTACGCAGGGCAATAACTTCTCCACAGGATGTGAAAACCTGGCAATAAGATCTCAACAAATTAATGGGGTGGGCAACTACATGGCAAATGAGGTTTAATGTGGAAAAATGTAAAATAATGCATTTGGGTGGCAAAAATGCAATCTACTCACCGGGGGGAGAACCTCGGGGGGGATTCAAGGATGGAAAAGGACCTGAGGGTCCTAGTAGATGATAGGCTCAGCAATGGCATGCAATGCTAAGCTGCTGCTAACAAAGCAAACAGAATATTGGCATGCATTAAAAAGGGGATTAACTCAAGAGATAAAGCGATAACTCTCCCACTCTACAAGACTCTGGTCTGGCCTCACCTGGAGTATGCTGTCCAGTTCTGGGCACCAGTCCTCAGGAAGGATGTACTAGAAATGGAGCGAGTACAGAGAACAAAGCTAATAAAGGGACTGGAGGATATTAGTTATGAAGAAAGGTTGCGAGCACTGAACTTATTCCCTCTGGAGAAGAGATGCTTGAGAGGGGATATGATTTCAATATACAAATTCCATACTGGTGACCCTGCAATAAGGATAAAACTTTTCAGTGGAAGGGAGTTTAATAAGACATGTGGCCACTCATTAAAATTAGAAGAAAAGAGGTTTAACCTTAAACTGCATAGAGGGTTCTTTACTGTAAGAGCGGCAAGGATGTGGAATTCCCTTCCACAGGCGGTGGTTTCAGCGGGGAGCATCGATGGTGTAAAAAAACGATTAGGTAAGCACCTAAACGACCACAACATACAGGGTTATACAATGTAATACTGACATATAATCACACACATAGGTTGGACTTGATGGACTTGAGCTCTGAGCTGGTGAATCGGGCAGTGGTGTATTTAGGTTTTGTGCTGCCCTAGGCCTGACTAAGCTCGCGCACCCCCCCTAATTTAACTATGACCCACCCCTTTCTGTCAAGGCCACACCCCTTCCTTTTTAAGATCCGCCCTGTCATCTTCATGGGAGGACAGAGGGACGCCACGGGAAGAGGACAAAGGGACGCCGCGGGAGGAGGACAGTGAGCGATACAGCATCTTTTCATTTGGGGGTAAGGGGATATGTGCTGGGTGCTTTGGGAGGTTCTTGCACTGAAGTCGTGTCCCTCCTCTGTGGCTCCTACCTCCTCTTGGCTGTGTACTGAGTGTGTGTGGCTGACAGTGGGGAGAGAGGTGTGGGCTGCTACTGAAAGCCCATCGCCGCTTGTGGGACTCCGGGCGGCAGATGTCCTAGGTGCCCACGCTGGCACATCCCTGTCTGGCCAGTTACCGAAACTCAGTGCCGTAACTTGTTTTGGGCTCTGGGACAGTGGTGTCACTAGGGTTGGCCTAGAGGATATCAGGTTAGGTACTTCCTAATTGCTCAGTTCCTGAGAACAGTAATGAATAATGGCCAACAGGCTCTCTTACCAGATCCGGTGAAACTGCAACAGTGATCCCTCCGGCTGGACGTTCACTCACTCTGGGTTGCCCAGGCCAACTCTAGTCAGTAGTGTAGCATCTCTACCCTGGCAGTGGCTTCATCTTTCTCCCCCTCTGTTGGTGCGGGTACAGCGTGGCTCTCTGGTGGTGCGGGTACTGCGTGGCTCTCTGGTGGTGCGGGTACAGTGTGGCTCTCTGGTGGTGCGGGTACAGCGTGGCTCTCTGGTGGTGCGGGTACAGCGTGGTTCTGGTGTTGCGGGAACAACGTCTGTCTGGTGGTGCGGGAACAACGTGGCTCTCTCTCTGGTGGTGCGTGGCTCCCTCTCTGGTGGTGCGGGTACAGCGTGGCTCTCTGGTGGTGCGGGTACAGCGTGGCTCTCTGGTGGTGCGGGTACAGCGTGACTCTCTGGTGGTGCGGGTACAGCGTGGCTCTGGTGGTGTGGGTACAGCGTGGCTCTGGTGGTGCGGGTACAGCGTGGCTCTCTGGTGGTGCGGGTACAGCGTGGCTCTCTGGTGGTGCGGGTACAGCGTGGCTCCCTATCTGGCTTCCCCCAGCACAGTACTCTCTTTTTCTCCTCCTGTAACCCCCCCCAGCAGAGTGCATGCATGCTGGGGGCTGTAGCATGATGTCTGTGGACACACACAGGGCTGCCATTCTTCAGGGATTACTCTTCCCATGATGCCCCCAGAGTCTTCTGATTGGCCCTCTGCTGTGGCCAATTATGGGGTGAGAAACAGCAGTCAGGAAGCTGGGCAGCGGCACAGGGAAACCAATTAGAGCCGCTCTCTCTCTCTTCTCTCTTCGGCTGACAGAAAGAGGAGGGGGGCGAGCGGGGGAGATACACAGACAGCCCGCGTCTCTCCTCTCCCTGTCACAGCGCTGCTCCATTTACCAGAGAACTCCCCCGCTCGCCCCCCCTCCCCTTTCTGTCAGCTGAACGGAGAAGAGAAAAGAAAGAGAGAGAGCGGCTCTAATTGGTTTTGTCATGCCGCCGCCCAGCTTCCTCCCTGCTGTTTGCCTCCCCATGATTGGCCACATTAGAGAGAGAGAATCACAGCTTTACAGGGGCGGCTTGACAGCTCCTGATTTAACTGCTTCCTGGCCCCATCTGCAGCCGCGAGGCCACTGCACTCCCAAGCTGTACTCCTGATGTGCCCTGCTGTGCGGGAGGAGAGCGGGTGCCGTTTGGGGGGGGGGGGGGGCGGCTTTTTGCCGCCCCCCCACAAAGTGCCGCCCTAGGCCTGGGCCTTGTTGGCCTAGGCCAAAACACAGCACTGGAATCGGGGAGTGTGAATTCTGACACAGATCGCCAGTGAAGTGCTGAGATTGCAGCTTCATAACCTGGCCGTTTCTGTGTCAGTCAATGACAGCTCAGTGTGTGCAGATGATCGGTGCAGAACATGTTCTCCCCCGATCATCTCTTTTTTAAAAACCATTAATGAACCAAGATCATCGGTGATCCTCGGGTTCACAGTTTCATAAACGGACACCTTCATGGGAAATTGCATTGTGGAAGTCCAGTAGATGTAGTTTAAGTGTAAACATGTACCTCTAGTAACCACATTTACTCCAGCATTAAAAGGAATAAGAAAGATAATCAAAGATTTGCAACCTATCATAACAGAGGATGAAACACTGAAAGAAATATTCCAACAACCCCCAATGCTAGCTTTCAGGCAACCACCCAACCTCAGACATAAATTAATCAGCAGGATACTTCATTCTGATTATGAAGTCACAAATAAAGGAACCAAGCCCTGCAACAAAAAACACTGCATACTGTAGCCAATCAATCCGTTCAAAGAGTGTGAGTCACACACACGACAGAAATGACAAAAAAATAATGAATTTACACAGACACACCACAAGGAACAAAAGGAAGAGCATTTCTGCATAAAAGATAATGGACTAATAACTGACCTCAGTTTTCTAAATCACTATCGCTAACAGTTTTACCGCCCCTCTCACCTCTGTAACTCTTCCCCCTCTTATTCCATAGTGCTCTCCCTGCCTTATCTCACTAACTATCCAAGTTTAATTATTATTGCTGTTTATGTTTGTTTATGTTTTTTTCTCTTATGCCGCGTACACACGGTCGGACTTTCCGGCATACTTGGTCCGGCGGACCAGAGTGTGCCGGACAATCCGCCCGTGTGTGGGCGGCGGCGGACTTTTCCGGCGGACTTCTTCCCAAAAGCCCGCCGGACCTAGATTTGAAGAAAGTTTCAAATCTTTCCGTCGGACTCAGTTTCGGGCGGAAGGTCCGCTCGTGTGTGTGCTGGTCCGACGGAAAGCCCGCTCGTGTGTAGGCTGGTCCGACAGACCAAATACGACACGAGGGCAGGGTATTGCATCTCGCGCTCGCTGCAATAGGAAAAACAAATCTTCCTATTGCGGCGAGCGCGGGGCATACCAGGCCCTTAGGTCTGGTATGGATTATAAAGGGGAACCCCGCTACGCCGAAAAAACGGCGTGGGGTCCCCCTAAAATCCATACCAGACCCCGATCCGAGCACGCAGCCTGGCCGGTCAGGAAAGGGGGTGGGGACGAGCGAGCGCCCCCCCCCCTCCTGAACCGTACCAGGCCGCATGCCCTCAACATGGGGGGGGGGTGGGTGCTTTGGGGGAGGGGGGCGCCCTGCGCCCCCCCCCCAAAGCACCTTGTCCCCATGTTGATGAGGACAAGGGCCTCTTCCCGACAACCCTGGCCGTTGGTTGTCGGGGTCTGCGGGCGGGGGCTTATCGGAATCTGGGAGCCCCCTTTAATAAGGGGGCCCCCAGATCCCGGCCCCCCACCCTATGTAAATGAGTATGGGGTACATGGTACCCCTACCCATTTACCTAGGAAAAAAGTGTAAGTAATAAAACACACTACACAGGTTTTTAAAATATTTTATTAAACAGCTCCGGGGGGGGGGATCTTCCTCCGGCTTCGGGGGTCTTCTTCCGGCTTCGGGGGTCCCTCCGCTTCATCTTCTCCCGGCGTCCGGTTGGTTCTTCTCTCTTCTCTCTGGGCATGCTGGGACTGTGACGTTTTAGGGGGCGTGGTCAACATCACCCAGTGACCACGCCCCCTAAAACGTCACAGTCCCAGCATGCCCAGGGACTGTGACATCAAAAGGGGGCGGGGTCTCCACCTATATAAGTCACAACGCAGCCCTCGGAGAGCAGTCCAGCAGGAGAGAGCGTCGTGTCAACATCTGGGGAAGAGAAGCCCAGAAGCCCAGAAGCCCAGAAGCCCAGAAGTCCGGACCTCTGCTGGCAAGAGAGCTACTTGAAGACAGCAGAGGAGCCGGCCGAAGAACAGGAACACCGGGAGAAGAGAGCGGAGAAGAACCAACCGGACGCCGGGAGAAGATGAAGCGGAGGGACCCCCGAAGCCGGAAGAAGACCCCCGAAGCCGGAGGAAGATCCCCCCCCCCGGAGCTGTTTAATAAAATATTTTAAAAACCTGTGTAGTGTGTTTTATTACTTACACTTTTTTCCTAGGTAAATGGGTAGGGGTACCATGTACCCCATACTCATTTACATAGGGTGGGGGGCCGGGATCTGGGGGCCCCCTTATTAAAGGGGGCTCCCAGATTCCGATAAGCCCCCGCCCGCAGACCCCGACAACCAACGGCCAGGGTTGTCGGGAAGAGGCCCTTGTCCTCAACATGGGGACAAGGTGCTTTGGGGGGGGGGGGCGCAGGGCGCCCCCCTCCCCCAAAGCACCCACCCCCCATGTTGAGGGCATGCGGCCTGGTACGGTTCAGGAGGGGGGGGGCGCTCGCTCGTCCCCACCCCCTTTCCTGACCGGCCAGGCTGCGTGCTCGGATCGGGGTCTGGTATGGATTTTAGGGGGACCCCACGCCGTTTTTTCGGCGTAGCGGGGTTCCCCTTTATAATCCATACCAGACCTAAGGGCCTGGTATGCCCCGCGACGGGGCTCGCAAGGTGTCAATCTCGCCGATAAAAGCGGCAAGATTGACATCCTTTTCTAGTCCCGTCGCACCTGAGTCACGTTCAAAATGAACGGACTTGTCCGTGTGTGGGCAAGTCCGTTCATTCTGAAAGTCCGCCGGAACTCCGGCGAAAGTCCGTCGGAAAGACGGGCGGACTTAGCCCGCCGGAAAGTCCGGGTGTGTGTGGGCAAGTCCGTCCGTTTTAAAGTCCGGCGCACCTGGCGGACAAAGTCCGTCAGAAAGTGTGCCGGACCAAGTAGGATAGAAAGTCCGCTCGTGTGTACGCGGCATTAGAGATTGTTTTATTAATATTCTGCTAAAACTTTGTGTATTAGTACTTATTGGACCTTAAAGCTGGGTTCACACTCCGCATCCAATTCGCATGTCAGGAGACAGTGACCGACTCTCAATTGAGCAGGTTCACACAGCTCCCAGACGGCTGCAGAACGGTTTGCAGAAGAGTCCTGTGCATCCTCTGGTCTGTTTCAGGTCCGAATCCAGCCAAAAATATAGGCCTTATTTGTCCCTGAAGCGGAGAACAGGGATGCACCGGACCCCTGCTGTGAGCCGCCCTGCACAGCAGTGTGAACCCAGCCTTAAGAAGGGGGTATATCCCAAAAGGTTGTCCTGAAAATTTGGATGTTATTGCAAATAAAATTAATAAGGGGGATGGAGGACCTCAGCTATGAGGATCCATTACCACTTCCCAACTGGGCCAATTCTGATACTTCTCTCCTACACGCAAAAATCTCCTTTTTTTTGTTCTGCTATAAAATTACTTAGAACCCCCAAACATTATATATATATTTTTAGCAGATTAAAATGAATAAAATGATAGGTGTTTAATAAATTAACAACTCACAAGCTTTAGCTAAGAAGGAATTTGATGGTAAATAAAGGAGAAAGGGGATAGTGGAGGATTTTAAAATCAAAATTCTCCATAGGTGACGCTTTACACGCCTTTACAAGTTACCAGGTTGGAGATAAACAGGAGGTCTGGTGCTAGAATTATCGCTCTCACTCTTACGTTTGCAACAATACCTCACATGTGTGGTGCCATCACCGTTGCCATATGCGTGCGGTAGTAACGTATGCATTCACATTTGTGCAAAAGCACGAGGAGATAGGGGTGCTTTATATTTTTTTCCTATTAGACCCCAGATCCTCCCTCTGGCCTCTAATGCAGCCGATCAAACAGACATCAGCCTAAGAGGCTGCTTTCCTGGCTAACAGCCAGGTAAACAGAGAGGCGAACCGGAAGCGACGAAAACCTTGCAGCTTCCTGTTTCCGCGGTCACAGAGAGGGTGGAACGACGTGAATTCCTCTCTCTCTGTTCTGTTCATCCGTTACTTCCGGTCGCATCGGTGGGAGGGGGGTGGGACTAGCCACTCAAATCACTTCTGCTGAAAAGGGAATCGCCGGCTGCAAATTTTTAAAATGGGGATAATGCCCGCAGGTTCAGGCATCATCCCGGTATAACCATTGCCAACCGAGGACGTCCATGGATGTCCTACAGTTGGCAAGTGGTTAAATAGATTACGCTTATTCATGCTAGAGAAGAGGCACTTAAAGCAGTATTAAACTCTACAAACATTTTAAAATGGGCCCCTGCAGGTTTGTGTCAATGTGCTAGTATGCCCTGCAAAGTAGCACATTATGATAGATTTCCATTTCAAAAAGAGCCCAGTCACTACTGGTGCTTTAATCTTCGCCCAATCTTCTTTCTGAGTTCATGCTCTCTGGCTGTTTGAATGGCCGGACTGCAATGATATGTGAGACTTTTTGGGAGCCTAGCCGCATACAGGTGCTGGAACTCCAATGACCCCTTTGAAAGCCTAAAGGTGCGTAATTCCCTTTTTTCACTTCATCACTAATGACAAATGAACCCCTTTCGGAAAGTGAACCATTTGCTGAGAGGCAAAGAAGATTTAATTTTTTGCCACAAGTTTTGTGAAAATTACCAAATTTGTTTTTATTACACAAAGTTGTCGCTTAAATGATATATTTTCACAAATGCCATGGGTATATGTGGAATTACACCCCAAAATATATTCTGCTGCTTTCCACATGTGTGAGTCTTTTAGGGAACCTAGCGGCATACGAGTGCCGAAAACCCGCTTCAGGCTTTTAAAGGGCATAAATTGCTCATTTCACTTCCTCACTACCTATTACAGTTTCAGAGGCCCTGAAATGCCAAAACACCACAACCCCCACCCCCCAAAATTACCCTTTTTCGGAAAGTAGACACACTGAACTATTTGTTGAGAGGCATGTTGAGACCATGGAAGATTTTATTTTTTGCCACAAGTTCAGGAAAATTACAAACATTTTCTTTTTTTTTTACACAAAGTTGTCACTTAAATGATATATTGCTCACACATGCCATGGGGATATGCGGAATTACACCACAAAATACATTCTGCTACAGTGGCGGCTGGTGGTTTTTTCGTTTGGGGGGGCAAGCAATCACCCCCTCTCGCAGCACCTCAACACCCCCCACTGTTTGCCGGTCCACCGGCACTTACCCGATGAGCGGACAGGGGGACCGGCTGTGGCAGGCATCTTCCGTGTCCTTCTGAGATTTCGGCGGCTTCCGCCGTGCGTCTCTTCCCCTCCTCCTAGGCATCCAATAGGATTGCCTAACCTTTCAGCCAATTGGGAAACAGTTAACAGACCCGTGCTTCTTGATTGGCGGAGAGGCGATTCAGTGTTAGAAAAGCAAATATTCATTTGCTTTTCTACCACATCTGGGTGGACTCTGAGCGCAATGCTCTGCGCCCCAAGTACACCCTATTTTGAAGCCTTTTAGAGTCTATGGCTCTAATCAGGTGCTTCAAAAAATCACCCTGGCCACTGTAGTTCAGGCACCTTGTGTCCAAAAAGGGGCTGGGTGCCTGAATAGGGGGTGGCAGCGACAACCATGAATAGCTTCATGCAATGCATGAATCTATCTATTATGCATATAGGGGGATGGCGAGGATAGCAGGGGCGGTGCCCGTGCACCCTTAATGCACGGGCTGCCCTTGTTCTGCTACTTCTGAGTGTGGGAAAACCACATGTAACATACTTTTTGGCAGCCTAACCACGTACAGGTCCCCAAAATCCAATGACCACCTTCAGGCTTTTAAAGGGTATATTTCCTCGTCACTTTCTCACTTCCTATCACAGTTTCAGGCCCTGAAATGCCAGGATAGTACAAACACCCTCCCAAATGACCCCTTTTTGGAAAGTAGACACCCCAAGAATTTGATAAGAGGCATGCTGAGTATTTTGCAGATCTGATTTTTTGTCACAAGGTTCTGAAAAATAAAAAAATAAAATAAAAAATACATTTTTGTTTTCTTTCTTCATTTTCCAAAAACTTATGGCAAAAAATGAGATCTGCAAAGTAATTAACATGCCTCTTAGCACATACCCTGGAGTGTCTTCTTTCAAAAAAAGGGTCATTTGGCAGTGTTTTGTACTTTGATAGGTAGAGAAGAAAGACTGCCAAAAGTCTCTCACATATGGTAAGTAGCAGAATGTATTTTGGGGTGTAATTCCTCATATACCCATGGCATGTGTGAGCAATATATCATTTAAGTGACAACTTTGTGTATAAACAAAATTATTGTCATTTTCCAGAAACTTGTGACAAAAAATAAAATCTCTCATGGACTTAACATGCCTCTCAGCAAATAGCTTGGGGTGTCTACTTTCCAAAAAGGGGTAATTTAGGGGGGGTTCTGTACTATCCTGGCATTTCAGGGCCTCCAAAACTGTGATAGGTAGCCAGGAAGTGTAATGAGGGAATAACGCCCTTTAAAAGTCTGAAGGTGCTTATTTGATTTTGAATGCCTGTACATGGCTAAACTGCCAAAAAGTCTCTGACATTTGTATCCACATACTTAGGAGAAGTAGCAGAATGTGTTTTGGGGTATATTTCCACATATACACATGGCATTGTTGGAAATATCTTATTAACGTGACAAATTTGAGTTAAAAAAAAAATCCTTTTCCAAAAACTGGTTAAAAAAAAATAAAATCTTTCATGCACTCAACATGCCTCTCGGCAAATACCTTAGGGTAGGCAACCTTTGAGAGGTGATGATCTACCATGACAACATGGAGGAGATCAAAAAGTGCCACACACTTTTTTTTTTAGGATAACTATCAAGCCACCAAAGGTCAGTAGCGGGTAAGGCAGTGTAAAGAGGTCAGTAGTGGGTGGGGCAGTGCACAGAGGTCAGTAGGATGCAGGGCAATGTACAAAGGTCAGTAGTAGGTAGGGCAATGTACAAAGAGCAGTAGTAGGTAGGGCAGTGTACAGGGGTCAGTAGGATGTAGGGCAGTGTACAGGGGGTCAGTAGGATGTAGGGCAGTGTACAGAGGTCAGTAGTTGGTAGGGCAGTGTACAGAGGTCAGTATTAGGTAGGGCTGTGTACAGAGGTCAGTAAATGTAGGGCAGTATACAGAGGTCAGTAGTAGGCAAGGCCGTGTACAGAGGTCAGTAAATGTAGGGCAGTATGATGTCACCCACTTTAAAGAACTGGAAAGGAGGGCTGGCAGGGATCAGCGCTCTACACTCGGAGCTGCAAGAGCCCTTAGCTCTTTTCTTCTCTGTGCAGCTCTGCCAATCTACGTGGGGGCGGGGAGCACTTGCGAGTCGGCAGGAACCTGATGGTGATCTACCTGTCACCTGCCTGTGGTCAACAGGTAGATTGTGATCGACGGGTTGCCGAACCCCGTCTTAGGGTGTCTGCTTTCCAAAAAGGGGTAATTGGGGGGGGGTGTTTGAACTGTCCTGGCATTTTATCCCCAACATTAGAAGCTTATGCCATACATCACCCACTCTTCTAACCACTTTAAGACCAAGCCTTTTCTTACAATTTGTTTACATGAAAAAATATTTTTTGTTTGCTAGAAAATCAATTTGAACCTTAAAACATTACATATTTTTTTTTAAAGCAAAGGCGCTAGAAAATTAAATGGCGGGTGTTGCAATTTTTTTATGTCGCACAGTATTTGCGTGGCAGTTTTTCAAACGCAAATTTTTGGGAAAAAAAACCCACTTTTTTAAAATTTAACCAGGATGTGCACTGAGGGAGGGATGTGCACTGATAATCAGCACATTGATTATCATTGTAGCCCCTATCAGAGGTGCCCACCACAATGCCAATCAGTGCCCACCCAAATCCTATCAGTGCCCATTAGTAATGCCTCCTCATCAATGCTACCTATCAGTGCCATCTATTAGTGCCCATCAGTGCTGCCTATCAGTGCCCATTAATTCTACATATCAGTGCCACCTCATCAATGCCACTTTATCAGTGCCCATTAGTGCAGCCTCATCAGTGGCCGTTAGTGAAGGAGAAAACAAAATTTTATAACAGAAACAAAGAAAAACTTTTTTTTTTTTCAAAAGAAACTCTATTTTTGGGAAGAAAATTATAAAAATTTTGTTTGGGCACAGTGTTGTATGACTGAGCAATTGTCATTCAAAGTATGACAGCGCTGAAAGCTGAAAATTGTCCTGGACAGGAAGTGGGAAAAGTGCCCTGGATTGAAGTGGTTAATGCCCAATTGTTTGATAAAATATAAAAGAGGATGTTACGTCGAGTAAAGAGATACCAAACATGACATGATTTAAAATTGCTCATGCCTGTGCAACAGCGACAAACTACATGCATTTTTAATATTCCCAGGCGACGCGTTAAAAGCCTTTACTTTTTTTAATTATTATTTATTTTGTATTTTTTTTCATAGGCAGTGGCAGGTACTCTTTTCTGAGAAATCTGGGGTCTATTAACTACTTCAATACCGCAGAATGTCATAGGATGTTCTTGGCTTTCAGTGGGGATATCTGAATGATGGCTGCAGCTACAGGCATTATTCAGATATAACTTTTTTCAGCTGGCGATTCCCTGCACTGTATGAACAATCATAGCAACTGTTCAGCTGCTTGATTGTTCTTACAGGTGTCAGGAGGGGATATCCCCCCTCCCGCCGCCCTCCGGTGCTACTACCGGCTTGCCTGTTCAATCGGCGAGCCGAAGAAGGAATCCGCTGGAAGTTAGCCATAGAGAAAACCGAGGACCAGATGGTCCCTGGCAGTCTCTATGACTCTCGGAGGCCCGGGCACGTTGTTATGACATCACGTCCGGGCCTGGAGGAAGTAAACAATGCCTGGAAAGACTGAGATAGTTTATTTATTTATTTTATCTCAGGCTTTCCAACCTGAAGGAGAGATGTGGGGTCTTATATACCCCACATCTCTCCATAAAGAGGACCTGTTATGCCCTATTCCTATTACAAGGGATGTTTATATTTCTTGTAATAGGAATAAAAGTGATTACATTTTTTTTTTAAAGGGAAAGTGTAAACATAAAAAAGTATATAAAATAAACAATAAAAAAAAAGCACCCCCCTCCCCGCGTACTCATACGCAGAAGCGAATGCATACGTAGGTCGTATCCACATATGTAAACGATGTTGAAAACACACATGTGAGGTATCACCACGAAGGTTCGCGCTAGAGCAATAATTCTGCGGTATCTATTTACTCAGCATAACATCATCTGTCACATTGTACAAAAAAATCTGGGTAACTTAACTGTTTTGGTTTTTGTTTTATTAATGAAAGTGTTTTTTTTTTTCCACAAAAAAATCACGTTTGAAAAATTGCTGCGCAAATACCGTGTGATATAAAAAGTTGCAATGACTGCCATACTGCCATTTTATTTCCTAGGGTCTCTGCTAAAAAAAAAAAATATATATATATATATATATATATATATATATATATATATATATATATAATGTTTGAGGGTTCTGAGTAAGTTTCTAGGAAAAAAATAATGATTTTTCCATGTAGGAGAGGAGTTCTAGAATTTGCGTGGTAGTGGAAGTGATTAAACTCTACATCTCTCCTCTGCCCTTAAAGCATCTGATCACACCAAGATCGGTATGATCAGATGCTTTCCCAATTTAAAAATGGCTCTGTTTATATCCGGCAAAATCGAAGTGATGAAATGCTCGTAGCTTCCGGTTTCTTAAACCATAGAGATGACTTTCTCTGGGAAGTGGGAAGGGAAAGCCCGAGAAAGCCATGAAAGGTGGCTAATTAGGATTAGGCCACTAGGATTGCTTTTGCATGAAAGCCGACCGCTGGGTGAAAAAAACCATACCGGGATGTTGCCTGCGGCTGCAGGCATCATCCCGGTATAACCACTCAAAGTCCAGCAACTTACTAGTATGTCGCTGGTCCTTGTTGGTCATATACAGTATGTAATGTTCTTTTTTTCATGCAGACTATCTAACATCTTTCGAGACCCTGTGTGAATGTGTACCCTAGACTGTGCTGTGCTGTACCCTAGGTACCCTGTGGCCAGGACAGGAGGGAGAAAAAAAGCGCGTGTCATGACTAATTCTGCATCTGCTACAAACATCTTTTTTTGGGTGTACCAAGGAGGACATCCGGAAAATGTCTCTCATGCATCCGGCTAACTGCATCTGGATTTGGGGATTGGGCCACAGCACCTTCTGGATACAAATCTTGTCCTGAAATTTTAAAAAGGAGCCACTTCGTCCTGTTGCTTTGTAAAGTACAAAAGTGTTGTACACAGCCAATTAAAATAAATATACAGACACTTCCTTGTACCAGCGTCTGGCTTTACGGGAAACTAAGTATATGGCCCCATCATCTGGTCGATAAAGTCCACCTCTCCCATTTTAAAGTTGTAGTCCTGGACACAGAGGGGCTTATCAACAACACCAGACGCCGTTATAATTTGGACTGTATCTGCGGGAATAGCAGACGGGATGAAAACATCCAATTTGTCCTTCCACTTCATTGCAACCATTTCATTATTTCTCAAGCAGGTTTCTCCCCCTTTTTAAGTCAGGTATTTACAAGCCATTGGGGGAAGCCCTGGCAATTAGGTCGCACGGTGCCACACGAGCCAATTCCAGGATTAAAAAAGTGTCTAAAAAGTGCTATGCTTGTATAATAATTGCCCACAAGTGGTACCCCTTTTGGAATAAGGGTGACACAAAGTCCCATGCTATCTTGCCACTGCTCCCCGTGTTGTCTGGGAATCTGGGGGGCTCCATGTGACAGGATCTTTTCCCTCTTAAATCTGAAAAGTACATGTATGGCCTGTAGTCTTCTCACAGAAGAGCTTATACATTTTGACCCCATATCTGGCATGCTTGCTGGGGAGATACCATTTGAATGCAAGGCGGGCAGAATAATTAATGAGGTACTCATCTACTAAGATATTTTTTCGGGGTGTATACACACCTGGGAATTTCTGGTTAAGGTGTTTTACGAGGGGCTGAATTTTGTGGAGCTGATCATTCAGAGTCACCCCGAGAACAACAGCTTGTATTGTCGTTGAAATGCATAAATCGCTTTATATTCTCATATTTATGCCTTACCCAGGCAGCAGAGAACATGGGCATATAATGAATCGGGTCTTTGGACCAAAATGACCGCGACACATTCTTTTTAGTCATGTCCGTGTTGAGGGTTGGGCCCAAAAAAGTTTTAAACTCAGAAACTGTTCTGGCAAGGAACGTATTTGGGTTGGCATCAAAGAACTACTCGACATATAAATTGCTTTGGTCCACAATCAATCGATACAGATCTGTGAAAAACAGCTTAAAAAAAGGGGAGTAGTTAAATTTGCTGTTTCCACAGCAGTGAATTGGGCAGTGAATGGGGGAAGTACGGGTGCTGCAGAATCTGTGGGCTGCCATATGGACTTGCAAGCACATCAGGAAGGACACTATGGACTCTACGGGCCTGTCTTCTAATTCCTCGGTGTCTGAGGGACACTACTTGTGCTAGCCACTGCACCAGCTTGGACTGCACTTCTGGGACTCGCCACGAGACACTGCAGTGCTAGTATGTAAAAGACCAGGATGCACTAGGTTGCTGGTGCTCGCCAAATCACTAAAAGGTAGTTTGGCACTAGTACTGGCACTCTGCTGCATGTGAGAATCATTTTGCAACTGTAGCACCTCAGCAACATGGGCACAGGATCGGGTACTGACTTTAACAGGAACCTCTTCTCCATCGTCTGAGCTAGCTGTCAGGGTGCCGCTGTTCTCTACAAGGTTCATATTCTGAGCCTGATTGTGTCAGTGAGGACCTCACTTTGCTCTCAGCTGACATACTCAGAATCCTGTATGCCTCTTCACTAGTGTACCTGAGACTGGACTTGTTTGGGGGGGGGGGGGGGTGGAAGGGCTAAGCACAGGTGCTGGCAGGTGTCCGGCCGATCCTACGTTTTTAGGGAAATTATACTATTAGGGACGCTAGTATAGTTTTGATCTGATCAAAGATACTAATCCGTTCAGACACTATACTAGTAATGGAGGTTTATACTGTGTTTGTGATAGTGTTGATGGCAATCAAAGGGTTAAACGTGATAATGATTATGTGGCGGGTATTCTAACGGTATCTGGCGTCACCCGTGACACTAATACAGTGATCAGTGAAAAAATCTGTACACTGTACTAATGACACTGGTGACAGGGCAGTGAAAGGGTTAACTGTGCCTAACTATGTGATTGTGTGTGGCTTTTACTCACTGTATGATGTGCTCTCTTCTCTCACTTGAACAGAAAAGGGCTCCAGGAGAGATCACAGTTTCGTGCCTGAGTTTTGTAAACACAGGCACATGTTGCCTGAGTTTTGTAAACACAGGCACATGCTGATCTGTGATTCGCCAGGACCGATCAGCAGGTCCCAAAAATCATTGGCCTAGACCTGAAGACCGATTGGTACTGTGTCAAATCACAGCACTGCTAGGCCGGTGGGCAAGCGCCCCCTACAAGGGAGAGCGGATCTCACACCTAGTACGCGATCCAGCGCAGCAGGGCTGCCTTTCTGCTGTATATGTAAGGCCTATGGTTGGCAAGTGGTTAATACCACTATAACCCCTTCATGCTGATGTAACGCAAATTTCAGCTTTCGGAATCAAAGGGTTGTACCGGGGAGCTGCCTGCAGCTGCAGGCATCACCCCGGTACTGTTTTTTGGAGCTTTGGCTTTCTTGTAATAACAGTCGGCTTTCTTGTAATAACAACCAATGTGGCTAGTCAGGTGCTCGGCTGTTATTACAAGCAGCGAGAAGGGATGTCCCCCCCCTCCTGTGGCTTGCCTGGGCTCTCCTGTCCCACCGGGAGGCCCAAGCGACTAGCCGGCACATCCGCTGGCTGGGCGGAGACTAGGGTTACCACCTCATCCCTTTAAACCCGAACACATATTAATTACATTTCTGAAGCTACTTTACAGGTTCTGAAGCTAATTTAATGCAGATAAGGCACTAAGTGAGTTTAATTACCACCCTAATCAGCCACTGAACCTGTGTAATTGACATGTGTTCTGGTTTAAAGGGATGCGGTGCCAACCCTACCGGATACCCAAACAAAGGCAGAACCGGCTTTGATCGGGTCTTGGATCTAGTAAGCCGCAAGTGATTTCACATCACTTCCTGTTTACTGGATTTAAAAAAATTACAGTATTCAAAACAGCCAAACTTGGCATTTTGAATGCTTTTAAGTGCAAAGGAGGGATTTAAAGGGGCAGTGTAAAGATAAAAAAATAAATAAATAGGAGAAAAAAAAAACAAAACACGTGAAATATCACTGCGATCGGTAGAGCGAGAGCAATAATTCTAGTACTGGACCCCCTCAGTAACTCTAAACTGGAAACCGTTGAAATTTTTTAAAGCGTCACCTATGGAGATTTTTAAGTACCGTAGTTCCTCGCCATTCCACAAGCGTATGCAATTTTAAAGCATGACATGTTAGGAATCTATTTACTCGGCGGAACATCATCTTTCACATTATACAAAAAATTGGGCTAACTTTACTGTTTTTTTGTTTTTTTTAATGCATGAAAGTGTATTTCTTCCAAAAATGCATTTGAAAGACCGCCGCACAAATACAGTGTGATAATATTTAAATGACCGCCATTTTATTCTCTAGGGGCTCTGCTAAATAAAGATATATAATGTTTAGGGGTTCTAAGTAATTTTCTAGCAAAAAATACAAATTTAAACTTTTAAGCAACGAGTGTCAGAAAAAGGTTTAGGCTCCAAGGGGTTAAGAGGGGATATGATTACGATGTACAAATACTGTATATCAAAAGTGACTCCAATAACTGTAATAAACAGTTTACTTCATATTCCTGATATGTGCCTGCTGCACCATGTACTTGCATGAAAAAGTAAATAAAATAACCCCCTCAGATAGTTGGTGGGACTTTAACGGCAACGGAGTAGTAAAAAAAAAAAACGGTTTTATTGATACAAATATGCAAAGTACAAAAAATAAAAAAAATCAACATATAAATAGTAATATATAAAAAAGCTAAAAAATAGATATGCTGGTGTAGTAGTCAAACACATATATTCGTGCAGTCTTCCACTTGAGCCTACGCGTTTCGGGACTGAATAGAAAGTCCCTTCATTAGGGGCAACTTGTGGGAAGAGTCACACTGCATGATAGAATATAAATTTAAGTAAATACAGATCATATGCATTACAACTATTGCTTGTATCACAGACCATTCAGCCCGGTTAACACATAAAAAGATACAACATACCCAAGCATATTCAGTATGAGAAGCTCACTGCCAAGTCCCGGAGGCAAACCCGTCAAAAACGCCCCGAAATACCAACGGAAGACGGGGCGTATATATATATATATATTTTTATATTGTGTCACTTTTATGCATCCCGCTGACCATTGTTTTTGTTTTCTCCCCCCTCCTCCGTTGCTAGGAGACTGATCCCAAGCACATGCCTCCTCTCACACACGTGTGGGAGGAGCCTTGCGTGTCCTTTCTCCCAGCCACTTTATACTATTATAGGAGGACGCCGCAGTGTATGCGACGCCTCCTTGTAGAGGTTAGCGGTTCCTATCTCCTCCTTCGACACAATGACATGTGGCGCTTGTACGTCCATCAGCGTCGCACCTGATCCCGCCCCTTTGAAACTATATGAAGCTGCACTGGACCGTGAGACACTGTCACTGTCCTGGTCGGTGGCGGTTTCACTCCGATGGACGAGTACCATGTCCTGAAGAACAGTTGGTGCTAGCTCCGGATTTTTATGGTAACCCTTCCCTTTTTTCCTTGTTGGTGGAAATTTAATATGCCGAGGGCACAATTTGTTGCCTGCTATCATCGCTTTTCCTTCCACTTGCAGACTGCCTTTGTGAAGGAATTACCTACTTAATAGATTCATTGGAGCTTCCTACCTGTATAGGGTGGTCTCTTCTCCCCTGTACTTTTTGGCTTCTCCCCCACCCGTTTTTCTCCAGCCTCGAGGTTTTGTGCTAACATCTGGGTAAGACATACACATTTACTTATATTGTGTTTGCTTAGACACAGATTCACATGGTAGTTAGATAGCCTAGTGTCCATGCTATTATCGTTATTTTTTATATAGACATTGGTCTATCTTGTTTTCTTTTTTCTAGATACCAACCTATGTTCCTTCTAAGACACTATCATTTTTTCTCCGGTGAGCCTTGCTGAGTTTGGCGTCATACGGGTGGACCAGTGTGGATAAGGTGGGGCCAGCTATACGCCCCGTCTTCCGTTGGTATTTCGGGGCGTTTTTGACGGGTTTGCCTCCAGGACTTGGCAGTGAGCTTCTCATACTGAATATGCTTGGGTATGTTGTATCTTTTTATGTGTTAACCGGGCTGAATGGTCTGTAATACAAGCAGTAGTTGTAATGCATATGATCTGTATTTACTTAAATTTATATTCTATCATGCAGTGTGACTCTTCCCACAAGTTGCCCCTGATGAAGGGACTTTCTATTCAGTCCCAAAACGCGTAGGTTCAAGTGGAAGACTGCACGAATATATGTGTTTTCGACTACTACACCAGCATATGTATTTTTTAGCTTTTTTATATATTACTTGATTTATATGTTGATTTTTTTATTTTTTGTACTTTGCATATTTGTATCACTAAAACCGTTTTTTTTACTACTCTGTTGTCGTTAAAGTCCCACCAACCATCTGAGAGGGTTATTTTATTTCCTTATATCAGGGATGGTGGCAACTTTCATGACCTAATTGGATGGTATCCCCTTTTTATTTTGCATGAAAAAGTATTCTGTTCTCTTTGTATTACTTCCTTTGTGTGAAATTCCTGGTGCTCCTGTCCGTCCCTCTACTTTCCTATTAAAAACTGACATCACAAAGCAGGAGAGCACAGCGTGGTCACTTCTCTAGCTATGCTAGGAACTCAGCCTGCTGTCCTCCAATGATCAGACATGTCCTGATACGCCCCCTATCATGGCCTTTCACTGGGAAGCTCAGTTTCCTGCTGCTTCTCCTCCCCCCAGCTCTTATGCAGCTGAGAACAGAGGGAATGTGATCACAAAAAACAGGGGAAAAAAAGGTATTTTTAATGTTTTTTTTAAATCTATGCACAAATGGTTTGCCTTTCATTTCTATTTCAAAATGAATGGGTTGTTTTACAAAGTCGTTTATAACCACTTTAAGTTTCCATTTTTATGTTTATTTGTCATCACTTTTGACTAAAAACATTTCTTTACTAAACAAATCCCTTTAAACAAATGTCTATTTTTTTTTTTGCTTTTTCTTTCTTAATATTTTTAGCCTTTTTTTCTTCATTTGCTCCATAAGGCACTACAGGAGAGGACAAACATTTGCCTACTTTTGTCTGACTTATTGTTAGAAGAGTTCTCAGTATGGGTGTCTGCTGACAGTATGGTGGTCAAAACTCACCAAATTTATGAGCGGTTTAGGGAGAAAGCATATTCCCACAGATAAAGAGAGAGAAAAAAAAGTGCTTGAATAGAACTTGAATGTGATAAAACCCAAAAGCAAAGAAGCTTCTCAAATTAAGGAACCAGTAAGGTTATAGGAGTTGGGCACAGTTAGGATTCTATGGCTGAACTCTGGTCGGAGGGTGATTTATTTGAGCATTTGCAGTAGCAGGTATTTCCGTTGATTTTGTATCATCTGAAGTGTCTAATTTTGCATTCACCATCAAGGCTTTCCCTTCTTCCCTATTTCCAGCAGCTGAATACCCTTTTCATTGGAAAGGGCAAACCAATTGGTTACAACCTAATCCAATATAATTAAGGTAAATGCTTCAGACAATTTTCTTGTGAAAAAAAATGCTTTAGACAAAGACAGTTTGGTTCCTGTCTGGTTGATTTCAGTTACCCAAACACTCATATATTTTAGCAGTGGCGGCTGGTGAAGTTTTGGGATGGCAGGGGCCCTCAGACCCCACCCTTCCTTTTGACCACTCCCACTTCTCATAAGCCCCACCCCTTATAGAATCCACCCACTCCATCCCCTGTATTCCACCCATAGTGTCAAGAGTATACAGCCCCAGCATCACAGGGCAGAGTATACAGCCCCAGTATCACAGAACAGAGTATATAGCTTAGCCTCACAGATCAGGGTATACAGCTCAGCATCACAGATCAGGGTGGCGGAGGTGTTGAGGGGGTGATGCCGTGCACCCACAATGCACGGGCCGCCACTGTATTTTAGGTGATTTCCTCCTGATCTCTCCTCTATGGTCACATTACATCCCACAAGTTCAGTGATTATTGGAACTCATGTACTTAATTGAAAGATGTAGAGCAGAAGTTGCTGCATTGTTGTATGAATCGCATGTTTACGTGATAAACTTTTATCATTTTTAAATTTGTTATGAAATAAAAAATATAAATATTTTATCTTATGCAATTAGTTGTAATTTTTTGGCACCTTAAAAGTCTGATGGAATTATTACAGCAGGTTATATATATATATATATATATATAGTCATATACTAGCCAGTATTGACGTTAATTCTTTGTATACTAACATTCAACAGAGGCATGCAGTTAAAGCTGTGGTATGGGCCTTGAATAATACTAAAATGAAAAACAAACAAAAGGATTTTCTTGTCCATGCTCTAGATCTGGCCATGAGCCATAACTTTTTCTGGCATGATAAGCTGTATTTTAGACAAAAAAAAGGGGTAGTTTTGGGGGCTAAATATACTCCTTCAGTAGCAAACCTATTTATTAGTTATTGGGAGAAAGATGCCATTTTTAGTGCCAACATTCCTCAGCTTAAGTTTTACAAGCATTATATCGACGATATTATTATCATTTGGGCAGGATCAAACGAGTCTTTTTCTCAGTTCTTGTCAAAAATTGGTGAGAATAGGTATGGTATATCCTTCTCGGCAACTTCTGACTATTATAGCATCAATTTTCTTGATCTAGTCATTTTTAAATATAACCATCAACTGTCCACTAAAACCTATTTCAAGAAAGTGGACAGAAATGGTTATATCCCCCTAGGTAGTTGTCACCATCCTCGATGGCTTAGTACAATCCCCAAAAGTCAATTCCTGAGAGTTAGGTGCGATTGCGCTAGAAACGAGGATTTTGACTTACAAGTTCTTTTTGACAGATTTTTAGAAAAAGGTACACTCCACGTTAGCTAAACAAAACTTTATCTACAGTAAGAAGTACGAATAGGGATGATTTGTTCAAAAAAAAGGAAGTTGCTGAAAGAGATTTTGGCATCGCCTTTATGACAGGCTTCACCCGCCAACATAAACAAGTGGAACACGTTATTCGCAAATATTGGCATCTCCTGTTAAAAGATGAGGATTTAGCCAGATTGTTACCTAATAAACCACAGTTCATCTACACTAAGCCCCCTACATTACGACTAAAATTGGCACCCAATGTTGTTGACCCCCCTGAAAAAGTTGTGCACCTTTTTAGATCAGGTGGGTTTTTTTCAGCTGTGTTAGATGTGTTATGTGCAAAACATCCAAACATAGGGTGAGAAAAACAACTGAGTTCACAGCACACTCCACTGGTGAGTCCTATAAAATTAACAAATTTATCACGTGTGGTACCACCCACTTTACTTATTGTCCTGTCCATGTGGGTTACAATACGTGGGTAGGACGACCAGAGCATTAGGAGTCAGATTACGAGAACATGTCAATAGGATCAAAAAGGGTTTCAAAATTCACAGTTTATCCAATCATTTCAGACTATTCCACAGAAGGGACCCTAGTGGCCTTACCTTCTGTGGTATAGATAGAGTTGAGGGACACTGGAGAGGAGGTAATCTCAAGCGAGCCATTTCTCGCAATGAGACCCAGTGGATCCACCGTCTGAAAACGATGAGCCCCCGAGGGTTAAACATTAAATTGGATCTAAATTGTTTCCTGTCAAATTTTTAGGATGTTAATATTGTGCCATTAATTTATTACAGTTTGTTACATATTTTTCTTTTGAGTTGAGTTTTGATTTTTATTTATATTGATTTTTCATTCTCATTTATTCATTTTTCTTTTTCAATTTTATTTTTCTTTTCTCTTTTATTTTAATCTTATTTTAATTTTATTTTTATTTATATTTTTATTTTATATTTATGTTAATTTTATTTTTATATTTATTTTTACTTTTATTATTTTTTATTTTTATTTATTTTGATTCTCTTTCTTTTTCATTTTTTTTCATTTTATTTTTATTGTTTTTCATCTTCACTCACTTGTCATTTTATCCAATATTTTGATTGTTGTATGAAGGTGTATTTTACATTTTATTAGCTCCACGATGTAGCCAGAATTGACGTCATATTCTCTGGAAGTATTTTTGTTCACGTTACCAAACCTCTAATATGGCAGTTTGTTTCCCCCTTGGATTGTGCTCTGGGAGTGACTCTTTTACCCCACCAATAACATGGCCGCCATGCTAATGTTGATTGGATTTGCTTTTGGGGTTGTCCCCTTTGCACTCTATTTAAGGATGGCTCAGTTAGCCGGAAATCAGGTATTTGATGATGCCCTGTGGGGGGGCGAAACGCGTTGAAGCAATTTCCGGTATTACTGACGTCACTTCCTGTCTTGTGGAACGCACACCAGGAATGGCATTTGTTACATCCACTGCTCCATTTTTATGCCTGTTTTTATCTTAAATTTTGTAAGTACCCATTCCCTTGTGCAATAAATCTTTTTTAATGGTACTTCACTATCAGTTCCATTCTTTATATCTTTTTGGGTACCTGTTTATCCCTCTGAGAACCTTCATAAAAGAATCTCTCATTTGATGATCTGACGTTCAAGTCACCATTTCTGGATATCTTTGGATACCATTACCAAGCCTGAAGCGACCCCTAGACGGCAAAGCTGGGAGTCATCTCGATCTGGTGAGTGGGGATACATGAGGGGGTGTTGTGGCTCACCTGAATAGCTTGGAAGCAGTTTTGTATTTCCTTCACCGCGGATTGAAGCACCTTTGGTCACTTTTGGGACTTTGTTTTGTCCACAATATATATATATATATATATATATATATATATATATATATATATAATTTTTTTGTTCACTTTTATGTTTGCGAGCACCATATTTATATATTTTCTACATTTTTTCAAGTGACTAGCATTTTGTGCATGGCAGCTGCTTTTGTTTGTTTTGATCTTGTTTTCACACCATTAGCGCAAGTATATATTTAGCATATAAATTTTGTCACCTTAAAAGTCCCGCTTTCCCTAAACATTTTTCAGGACAGTACCTGAGAGAGTGGCTCCACCCAGTTCACCACAGGAAACACCACTTCCACCAAATTTAAAAGAAGCATTCTCCCCACAGCTCATCAATTTTTGTGTTTTCTCCAGCAAGGGAACACCTAGTGGGGAGTCAGGTATTCGTAGGTGCTCTCCTGAGAGGCCAGACTTCCTGCTCCACCATTACCTCTTTTTTCCAGAGAGTCCATTCCTCCCATGCCACGTCCAGGGGTGGCTAATGGTTGTGCTTCTTCTTCAGTGCCCGGGGAGAGCCTGTGCTGCTCCAAAAGAATCGTTGCTCTTAGGCGGCGGCAAAACATACAGCAGGTAGTTTTTTTTTTTTGCTCCCGCCTGCTTGATGTACTGGCTGCTGCCATCTTTTGACTGGCAGAGTGGAGACTCGCCCGGCCAGAAGTGAGGTATCCAGCAAAAGGGGGGGTGCTCTGGATAAGGCGTACGGTGTCACTACAGCGGAAACACCACAGAGGGAGGATCGAATCTGGTGCCTATTTCTGGCGTTCTAAACCATGTGAGGACACTGCAGCACCACTATGGAGGCGGTGGCAGCGAGTGGGACAGGCACCAGCAAGGCCCAGGTAAGGGTTAGGGGTATTGAACTACCCTCTATACTGTGGGGTCTCTCTCCATGTTTTTTTTCTTTCCCCCTGGTGGCTGGGGCCTATCTGGGCACATGGAGTTCTTAGTTAACCTTCCTGTGCACCTGTGGCGAAGCTTTTGAGAAGGACGAAAAAAATAGAAAAAAAGGTCACTCCTATGGCCACATCCATATAAATTGTATATCATAAAAAAGAAAAAAAAAGGGGTTCAACAAGGACCCCCTGAGCGGACTTTAGAGGCACAACAAACCTGAGAAAGCATAATCAAAATAACAATATAATCAATTTTATTGAATATAAATACATACAGTACAAAGAACATCTCTGTATCCTCCTGGGGATTCACATCAAATTCTACCTTAAGCTCTCCCAGTGCATTTGCATGGTTCCACATGGACCTTTGAGCAGATATGGCCTATGGGCTCTTTGGTGCCCTCCTATGGTTGCTGCAGTGCTACGATTTATTATTGGCTTTTTCCTTGTTGGAACTGAACCCCGAGATTGGTTGTAAATGGAAACAGTTGATGGTCATCCACCTCTATTGCTAAGACCTTGATGTCTATACTTGAATAAATTTGAACTACCGTTTTTGAACTTGTGAAAGCCTCTCTACAAGTGAAACCCTCTTGTGTATTAACTGAAACCTGAATGTGTCCTGAAGAAGTTCTACACGAAACGCGTAGACACATCAGGGCTTGTATCATGTATATTTCCATACAGGTGATTTTTTATTATCTTTTGTCAATGTCTTTGTACTGTATGTATTTATATTCAATAAAATTGATTATATTGTTATTTTGATTATGCTTTCTCAGGTTTGTTGTGCCTCTAATGTCCGCTCAGGGGTTCCTTGTTGAACCCCTTTTTTTTCTCTTTTATGAAGCTTTTGAGAAGTTAGGTTGACTCACTGGGATTTTTTTGTATTTTTTTTATTGTTCTTGGCAGGCTAAGAGCTCTGACCTGGCGGTCAAAAAGAAGTGCCCTTCATGTAAAGCAGTTACCTGAGGGGTGAAAGAAGACTTTATGTCAAACATGTATTGACTCCTTAGTTAAGGAAGAAGCTTCTTCTGCATGCAGCGATTTAATCACATCAGTTAAGAGCTGGATGCTACCATTCAATATTTTCCGTCTTCTCTTACAAATCCATCCCTGAGTCAGCCGTCTACCTCAGGAACCTCTCAGAGCTCACAGTTGATCCAGGCGGCGGAGGATGAGGTGGGTCCTCCTACAGTCTTTAGAACTAGATAATCTATTAAAGGCAGTTTATGCCACATTGGGTTTAGACGACGAGAAAAAAAAAATGATCTCTACATGACCGAATGTACGCAGGACTTAGTGAGCTAAAAAGTCGTACTTTTCAAGTACATTCAGTAATCTCGGAGGCCATTAAAAACGAATGGGCAGAACCAGAGAGGAAGCCTTTTTTTCCCCAAGAGCACATAAAAGGCATTTTCCTTTTGATGAAGACCCAGCGGCACTTTGGAATAAAGTTCCTAAACTCGATGCAGCCTTTTCCCAAGTATACAGATCCACTGACCTGGCATTTGAGGACATGGGAAAACTGAAAGATCCCATCGACAAAAGGAAGGATCAACAACTTAAGAGGGCTTGGCAATCCATCATGGGCAATCTCAAGCCAGCCATGGCTACTACTTGCTTATCTAGAAATATGGAGTACTAGGTAAACTAGCTAAAAGCCCACATTATAGCGGATTCACCCCAACAAGAGATCCTTGACTCTCTCAACCCTGTCAGTGGCTGTAGCCTACATTGCAGATGCGTCTGCAGAATCGATAAGGATGACAGCAAGATCTGCAGCCTTAGCTAACTCAGCCAGGAGAGCTCTGTGGTTGAAGACCTGGCCGGGGGGATGCAGCATCCAAAAGTAAACTGTTTGGCATTCCATTTATGGGAGATCTTTCATTCGGTCCTGGTTAAGATTCGGTTTTAGATACGACAGCTGACAACAAGAGATCTTTCCCCTTAAAAAAAAACAACCAGCTAAGCAGCTTTTTCGACCACAAAGGGCTCAGGAACAAGGCAGTAAGCCCCAGGAGAAAAGAAGAAATTGGCCAGCACAGAAGGGCAAAGGCAGAGGGAATGTCCTTTTCCATCATCCTGCGCCAACCATCAAAACGCAATGACTCTTCATTGTCAGTGGGAGGAAGGCTTCAGGAATTCCTCCCTCACTGGGCAAGCGTGACAGAAAACCAATATATTCTAGGCATGCTGTCCCAGGGATACAAAATAGAGTTTTTGGATCCTCCTCCAAAAAGATACTTTGCGACCAACCTACCAAGGGACACAACAAAAGCCCTAGCTATGAAGAACCTGTTAAAGGATCTGATGCAACAGGGGGGTTGCGATTCAGGTATCTCCAGGGGGACGTCATCAGGGTTTTTATCCCCATATCTTTCTGGTAAGGAAGCCATCTGGAAGCTTCCGTCTCATTCTCAAATAAAAACCATTCAACAAGTCAGTCCTATACAGAAGATTTTGCATGGACTCGATCTTTATGGTCAGGAATCTGTTGACCAAGGAATGCTTCATGGCATCGATCGACAGGAGATGCATACCTGCATATTCCTACAGCCTCTCAGTCCCAAAAATTCCTCAGGCTGGCAGTAAATATGGGGAAAGAGGTGCTGCATCTACAATTCAAGGCCCTCCCTTCTGGTCTTTCATCCACCCCACAAATATTTACAAAGGTAATGGCGGAAGCCCTTGCCCCTCTCCATGTTTAGGGAATTGAGGTAATCCCGTACGTAGACGACCCCCTCTTTGCCCCTTCCAGGGAAAAATTGCAAGAAGACCTGGGCAAGGCCCGCAGTCATTTGGAGGCCTTGGGTTGGATCGTGAACCTTCAAAAATCAAACTTTAGTCGGGCTCAACAGGTTACCAAATAAATTCAGCAAAGCATCTTCCTTCCGGAAGAGAAGAAAAACAAGGTAAAAAATGTAGCAGCTATGCTACAGACAAATCAGGAGGTATCGGTGAGAAAGGTTATCAGCCCTGGCAGTGGCGTAACTAGAACCTTCAGGGCCCCGGTGCAAGAAATCCTGAAGGACCCTCCTGACCCCCAGCTGGGGCCCTTCCCTCCGAGCCGATGGCGTAAATGCCAAGGCCCGGTCGCAAGTGCAATGTTTGTGACCCTGGTAGTTCTGCCACTGGCGTCTGTTTTTTTTATTTTTATTGTATTTTACTACCATTTATTTATTGTTTTACAATATTATTTTATAAAAAATATTTTAATTTTTTTTTTAAGAGTTGGGGGGCTTTGGTGAGATATCAGGGGTCTAAGCAGTTCTCTGATGTTTCACCTTTGAGAAAGAGAAAGAAGATTGAGAGCACAGCCTCAGCTGCACAGAATGAATGGACAGGAATAGCTCTGTATAGAGCTGCCCCTTTCTTTGCAAACTGAAGCATAGTAAATACAGTTTACTATGTTTCAGTTATGAATGGATTGAGTCCGTGATCAGTATGGATCACTGACTCTCCATGCAGATACCCTACAGCAGCTGGCAGGAGAGGGGAGGGGGGAACTCTGCTGAGCTGTGGGGACAAGGGGAGGGGCCAGGAGAGAGCAGGAGGGGCAGGAAAAAGTACAAGGGGGCTGGAGAGCACACAGGGGGGCAGCAGAAAGAAGCTGCATAGGAGGCGTGGTGGGTGCGGCTGCATATAGAGGAACTGATCTTTCCATTTCCCCCACTTCTCATCTCCTTTCAGCAGCTGTAGGAGAAGAATGGAGAGATCAGTTTCTCTGTATCAGTGCTTCTCAACATTTCTTCAACATTTTAGTCAAGGTGCAACATATTGCCTCTTCACTGCCTGTCAAATGCCTCTGAAAAGCGATCTGCATCGCTTTTCAGAGGAATGGTATTTTCTTGTTGGTATTATGAACCCACCCTAAAAAAAAAAAAAATCTGTTCTGATCGTAAAGAAAAAGGGGTCAGAATTACAAGTAATATGTATACATACACGCATGTAAACATACAAGTACGCAAATACACACATATACATATAAATACATGCACACACATAAACGCACATGCATAAACACACACATGCGCACACACATATAACTCTATACACATGCACGCACACACATATAACTCTATACACATGCGCACATACACCACACACACACACGCGCGCACACATATAACTCTATACACATGCACACACACACATGCGCACACACATATAACTCTATACACATGCACACACATGCGCACACACATATAACTCTATACTCATGCACACACATGCGCACACACATGTAAACATACACATGCACACAAATAAACACACACACACATATAAAACACACACACATATAAAACACACACCCAAACATATAAGCACACACATGCATACAAACATATATAGATTGCCTTTTTAAAAATCTGCAGCTGCAGCTCTGTACCTTAAACTCTCCATGCCGGGTACTGCACTGTAGGGGGAGGCAGAGAGCACAGCACACAGTGTGCTAGACACGTCTCACTTACATTCACTTTGTGACCGAGCTCCTGCACTGCCGAATGATTTACGCATCGGCTGAGGATCTGGGAGCTCGGTCCCATATGCAGCCACCGCTCGGGGAGAGGGGGGCACACGGGCCCCCACGGGCCCCCTGCAGCATGGGGCCCAGTCGCAATGGCGACTTTTGCGACCCCTATACTTCCGCCCCTGAGCCCTGGGAACCTTAACCTCAACGATGCCAGCCATTCAATGGGCGAGGCTCCATTTCAGGCCACTCCAGAGTTTCCTCCTAAGGCTCGGTTCACATAGGGGCGACTTGTCAGGCGACCTAGTCGCCTGACAAGTCGCCTCCCGTTCTGTGCTACGGAACCGTTCTAATAGGAGCGACGCAAGTCGCTCCGACTTAGAAAAAGGTTCCTGTACTACTTTGGGGGCGACTTGGGGCGACTTGCATAGACTTCTATACAGAAGTCGTTTTGCAAGTCGCCTCAGAAGTCGTTTGCAGGTCGCCTCGCTGAGGCGACCTGCAAGTCGTGCCGCCCCTGTGTGAACCGGCACTTAAGGTATGGGACCACAGTCCAGAAACCTTGGACACAAAATTAAAGATCCCCACCAGGGTCAGTAGGATACTTTGGTGGTGGAGAAATCAGTCAATTTTGTCAAAAGGCTTACAGTGCCTTGCAAAAGTATTCACCCCCTTGGCTTTTTACCTATTTTGTTACATTACAGCCTTTAATTCAATGTGTTTTTAATTTGAATTATATGTGATGGATCAGAACACAATAGTCTAAGTTGGTGAAGTAAAATTAGAAAAATATATACATAAAACTATTTTTCAGAAATAAAAAACTGATAATTGGCATGTGCGTATGTATTCACCCCCTTTGTTATGAAGCCCATAAAAAACTCTGGTGCAACCAATTACCTTCAGAAGTCACATAATTAGTGAAATGATGTCCACCTGTGTGCAATCTAAGTGTCACATGATCTGTCATTACATATACACACCTTTTTGAATGGCTCCAGAGGCTGCAACACCTAAGCAAGAGGCACCGCTAACCAAACACTGCCATGAAGACCAAGGAACTCTCCAAACAAGTAAGGGACAATGTTGTTGAGAAGTACAAGTCAGGGTTAGGTTATAAAAAAATATCCAAATCTTAGATGATCCCTAGGAGCACCATCAAATCTATCATGGAAAGAACATGGCACAACAGCAAACCTGCCAAGAGACGGCCACAGGAAAGAAAAAGATCCTGGACGGCCGCACACCATAGAAGGTATCTTTATTGATATGAAGAAATAAAATCCAAATGCAGTCACCTCATGTACAGGGAGGAACAGGAAAAATAGCTAACATGTTTCACGCCCCATCATGGCGCTTATTCATAGAGACGGCCACACACCAAAACTCACGGACTGGGCAAGGAGGGCATGAATCAGAGAGGCAGCACAGAGACCTAAGGTAACCCTGGAGGAGCTGCAGAGTTCCACAGCAGAGACTGGAGTATCTGTACACAGGACGACAATAAGCCGTACGCTCCATAGAGTTGGGCTTTATGGTAGAGTGGCCAGAAGAAAGCCATTACTTTCAGCAAAAAACAAAATGGCACGGTTTGAGTTTGCAAAAAGGCATGTGGGAGACTCCCAAAATGTATGGAGGAAGGTGCTCTGGTCTGATGAGACTAAAATGTAACCTTTTGGCCAAAGAAAATGCTATGTCTGGAGCAAACCCAACACATCACATCACCCAAAGAACATCACCCCTCACGTGAAACATGGTGGTGGCAGCATCATGCTGTGGGGATGTTATTCAGCAGTCAGGACTGGGAAACTGGTCAGAGATGAGGAAAGATGGATGGTGCTAAATACAGGGATATTATTGAGCAAAACCTGTACCACTCCGTGTGTGTGATTTGACCCCAAACACACTGCTAAAGCAACACTTGAGTGGTTTAAGGGGAAACATGTAAATGTGTTGAAATGGCCTAGTCAAAGCCCAAACCTCAATCCAATAGAAAATCTGTGATCAGACTTAAAGATTGCTGTTCACAAGCACAAACCATCCAACTTGAAGGAGCTGGACCAGTTTTGCAAGGATGAATGGGCAAAACATCCCAGTGGTAAGATGTGGTAAGCTGTGGCAAGCTCATAGAGACTTACCTATCATGGGGGTGTCCGCAGATGAACCTGTTTGCATCAGAAGAAAACGCACAGCTCCTTCAATTCTTTTCTCTTCACCTAGGGATAGATGCCTTAAAACATCTTTAGGACTTTCCACTGGGTTATGCCTTTCCAGCTAATTCCGTTTGTATTAAGGAAAATACAGAGTGTGTTGATAATTCTGATTACTCCATTCTGGCTGAAAAGAGCCTGGTTCTCCACCATTCTGGAAATGGCAGTCAAACCATTCTGGAAGCTTCCTCTCAAACAGGGTTTACGGCTTCAAGGCCCAGTATGCTACCCAGATGTAGCCAGGCTGAGCCTCACTGCCTGGTATCTGAGAAGCAGCTGTTAAGGAATAAAGGATTGTCAAAACAGCTAGTAACCACTTTACTTTCTAGTAGGTAGAAAGTAACTAGAGCCATTTACACTAGTCTAATACTTGGTGTCATTCGACAAATCGAACCTTAGAAGAAATTTTGTCATTTTTGGAATTCCTACAAAATGGTGCAGATAAAGGTCTTGCAATTAGCACGCAAGGTGAAAGCGGCAGCCCTGAGAGTATACCTTGAGAGACCAATTTCTTCAGGATCTTTGGTCGCAAAATTTTTTAAAGCACTTGCTATATCCAGACCAGCTCTTGCCAAGCATTGTTCTAGGTGGGATCTGTCAGTAGTTTTGTAAGCCTTCACAAAGGAACCCTTTGAACCATTGCAATCAATTTCATTAAGAGATCTAATTCAAGACGGTGTTTTTAGTTGCGATTACATTCGTGAGAAGAATCAGTGAACTGCACGCTCAGTAAAAGAACCAGATAGGATTATACTAAAAACAGATCTGGGGTTTTTGCCAAAAGTAGCGTCAATTCATAACTGGTTGCAGAAGATTATCCTGCTAACCTTTTGCTCAAACCCTTCGGGGAAAAAGGAGAGTCTATTTCACAACTTAGATGTGAGAAGAATTCTGTTGTGTTACCTGGAAGAAACAAGGGACTTTAGGTCTTCTGACTTTTTGTTTGTTCTTTTTTCTGGCAACAAGATGGGCCGCCAGGCATCGAAGGGGTCAATTGCTAGATAGCTAAAAACAGCTATTTTGGAAGCTTACTCCCAGATGGGATTGTCTCCCCCGCTGGGAATTCAAGCACACTCTACTAGAGCTCTGCCCACTACAGAAAAAGCTGATGCCACCCCAGATCAAATTTGTAAAGCGGCTACGTGGTCAAGTTACCAAACGTTTGTCCGTCATTACAGACAGACCTTCTATCAGCAAGTGACCAGGCATTTGGCAGAAAGGTCCTGCAGGTTGTTGAACCTCCCTAGTTGGTAAGTCTTGTTTATCCTCTCAGGTGCTGTCCTGAAAGACGTTTAGGGAAAAGTCAAGTTAGACTTACTGGTTACTTGTATTCCAGGAGTCTTTAACCACTTAAGCCCTGGGCCATTTTGCTGGCCAAAGACCAGAGCACTTTTTGCAATTCGGCACTGCGTCGATTTAATTGCACGGTCGTGCGACGTGGCTCCAAAACAAAATTGACGTCCTTTTTCCCCACAAATAGAGCTTTCTTTTGGTGGTATTTGATCACCTATGCGGTTTTTATTTTTTGCGCAACAAACAAAAATAGAGCGACAATTTTGAAAAAAACACATTACTTTTTACTATAATAAATATTGCCAAAAAATATATAAAAAAAAAAACATTTTTTTTCCTCAGTTTAGGCCGATACGTATTCTTCTACATATTTTTGGTAAAAAAAAAAAATCACAATAAGCGTTTGGTTTGCACAAAAGTTATAGCGTCTACAAAATAGGGGATAGTTTTATGGCATTTTTATTATTTTTTTTTTTTTTACTAGTAATGGCGGCGATCTGCGATTTTTATTGTGACTGCGACATTATGGCGGAAACATCGGACAATTTTGACACATTTTTGGGACCATTGTCATTTTTACAGTGATCAGTGCTATAAAATTGCACTGATTACTGTAAAAATGACACTGGCAGTGAAGGGGTTAACCACTAGGGGGCTAAGGAGGGGTTAAGTGTGTCCTAGGGATGTGTTCTAACTGTGGCAGGGGAGGGGCTGTGTGTGACACATCACTGATCATAGCTTCCGATCACAGGGAGCTATGATCATTGATAGTGTCACTAGGCCGAACTTCCTCTCCGTGAGACTATCATGGGTATCCCCACGGACATCGAGCATGTGCCGCCGGCAAATTCAAAGGGACATACAGGTACACCCATTTGCCCAGCCGTGCCATTCTGCTGACATAAAAGTACATGCGGCGGTCGTCAAGCGGGTAAAGACAGCAATGACTCACCCTTGTTGTTTTATGCTGTGATTAACCATATTGTGATGATGTGTTCCAGCTTGGGCCAGAGGTACCCTGTTTCCCTGAAAATAAGACCTAGCGTAATTGTCGATGATGGCTGCAATATAAGCCCTACCCCCCCCCCCCCCCCAAATAAGCCCTAGTTAAAGTCCTTGTAGGTCTTATTTTCAATTTAGGGCTTATTTTTGGGGAAACAAGGTAGGGCTTATTTGGGGGGTAGGGCTTATATTGCAGCCATCACTGACAATCACGCTAGGTCTTATTTTCGGGGAAACAGGGTACTCGGTTACAACTGATAAGCTGTGGGGAGAAGCCTCCTTTTACATTTGGTGGAAGTGGTGCTTCCTGTGGTGAACTGAAAGGAGCCAATCAGGTGCTGTCCTGAAAGACTACTGAAAAACTAGTGGAATTTTTTGTCTCTTTAACTGAAACCAGTAAGGCTAATTACACATCTTGGGGCACAGTGGGGTGATGATGGAAGTAATTTCCAAACACTGGCATGTGCTTACCCATGGCCCCACTATGCCCCCAAATATTGGGTCCAAGACCACAAATGGTCACACAGAAGGTGCAACAAGCAGTTGGTTATCAACATCCCCTAGACCTAAAGTTCACAGACTGAATTAACAGATTTAGATGCATTGACAAATTGAAGTCAAACTCCAACGCACACTTTATAAATCAGTTACAGCAGTTTTTCCCTTTTTTGGATAAATGTTTTAAATTAATAAAAGCTGATCATTTTAATCACCCTATCAATGTTAAGTGGATTGTCTCATCCGAGTAAACTGATACATTCTGCTGGAGAGTTTGAGCTTGTGAAAAAGAACAGACTTGCTGGCTGGATCTCCAGATAAAAATAGGAGAAAAAAAAGGCTAGAAAAAATGAAACTAATACAGCCATCACATCTAAGAATTGGTAAGCTGCCATAAATTAAACGCTTGCTTTTGGGTTTCATACTGCTTTAAGGGCGAAATGGATTAATGCCCTGAACCTTTCACCTAGAAGTGATTTCAATACCATTCTGTTGAGAAAGGAGATGTGAACATACAAACGTAATACCTTGTTCCTCAAAAGGGGCTAAAAGCTGAACTTAAAGCGGGAGTCCGGCAACCAATCTTTTTTTTTTTTTTAGGTCATTGAGACTTTGCTAACCCCAAAATAATACTCACAGTTTGGGTGTAATATTTCCACCTCTGTCTGTTTTCGTACTGAAGAATAACTTAAAAAATGTGATTCTGGCTGTTTCCATCTTGCTTGTGGGCATGTGAAGCCCACAAGCATCGATTTCCTGGATGCGGTGAATGCTGTTCATTCACAGCTTGTTTACGCGCATGATCATTGTTTCCGCACTGAATCTTGGGAAGCCTGACACTAAGCTCCCAGGAGACAGTACGGCGCCGGGGAAAGGCAATAAACACGCCTACTCCTATGGGAGGAGAGACAGGAAGTGCCACAATAAAGTACAATATAAAGGTAATTACAGCGATAAAAAATTTTTCCGTGCGGCATTTGAACATCTATGCAATTAACTGAAGGGGGTAAGAATAAGTTAAAAATTTGAGTGGAACCCCGCTTTAACGTTCAGGTATTTTTTGAGAATTCAATTTTTTAATGATTTAACGTTTAGTTTGCTCCAGGCAGATACTAGGTCCACTTTTCCCTCTCCTATTTCTTTTTGTTTCTTTTTTTGGTGCTCCATTGAATGTTACTGCTTGTCCCTATTCCACAAAAATATCTTGATGTCTGGTTTGATATTGCTCTTCTGTTAGGATAAGGTTTATGAATTTGGATAGCTGTTATTATGGCAATGTGAAATATTGATGGACATTTAACTAGAATCAGTATTTCCCTATATAAGCCTATTGCAAAAAGTCATTCCACTTGGCATCTATTTATATCACACATTAGTGGTCCAGGCTCCTTTAAGCGATAGGCTCCTTTAAGCGATTGGGGGGAAACGCAGCAGCACTAAGAGGGGAGGATTCCTTAAATAGACAGTGAGTGGCTGCCTCCCTGTCCTGACAAAGCTCTGCTACAACAATGGGTGAAACACGTTGATGCCAGACGCTGTAATGTCATATTAGCGATGCCTCCTGCTGTCCCTGAGCCCTGGGGATCGACTACACAGGATTGGACGGGTGATCTATCTATCAAAGTTCCCCAGACAAGGGGGAGAGGCTGTATATGACGGCGCGCGGCGGGGAACACACAGCTATTAAAATGAAAGCCGTTATGTTCCCCGCACTCTAACCAACCACACGGCGGCTCCTCTTTTCCCCTCCGATCGCTGGGAGAACAGCTCCCATACAACCCGCTTGCCAGCGGTACCCCCCCTGCTCCCAGGCAGCCATAGCTCACCAGCCCTCAAAATCCACTCGCAAAATGCGAGTGGAATTTTTGAGGGCTGCTGTATATTGTTACCCATGTGTACTGGTAAATGTAACCCGGTTAATTACATCTTACAACATAGAAATTTATGTCAGTGACTGATCTAAGCCACAGCCGTGGCATTGTCTGATTGCACCCTAAAAAAATATAGAGTCCAGTGGTGCAAAGCAATTTTTATCACTCTGAGCTTCAAGATGTTGATAGGGAGCTTGGATTCTTTGGAGTGACAATGTTCCCTGAACTGTGACAGATTGGCACAATCCTCCCTGGCCTGAGAGTCTGACATCTATTAAAACCTTCCATTGTTTTAGTAAAAACAAATTTCCCATTGTCAAGGCTGAGTTGGAAATCCACAAAGCTAGTGAATTCCTAGCTTAGCTGGATAGAAGCATAGGGAGGACAAGATAGGGAGCACGTTTGTTCCATTCCAACAAAATGTTGTGTTGGAGGGGCCTTGAATGAAATTGGGCGAATGGAACAGTGGGATTTCTCTGACCTTAAGGCCTTAGCGTAGGATCAGAGAGACCAGTTTGTTTTCTGGAAGAAAGACTATGGCTGTCTAGAATGAGTCCCGAGTATTCCAAGTAAAGATAAGGTTGGAGAGTGGATTGTTGCGTGTCAATTTACACAACCAAAAGCCTGAAGTATCTGAATGTTCCTGGACCTGTATAGTTCCCTGTGGGTAACTACAGACATTGTACCAAGCGGAGTACAGGTTAATTAAAAAAAAAGGACAAGATCATGTAAAGATAGGGATTTTTTTTTTAGACCGGCTATAATACAGTAATTCTCATATTAGATCAAATCTGAATTCACTTCGATACGGAACCCTTGCTAATTAAGGACTGCATAATCAATCTTGAATGGTATCTGTTCCGGGAAAAAAAAAAAAAAAAAAAAAAAAAGTAATAGTAAAGTTTATACATGAGCCATTAACATTGCTGCATAATTTGCAGATTGGTATATTTTATTGCATTTCAAATATTGCTGACAGAAATAACATTCTTATAGTAAACCCATCAGGAAATAATAATAAAAAAAAAAAAAAATACAGGCATACCATTGTTTTTCAAACACATTAACTGTTCATTGAGCCAACTGATACATTTTGTATATCCCTTATTATCTGCAATACTTTATTTTTAAACTGTTTTGTAAGCAGTATAAGATGAAAAAAATCACCATGTGTACATAAAAAGTAGAAGTCTTCTTTCTTCACCGCTGTTTGAGATGTTCTTGCATCCTTATGCACTGCCTCCAAATTTACTGGATAGTTTGCTGATCAGATTCATCACTTTTGGGTTGGTGTTATACTTTGATATGTTGGCTGGATTTTGAGCTACATCTTGAAATGCAGCCATAACTTCAGGATCCTATGCAGAAGAAAGAAATATACAGTATAAGCATATGCTATTAATGAATGTAATGTGAGCATTAAAGGGTTAGTTCACCTTTAAATCAGCTTTCCAAAAATACCTATTACAGCTTCTTTGGTATATTAACCATTTGAGTCTCAGCACATTTAACCTACTATATACACAGTATATCCTCTTGAGTCCCAGAGTTTTTCAGGTTTTGGACATGTAATAGATTGTCTCACATTTGCTACTTTGTTTTGAGGTCAACCTATCCAAGTACAGAGAGTCCTTCATTTAAATACCACTTTTAACCTCTTGACATCCACGCTATAGCCGAATGACAGCCACAGCGCTGACCTGAATTTCCGGAAGGCAGTCATATGGCGGCCTCCCCTGTGCACGTGCCCTGCAGGGCGCACGTGGAACGCGCTGTGATCACGAGTCACTGAGACTCAGGTGATCACCGATCCATGTAGGGGCCGGTCCTGGCCCCTTACCATGTGATCAGCTGTCAGCCAAGGACAGCTGATCACATGATCAAAACAAAAGCTTGGTGTTTTTTTTTTTCTCTTCACGCTAACAACGTGAGGAGAAAAAAAAAGCCGATCCCCAGCTTATCTGCAAGGGAGATCGGTCCCGAAGAGAAAGAGGCAATTATGCCTCATCTGTGCCACCTGCCATGGCCACCTGACAGTGTCCACAGTGCCACCTATCATTGCCCACAAGTGCGACCTATCAATGCCCACCAGTGGTGACAATCAGTGCCACCTATCAGTGCTACCGATCAGTGCCCATTATTGCCACCCAGTGCCCATCACTGCCACCCATCAGTGCCGCCTCATCAGCGTACATCAACGAAGGAGAAAAATTACCTGTTTTAAAATTTTATAACAAAATATATATAAAAAAAAAATTTTCTTTTTTTTTTTTTAAATTGGGTCTTTTTAAACAAAAAATAAAAACCGCAGAGGTGATCAAATACCACCAAAAGAGCGCTCTATTTGTGGGAAAAAAATGCTAAAAATTTCATATGGGTACAGTGTTGTATGACCGCGCAATTGTCATTCAAAGTGCATCAGCGCTGAAAGCTGAAAATTGGCCTGGACAGGAGGGGGTTTTAAGTGCCCAGTAAGCAAGTGGTTAATGATCTCCTTTAATTTATTTATTTATTTTTTTTAGAAATAATAATAACAATAATAAAAAACAGAAGTAAAAATGATGAAAAAAAGTTTTTTTTTTTTCCTTTTATTACAACCACACAAAAAAGGTGTTTTTTAAAAAAATATGTTTAATTTGTCTGGAAATAGATACTAAATGTCCCTGTTTCTTCCAAATTATGGGGAAAATATATGGTGTTGGAAACAATGGTGTATTTATTAGATTTTATTTACAAACCATTTTACTCATACTATGACAACAAGATAAAAAAAAAAAAAAAAGTCTGAAGTGTCAGACTGAATGTTTTGAACATTTATAACATTTTTTTTGCTTCAATTTCAACAATCAATCATACGTTGTATAAAACTAAGCACATTCTGGCTGTCAATGGCTGAAAAATGCCATGTCAGTTTTTTAGAAACAAACTAAACGCGAGACCAAGATAAACGCATTTGGTGGTGTCAACCAGGTGAGGCATACAAAGACAGGTATATCTTGCCTACAATCAAGCATGGTGGTGTGTGCCAGCAACCAGGTGAGGAGTACAAAGACGTGTGCCTTCAGTCAAGCATGGTGATGGGAATGTCATGGTCTGGGGCTGCATGAAAGCTGCCGACACTGGGGAGCTACAGTTCATTGAGGGAACCATGAATGCCAACATGTACTGTGACATACTGAAAACTGGGCCGCAGTGCAGTATTTCAACATAACGACCCCTGCCTTGCTAAAGAAGCTGAGAGTAAAGGTGATGGACTGGCCAAGCATGTCTCCAGACCTAAGCCCTATTGAGCATCTGTGGGGCATCTTGAAACGGAAGGTGGAGGAGTGCAAGGTCTCTAACATCCACCAGCTCCGTGATGTGGTCATGGAGGAGTGGAAGAGGACTCCAGTGGCAACCTGTGAAGCTCTGGTGACCGCCATGCCCAAGAGGGTTAAGGCAGTGCTGGAAAATAATGATGGCCACACAAAATATTGACACTTTGGGTCCAATTTGGACATTTTCACTTAGGGGTGTACTCCTCACTTTTGTTGCCAGCAGTTTAGACAGTTAAATTATTTTGAGGGGACAGCAAATTTACACTGTTATACAAGCTGTACACTCACTACTTTACGTTGTAGCAAAGTGTCATTTCTACAGTGTTGTCACATCAAAAGATCAAATAAAATATTTACAAAAATGTGAGGGGTGGGTGCTTGGTGCGAACATTGACAGCCAGAAAGTGCTCCCTTCTGGGTCCTGCTATGACTGAAAACCAGGGCCGGACTGGCCTACCGGGATACAGGGACATTTCCCAGTAGGCTGCCTGCCCTGAGGCTGCTTTGATCTATGCTATGGCTGCAGTGCTCCCCTCCCTCCTCCTCCTGCCTACTTGTCACACAGCGGGAGATCGCTGTGTCACGGAGCTGAGTGTGAAAAGTTTGGCTGCGTTGTGATAAAAGTCCCGCCTTCCTCCTAGACAAGCTTGTGTGATAGACACAGTGTTCTGTCTATGGTTTAGGAGGAGAGCAGGACTTTTATCACAGCACGGCCAAACTTTTCACACTCAGCTCTGTGACACAGCGGGAGATGCCTGCTGTGCGTGATGCACACACTGACTGGTGAGGCTGCAATGAGGGCACAGTAAGGCTGCAATGATGGTGAGGGAGGCTGCAATGAGAGCATGGTAAGGCTGAAATGATAGTGAGGGAGGCTGCAATGAGGGCACAGTAAGGCGGCAATGATGGTGAGGCTGCAATGAGGGCATGGTAAGGCGGCAATGATGGGCACGGTGGGGCGGCAATGATGGTGAGGCTGCAATGAGGGCACGGTAAGGCGGCAACGATGGGGACAGTGAGGCGGCAATGATGGGCACAGTGAGGCTGCACTGATGGGCACAGTGAGGCTGCATTGATCTCTTGTATCATGTACGCAGTCTCTGACCATCTCTTGTACCATGTATGCAGTCCCTGACCATCTCCTGTATCATGTCTACATTCTCTTAACATCTTTAGTATCATGTCCTAAGTCTCTGACCATCTCCTGTACCATGCCCGCAGCCTCTGACATCTTGACATCTCCTGGACTATGCCCGCAGCCTCTAACCATCTCTTGTATCATGTCCGCAACCTCTGACCATCTCTTGTCTTATATCATGTCTGCAGTCTCTGAGGGAGTCTGGAGAGGAGTCAAAAATGGGAACACCGCTGGGATGGGGATTATGGGAGAAGTCAGACGTGTGTGGACTGTGGAGAGGAGACTATAGGAAAACCAGAGCCACCAAGCTGGAGCCAACTGACTGATCCCTGAAAGGTGCACCTGAGAGGTCAGTGACAGTGCCGCCATGTCACTGATGTAAGGGGGAGCAAATACAATAATGTAAGGGGGCACTGATATAAAGGTTTCCCCCTATATCATTAACCCACGCCCCCTCCCTTACCCTAGTGTATTCTTTCTGCGGAAGGTGGTCTCTGGTCACCAGAGTCCCCCCCCACACATTCCCTGAGTCCCAGGTATCCCTTGATGATTGCTACACTTTTACTAGAAATTTACTGATAGAGAGATAGATATCCCAATGTGAATATAATACGCTCTTCAAATGTGCTTTAAAATGCATGGTTTCCCCTTTTTATGAACAAGAAAATAATGACGTTATGATGTTGGGCTGGTATAATGATGCTATGGGGCTGGTATGAAATTATTTCCAGGGCTGAGTTTTATTCCCAGTCCGGCCCTGCTGAAAACCACGTCAGTGTTTTGTGGCATTGTGGAGATGTTTTTGTACATTCATAAGGGCTCTCTGAATGTACACAGTCAAGAAAGTGGGTATAAAATTAAAAGGAGATGGTATAAGACTCTGGAAATACTTCACAAATTTATACCGACAGTATCAGATCGATGCTGAAGATGCGAACAAGAGTTGGGCACCTTTCTCCATATATGGTGAAAATGCCCATTGATCCAGCCTTACTGGTGAAGGGTGCACGTCATTACGACTGCGATCTCCTCTCTCCCGTTGGAATTTTCACCAGCACAGTACCTCCTTTACCTTTCCAAAATATCTTTAAAAAGGTATTATAGGTCATTGGCTATGCACATGATCAATGCAGCAAGGCTCTGTATCCCCGTTCATGGGGAGTCTAAATCCCCCCCTTCAATGAAAGAATAGGTATCACGCATTAATCGAATAGCAATGATGGACGAGCTGATACACGTCGCTCAAGATAGAATCTCCAGGTTTACTGAAACATGGGCTAATTGGTTTGAATATCGAACTTCTCAGCAATATCAGGAGCTGATACAAAACACTACTTAAATGAAGTCCCGGTAGTGAGCGGAGAGGGTAGCCGGTGTTATCCCACCCACTCTAAACAGGCCCTTATATTCACTCCCCCTTTTTTTTTTCTCTACTCTTTCCTTTTTTTCCCCTTTAAATCTGATATACCAGATGGGGGATATGGGATGGGGGATATGGGGTGGGGGGCGGACTTTGTGGTCTGCCTATCCCCCCCATACCATATGCACTAAAGAGAAAACAAGTTGGGGCGACTAGGAGGACCTGGTCTCCTTGGTTGCTCTGATGTAGTTACAGATAAGAGAGATAATACTGCCAGCAATGGATATACTTTGACACCCTCAGGGGACAAATATATAAGTACACATGTCAGGCACTTAGAATGCTTTCAACACAGGAATTAGGGTTAAGGGTGGTGTTATTAATATGTAGATGTGTACTACAATGTTCTTTAAACCCAGTTTAACTATGAAGATATCTCTTTATAAATGCCTTCTGTATTACCTGTTTGAAAATTCTAATAAAATCTTTATGAAAAAAAAAAAAAAATGCATTGCATACTAGCTCATGAAATACTTGCCTTAGAACTAAGCCCTCCAGCGGCCTCCGCACACCGCTGAGACGGCTGACATATTCCCTGGTGTTTCGTACGGGTTTGTGGGCTCTGGCGCTGTGAGTGGCCGGAGGCGATGACGGCACTGGCGCGCATGAGTGCGGGAGCCGCCGGACACGGCGCAAGGCTCTGAAGAAATTGCAAAGACAGCTGTTCCTTCAAAACGCATGCGTATGCGTGTTTAGGAGATATTTACAGTACCTATAGGTAAGCCTTATTTATAGGCTTACCTATAGGTACAAACAAGGGGAGTTTACTTCCTGTGAGTAATGGGTTACATGTAATGTGCACCTCCATACATCACTTGGGCGCATCATTTAAATTTGGTAGCAAGTTTGAATACGTATATTTTTATTTCCTTGGGTCTTATTTAACCTATTATGCTCCTGCAACTTTTTTTTATTTTTTTGCAAAACCATGTAAAAATCTGCAAATTTGGCCATAAAATTACTTAAAGTGGTGGTAAACCTCATACATGAAATATGAACAAAGCCTATCCCTCTATAGCTTGTACTAGTCTCAATTAAAAGCATTACTTCTGACAAGTTTTCCTGACACCAAGAGAAAAATGGTCACAGGAGAGGGAGCTGCTGATCGACAGCCTCAGCTCTGCTTCAGAGAGCTGTGTGGAAGGGGGCATCTTTCCTCCAATCAGCTCTCAGAGCTCTGCAGAGTTGAATGCCAGCTCTCCGCCCTATGGCGCTAGAATTATTGCTCTCATTTAGACGTTCATGTCGATACCTCACATGCGTGGTGTAATTGCGGTATGCATTCGTGGGTGTACAGAGGGCAACAGGGGTTACATTTTTTTTTGGGGGGGGGTTTTAATAAAAAAAAAAAAAAATCTTCTTTTTATTTACCTTAATTGCGATCACAAAGTGCTAAACCCTCATGTATTAGCTTAGGACAGTTGACAGGTACACTTTATGGAGACACTGGGGTCCAATAGACCCCAATGTCTCTCCTGCCCTCCAAAGCATCTAGTGGAGCACAGACCTGCTCAGTTACATGCTTCACTGGCTATATCAGCCAGAGATTGATGGCTCTGAAACTACAGTGATAAAACCAGTGGTCCAGCATTTGAGTCCATAGACACAGAATGTAGGACTCGGCCCCGCCCTCCAGTCAATGGATTTGACAGCCGCGGGAGCCAATGGCTGCACTGCTATCAATCTATCCAATCAAGAGCCTAGAACCCCAGGCAGAGAGGAAGAGCGTGTCTCCGCCGTGGGAATTACAGGGCTCAAATGAGTAAAACGGGGGGGGGGGGGGGGTGTCTAGGGGGCCGGTCACTGCCAGACTATTTACACCTTAAAGCATAGGATGCATTAAGGTGAAAAAACATGAAGGTTTACAACCACTTTAAGAAGGTAAAATAAAAATGTTAAAACACAATTTTTATTTTATTTGCACACCCTCATAAATGTACCCCAAAATATAAGTTTTTTGTAAGCAATGCAGAATATCCAAGCAATGGAAGAAAGTTGTCTTATATGTCCTGTACTTTACTGCAAGACATGGAATTTCCAGGTAAGTCAAAAATCCTCTCATCTTAATTACCTTCCAACCGGGCTATAGTAAAAGGACGTCCTCGGTTGGAAGTGGAATACAGGGGTTATGGCTGCAGAAATATGCCATAACGCCGATTTTTTTTTTACCAGCTGGCGATTTACTAAATGGTAAAGGTGATCTGAGTGGCTTATTAGCCGCTGGATCACTTTTAGACCTCATGCATAATGCTGCTATTAAACTGACGTTTTTGTGAGTTTAGGTGTTTTTTTTTTCCCCTGCCCTTGAACTCCCCTGTTATCCTATGTGTCAATGCACACGTGGGCGTTTTTAGTAGTTTAGTAGCAGGGGAGTTTAGAGGATGTTTATTGAATGTCCTAAAATCACGTGTGTATTGAGAGCACCCGAGTAGTGTGTGTGTACTGAGAGCACCCGAGTAGTGTGTGTGTGTGTGTGTGTGTGTGTGTGTGTGTGTGTGTGTGTGTGTGTGTGTGTGTGTGTGTGTGTACTGAGAGCACCCGAGTAGTGTGTGTGTGTACTGAGAGCACCCAAGTAGTGTGTGTGTGTGTACTGAGAGCACCCAAGTAGTGTGTGTGTGTGTACTGAGAGCACCCAAGTAGTGTGTGTGTGTGTGTACTGAGAGCACCCGAGTAGTGTGTGTGTGTGTGTGTGTGTGTACTGAGAGCACCCGAGTAGTGTGTGTGTGTGTGTGTACTGAGAGCACCCGAGTAGTGTGTGTGTGTGTACTGAGAGCACCCGAGTAGTGTGTGTGTGTGTGTGTGTGTGTACTGAGAGGGCCCGAGTAGTGTGTGTGTGTGTGTGTACTGAGAGCGCCCGAGTAGTGTGTGTGTGTGTGTACTGAGAGCACCCGAGTAGTGTGTGTGTGTGTGTGTGTGTGTGTGTGTGTGTGTGTACTGAGAGCGCCCGAGTAGTGTGTGTGTGTACTGAGAGCGCCCGAGTAGTGTGTGTGTGTACTGAGAGCACCCGAGTAGTGTGTGTGTGTGTGTGTACTGAGAGCACCCGAGTAGTGTGTGAGTGTGTGTGTGTGTGTGTGTGTGTACTGAGAGCACCCGAGTAGTGTGTGTGTGTGTGTGTGTGTGTACTGAGAGCACCCGAGTAGTATGTGCGTGTGTATACACTGAGAGCACCCGAGTAGTGTGCGTGTGTATACACTGAGAGCACCCGAGTAGTGTGCGTGTGTATACACTGAGAGCACCCGAGTAGTGTGCGTGTGTATACACTGAGAGCACCCGAGTAGTGTGCGTGTGTATACACTGAGAGCACCCGAGTAGTGTGCGTGTGTGTACACTGAGAGCACCCGAGTAGTGTATGTGTGTACACTGAGAGCACCCGAGTAGTGTGTGTGTGTACACTGAGAGCACCCGAGTAGTGTGTGTGTGTACACTGAGAGCACCCGAGTAGTGTGTGTGTGTGTACACTGAGAGCACCCGAGTAATGTGTGTGTGTGTACACTGAGAGCACCCGAGTAATGTGTGTGTGTGTACACACTGAGAGCACCCGAGTAGTGTGTGTGTGTGTGTGTACACACTGAGAGCACCCGAGTAGTGTGTGTGTGTGTGTGTGTACACTGAGAGCACCCGAGTAGTGTGTGTGTGTGTGTGTGTGTGTGTGTGTGTGTACTGAGAGCGCCCGAGTAGTGTGTGTGTGTGTGTACTGAGAGCACCCGAGTAGTGTGTGTGTGTACTGAGAGCACCCGAGTAGTGTGTGTGTGTGTACTGAGAGCACCCGAGTAGTGTGTGTGTGTACTGAGAGCACCCGAGTAGTGTGTGTGTGTACTGAGAGCACCCGAGTAGTGTGTGTGTGTACTGAGAGCGCCCGAGTAGTGTGTGTGTGTGTGTGTGTGTGTGTGTGTGTGTGTGTGTACTGAGAGCGCCCGAGTAGTGTGTGTGTGTACTGAGAGCGCCCGAGTAGTGTGTGTGTACACTGAGAGCACCCGAGTAGTGTGTGTGTATACACTGAGAGCACCCGAGTAGTGTGTGTGTGTGTGTACACTGAGAGCACCCGAGTAGTGTGTGTGTATGTACACTGAGAGCACCCGAGTAGTGTGTGTGTGTACTGAGAGCACCAGAGTAGTGTGTGTGTGTACTGAGAGCGCCCGAGTAGTGTGTGTGTGTACTGAGAGCGCCCGAGTAGTGTGTGTGTGTGTACTGAGAGCGCCCGAGTAGTGTGTGTGTGTACTGAGAGCGCCCGAGTAGTGTGTGTGTGTGTGTGTGTGTGTACACTGAGAGCAC